>NC_143183.1:1380833-2065000 GCF_047325235.1 Durio zibethinus
TCTTCCTCACACGTAATCGAACTCCCGAACCTTGTTCTGGTTAGTAGACCCGAACCTATTCTTTTAGGGACCCTTAAATTTAGATGTTCCCTGAAAGGATAGATTCCTTAGGTGGTCAATCGCACCTAAATAAAAAAGATTGGTGGTGACTCCTTTAAGTCAATGTCTAGCGATGGATCCCCGGATCTAGACGTTATGATAGCTTGACGACTCTGTTGGGGAACTCTAAGAGTCAGGCCAGCAAATAAATTTGTGTTATCCAAAAGCCTAATAAAATTGAACCTTTTTTGTTTAGATTTTTTATTCATTCATGTTTATTTACTTTATTAATTATGTCATTCATATGCATATGCATAACATGAGCTCTATACCCGAGCTTTGTCCCTCTAGGAGGGAGTAAAGTACCTATTACTTTCATGAGGTTTAATGCCTCCGCAGTGGCTAGCAAAATACTCCCATTCAAATTGAACTTTTTTCGCTTGTAGCCTGTAATGGGTGAGGATTAGGGTGCCTTACTAGTCTGTGATGGACAATGATGTAAGGAGCAATTTGGAAACCTTTAGATTTTAACCTTGAATCACATATAATGAACCTTAGAGGTGCCTAAACCTAGGATAGAGCCCTTTCTGCCCAATGATAGATATACCCTGAAATTAAGACACAAAAAGGGTGTTTATCTAATCATTTTGATTGTTTAACTTTGTGCATCATTTTCATTATCATATGTAACATTATGCATCAGCATCACTTTCATTTCATCGATGGAACTAACTATGTTGTTTGTCTGATTGTATGCATCTGCATTACTTTCATGATTATGTTTTAACATAATCATTTGCATCCATTTCATATTAGATTTCATTTAGGAAAATGTACATTTCATTCGTGCATCAAAGCATCATACATAAAGCATAGCATAACATTTCTAATCATAATTGTGGTGCTAAAGGTTCAAGGATAGCTCCATCTAGTGAGAACCCTGCCCATCGATACAACACAAGATCCAGAGCCAGACAAATGGAGCAGAAAAATTCTCACAGATTTGAAAAGATAAAAAAAGCACAGGAGAAGATTAAAAGTGAGTTAAGTAAGATTTTGGATGCTCTTAATAAGCTATCATTCAGGAAAATGTACATTTCATTCGTGCATCAAAGCATCATACATAAAGCATAGCATAACATTTTTAATCATAATTATGGTGCTAAAAGTTCAAGGATAGCTCCATCTAGTGAGAACCCTGCCCATCGATACAACACAAGATCCAGAGCCAAACAAATGGAGTAAAAAAATTCTCACAGATTTGAAAAGATAAAAAAAGCACAGAAGAAGATTGAAAGTGAGTTAAACAAGATTCTGGATGCTCTTAATAAGCTGAATAAGGGAAAAAAGTTGAAGAAGATACAAGCCAACAAGTTCCCTCATTGCAAGAAGTGGCTAACCCTTTGTATCCTTCAAGTTTTGGCCCACCTCAAGTCCAGTCTACTCAAGAGGTTCTACCGTAACACTTCACATATCCAATATATCCTGGAATACCGTCAGCTTCCAAACTAGGGCATTATAATAGCTATGTAAATTCTGTCTTTACTGAAAAGGCAGTAAAACCAATTTCTGATCTAGATGATTTAAAAGAGAAAAAAAAAAGATAAGAGTGGAAACTCAAGAAAGCTCCAAGATTAGTATGCTAGAACAAAGGCTACGGGCTATGGAAGGATTTGGTTTCTATGGTTCAGTTGATGCTGTTGGGCTTTGCTTAGCCTCTGATGTGGTCATTTCTCATAAGTTCAAAGTATCAGAATTTAAAAAATATAATGGTACGAAGTGCCCCAAAACCCACATCACCATGTATTACAGGAAGATGGCAGCTCATGCTCATAATGAAAAACTCTTAATGCATGTCTTTCAAGATAGCCTTACAGGCTCAGTGGCCAGGTGGTATGTTCAGCTGGATAAAACCCGCATTCATTCTTAGAGCGATATGCCTCATGACTTCATCAGTCAATATCAACATATTATCGATTTAACCTCTGATCGTTTGTCTTTACAAAACTTGAAGAAAAAGGCCAATGAGACTTTTAAAGAGTATGCCCAGAGGTGGAGGGATATTGCTTCTCAAGTACAGCCTCCTCTGACTAAAAAAAAAACTACAGTGTTGTTTGTCAGCACTTTGAAGTCTCCCTATTATGAAAAGATAATAGAGAATGCAATAAAGAATTTCACCGACATGGTGATCTCTGGAAAAATTATTGAAAGTGCCATAAAAAATGATAAATTGAAAGGAGGAGAAACCAAGAAGGCATAAGAAAAGAAAGAAGCTCAAGCTCAAGCTGTGAGCTTTAATAGACGATAATTCAGGGGTTATCAACCCTATCCACCCCAAGGTTACTCTCTATACTATCCTGCTATGAATAATGCCTCATTCTACCCATACCAGCTAGCTCCACAATCACCTTATTCATCCATATATCGATCAATTTTTAGCCTTCAAGATCTTACATATAGCCTTAACATTCAAGCTCCTGCAAGAGCCCAAATTTGCCCTACCAACCCAGTAAGTGGTTCACGAGAGCAACAGATTACTCGAGAGAAACCTGTATTTGATCCAATTCCCATGACTTATATGGAGTTATATCGAGAAGTCTATAATAGCCATTTGATTGCTCCCAACCATGTGGAGTCGCTTAAGCCATCCAATCCTAAGTGATATGATTTTACAGCCCACTACGACTACCACTATGGAATTACTGGCCATTCTACTGAAAATTGCCCTGCTTTAAAGCATAGGGTGCAATGATTGATCAATGATGGAATGGTAAGTTTTGATCAAGAAAAAGCAACAACACCTAATGTTAGCGCTCTAAGTGAAAGTCAAGAACACATTGATCAAAAAGGGTTCAAGAAGTCATAATGAATTGAGGGGCAAGATGTCAATATAGATTCTTCACTTGATCATATAGGGGGATAATTTTGAAGAATGGAGATAAGGCTGGTTGAAGGTTTTTTTTTTTTTGTCATTTTAAGATTTCTTTTTGAGTAATGTTAGATTTCTTTTTGCAATATGTCTTCACTTGTTGCATTTCATTACATTTTTCTCTTTTACTTGATCATTACTCCATGCTTTGTTACCTTTCATAACTTTATACTCCCATTCTTAAATTTCAAATGATGAATATTTAGACAATGATAACAATAATTCTGAGATTTAATTTTAAGAACTCATCCACATTAATATGAAAAGATGATTTGAGCAAAAAAAAAAAAAAGGTAAGCCATTACCAGAGGTGAAAGAGATATGTCTTGAAGATATGTAATCTTTTATACAGGTTCATGAGCTATGTTCAATAGATGATATTCAAGAAAAGTATTTACAATTGAGATGAAAAATGACCATCTTTCTTTTACCATTCGAAAAACCATTTATTGCTACCCCTTTAAGCCTATCATGATTTTTTTTTTCTGAAGAACCCTAACCAATGATCACCCTCTACACTGGGGTAATTTTTGAAAAAATATCACAAAGGGTCTCAAAGATGGAAAGAGAAAGAAAAGCAAAAGAAAAAAATAAATGCCACACATGATTTGGGACAAAATAATGAAAATCTTTTGTGTGAGGAAAGAAAAAGTAGTGAAATGATATGAGGGCAAAATGCCAAGTTGCATCAAATTATCCTTTGGTCTTGAACCTTTTTAATACATGTTTTGAGCCTATTATATCCATTTTTTTTTGACCTCTCACCTTGACCTACATTACAACCCTGAAAAATTTATTTGGATCAAGTGTAAATGCTCAAATTGAATGATCATATATTGGGCAAAGACATGGTCATGATGAAACAATAGAATCATGCCACATTGCTCTAAAGTTTGATGTATGGAAGATATCAACAATGCATGAAAAATGAAAAAAAAAGAAGATGATGAAAAAAAATAAAAAATGAAAAAAATGAAAAAAAATGAAAAAATGAAAAAAAAAAGATATTCAAATTGAAAACCTGAAAGGGTGATTTTGATAGAAAAAGATCCAGGTCAAATGGTTCATATGGATGGAAGATCAAAGACATCTGAAGACTCCTCAAAGATTGGGGCAAAGTTCGCCAAGTTCAAAATGACTCCAACAATAAATGGAATGAGTTTTTGAAAAAGAATACTAGATTAATGTTGAGAATTATCTGAATATTCATCATTTGGACATACCATTCATCCCTATGACATGTATCCAATTTATTTCCTTTCCCATTTGTTTTGTACCCAAATAGTTCTTCATTGATTATCTTTATCGTAATTCACCTTGTGTTCTCTTATTGTTACACCCCTAGAATGAATTGAGAAAATGCTTGATTGCATTGTATTTGTCAAGATTTGAAATGATAATGAATGAATGAATATGTGCTTAAAAAAGTCTTGCATTCATTTGAAAAGAAATCTAAGATGATGGTGGTGACAAAATGAAGAAATGGTAGAAACCTAAAAGAGATGATTTGGAAAGACATATGATGTGACCAAATGAAGAATATGATGATGGATTAGACAATAAAATGAAGATGGGATAATTCTTGAAAAGTGGTATAATCAAGTGATGAACATGGAGATGTATTGGTTATGGTTAAGTGATGAAAATGATATGGAACAATAGATGAAACTGGTGCTAAGAAGCTTATGAATGATGACCAAGTGATGAGTTTACAAGGATGAATTGGTCGACATGACTTGCAAGTTATGATTGAATGATAAAAATAATCAGTGGACAAAGTTTGTTTTGGAATGGTTAGGGTTAAGAAACCTATAAGTGTGACCTAGTTCGGAATGGTTAATGCTGAGACGCCTATAAGTAATGACTCAGTGATGGTGGATGAAACTTGTTTTGAAATTTTTTTTAGTGCTGAGAAGTCCATGAATGGTGGTCAAGTGATGATTGATTGATGAAACTTGTTTCGAAGTATTGAGAAACTAAACAAGGAAGACATGCGAAATGGTGAAGTTTTGAGAGCCATATCACCATAATTATTTAGAATTTTGTTACATAGACATCTGCATTACATGCATCATGGTGACATCGTCACTTGAATAGTACATGCACATAATTTGATGAATTAAACTTTGTTTAAACATGCAAGGCACTATGAGAATATAGGTTGTCACATTTGCATCATTAAGAAGCCATTTGCATATTTGGTCATAACATTCATTCATGCAAAATTTTGAGTTGAAAAAGAAATTGTGAATATTTTGATGAGAATTTTTGAGAACTCAAATGAGAATCTTTGAATTTCAAAATGAAAATCTTTTAGGAGTGAAATCCTAAAGTTTGTCGAATGTGAATCTTCGAACAAATGAAAAGTTTTAAACTTTTGGATGTGAATCTCCCAAATACAAAGCTTCAACCTTTTGGATATGAATTTCTAATGTTTTAAATGAGAACCTTTGAACTTAGACATGAAACTCTAAGTTTTATTGCATGTGAGCCTTTGAACTCAAATGAAAAGCTTTGAATTTTTGGATGTGAATTTCCAAAATTCAAATGAAAAGCTTTAGATTTTTGGATATGAATTCCAAGTTTGCCAAATAAGAACCTTTGAAAAGCCTTGAACTTTTGGATGTGAGCCTCTAAAATTCCAATAAGGATCTTTGATACCAATCTTGCAAGTTGCAAATGAAAATCTTGAGATCTTGTAAATTTGAACAAAATTGAAATTTTAAGAATCAAATTTCAATAAATTCTTACGAAGTTGAAAGGTTCTTGCGAATCTGAACCTATGAATGTTGAACTCAAATTGTGAATCTTTGAGTTTCCATTACAAAATTTCTTCAATCACGATCTATAACTCATTTGGACATGATTGCCAAAGAGCAATTTATTTTTTAAAGTTGTGGTGCCTCTATTTATAGGAGCAATTTACTTTCCAAAAGTTGAGGTGCCTCTGTTTAGAGGAGCAATTTACTTTACAAAGTTTCGTTGCCTCTGTTTAGAGGAGCAATTTACTTTTCAAAGTCGTGGTACCTCTGTTTAGAGGAGCAATTTACTTTCCAAAGTTGTGGTGCCTCTGTTTAGAGGAGATATTTACTTTACAAAGTTTCGTTGCCTCTGTTTAGAGGAGCAATTTACTTTTCAAAGTCGTGGTGCCTCTGTTTAGAGGAGCAATTTACTTTCCAAAGTCATGGTGCCTCTGTTTAGAGGAGCAATTTACTTTTCAAAAGTCGTGGTGCCTCTGTTTAGACGAGCAATTTACTTTTCAAAGTCGTGGTGCCTCTGTTTAGAGGAGTAATTTACTTTTCAAAAGTTGAGGTGCCTCTGATTAGAGGAGCCATTTATTTTTTCAAAGTCGTTGAGCCTCTGCTTAGAGGAATTTTGATCAAATCTTAAAAAAAAAATGTTGAGTTGAGTCTTGATTGAGTGTCTACGTCTTTGCGCAATTTTTGTTTCACAGAAAATGTGCAAAGAGGGACAGTTGTAAACACCCAATTTGGTCCAGGCCCGGATCAATTGGGCCTAGTCCAAATAGGTAAGTCTATTTTCTTTATTTTTTTATTTTACATTTTTATTTTATTTTTATTTTTATTATTGTTTTTATATATATTCTTCTTTTATTTTTATCTTATGTATTTATTAATATATATATATATCCTTATTATTATTTTTTTCTGTTAATATTTATATGTATATTTATTAGATTATATGTTATAATTTATCTGTTATTTAATTTTAATTTATCTGTTAATTTTTTGATTTATCTGATTTATTTTTATTAATATTTTTATTTTATTTATTTTATTTTTTGATTTATTCAGCTGAAGATTGGATTGGGATTCAATCAGAAGAGTCCATGTTGGATTCAATGATTGAATCCCGATCCAAAGAGGAGTTAGGATTGATCATAAACTCTTCTGATTAATCTCTATAAAAGGACCATCAGGATCAAAGGAAAAATAGATAGAAAAATAGAAGGAACAAGCTACTGGCTAAAAGAAAAAGACAGACAGAAGAGATTTGAAAGCTAGAAAAGGGTTTAGAGGCGTTAGAATAGCTTTAAGAATCGTTGGAAAATTTTTGAAGATTTTTCTGCGAATTTTTTCTGAAAATTTCTGAAAAATTTTCAGATTTCGATTGAATTTTTTGGTGAAAGTTGAATTTTTCAGCAATAATTTTCGGTCAAGATTGAAGTTTTCGGCCAACTGCCCAATTTTCGATGAAGATTCCTAGAAATCGACTAATTTTTCGATGAACTTCCAGTGAAAAACCTAGATTCCGATGAATTTTTCAGAATCTGGTGAATATTCAACCGGAGTTCTTCAAAAATTTTAGAGAGAAAGAGGAGAAGAGAAAGGAAGAGAGAGAGGGAGGAGGCTTGGTCTGCTAAAAAAAATGAAAGAATTAGCCTTATATACCCTCCCAAAACGATATCGTTTTTGCGTTAAGTAACTAAGAGGATCCGCGTGTTTTGTCAAAATTCGAACCGATTCGAATGTCGACCTGCTTTCGACCCACGCGTGTCTCGCTTCTTCGAGCCGTTAGCCGAGCTGAGCCGACACCCCTGAGCCGCTTCTCCGATCCAAAGAAGAGTTAAGATTGATAAAAAAACTCTTCTGATTAACCTCTATAAAAGGACCCTTAGGATCAAAGAAAAAATAGACAGAAAAACAGAAGGAAAAAGCTACTGGTTGAAAGAAAAAGACAGACAGAAGAGATTTGAAAGCTGAAAAAGGGTTTAGAGGCGTTAGAATAACTTTAGGAATCATTGGGAAAATTTTGAAGATTTTTTTGTGAATTTTTTCTGAAAATTTTTGGAAAATTTCCAGATTTCGGTTGAATTTTTTCGTAAAAGTTAAATTTTTCGACGACAATTCCGGTCAAGATTAAAGTTTTCGGCCAGCTGCACAGTTTTCGATGAAGATTCCCAGAAACCAACTAACTTTTCGGTGAACTTTCGGTGAAAAACTCAGATTTCGGTGAATATTCAACCAGATTTTTTCAAAAATTTTAGAGAGAAAGAAGAGAAGAGAAAGGAAGAGGGAGAGGGAGGAGGCTTAGTCTGCTGAAAAAACGAAGAAATCAGCCTTATATACCCTCCCAAAACGACGCTGTTTTTACGTTAAGTAACCTAGAGGATCTGCGCGTTTTGCCGAGATTCGATCCGACCCGAGCGTCGACCTGTTTTCGACCCGCGCATGTCTTGCTTCTCCGAGTCGTTAGCCGAGCGGAGCCGACACCCCTGACCGCTTCTCCGAGCTATTTTTCTTCCTTAAGTCGAGCCGTTCCAGTTTCTTTTATATATTTTATATATTTTATATATTTTTTTTATTATTAGATTATGTTTATTTAATATTCTTTTATTTTTATCTTTATTTTTATTTTTATTTTTTTTATTTTTACTTTTCTTTATTTTTTTATTTTTTATTTTCACTTTTATTTTGTTTTATTATTTTATTTTCTTTAAATAAAATCCAAAAAAAATATTTTTGAGGAAAAGTTGAAAGTATCGATTTTTCTTAAAAATAAATTTTCAAAAAAAAAATTTTGAGAAAAAATTGAAAGTATCAATTTTCCTTAAAAATAAATTTTCAAAAAAAAAGTTTTTGAAGAAAAATTTAAAGTATTAATTTTTCTTAAAAATAAATTTTCAAAAAAAGTTTTTGGGAAAAAATTGAAAGTATCAATTTTCCTTAAAAATAAATTTTTAAAACGGTTTTTGAGGAAAAGTTGAAAGTATAAATTTTCCTCGAAATTAAGGTTTTCAAAAAATATTTTTGGAGAAAAGTTGAAAGTATCGATTTTTTCTGCACAAAAAAAATCATTCTTTTCTTTTTTTTATTTTTTAATGTTAAATAATCCGATGATGGAGCCTCTGTAAGTGAAACAATAGTTTTCTTGCATACTCTTGAGGTGAGAGAATTTTCTCAATTTTTTGCTAAAAGTATTAGAGTCAATTGAGAATAATTTCCAATAATTAATTACTTGATAAAATTTTAAGGCTCATTAGATAATACAAATTTAAGCTGGTACCATCTTTTGATGGGTGTTGTGAGGGTGCTATAACCTTCCTCACACGTAATCGAACTCCCGAACCTTGTTTTGGTTAGTAGACCCGAACCTATTTTTTTAGGAACCCTTAAATTTAGGTGTTCCTTGAAAGGATAGATTCCTTAGGTGGCCAATTGCACCTAGATAAAAAAGATTGGTGGTGACTCCTTTAAGTCAATATCTAGCGATGGATCCCCGGATCTAGAGTTATGACAATCATTGATTTGTCTTTGCTTCAAATTCTTTTTAGCAATTATGGTATAAAGCAGATGAAAGACCATGCAACTTAGTTTAACAAAATAATTTAGATCTATGATAATTATCATCACTAAAATTAAAAGACTAAAGGTATAAAAAACTCTTAAATTATAATTAAAAGTCATCTAAGTTTTTTTTTTTTATTTATTTCAATCAATTAATCCTTTCAATATTTACTTATATTCAATTAAACCTTTATTTAAATAAAAAAATTAATACTATTAATTTTTTTCCAACAAGATAAAATTTAATGTGACATTAATAAAATAAATAAAAGTTTACCACGTTACACAATTAATATATGTAAAAGTTAAATAAAATAATTTTTTAATTTTCTTTTATCTTCTCTATTTTTTTTGTTCTCTCTCTAAAATTCCTTTAAAATTCAATTAACTGTAATCCAAGATTGATTTATTAAATTGTGTTATGTGACTAGATTTTGTCCATTTAATTGAGTTGAAATAGAAGATTAAAAGCTTAATTGATTGTAATAAAATATTAAAAATTTAAATGATTATTAAATTATAATTCAAAAATATTCTTGATATTTTAGTTAATTAAAAATTAACAGTCATATGATATGTTAATAGAAAATCGAACTTTTAGTTCCCAATAATTAAAGTTCAATTTCTAATAATCTCAATAACTTAAAAAACAACTAAAATTAAAGATGTATAGCAAAGGTTTTTTTTATTCTCTTACATTTTTCCCACCTTCGTTTCAACTTAATATCTTCAGTTTCAACTGCCTTGAAATTTTGAGAGTTCAAAAACAAAGTAACGGTGGAATAAGGGGATACAAAAATTTTTTTTTGAATAAGTATTTATTTATTATCTAAGAAGTAATAATCACTGCTACAAGTACCAAGTACAACAATGTCTTACTTTCTGTAAAACTATATCTCTACTTAATTTCTTATTATTTCTTTACTGTACAACCATATCTCAACTTAATTCCCATCTCTTTCTCATACTTTGGTTTATTCAATTATTAGCAATATTGATTATTCCTACTAATCTTAGCTCTACTACATCTCTTATCTGTTTCACTATTTGCTCTCTTACCATTTCCTTGAAATTGTTGAGCCTCCTACTCCTTTCCATCCAGATCATATGTATGTAAAGCTCCCCAAGCCAGCCTCAATAGTACTAAATCAATGGTCTTTCCTTTCAGCTGTCGAATTGCTCGCTGAAACTCGTCCCAACCTGTCACCTCCCTTTGCAACTTACAAAGCTGCAGAATTTGTTTCCGAATTTCCTTTGAATATGTGCGACTAAAGAAAATATGATTCATACTCTCCCTTTTCCGTTTACAAGGCACACAGCCTTCGTTCATAGATATCCCTGATACAAAAAGTTTTCGTGATAGTTATATACTATATATATATATGAGGGATCAACTTATATAGTGTTTGTGCCGAGCTACGATATGAAGATATTCCAAAAAAGATAAAAAAAAAAAGGATAGTTAGAGGCAAATACAAGGAATGTTTCCTGGGTTTGCACTCCAATGCTTAAATTAGAATGAGTGAGGTTAGTAGTAGAATAACAAAAAGAATTAATAGTAGATTGGACTTACTTTAATAATGCCTGGACATTCGTATTTATAGGTAAGAGATAGAGGATCATCGGGGGGACAATAAGAACATGACCGAGTTGATGTGACATTGAATATGTTAGGTCGACTTAATACATCAGGTCAACACAAATATCAAAATTATCCCTGATTATTTATTGAAAGCTTCTAGTGAGGAAAAAAACTACTATATCATTTTGACTATCAAATGTCTCCAATAGATAATGTAAAATTTTTTTAATTTTACACGTTTTTTATTCATTCATTTCAATATATACATAAAATGAGATTAAACCATGTTTTTTTATTTTTAATCGTCTTTTTCATGTTTTAGATTTATTCAAATCAAAAGCAAAAAAAAGTATAAAACTTTTTTAATTCTATATTGTATAAATGGATCCATATATATTAGGAGTAAAGGAGTTGGAGAGAGCAGCAGTACTCATGTTAAATGGAATTCGAGGATATTGAGATGCTTTGGCTTTTTCTGTTGTCAATCTCATTCCCAAACAATATTTTGGATGTGTTTGACAATTTTCATGTCTATTTAGTGGGTTTTTGAATAAATAGTTTGTTTATTTTCAAGGTCATATAATTGAGAAGTGTACAAGAAATCCATTTAGACAACTAGATTAATTAGGAGTTTATATTAAAATATTATCAGTATATATAAATATATATATATATATATATATGCTATGTATATACAAGTAATGAATCACATAATTATATTTTATAAAAAAAATAATTTAAAAATTTAAAAATACTAAAAACAAATGCACTTAATTTTAAAAATATATTTAAAATTAATTTTTTTAAGAGCTGACATTTTAAAGTTTTCTAACAGTTTATAACCATATATAGACATATGTCATGCGGCACTCTTGTTGATGCCTTGGAAGATTTACCACATTTATTCAAGGCCTCTAATTGCAAAAGGTAAATATATAAATAAATAATCAAGAATGTGAGATTATTTGGTGAAAACAAAGTTTCTATACACTTGAAACAAACAAATCTTAATTGACTACAACGAATCAAACAATATTAATATGATGATCTTCCATGTGGCTTTTCTTATGGAAAACTTAATTATGAAAATGATTTCTTGAAGTAATAAAAAATATTTCTGAAAAAAGAAATTGTCCCTAAAAGGTTCAATTTGTTTTACCAGTTCACCTTCCTACAGTTGACACGAATTTGTCCTTGTTTGCCAGTCAAAGGCTTAATATTTCCCATCTTAATCATTGACTTAGAAAAATCATTCCAGAAAACTTCAGGGTTGGAGCTGTAAGTCATTACAAGATCATCAGTTGAGCCACCATTGAAAAGTGCTTGATCTGAGATGAGCAGTCCTCTCTTCTTCACCAAGTTTTTGAAGTATGAAGTGTCAAAACGTGCAGCCGTGGGATCTAGAGGAGCGAAGTTAGTGTTGCCCCCATCACGTGGGCAAGTTGCGCTACGCTCTTTTGCAAAGGCAGGTTCGATATTTGTTGCATTATAAGTTCTGTTCCTAAAGCTAAAACATTGTGCTAACCCAATGGTGTGGCTACCGGAGAGAGCTACAAGATCTCTCTGGTTGAGACCTTGGTTCTTGAAGTTGTTGATTAATGCAGGAAGGTCCATGAATGGAGATGGAAGGATACTGTTTGCAAGAGTCTTGCTAGCTGTGGTTGAATCTCTCCTCCCTAGCCTCACCTTCCACGATGGTCCTCCTTGCTGCAGCAACAATGACAGTTATCATTAGAAAATGATTGTTCACAAAATTTCTGACAATGGAAATGACAGATTGAGTTTTCAATTCAATCGGATAACTTATGTCAATACCGCCACTACGGAGTCTCGAGCAGCTACAGCCAAGATATCGGCACAAGACACTACGGGGCGTCCACAAACTTTGTCCACTTCAGCCTTAATTTGGTCGATCACGTCAAATCCTTTGGTAGAATTTACATTGGCACATGCATTCTTTTCACAATCAATGGTAGCTGTGGAATCCAGCAGAAGTGAACCATCACAACCCTGCATTGCAATGGCAAACAATTCAAGCTTGCAACTTAAAAAAAGGCTAAATATCAATGATAATAATGAAGAAATGTTGTGAAGTAAATGTAGTACATTAACGAAGCAGTCATGGAAGTGCAGTCGAAGTAGAGAAGCTCCCATGAGCCGCTCTTGGAGGACAGCAGCCTGGACTATTTTCTTGATGGCAGGCAAAGCTTGGGGACAAACTTGGTCATAAAATTTGGGAGATAAGGAAAATGCTGTGGCTGCAAGAGCTAGCCAGACAAAGGTATGAAGAAGAAAATTGGTGGGTGAAGCCGTCGATTAGAAAGTTGAATTTGCTCTGAATTAATTTCTTGCTTTTCAAGTTTGCTAGTTTTCGGAATGGTTGGGGTGCAGATGGGTATTTATAGCGAGCAATTTGTATTAGGACTTAGCCAATCGTAAGACTGGTTGTCGATGCTTTTATTTTGATGGCCAATCATTGGACTGGTTCTTAAGGCTTTTATGTTACTTTTAATTCAGACCTATCACCGTAGGTCCGTTCCTAATAGATTTTTTAGCCTCGAAATTGAAATGGTCAAGTTCAAAAAGGATTATTTTTAAATTGTAGAAATAAAAAATCTGATCAAAATAAGGAAAGAAATAAAAGAACTTAAAATGAAATGGATAAGGAAAATAATATAGATTGAATTGAAGGTTAGATTTGAGTTCTCTTCATAAAATACAAGATAAAAGACTAACCAAGTTTATCAAATATTCAAAACTATTGGGGAAAATTATATTGATCAAGATATATTAAAGAAAGGATGTCGTCGTTTAATAAGAATAAAAACTTTTTTAAGTAATGGAATTTAAAATTTAAAGTTACTGAATCGATTAATATCATTTTTTATAATCAATTATATCAATTAGCAGAACTAAAATTTAGGTTTTATATTAAAGAATTTAAGAGAAATTATATATATATATATACCTGTTCCACTTTGACACACTCAAAGAATGGGTTATTAATTAAGAAAAGAAAAACCACCGTCAAAAATTAACTTAATTGTGCTGCCCAGCTAAATAATAATACAAAAGTAAACCTTTGGTTTTTTGGTTTCAGCCAAGAAGTAAAAGTTAACTGTGAAGTCAGCTTATTACAAAGCAAGGGAAGAGTTAGACGAGTTTTTTCTTAAACTAGTATATTTCTAAATCTTAATTCCTTAACAAGAGTAGTTTTAAATTTTATTACAAAATAAAGATATTTTCACTCTAATAAAATTCTACATCAGCTTTTTATTCCACGTCATTATTTTCTTCCTTCGATATTCCTCCTTCATAACCAGAGGAATGGTTAGATGTCGATGCCGGAATATAGCTTGCGTCATCTTACTATTCCTCGTATGGGTCAGGGCAACTCCAGCAACCAGTTCCCTTAGAGATAAAATGAAATGGAAGGTCCATGGAGTCCTGCTTACTATTTTCTTAGGCACCATGGACATCATGATCCCAAAATAATATCACTACCAGAGTTTCCACCTTTCACCGTCTTCTGCTCGTCACCGAATACTGTTTCTAGAATTACCAAACAAATGCTTGGATAAAATGCATGAAGAATATTTGTTGCAGTAATTAAATCATCATCCCCAATATGAACACCAGCCACGGTTTTGAGATAATGTAGTATGGATGCCAATTGGAGCTATTTCTGGTGATAAGGTTGGTGTTCCTTAGGTTAATAATCCATGTGCTAAATGCCCCCAAAACCAGGAAGCTTTCATACTGAATGCGGATGGAAAATTGTATTTTGGGTTTTATTCCAAAGATCAAACTGATCCCTCTTCTACTTACGGTGAAACACACGGTCATGGAAGAGGATGGATTTTACCGCACCAATTGAACCGTCGTGTTGAGGAGGCGAGAAATCATACATGAGCTGGAAGATTGAATGGCCGGTATGTTCTAGATGACGCTGGCATGAATTTTCCTCGTGGGCATGCTAGTTTAGCTGATGGCCATCATCTTCCTCAAATTATGCTTATCACCGAACTGGATATGAATTGGGGAATGAAGTGTTTCATTATCAAATTGTGGTTGCTTCACACCACATCCACATTCCTCATAAAGAACATGAAGTCCGTTATGGGAATTATTCTTACACTTATGGAGGAGATAATGTTTACCAAGTGTCACATGGACATGTATATGTGCAATCTTTATGGAGAAACGTTCAGAATCCAACTTATGGTACAGTCGTACAGATAATCAACTCAACACTCTGTCATTATGGAACCAGTTCGATCCCCTCGAGACATACTAAATTTTGCCATTTCCATAGAACTTGTTTGGTTGCCCGATCAACCTTCAACTTTAATTTGTGATAAATCTGTTTGCAGTAACAATCCCAAATCACGAGATGATTGTAATGCCACCAGAGCATTGAGGACAAAATTGTTCCCATGGAATATAACGAAGCAAATCATGTAGTGAAGATGGAAAAGTCTGATGTTTCAAGTATTTGCTGTCCAAAACAACAAAAAAAGAAAGAAAGAAAGATGGCTGATGGGTTGCACAGGAGAAAGAGAATGCAGAGGATAGAAGAAAAGAGGCGCTGACGTGAAAATAAAATCTGATACGGAAGTCCACTGAGTCAAAGTATATCTATTTTAGAATAAAGTTTAACACTATTCTAATTAGGGAATTAAGATTATTAGAAAAATGGAGTCCTTCAATTTCATATAATTGGTTTTGGATCAATCAAAGGGCATGAGCCTTGGTTTTTTTTTTTTTTTTTTTTTTTACAGTGTCCTAGCTATTTAATAAAAAGAGATGGAGTTGTTTTAAAGTGATGTTACAAACCAAGAAGAGAAAGAAGAAAAGCCAGGAAAATAGAGTGAAAAGGGAAAAGGGAGAGTTAGTTTAAGGAAAGTTAATTCGTGATCCGGTTGAGCTAAAATTTCATCAACAGTGTTATAATTCAGAGTTCTACATTTTGAACGGTGAAGATTAGGTTTGAAGCTTTCTAGGAACAAATCCAAGATGTATTTGGTGAGATTTCTCTAATTGTCTCATCTAGTTGTTGATTAGCTTTAATTTTAGCTAGAAAAAAACTTTGTATATCCATTATTTGATAGTGAAGATTTTTCTGGTGGTTTGTAGTTTTTTCCTCTACACTAGAGGGTTTTTTATGTAAATCTTGGTGTACTTTATTTTATTTTATTTTTTGTTATTGATTGTTATCAATTGCTATGGGTTTATTACGATATATTGCTTATGCATTATTATGTTTATTGCTTCAAGCCCAACAAGTGGTATCAGAATAAGGGTTATTTTGAGACAACGATACAAAAGCAGCTCAAGATAAAAGTAAATTCTATTTAAAATCATGCAGGGTGATACAGGTTCTATGATAAAATTAACAGCATCAAATTATTCAATTTGGAAGCCTGTAATGAAATATCATTTATATTGTAAAGATTTGTATGAGCCGATATTGAGTGATTTGGCTAAGCTAACAATATAAAAGATGAAAGCTAGAAGAAATTAGGCAGAAAGACGCTGGCTACAATAAAAAAATGAGTTGATATCAGCGTATTCCATCATATAGTGCAAGAGGCAGATGCCTACATTGTTTGAGAAAAATTAACAACATTGTATGAAAAAAAAAACAGGTATGAATAAAGTTATGCTTGTTAAAAAGCTTGTAACTTTATAGTATAGGGATAAACAATCTATTACAAAGCACTTGAGTGATTTTCAAGATATATTTAATCGGATGACTACTATGGAGCTTAAGATAGATGATGAAATGAATGCATTATTTCTTTTAGGTTTATTGTCAAACAGTTGAAATACTCTAGTTGTGATTGTTCTTAATTTAGCTCCTGATTATAAGATAACATTGGAGATGGTAAAAGCTAGTATGCTTAATGAAGAAATAAGGTAAAAAGATGTAGACCCTGGGAATCAAGCTCTGATCACAAAGAATAAGGGTAGAAACATCGACAGAGGTCAAAACTCAAAAGGCTATAGTAAGTCTAAATATAGATCCAAGTCCAGAGATAAAGTAAAGTGTTTCCATTATGGTAAAGCAGGTCATATAAAATGACACTATAAAATCTTGAAGTAATAGAGAAAAGATGAGAAAGGCAAGAGTTTAGCTAATGACAAATTTACAGTAGTGAATTTAGATAGTGATTTTGATTTATACACATGGTGATTGTAATCACGTTGGTGATCCCGGCATTGAATGGATAGTTGACACATGAGCGACATATCATTGTGTTCTTAAGAGAGAGTTGTTTATAACTTACAAAATATGAGACTTTGGTTACACCAAGATGAGAAGTAAAAGTGTGTCACAGATTATTGGGATTGGTGATATTGTTGTATAAACTAGTACAAGCTACATGTTGACTTTGAGGGATATTAGACACATTTCGGATATGAGAATGAACTTGCTTGCTATTAATGCCCTTGATAAGGAAGGATATGATAGTCGACAAAAGAATGGGCAGTGAAGTTCTCAAAGGATATATGGTAGTTACAAGTGAAAAACTATGCTGCATAATGTATAAGACATGGATGCAATTGAATGACAACCAGGTAAATACTGTTGAGGATAATGTTTCAGCAAACTTGTGGCACAAGAAGCTAGCACATATGAGTGAGAAGGGATTACAGATTTTGGCAAGACAGTTTCTCATTCCCTTGACCAAAGGTATGTCTCTCAATTCATGTGATTATTGTTTGTTTGGTAAGCATCGTAAGTTTTTTTTTGTAAGAGTTCTTAGAGAAAAAATAGATTGAAATTGATTTATTTTAACATAAGTGATCTCATTGAGGTTGAGTCATCAGGTGGTAGCAGGTATTTTGTTACTTTTATTGATGATGCTTCATGTAAGATTTGAGTGTATATGTTGAAAAACAAAAGTCAAGTATTGCAGTATTTTTAAAAATTTCATGCCATGGTGGAAAGGATGATAAGGTTGTCTTTGAAATGTATTCGAACTAATAATGGTAGGGAATACACATCAAAAGACTTTGAAAAGTACTGTTCAAAGCATGAGATCATGCATGAGATGACAGAACTTGGAACACCGTAGCATAATGGTGTAGCTGAAAGAATGAAACGCACCATTATGAAAAAAGTCAAATGTATATTGAGGATGGTAAAATTATCAAAGCCATTATGGGGTCAAGTAGTTAACACAGTTTGTTATTTGCTTAACAGATCACCATCAGTTCTTTTAAACTTTGACATTTCAGAAAGAGTGTGGGCAAGAAAAAATGCTTCATACTTTCACTTGAGAGTTTTCAGATATAAAGCATTCATGCATGTGCTTAAAAATAGAGGTCAAAACTTGATAGTAAAGTTACACAGTGTGTTTATAGGATATGGTGATGAAGAATTTGACTACAGGTTATGGGATCCAGTGAAGAGAAAGACAGTTAGAAGCATAAATATGGTTTTCCATGAAAAAAAATCATATTAGACCTTGAAAAAAATGAGAAGACTACACAAGGTACTACTGAGTATGATATTTCAACACCGATAGGGGTTCCACAAGAAAGAGCCATAGATGGTGAAAATAGCAAGAAATAAAACTTGAGGATATGAATGAGCCAGCTATAGTTAGTAATGAGCCAGATGCAATCAATTTTGAGTAGTAGGAACAATCATCTCTACCGAGAATGTTAAGTAGAGAGAGCTACCTTCAACATCAGGTGAGGTAAAGTTTCAACCTAGGAGATCTACTAGAGAGTGCAGGCCATCTATCAGGTATCCAAGTTCATATTTTATTTTAGTTACCAGTGAGAGAGAGCTAGAGAACTTTCAAGATGTGTAAGCTATTTTGAATAGAGAACATTAGTTAAAAGCAATGAAAGAAGAGATGAAGTCATTGCAAAAAAATGATACTTATGATCTTGTTAAACTTTTGAAAATGAAGTGGCCATTGAAAAATAAATGGGTGTTCAGGTTAAAAAAAAATGGTGACAAGCTAGTGAGGTATAAAGCTCGATTGATGGTGAAAGGTTTTTATCAGAAATTAGGTATCGATTTTGAAGAGATTTTTGCTCCATTTGTGAAGATAAGTTCCATTTGAGTGGTATTGAGATTAGCAGCTAGTTTGAATCTTGAGCTTGCGTAACTTGATATTAAAACTGCATTCTTGCATAGTGACTTACAGAAGAACATTTATATGAATCGGCCTGAAGGTTTTAAAGTGAAAGAAAAATAGCACTTAGTTTGCGAATTAAAGAAAAACTTGTATGATTTGCAATAAGCTCCGTAACAATGGTACAAGAAGTTTGATTCTTTAATGGTGAGTCATAGCTTTAAAAGAACGGCAGCAGATCCTTGTGTGTATGTCAAAAAATTTTCTGATGATAACTTCATTATTTTCTTATTATATGTTGATGATATATTGATTGTGGGATAAGATATTAATATGATTTACAGGTTGAAAGAATAATTGTCTAAGTCCTTTGACATTAAAGATTTAAGTCCAACAAAGCAGATTCTTGGTATGAACATTATCTGAGATAGGAGAGTTGAAAAGTTGTGATTGTCACAAGAAAAGTATGTTAAATGGGTACTTAGTAGATTTAACATGTAACATGCTAAATCAGTTAGCAGTCCACTTGCTAACTATTTTCATTTGAGTAAAAAATCTTATTAAGTATCTAAGGAAGAACAACTAGCTATGTCTAGTATTCCTTATTCTTTTGTAGTTGGTTCTTTAATGTATCTTATGATTTGTACACGGCATGACATTTCTCATGCAGTTGGTGTAGTGAGCAAATTTCTTTCTAATTCGAGAAAAGTTCACTAGGAAGCAGTGAAATGGATTTTCAGATATTTGAAGGGCATCTCAAAAATGTGTTTAAGTTATGAAGTTTTACAACCAGTTTTAGAAGGGTTTACTAATGCTAACATGGTAGGTGATCTTGATGATAGAAAATCTACTTCAGGGTATTTGTTCACTTTTGCAGGAGGAACTGTATCTTAGCAATCTAAGTTGCAAAAGTGTATTGCTTTGCCAACTACAAAGACTGAGTATATTGCAATAATCGAAGCAGGTAAAGAAATGCTTTGGATGAAATATTTTCTTTTTGAATTAGGGTTGAATAAAAAAGAGTATGTGATGTTTTGTGATAGCTAGAGTGCTTTAGATTTGAGTCAGAATGCCATTTACCATGCTAAAACAAAATACATTAATGTTAGATATAATTGGTTATATTCAGTGATTGAGGAACAACAGATGTTGTTGAAGAAAATCCATACTAATAAGAATGTAATAGATATGTTAACTAAGATACTTTTCAAGAAAAAGCTTGAGCTCTGCAGTAACTTGGCCAGAATGAAATCCTTGGCCAAGGTAAGTTTCAAATGAAATTGCTATGGTGATGAATCTCCTTCTAATGGGGCTAAAGGGGGAGATTGTTAGAAAAATGAGGTCCAACCCCATGTAATTGGTTTTAGACCAATCGAAGGCCATGGGCCTTAGTCTTTTTTTCTTTTTTTTTACATAGTGTCCTAGCTATTTAATAAAAAAAGATGGGGCTATTTTAAGGTGATGTCACAAACCAAGAAGAGAAAGAAAAAAAGCTAGGAAATTAGAGAGAAAATGGAGAAGGGACAGTTGGTTGAGGTTGAATGGAAGTTGATCCATGGTTCGATTGAGCTAAAATTTCGTCAGCACGGTTATGATTTAGAGTTCTACATTCTGAAAGGTGAAGATCGGGTTTGAAGCTCTCTAGGAACAAATCCAATGTGTATTTATTGAGTCACTTATTTGATGAGATTTTTTCAATTGTCTCTCTCTAGTTGTTGAGTAGCTCTAGTTTTAGCTAGTGGAGAATTTTCTGGTGGTCCATGGTTTTTCTCTTTACACTAAAGGATTTTTCACGTAAATCTTGATGTATTTTATTTTTCCTATATTTTTTTTTATTATTGATCGTTGTCAATTGCTATAGGTTTATTACGATATATTGCTTTTGTATTATTGTGTTTATTGCTTCAGGCCTAACAAAGATTTGAAAGAACCTTAGTGTGAGAAAAAACTCAGAGTTGGACAGAGAAGGTCCAAACAGAGAACATAGACATCTTGCGTGGAAGCTTGTCTGGACAGCAAAGGTGGCACCGAAGGAGAAGTATTTCTTCTGGAGGTTGATTCAAGGATATCTCCCAACAAAAGACAAACTCATTGGGAGGGGAGTGCAAGTGGGGGAGTGAATGTCTAGTTTTTGGGACTGGGGAGTTACGGCAACATTCGTTTTTTGAATGCCACATAAGCATGCATATCTGGGCTGAGATTGATCTCTCCGATGGCTATGATTCTCATTCTCGTATTTCTACAGATGTTCGGCATAGTTTCCTGTACCTAGCAGACCAGAAGGTGGCCTTACATTTGGCTATGAACTGTATATGGCTTTTATGAATGAACAGAAATAAGTATCTACATCACAGGGTTTGTTTGCTGCATAAAACCTTGCATGGAAAGGCCCACTGCATGTTGAGTGATAGACATGCATAGGAACCACAGCACCTATCCTCAAAACAACACAGCCAACAGGTGGACTGGTTGCCTCTTGTGGGCCTTTTTAAGCTTAACGTGGATGCATCTTATGCGGCCCAAAAGAACGAGGTAGGGTTGGGGGCCGTTCTTAGGGACTGCGATAGAAATACCCGCTTCTCAGCTTGTTATGGGGGAGCAAAGGCAAATAGTGCTTTAATGGCAGAAGTGCAAGCAATTAAATAGGGTTTGCAGATAAGTGGAGAAAGTTGTGGTAGAAAGTGACTGTCTTTTAGCTATAAAAGAGATACATGAAGTGGGAAATTCGTTTTTCACTAGAAGCAATATAATCCAGGATATGTATCAAGGTATTAGCTTCTGGTTTGCAGACATGTGCTTTTCACCATATTGATAGAACTGCTAATAGGTTAGCTTATTGTCTTGAAAAAGTGTCCTTTACTTTACGGGTACAAAGGTATGGATGTACTCTCTTCCTCGACTTTTGTGTAATAAGCCTTTGTAATGAGTGACTGAAAACTACTGCTTCTATCAAAAAAAAAGAAAAAAAGAATCATATGAATTAAATGAAAATTTGGCCAAACCAAACAGGCCAGCCTCCTGCTGATTACATGGATTAATGTATTTGTTGATTAGTTCCCTTAATTATGTTTCAAGAGAAATTTTCTTTTTTTCTTTTCTTCCTCTATCATAGGCATCCAGTGTTGAACTTATCAACAGTGTAGTCACTCTCTTTAATATGTAGAAAATAAATAATTAGAAGAGGTCAGGTTGCTGGTCGTACTTTTTTTTTAAAGTTCTCTATGATCACTGATTCGTCTTTGCTTCAAATTCTTTTTGGCAATTATGGTATAAAGCAGAGATGAATGACCATGCAATTTGGTTTAACAAAATAATTTAGATATGATAATTATTTATACTAATATTAAAAGATTAAAGATATAAAAAGCTCTTGAATTATAATTAAAAAATCATTCAAAATTCTTTTATTGCAATAAATTAATCTGTCTAATATTTATTTATATCTAGTTAAAGTCATATTTAGATGAAAAAATTAACACCGTTAATTTTTTGTTTGCTACAATAAATTTTCATATGACACTAATACAATAAATTAAAATTTAGTATATTACGTAATTAATATATGTGAAAATTAAATAAAATAAACTTTTTTTTTATCTCTTTTTTTGTTTTTGTTTAAGGGGAGGGTATAACCCTTATAAGGGTGAAAAAAGGAAGAGATCTTAACTCGAAATCAAAACTTCTATGTCTTTGTAAAACCTCCTTAGCCAATAGACCAAGAGGTGAATGACTTATCTTTTTTTAAGATCCCTTTAAAGATTTAGTTGACTATAGTTGGTGTATTGATGGATTAAATTTTGTCATGTGGTTATATTTCATCCATTTATCAAAACAAAAAATTAAGGGTTGGATTGATCGTAATAAAATATTAAGCCCTTAAAAAATTATTGAATTATAATTCAAAATTATTTGTGACGTCTTAATCAAATTAAAAGCTAACAGTTGCGTGACATGTTAATAAAAAAACAAACTTTTAGTTCCACTAATAAAAGTTCAATTTGTAATAATCTCAATTACCAAAATCAAAAACAACAACTAATGTTAAAGATGTATAGCAAATTTTCTTTATTCTCTTACATTTTTCCCTCATTCTTCTCAACTTCATATCTTTATTTTCAGTTTCCTTTGAAAGTTTTAAGAATTCAAAAACAAGGTAATGATAGAATAAGAGGATACTAAGAAGATTTACCACAATTATTCATGGCCTCCAATAGCAAAAAAATAAATAAATAATCAAGAATGTAAGATTATTTGGTGAAAACAGAGTTTTATACATTTGAAACAAACAATTCTTAATTGAGTTCAACGAAATCAAACAATTAAGGTTAATCTGATGATCTTCCGTGTGGCTTTTCGTATGGAAGACTTTCAACGCCTTATTTAACATAAAAAAAAATGAATACTATTAATGAAAATGATTTCTTGAAATAATAAAAAAAGATATCTGAAAAAAAACTTTCCCCAAAAGCATCAATTTGCTTCACCAGTTCACCTTCCTACAGTTGACACGAATTTGTCCTTGTTTGCCAGTCAAAGGCTTAATATTTCCCATCTTAATCATTGACTTAGAAAAATCGTTCCAAAAAACTTCAGGGTTGGAGCTGTAAGTCTTTACAAGATCATCGGTTGAGCCACCATTGAAAAGTGCTTGATCTGAGATGAGTAGTCCTCTCTTCTTCACCAAGTTTTTAAAGTATGAAGTGTCAAAACGTGCAGGTGTGGGATCTAGAGGAGCGAGGTTAGTGTTGCCTCCATCACGTGGGCAAGTTGCTCTACGCTCTTTTGCAAAGGCAGGGTCGATATTTGTTGCATTGTAAGTTCTGTTCCTAAAGGTAAAACATTGTGCTAACCCAATGGTATGGCCACCGGAGAGGGCTACAAGATCTCTCTGGTTCAGACCTTGGTTCTTGAAGTTGTTGATTAATGCAGGAAGGTCCATGAATGGAGATGGAAGGACACTGTTTGCAAGATTCTTGCTAGCTGTGGTGGAATCTCTCCTCCCTAGCCTCACCTTCCATGATGGTCCTCCCAGCTGCAGCAACCATGACAGTTTTCATTAGAAAATGATTGTTTACAAAATTGCTGACATTGGAAATGATAGATTGAGTTTTCAATTTCAATCGGATAACATAAATCCATACCGCAACTACAGAATCTCGAGCTGCAACAGCCAAGATATCGGCACAAGACACTACGGGGCGTCCACAAACTTTGTCTACTTCAGCCTTAATTTGGTCGATTACTTCAAATCCTCTGGTAGAGTTGACATTGGGACGTGCATTCTTTTCACTATCAATGGTAGATGTAGAATCCAGCAGAAGGGAACCATCACAACCCTGCATTACAATGGCAAACAATTCAAGCTTGCAACTTAAAAAGAAAGGCTAAATATTACCGATAATAATGAAGAAATGTTGTGAAGTTAATGTAGTACATTAACGAAGCAGTCATGGAAGTGCAACCGAAGTAGAGAAGCTCCCATGCGCCGCTCTCGATGGACAGCAGCATGGACTATTTTCTTTATGGCAGGCAAAGCTTGGGGACAAACTTGGTCATAAAATTTGGGGGATAAGGAAAAAGCAGTGGTTGCAAGAACTAGCCAGACAAAGGTATGAAGAAGAAAATTGGTGGGTGAAGCCATTGGTTAGAAAGTTGAATTTGCTCTGAATTAATTTTCTTTCTTTTTGTGAGTTTTGGGAATGATTAGAGTGCTGCTGGGTATTTATAGCGAGCAATTTCGATTATGACTTAGCCAATCGTTAGACTGGTTCTCAAGGCTTTTATTTTATCTTGTATTGACTGTAGGCCCGTTTCTAATAGATTTTTTATTCTCGAAATTGACATGGTCATGTTCAAAAAGGATATTTTTTAATTGTAGACATAAAAAAATCTGATAAAAATAAGGAAAGAAATAAGAGGAGAACTTAAAATGAAATGGATAAGGAAAATAATAAAGATTGAATTGAAGGTTAGATTTGAGTTCCCTTCATAAAATACAAGATAAAAAACTAAGCAAGTTTATTAAATATTCAAAATTATTGGGAAAAATTATATAGATTTTTTCCTTACCATGGTATTTCAGATCAAGGAGGTTGTAGTCTAATTAAAAAAAAAATTATAAGTGTTGGAATTTAAATTTTAAATTTGTTGGATAAGTCAATTTCATATTTTATAAGTAATTACATGAACCAACAGAATTAAGATTTAAGTTTTATATTAGAGGATTTAATAACAATTACATATATATGAAAATGGATTAATTTATGCATTGTAAAATTTTAAAAGTTTTATATATTTTTTAATCATTAATTTTGATAGATTCAAGAGATGAGAAAATTAAATAAAAAAATAATTTACTTTCATCCCTTTAATATATTAATCAATAATTAAAATATATATATATATATAATTTCTTTAATATTATATATCTAAATTGATCTCTCCTCTATTTATATATATGAAAAACCAAGTCAATTAACGTGATATAAACTTAAAAAGTTTATATAATTTTCTAACCATTGATACATTGAAAGAAAGGAAAATTAATTAACAGACGAAAAACCACAGTCAAATATTAATTAAGTAGCATTAATTGTATAGCCCAGCTCAACCATAATAATACAAAGCTTTTTGTTGGATAATAAATCTTAAAGTCAAATAATATCATATGAATTAAATCAAAATTTGGTCAAACAGAAAAGGCCAGCCTCCTGCTGATTACGTTGGTTAATGTATTTGTTGATTAATTCCCTTAATTATGTCCTTTTTTCTTTTCTTCCTCTATCATTGGCATACAGTGTTGAACTTATCAACATTCTAGCCACTCTCTTTAATATGTAAAAATTAAATAATTAAGAATAGGTCAGGTTGCTGGTCGTACTTTTTTTTTTAGTTCTCTATGATCACTGATTCGTCTTTGCTTCAAATTCTTTTTGGCAATTGTGGCATAAAGCAGAGATGAATGACCATGCAATTTGGTTTAACAAAATAATTTAAATATGATAATTATGTTCACTAAAATTAAAAGCTTAAAGGTTTTAAAAAACCCCTAAATTATAATTAAAAAATCATCCAACATTTATTTGCATCCAATTATACTTTTATGTGGATGAAAAAGTTAAACATTATTAATTTTTTTCCTAATTAAGATAAAATTTTGTATAATATCAATAAAATAAATAAAATTTTATCCCGTAATTCAACTAATATATGTAAAAATCTAAAATATAATTTTTTTTTTCTTCCCGACATTCTCTGTCTCTCTCTCAAATTTCTTTAAGAATTCAATTAATTATAGTTCGAAGATTGATTCATTAAAATTTATCATATAATTAGATTTCGTTCATTTATGAATTTAATTGAGTTGAAATAAAAGATTAAGAACTTAAGTTATTGCAATAAAATATTAAATACTTAAATGATTATCCAATTATAATTTAAGGATTTTTTTATCTTTTAGCAAAATTAAAAACCAATAGTCGTGTGAAATGTTAATAGAAAAACGAACTTTTAGTTCCCCATAATTGAAGTTCAATTTCTAATAATCTCAATTACTACAAAACCAACGACTAAAATTAAAGATGTATAGCAAGTTTTTTTTATTCTCTTATATTTTTCTCACCTTATTTTATATGTCACCACAGGGCGTCCACAAATTTTGTCCACTTCAGCCTTAATTTGGTCGATTACTTCAAATCCTCTGGTAGAATTTACATTGGCACGTGCATTCTTTTCACTGTCAATGGTAGCTGTAGAATCCAGCAGAAGGGAACCATCACAACCCTGCATTACAATGGCAAACAATTCAAGATTGCAACTTAAAAAGAAACGCTAAATATTACCGATAATAATGAAGAAATGTTGTGAAGTAAATGTAGTACATTAACAAAGCAGTCGTGGAAGTGCAGACGAAGTAGAGAAGCTCCCATGCGTCGCTCACGATGGACAGCAGCGTGGACTATTTTCTTGATGGCAGGCAAAGCTTGGGGACAAACTTGGTCATAAAATTTGGGAGATAAGGAAAAAGCTGTGGTTGCAAGTGCTAGCCAGACAAAGGTATGAAGAAGAAAATTGGTGGGTGAAGCCATTGATTAGAAAGTTGAATTTGCTCTGAATTAATTTGCTTTCTTTTCAAGTTTGTGAGTTTTGGGAATGGTTGGGGTGCTGCTGGGTATTTATAGCGAGCAATTTCGATTAGGACTTGGCCAATCATGAGACTGGTTCTCAAGGCTTTTATTTCCTTAGCCAATCATGAGACTGGCTCTCAAGGCTTTTATTTTCTTAGCTAATCACGAGACTGGTTCTCAAGGCTTTTATTCTACTATTAAATCAGACTTTTCATCGTAGAGCCGATCCTACTATTAAATCATTGAAAAAGGATTACTTTTTAATTGTAGACAAAGAAATAAAAGAACTTAAAATGAAATTTATAAGGAAGATAATAAACATTGAATTGAGGTTAGATTTGAGTTTCTTCGTAAAATACAGGATAAAAAATAATCAAGTTCGTCAAATATACAAAATTATTGGGGAAAATTTTATTTATTTTTTTTCTTATCAAGGTATATTAGAGAAAGGAGATTGTAGTTTAATTAGGAATAGAAGATAAGATTGTAGGTGTTGTGATTTAAATTTTAAATTTATTAAATTCATCAATATCATTTCTTAAAATTAAACCAATTACATGAATCAAAAACTAAATTTTAAATTTATATTAGACAATTTAAGAACAATTACACATATAGCTGTTCCACTTTGACACACTCAAAGAATGGGTTATTCATTAAGACAAGAAAGACCACGGTCAAATAATAATACATAGTAGTAGCTTTTTGTTTTTGGCCAAGAAGTAAAAGTTTTTTGTTGGATAATAAATCTTAAAGTCAAATAATATCATATGAATTAAATCAAAATTTGGCCAAACAAAACAGGGCAGCCTCCTGCTGATTTTGATTAATGTATCTGTTGATTAATTCCCTTAATTATGTTTCAAGAGGAATTGTCTTTTTTCTTTTCTTCCTCTATCAAAGGCATCCAGTGTTGAACTTATCAACAGTGTATCCACTCTCTTTAATATTTACAAATTAAATAATTAAGAATAGGTCAGGCTGCTGGTCGTACTTCTTTTTTAGTTCTCTATGATCACTGATTCGTCTTTGCTTCAAATTCTTTTTGGCAATTATGGTACAAAGCAGAGATGAATGACCATGCAACTTGTTTTAACAAAATAATTTAAAGATGATAATTATCAACACTAAAATTAAAAGGCTAAAGGTATAACAAATATCTGAACTATAATTAAAAATATCCAAGCCCATATTTTTTTATTATAATTAATTAATCTCTTAGATAATTATTTGCATATAATTAATCTTTATTTAGATAAAAAAAAGTTAAATTATTAATGTTTTTGCCAATTAAAAGATTTTTTATGTGACATTAATAAAATGAATTAAAGTTTACCACGTGAAATAATTAATATATATAAAAATAAAATAAACTAAATTAATCTTCTTTTTTCTTCTTTAATTTTTCTATCTCTCTCTAAGATTCGTTAAGAATTTAATTGATTGTAATATGAGAACTGATTAATTAACTTTTATCACATGATTAGATTTTATCTATTTAAAATGTTCAATTAAATCAAAATAGAAGAGTAAAACTTTGATTACGATAAAATATTAAGAATTTAAATAATTATTGAATTAAAATTCAAGAATATTTTTAATCTTTTAACGAAATTAAAAGCCAAAGGTCATACGATATGTTATTAGAAAAACAAATTTTTAGTTCAAAATAACTAAAGTTCAATTTCTAATAATCTCAATTTCTATAAAAACAATGACTAAAATTAAAGATGTATAGCAATTTTTCTATTCTCTTACATTTTTACCACCTTAGTCTGAGCTTAATATCTTCAGTTTCAGCTTGAAGTTTTAAGAATTCAAAAACTTGGTAATGGTGGAATAAGGGGATACAAAAAATTTTGGTGGTAGTCATCTATATATATATATATATATATATATATATATATATATAGGGGTATAAACGAGTCGAGCCGAGCCGAATAGTGAGAAGCTCGAGCTCGAGCTCGACTCACAATTCGGGGCTCGATACTCGGCTCGAGCTCAATCGAGTTTTATTTTTCAAGCTCGAGCTCGATTCGTGATCGAATTCGAGCTACTCGAGCTTGCTCAATTAAGCTCAATTAATATGTAAAAATAAGCTCGATTCATATATTCGATAAGAGTTCGATTATTCATACTCGAATTCGAACTCAAACTCGGACTCGAAATATTTTATTAATTAAAATAATAAAAAAATATTTAAATATAAAAGCTCGATTAGGCTCGCGAGCTACTCGAGTCAGATATAAGAATACTTGAGTTTTTTTCGAATCGAACCCGAGTAGCTTGCGAGTACTAATGTATAATTTACACCCCTATATATATGTGTATGTATATGTGTGTGTGTGAGCGCATGGAAGGATCAAGTTAAACAAAAAAAATTTTACATCTTTTTTTAATAATTTATTTCAATAGATTTAAGAGATGAGATTAAACCTTTTTTTTTTACTTGTCTCTCTAATACATTGGACCTATTAAAATAAAAAATTAGAAAAATATGTAAAAAAATTTTTAGTTTAATATCATGTAAATTGATCTTTCCTTTTATATATATATATATATATACATACATACACACACACATACATACATACATACTAGTTTTTGGCACATGCATGATGCATGTGTAATTTTTATTTCTAAAATTTCATTTCGATAAATAATTTTTTTGATATTATGATAATAATGATAAACACTAATAATTTAATTTTGATTTTGGTATAATATAAGTAAAATTTGATAGTTTTTGATATATTTTAATTTTGATAACCTTTGATAAAATTTTGGAAACCTTCAATATATTTTGGTAACTTATGATATAAGTTTGGTAACTATTGATGCAATTTTAATAATTTTTGATAAAATTTTAATACTCTCTTGATGTAATTTTAATAAGCTTTAGATAACTTGTAATATACTTTTGGTAATTATTGATAATATTTGTGTAATCATATAGTTAATAATGGATTCTTGCAAGAAGGCACGGGTTCAGTTCTAATATAAAATAATTTTTATTTTATATAATAACATTATTATTTTATTCAAATTTAGAAAATTTTCACTAAATCTTTTTATTGAATAAGTTTATGGTATTGACAATTTAGTTATCATTGATTTATTATTATGTTATTAATGATTTGTTACTAAACTATCAATGATATATTAATAAATTATTAATAATTTACTACTAAATTACTATTGATTTAATACTAATTTGTAAATGATTTACTACTAAATTATTACTGATTTACTACTAAATTGTTGATGATTTACTACTAAGTTACTAATGGTTGATTATAAGTTATAACTAATTTACTATTAATTTATCGGTAATTTACTATAAAGTTATTAATAATTAACTAATTAGCTACTAAATTATCACTTATTTATCACTAAATTATTAGTAATTTACTACTAAGTTATTAATAATTTACATCTAAATTATCATTAATTTACTGTTATGTTATTATACATTTACTACTATATTATCATTGATTTACTACATAGCTTTTGATTATTTACTACAAAATCATAACAAATTTATTACAAAATTAACCATAATTCGTTATCAAGTTATCATTGATTTATATTAAATTATCCATGATTTACTCTTAAATTATCATTGATTAACTATTAAGTTTTTGATGATTAACTACTATTAAGTCATGTTGATTTACTTTTAAGTTTTCAATGATTAACTACTAAATTATCATTGATTTACTATTAAGCTATTTATGAGTAACTACTAAATTAATTAATTAATTACTATTAAATTGAAACTAATTTACTATTAAATTATCATTAATTTACTATTAAATTATCAGTTATTACCTAAAAAGTTATCACTTATTTTTTATTAACGTATCATTGATTTACTAATATGTTGTTATGTATTTACAACTATGAAACATGAAATTTAAAAATTCATTAATAATATATGAGATAAATTTTTTTATATAATAACATTATTGTTTTGTTTAAATTTATAATTTTTTCACTAATTTTTTATTAAATCTGTTCATGGTAGGTTTATCCTAATTCCTAAGATAAAAGTTTTGAGTTCTTTTCTATTAGTACCTAGGGTTCAATTCTTGGCAACTTAGTATAATAAAAGTTATCAGTAATTGATAATTAAGTTATCAATTATTCACTACTAAGCTATCAATGATATATTACTAATTTATGAATGATTAGGGTAGACACCCAATTTGGTCCAGGCCCAGATCAATTGGGCTTGGTCCAAATGGGTAATATGGGCTCATTTTTCTTTTTAATTTTAATTTAATTTAATTATTTTTCATTATTATTATGATTATTATGATTATTATTTATCTATTAATATTTTTTATTTACCTATTAATTTTTTTTTTAGTTATCTATTAATATATTTTATTATTTATCAATTATTTTTTATTTTTATCTTTTTTTCTTGATCAATTTTCAACTGGGATTAGGATTAGGATCAGAAAAAATTGGAATGAATTTGGCTGTGAATTTGGGGACTAGCAGAGTTGGGATTGGATTAAAAGTTTGAATCCTAGTCCCAGAAGGAATTGGGATTGATTAGAAACTCTTCTGATCAATCCTTATAAATAGATGTTGAAATAGAACCCAAGGACACGGAAAGACCACACAGGAAGAAAAGAAAAGTATAAAGGCATTTAGAAAGGTCCGAAGCAATCTTAAGGATTTTAGGAATTTTTTCGGGGAATTTTTGGTGATTTTTTTTGGGAATTTTTTGAAATTCCAAATTTCGGTTGATTTTTTCGACGATATTTGAATTTTTCGACCAATTATCTAATTTTTGGCATACTATTTCCAGAAATCGACCAACCTTTCAACGAATAACCCAGATTTCGATGAGAATTTCTAGAATCTGATTAAATTTCAACTGGTGTTCTTGATGGGAATAGAGAGAGAGAGAGAGAGAGAAAAGGGGAGTAAAGAGAGAAGGAGGAAGAGAATTCTACTGAAAAAAGGCTGAAATTTACCTTTTATAGTATCGAAAAACGATGCCATTTTAAGTTTAAAGAAAACTTGGGATCCGCGTGTTTTCCATTCGGGTGACCCGATCCGCAACATAACCTCTTTCAACCCGCACCTCAGCCATCAAATCGAGCCGAGCTGATTCTGCTAAAGTCGCATTCTTGAGCCTTTTTCTTCCTTTCGTCGAGCCGATTCAAGGTTTATTTTATTTATTTATTTATTATTATTATTTTAATTTAGAATTATTTGGTATTCCTTAATTTTAATTTTAATTTTTTCTTTCTTTTCAATAATTTTTTTCTAAAAAAATAAAAATTTCCAAAAAAAAATATTTTGAGAAAAAGTTGAAAGTATCAATTTTCTTTGAAAACAAAAAATATTTTTTTAAGAGAAAATTGAAAGTATCAATTTCTCTGAAAAGTAAAAGGTTTTAAATATATATATATATTTTTAGGAAAAAGTTGAAAGTATCAATTTTTCTCAAAATTAGAATTTCAAAATTTAAAGAAAAAACATTTTTGGGGAAAATTGGAAGTACGAATTTTCCTTAAAAATAAAAATTATCAAGAAAAACATTTTAAAGAAAAGTTGAAAGTATTAATTTTTCTTAAAATAAAAACTCTAAATGCTTTAAGAAAAAGTTGAAAGTATCAATTTTCCTTGTACAAAAGCAATGAATTTTTAAAAAAAATAAAAAAAAGAAAAGGATTTGTATCAAAAAGTGAATCGTTATTCCTTTTTTGTTTTTTTTATTTTATTTCTTTTTCTTCTTTTCTTTGTTGAATTTTTTTTTAATGTTAAATAATCCGACGGAGTCTTTGTAAGTAAAACAGTAGTTTTCTTGCATACTCTTGAGGTGAGGGGATTTTTTTAGTTATATTGATTTTTTTTTCTTATCAAGATATATTAAAGAAAGGATGTCGTCGTTTAATAAGAATAAAAACTTTTTTAAGTAATGGAATTTAAAATTTAAAGTTAATGAATCGATTAATGTCATGTTTTATAATCAATTATATGAATTAGCAGAACTAAAATTTAGGTTTTATATTAAAGAATTTAAGAGAAATTATATATATATATATATATATGACACACTCAAAGAATGGGTTATTAATTAAGACAAGAAAAACCACCGTCAAATATTAACTTAATTGTGCTGCCCAGCTAAATAATAATACAAAAGTAAAGCTTTGGTTTTTTGGTTTCAGCCAAGAAGTAAAAGTTAACTGTGAAGTCAGCTTATTACAAAGCAAGGGAAGAGTTAGACGAGTTTTTTCTTAAACTAGTATATTTCTAAATCTTAATTCCCTAACAAGAGTAGTTTTAAATTTTATTACAAAATAAAGATATTTTCACTCTAATAAAATTCTACATCAGCTTTTTATTCCACGTCGTTATTTTCTTCCTTCGATATTCCTCCTTCATAACCAGAGGAATGGTTAGATGTCGATGCCGGAATATAGCTTGCGTCATCTTAATATTCCTCGTATGGATCAGGGCAACTCCAGCAACCAGTTCCCTTAGAGATAAAATGAAATGGAAGGTCCATGGAGTCCCGCTTACTATTTTCTTAGGCACCATGGACATCATGATCCCAAAATAATATCACTATCAGAGTTTCCACCTTTCACCGTCTTCTGCTCGTTACCGAGTACTGTTTCTAGAATTACCAAACAAATGCTTTGATAAAATGCATGAAGAATATTTGTTGCAGTAATTAAATCATCATCCCCAATATGAACACCAGCCACGGTTTTGAGATAATGTAGTATGGATGCCAATTGGAGCTATTTCTGGTAATAAGGTTGGTGTTCCTTAGGTTAATAATCCATGTGCTAAATGCCCCCCAAACCAGGAAGCTTTCATACTGAATGCGGATGGAAAATTGCATTTTGGGTTTTATTCCAAAGATCAAAATGATCCCTCTTCTACTTACGGTGAAACACACGGTCATGAAAGAGGATGGATTTTACCGCACCAATTGAACCGTCGTGTTGAGGAGGCGAGAAATCATACATGAGCTGGAAGATTGAATGGCCTGTATGTTCTAGATGATGCTGGCATGAATTTACCTCGTGGGCATGCTAGTTTAGCTGATGGCATCATCTCCCTCAAATTATGCTTATCACCGAACTGGATATGAATTGGGGAATGAAGTGTTTCATGATCAAATTGTGGTTGCTTCACACCACATCCACATTCCTCGTAAAGAACATGAAGTCCGTTATGGGAATTATTCTTACACTTATGGAGGAGATAATGTTTACCAAGTGTCACATGGACATGTATATGTGCAATCTTTATGGAGAAACGTTCAGAATCCAACTTATGGTACAGTCGTACAGATAATCAGCTCAACACTCTGTCATTATGGAACCAGTTCGATCCCCTCGAGACATACTAAATTTTGCCATTTCCATAGAACTTGTTTGGTTGCCCGATCAACCTTCAATTTTAATTTGTGATAAATCTGTTTCCAGTAACAATCCCAAATCACGAGATGATTGTAATGCTACCAGAGCATTGAGGACAAAATTGTTCCCATGGAATATAACGAAGCAAATCATGTAGTGAAGATGGAAAAGTCTGATGTTTCAAGTATTTGCTGTCCAAAGCAACAAAAAAATAAGAAAGAAAGATGGCTGATGGGTTGCACAGGAGAAAGAGAATGCAGAGGATGGAAGAAAAGAGGCGCTGACGTGAAAAAAAAAATCTGATACGGAAGTCCACTGAGTCAAAGTATATCTATTTGAGAATAAAGTTTAACACTATTCTAATTAGGGAATTAAGATTATTAGAAAAATGAAGTCCTCTAGTTTCATATAATTGTTTTTGGATCAATCAAAGGCCATGAGCCTTGATTTTTTTTTTTTACACAGTGTCTTAGCTATTTAATAAAAAGAGATGGAGCTATTTTAAAGTGGTGTTGCAAACCAAGAAGAGAAAAAAGAAAAGCCAGAAAAATAGAGTGAAAAGAGAAAAGGGAGAGTTAGTTGAACGGAAGTTAATTCGTGATCCGATTGAACTAAAATTTTATCAGCAGGGTTATAATTCAAAGTTCTACATTTTGAACGGTGAAGATCATGTTTGAAGCTCTTTAGGAACAAATCCAAGGTGTTTTTGTTAAGTCACCTATTTGGTGAGATTTCTCTAATTGTCTCTCTATAGTTGATGATTAGCTCTAGTTTTAGCTAGAGAAGAACTTTGTATATCTATTATTTGATAGTGGAGATTTTTCTGGTGGTCCGTAATTTTTCTCTCTACACTAGAGGATTTTTTATGTAAATCTTGGTGTATTTTATTTTTCCTGTGTTTTTTTTTATTATTGATTGTTATCAATTGCTATGGGTTTATTACGATATATTACTTCTGCATTATTGTGTTTATTGCTTCAAGCCTAACAAGTGGTATCGGAGTAAGGGTTATTTTGAGACAACGATACATAAGCAGCCCAAGACAAAAGTAAATTTTATTTAAAATCATGGAGGGTGATACAGGTTCTATGATAAAATTAACAGCATCAAATTATTCAATTTGGAAGCCTGTGATGAAATATCATTTATACTGTAAAGATTTTTATGTGCCGATATTAGGTGATTTGGCTAAGCCAACAGATATGAAAGATGAAAGCTAGAAGAAATTAGGCAGAAAGACGCTAGCTACAATAAAAAAAAATGGGTTGATATCAGCGTATTCCATCATGTAGTGCAGAAGGTAGATGCCCACATTGTTTGAAAAAAATTAACAACATTGTATGAAAGAAAAACATGTATGAATAAAGTTATGCTTGTTAAAAGCTTACAACTTTATAGTATAGGGATGAACGATCTATTACAAAGCACTTGAGTGATTTTCAAGATATATTTAATCAGATGACTACTATGGAGCTTAAGATAGATGATGAAATGAAGGCATTATTTCTTTTAGATTCATTGTTAGACAGTTGAAATACTCTAGTTGTGACTGTTCTTAATTCAACTCCTAATTATAAGGTAACATTGGAGATGGTAAAAGCTAGTATGCTTAATGAAAAAATAAGGCAAAAAGATGTAGACTCTGAGAATCAAGCTTTGGTCGCAGAGAATAGGGGAAAAAATATTTACAAAGGTCAAAACTCAAAAGGCCATAATAAGTCTAAATATAGGTACAAGTCCAGAGATAAAGTGAAGTATTTCCATTATGGTAAAACAGGTCATATAAAATAACACTGTAAAATCTTGAAGAGAGAAAAGATGAGAAAGACAATAGTTTAGCTAATGAAAAAGTTACAGTAGTGAATTCATATGGTGATTTAGTTACTTTGATTTATACACATGGTGATTGTAATCACGTTGGTGATCCTGACATTGAATGGATAATTAACACATGAGCGACATATCATTGTGTTCCTAAGAGAGAGTTGTTTATAACTTACAAAATGAGAGACTTTGGTTGTACCAAGATGAGAAATAAAAGTGTGTCACAGATTATTGGGATTGGTGATATTGTTGTATAAACTAGTACAAGCTACATGTTGACTTTGAGGGATGTTAGACACATTTTCGATATGAGAATGAACTTGCTTCCTATTAATGCCCTCGATAAGGAGGAATATGAGAGTCGATAAAAGAATGGGTAGTGAAAGCTTCTCAAAGGATCTATAGTAGTTACAAGAAAAAAATTATGTTGCATAATGTATAAGACATGGATGCAATTGAATGACAACCAGGTAAATACCATTGAGGATAATGTTTCAGTAAACTTGAGGCATAAAAAGCTAGCACATATGAGTGAAAAGGGGTTGCAGGTTTTGGCAAGGCAGTTTCTCATTCTTTTGACCAAAGGTATGTCTCTCAATTCATGTGATTATTGTTTGTTTGGCAAGCATCGTAGAGTTTTTTTTGTAAGAGTTCTCAGAGAAAAGAAAATAGATTGGAATTGATTTATTCTGACATATGTGGTCCCATTGAGGTTGAGTCATTGATGGTAGCAGGTATTTTGTTACTTTTATTAATGATGCTTCACATAAGACTTGAGTGTATATGTTGAAAAATAAAAGCTAAGTATTGCAGTATTTTTAAAAAGTTCATGCCATGGTGGAAAGGATGACAGGGTTATCTTTGAAATGTATTCAGACTGATAATGGTAAGGAATACACATCAAAACTTTGAAAAGTACTGTTCAAAGCATGTGATCATGCATGAGATGACAGAACTTGAAACACCACAGCATAATGGTGTAGCTAAAAGAATGAACCGCACCATTATGAAAAAAGTCTTGTATGTTGATGATGACAAAATTACCAAAGCCATTCTGGGTTGAAGCAGTTAACACAGTTTGTTATTTGCTTAACAAATCACCATCAGTTCCTTTGAACTTTGACATTCTAGAAAGAGTGTGGACAGGGAAATATGCTTCATACTTTCACTTGAAAATTTTTGGATGTAAAGCATTCATGCATGTGCTTAAAAAGCAGAGATCAAAGCTTGATAGTAAAGTTGCACAATATGTTTGTAGGATATGGTGATGAAGAATTTGACTAAAGGTTATGGGATCCAGTGAAAAAAAAGACAGTTAGAAGCAGAAATGTGGTCTTTCATGAATAAAAAACCATATTAGACCTTGAAAAAAAATGAAAAGACTACACAAGATACTATTGAGTGTAATGTTTCAACACCGATAGAGGTTCCACAAGAAAGAGCCATAGATGGTGAAAATGAACAAGAAACAAAACTTAGGGATATGAATAAGCTAGTCATAGTTAGTGATGAGCCAGATGCAATCAATTTTGAACAGAGAGAACAATCATTTCTAACAAGAGTGTTGAGTAGGGGGAGCTACCTTAAGCATCAGATGATGTAGAGTTTCAGTCTAGGAGATCTACTAGAGAGTGCAGGCCATCTATCAGGTATCCAAGTTTATATTTTATTTTAGTTACCAGTAAATAGAGCTAAAGAGCTTTCAAGATGTGTAGGCTACTTCGAATAGAGAACATTGGTTAAAAGCAATGAAAAAAGATATAAGTCATTACTAAAAAATGGTAATTATGATCTTATTAAACTTTTGAAAAGAAAGAGGCCATTGAAAAATAAATGGGTGTTCAAATTAAAAAAGGATGGTGACAAACTAGTGAGGTATAAAGCTCGATTAATGGTGAAAGGTTTTTATCAGAAATCAGGTATCGATTTTGATGAGATATTTGCTCCAATTGTGAAGATAAGTTTCATTCAAGTGATATTGGGATTAGTAGCTAGTTTGAATCTTGAGCTTGCCCAACTTGATATTAAAACTGCATTCTTGCATGGTGACTTGCAGGAAAACACTTATATGAATCGGCCTGAGAGCTTTAAAGTGAAAGAGAAAGAGCACTTAGTTTGCAAATTGAAGAAAAGCTTGTATGATTTGAAATAAGCTCTGCAACAGTGGTACAAGAAGTTTGATTCTTTTATGGTGAGTGATAGCTATAAAAGAATGGCAGCGGATCCTTATGTGTATGTCAAAAAATTTTCTGATGATAACTTCATTATTTTCTTATTATATGTTGCTGATATAGTAGTTGTGGGACAAGATATTGGTATGGTTTGCAGGTTGAAAGAATAACTATCTAAGTCCTTTAACATAAAGGATTTAAGTCCGACAAAGTAGATTCTTGGTATGGACATTATCCGAGATATAAGAGCTGAAAAGTTGTGATTATCACAAGAAAAGTATGTTAAACGGGTACTTAGTAGATTCAACATGCAACATGCTAAATCAGTTAGTAGTCTATTTGCTAACTATTTTCATCTGAGTAAAAAATCTTGTTCAGTATCTAAGGAAGAGCAACTAGTTATGTCTAGTATTCATTATTCTTTTGCAGTCGGTTCTTTAATATATCTTATAATTTGTACACGGCCTGATATTGCCCATGCAGTTGGTGTAGTGAGCAAATTTTTTTCTAATTCGAGAAAAGTTCACTAGTAAGTAGTAAAATGGATTTTCAAATATTTTAAGGACATCTCAAAAATGTATTTGAGTTATGGAGTTTCACAACCAGTTTTAGAAGGGTTTACTGATGCTAACATGACGAGTGATCTTGATGGTAGAAAATCTACTTCAAGATATTTATTCACTTTTGTAGGAAAAGCTGTATCTTGGCAGTCTAAGTTGCAAAAGTGTATTGCTTTGTCAACTACAGAGGCTAAGTATATTGCAATAATCGAAGCAGGTAAAGAAATGCTTTGGATGAAACATATTCTTTTTGAATTAGGGTTGAATCAAAAAGAGTATGTGATGTTTTGTGATAGCTAGAATGCTTTAAATTTGAATAAGAATACCATGTACCATGCTAGAATAAAATACATTGATGTTAGATATAATTGGTTATGTTCAGTGATTGAGGAACAACAGATGTTATTGAAGAAAATCCATACTGATGAGAATGTAACAGATATGCTGACTAAGATACTTCTCAGAAAAAAGCTTGAGCTCTATAGTAACTTGGCCGGAATGAGTTTCTTGGCCAAGGTAAGTTTCAAATGAAACTGCTATGACGATGAATCTTCTTCTAATAGGGCTGAAGGGGGAGATTGTTAGGAAAATGAAGTCTAGCCATGTAATTGGTTTTGGACCAATCAAAGGCCATGGACCTTAGTCTTTTTTTTTTTTTTACACAGTGTCCTAGCTGTTTAATAAAAAAAGGTGGGACTGTTTTAAAGTGATGTCACAAACCAAGAAGAGAAGGAAAAAAAGCTAGGAAATTAGAGAGAAAAGGGAGAAAGGAGAGTTGGTTGAACGGAAGTTGATCCATCGTTCGATTGAGCTGAAATTTTGTCAGTAGGGTTATGATTCAGAGTTCTACATTATGAACGGTGAAGATCGGGTTTGAAGCTCTCTAGGAACAAATCCAATGTGTATTTGTTGAGTCACTTATTTGGTGAGAATTTTTTCAATTATCTCTCTCTAGTTGTTGAGTAGCTCTAGTTTTAGCTAGAAAAGAACTTTGTATATCCATTATTTGATAGTGAAGATTTTTCTGGTGGTCCATGGTTTTTCTCTCTACACTGGAGGGTTTTTCACGTACATCTTGGTGTGTTTTATTTTTCCTATATTTTTTTTATTATTGATTGTTGTCAATTGCTATGGGTTTATTGCGATATATTGCTTTTGCATTATTGTGTTTATTGCTTCAGGCCTAACAAAGATTTGAAAGAACCTTAGTGTGAGAAAAAACATAGACATCTTGCGTGGAAGCTTGTCTGGACAGCAAAGGTGGCACCGAAGGAGAAGTATTTCTTCTGGAGGTTGATTCAAGGATATCTCCCAACAAAAGACAAACTCATTGGGAGGGGAGTGCAAGTGGGGAGTGAATGTCTAGTTTTTGGGACTGGGGAGTCATGGCAACATTCGTTTTTTGAATGCCACATAAGCATGCATATCTGGGCTGAGATTGATCTCTCCGGTGGCTATGATTCTCATTCTCGTATTTCTACAGATGTTCGGCATAGTTTCCTGTACCTAGCAGACCAGAAGGTGGCCTTACATTTGGCTATGAACTGTATATGGCTTTTATGGATGAACAGAAATAAGTATCTACATCACAGGGTTTGTTTGCTGCATAAAAACTTGCAGGGAAAGGCCCACTGCATGTTGAGTGATAGACATGCATAGGAACCACAGCACCTATCCTCACAACAACACAGCCAACAGGTGGACTGGTTGCCTCTTGAGGGCATATTTAAGCTTAACGTGGATGCATCTTATGTGGCCCAAAAGAACGAGGTAGGGTTGGGGGCCGTTCTTAGCGGCTGCGATAGAAATATCCGCTTCTCAGCTTGTTATGGGGGAGCAAAGGCAAATAGTGCTTTAATGGCAGAAGTGCAAGCAATTAAATAGGGTTTGCAGATAAGTGGAGAAAGTTGTGGTAGAAAGTGACTGTCTTTTAGCTATAAAAGAGATACATGAAGTGGGAAATTCGTTTTTCACTAGAAGTAATATAATCCAGGATATTAGCTTCTGGTTTGCAGACATGTGCTTTTCACCATATTGATAGAACTGCTAATAGGTTAGCTTATTGTCTTGCAAAAGTGTCCTTTACTTTACGGGTACAAAGGTATGGATGTACTCTCTTCCTCAACTTTTGTGTAATAAGCCTTTGTAATGAGTGACTGAAAACTACTGCTTCTATCAAAAAAAAAAAAAAAAAACAATGATATGAATTAATGAAAATTTGGCCAAACCAAACAGGCCAGCCTCCTGCTGATTACATTGTTTAATGTATTTGTTGATTAATTCCCTTAATTATGTTTCAAGAGAAATTTTCTTTTTTTCTTTTCTTCCTCTATCATAGGCATCCAGTGTTGAACTTATCAACAGTGTAGCCACTCTCTTTAATATGTAGAAAATAAATAATTAGAAGAGGTCAGGTTGCTGGTCGTACTTTTTTTAAAAGTTCTCTATGATCACTGATTCGTCTTTGCTTCAAATTCTTTTTGGCAATTATGGTATAAAGCAGAGATGAATGGCCATGCAATTTGGTTTAACAAAATAATTTAGATATGATAATTATTTATACTAATATTAAAAGATTAAAGATATAAAAAGCTCTTGAATTATAATTAAAAAATCATTCAAAATTCTTTTATTGCAATAAATTAATCTGTCTAATATTTATTTATATCTAGTTAAGGTCTTATTTAGATGAAAAAATTAACACTGTTAATTTTTTGTTTGTTAAAATAAATTTTCATATGACACTAATACAATAAATTAAAATTTAGTATATTACGTAATTAATATATGTGAAAATTAAATAAAATAAACTTTTTTTTATCTCTCTTTTTTTGTTTTTGACTAAGGGGAGGGTATAACCCTTATAAGGGCGAAAAAAGGAAGAGATCTTGACTCGAAATCAGAACTTCTATCTCTTCGTAAAACCTCCTTAGCCAATAGACCAAGAGGTGAATGACTTATATTTTTTTAAGATCCCTTTAAAGATTTAGTTGACTATAATTGGTGTATTGATGGATTAAATTTTGTCATGTGGTTATATTTCATCTATTTAAATGTTTAATTAAATCAAAACAAAAAATTAAAGGTTAGATTGATCGTAATAAAATATTAAGTCCTTAAATAATTATTGAATTATAATTCAAAATTATTTGTGACGTCTTAATCAAATTAAAAGCTAACAGTTGTGTGACATGGTAATAAAAAAAACAAACTTTTAGTTCCACTAATAAAAGTTCAATTTGTAATAATCTCAATTGCCAAAGCCAAAAAAACAACAACTAATGTTAAAGATGTATAGCAAATTTTCTTTATTCTCTTACATTTTTCCCTCATTCTTCTCAACTTCATATCTTTATTTTCAGTTTCCTTTGAAAGTTTTAAGAATTCAAAAACAAGGTAATGATAGAATAAGAGGATACTAAAAAATTGTGGTGATAGTCATATATATATATATATAATATGTAGGAAGAATCAATTTATACTGCAAGATTGTTTTAGTTTTACATTTTTTAAATTAATTCCAATATATTCAAAAAATGAAATTAAACCATTTTTTATTTTTACTTCGCTCTCTTTTTTTTTTTTTGGATTTATTAAAATTAAAGATCATAAAAATATGTAAATTTTTTTAAATTTTGTACCATGTAAATTGATTTTTTTTTAATATATGCATAAAAAGAGTTGGAAAGAGTGACAGTACTTATGTTAAATGGATCTTTTTTCTTTTTTCCTTTTGTAAGGATTATGCTCTCCCCTTAACAAAATAAATAAATAAATAAAATTCAAGGATATTGAGATGCTTTGCCTTTTTCTGTTGTCAATCTCGTTCCCAAACAATATTTTGGATGTGTTTCATGTCTATTGAGAGGGCTTTTCAATAAATAGTCTCCTTATTTTCAAGGTCATATAGTTGAGATCCGTACATAAATTTTATTTTAATAATTAGATTAATTTGGAGTTTATTTTTAAAATATTATCGGTATATATATATATATATACACAGACAAGCAGTAAATCACAAAATCACATTTTATAAAAAAAATTAACTTTAAAATTTAAAAATGCTAAAAACAAATACACTTAATTTTAAAAATATATTTAAATTTATTTTTAAATTTACCACTTTTGTTGATGTCTTGGAAGATTTACCACAATTATTCATGGCCTCCAATAGCAAAAAATAAATAAATAATCAAGAATGTGAGATTATTTGGTGAAAACAGAGTTTTATACACTTGAAACAAACAATTCTTAATTGAGTACAACGAAATCAAACAATTAAGGTTAATCTCATGATCTTCCATGTGGCTTTTTGTATGGAAGACTTCAACGCCTTATTTAACATTAAAAAAAATGAATACTATTAATGAAAATGATTTCTTGAAATAATAAAAAAAGATATCTGAAAAAAAAATTTCCCCAAAAAGCATCAATTTGCTTCACCAGTTCACCTTCCTACAGTTGACACGAATTTGTCCTTGTTTGCCAGTCAAAGGCTTAATATTTCCCATCTTAATCATTGACTTAGAAAAATCGTTCCAAAAAACTTCAGGGTTGGAGCTGTAAGTCTTTACAAGATCATCGGTTGAGCCACCATTGAAAAGCGCTTGATCTGAGATGAGTAGTCCTCTCTTCTTCACCAAGTTTTTGAAGTATGAAGTGTCAAAACGTGCAGGTGTGGGATCTAGAGGAGCGAGGTTAGTGTTGCCTCCATCACGTGGGCAAGTTGCTCTACGCTCTTTGGCAAAGGCAGGGTCGATATTTGTTGCATTGTAAGTTCTGTTCCTAAAGGTAAAACATTGTGCTAACCCAATGGTATGGCCTCCGGAGAGGGCTACAAGATCTCTCTGGTTCAGACCTTGGTTCTTGAAGTTGTTGATTAATGCAGGAAGGTTCATGAATGGAGATGGAAGGACACTGTTTGCAAGATTCTTGCTAGCTGTGGTGGAATCTCTCCTCCCTAGCCTCACCTTCCATGATGGTCCTCCCAGCTGCAGCAACCATGACAGTTTTCATTAGAAAATGATTGTTTACAGAATTGCTGACAATGGAAATGATAGATTGAGTTTTCAATTTCAATCGGATAACATAAGTCCATACCGCAACTACAGAATCTCGAGCTGCAACAGCCAAGATATCGGCACAAGACACTACGGGGCGTCCACAAACTTTGTCTACTTCAGCCTTAATTTGGTCGATTACTTCAAATCCTCTGGTAGAATTGACATTGGGACGTGCATTCTTTTCACTATCAATGGTAGATGTAGAATCCAGCAGAAGGGAACCATCACAACCCTGCATTACAATGGCAAACAATTCAAGCTTGCAACTTAAAAAGAAAGGCTAAATATTACCGATAATAATGAAGGAATGTTGTGAAGTTAATGTAGTACATTAACGAAGCAGTCATGGAAGTGCAGCCGAAGTAGAGAAGCTCCCATGCGCCGCTCTCGATGGACAGCAGCATGGACTATTTTCTTGATGGCAGGCAAAGCTTGGGGACAAACTTGGTCATAAAATTTGGGGGATAAGGAAAAAGCAGTGGTTGCAAGAACTAGGCAGACAAAGGTATGAAGAAGAAAATTGGTGGGTGAAGCCATTGGTTAGAAAGTTGAATTTGCTCTGAATTAATTTTCTTTCTTTTTGTGAGTTTTGGGAATGGTTGGAGTGCTGCTGGGTATTTATAGCGAGCAATTTCGATTATGACTTAGCCAATCGTTAGACTGGTTCTCAAGGCTTTTATTTTATCTTGTATTGACTGTAGGCCGGTTTCTAATAGATTTTTTATTCTCGAAATTGACATGGTCATGTTCAAAACGGATTTTTTTTAATTGTAGACATAAAAAAATCTGATAAAAATAAGGAAAGAAACAAGAAGAGAACTTAAAATGAAATGGATAAGGAAAATAATAAAGATTGAATTGAAGGTTAGATTTGAGTTCCCTTCATAAAATACAAGATAAAAAAGTAATCAAGTTTATTAAATATTCAAAATTATCGGGAAAAATTATATCGATTTTTTCCTTACCATGGTATTTCAGATAAAGGAGGTTGTAGTCTAATTAAAAAAATAAAAAAAAATTATAAGGGTTGGAATTTAAATTTTAAATTTGTTGGATAAGTCAATTTCATATTTTATAAGCAATTACATGAATCAATAGAATTAAGATTTAAGTTTTATATTAGAGAATTTAATAACAATTACATATATATGAAAAGGGGTTAATTTATGCAATGTAAAATTTTAAAAGTTTTATATATTTTTTAGTCATTAATTTCGATAGATTCAAGAGATGAGAAAATTAAATAAAAAAATAATTTACTTTCATCCCTTTAATATATTAATCAATAATTAAAAAATATATATATAAAATTTCTTTAATATTATATATCTAAATTGATCTCTCCTCTATTTATATATATGAAAAACCAAGTCAATTAACGTGATATAAACTTAAAAAGTTTATATAATTTTCTAACCATTGATACATTGAAAGAAAGGAAAATTAATTAACAGACGAAAAACCACAGTCAAATATTAATTAAGTAGCATTAATTGTATAGCCCAGCTCAACCATAATAATACAAAGCTTTTTGTTGGATAATAAATCTTAAAGTCAAATAATATCATATGAATTAAATCAAAATTTGGTCAAACAGAAAAGGCCAGCCTCCTGCTGATTACGTTGGTTAATGTATTTGTTGATTAATTCCCTTAATTATGTTTCAAGAGAAATTTTCCTTTTTTCTTTTCTTCCTCTATCATTGGCATACAGTGTTGAACTTATCAACATTCTAGCCACTCTCTTTAATATGTAAAAATTAAATAATTAAGAATAGGTCAGGCTGCTGGTCGTACTTCTTTTTTAGTTCTCTATGATCACTGATTCGTCTTTGCTTCAAATTCTTTTTGGCAATTATAGTATAAAGCAGAGATGAATGACCATGCAACTTGGTTTAACAAAATAATTTAAAGATGATAATTATCAACACTAAAATTAAAAAGCTAAAGGTATAACAAAATATCTGAACTATAATTAAAAATGTCCAAGCCCTTAATTTTTTTATAATTAATTAATCTGTTCGATAATTATTTGCATATAATTAAATCTTTATTTAGATAAAAAAGTTAAAATTATTAATGTTTTTGCCAATGAAAATTTTTTTTATGTGACATTAATAAAATGAATCAAAGTTTACCACGTGAAATAATTAATATATGTGAAAATAAAATAAAATAAAATAATCTTTTTTTTATTTTTCTTGTTTCTTCTATATTTTTGTATTTCTCTCCAAGATTCTTTAAGAATTTAATTGACTGTAATATGAGAATTGATTAATTAAATTTTGTCACGTGATTAGATTTTGTCTATTTAAATGTTCAATTAAATCAAAATAAAAAATTAAAACTTTGATTGCGATAAAATATTAAGAATTTAAATAATTATTAAATTAAAATTCAAGAATATTTTTAACCTTTTAATGAAATTAAAAGCCAACCGTTGTACGATATGTGATTAGAAAAACAAATTTTTAGTTTGAATAATTCAAGTTCAATTTCTAACAATCTCAATTTCTACAAAAACAATGACTAAAATTAAAGATGTATAGCAATTTTTCTATTCTCTTACATTTTTACCACCTTATTCTAAGTTTAATATCTTCAGTTTCAGCTTCCTTGAAGTTTTAAGAATTCAAAAACTTGGTAATGGTGGAATAATGGGATACAAAAAATTTTGGTGATAGCCATATATATATATATATATATATGTGTGTGTGTGTGTGTGTGTGAGTGTGTGCATGCGCGTGAAAGGGTCAAGTTACACAAAAAAAGTTTTACATCTTTTTCTAAATATTTATTTCAATAGATTTAAGAGATGAGATTAAACTTTTTTTTTTACTTGTCTCTCAATACAGTGGACCTATTAAAATAAAACATTAGAAAATTATGTAAAATTTTTTAAATTTAATATCATATAAATTGATCCATCCTTACACACACACACACACACTAGTTTTTGGCACATGCGTGATGCATGTATAATTCTTATCTCTAAAATTTCATTTCAATAAATAATTTTTTTGATATTATGATAATAACGATAAATACCAATAATTTAATTTTGATTTTGGTATAATATAAGTAAACTTTGATAGTTTTTTTTATATAATTTTGATTTTTATAACCTTTGATAAAATTTTGGAAACCTTCAATATATTTTGGTAACTTATGATATAAGTTTGGTAACTATTGATATAATTTAAATAATTTTTTATGTAATTTTAATAATCTCTTGATGTAATTTTAATAATTTTTAGATAACTTATAATATACTTTTAGTAATTATTGATAATATTTGTGTAATCATATATTTAATAATGGATTCTTGCTAGAAGGCATAGGTTCAGTTCTAATCTAAAATAATTTTCATTTTATATAATAACATTATTGTTTCATTCAAATTTAGAAAATTTTCACTAAATCTTTTTATTGAATAAGTTTATGGTATTGACAGTTTAGTTATCATTGATTTATTACTAAGCTATCAATGATATATTTATAAATTATCAATAATTTACTACTAAATTTCTATTGATTTACTACTAATTTGTGAATGATTTGCTACTAAATTATGACTAATTTACTATTAAATTATTGATGATTTACTACTAAGTTATTAATTATTTATTGTAAAGTTATAACTAATTTACTATTAATTTATCGGTAATTTACTATAAAGTTATTAATAATTAACTAATTTGCTACTAAATTATCACTTATTTATCACTAAATTATTAGTAATTTACTACTAAGTTATTAATAATTTACATCTAAATTATCATTGATTTATTATTATGTTATTATACATTTACTACTATATTATCATTGATTTACTACATAGCTTTTGATTATTTACTACAAAATCATCACAAATTTATTACAAAATTAACCATAATTCATTATCAAGTGATCATTGATTTATATTAAATTATCCATGATTTACTCTTAAATTATCATTGATTAACTATTAAGTTATTGATGATTAACTACTATTAAGTCATGTTGATTTACTTTTTAGTTTTCAATTATTAACTAATAAATTATCATTGATTTACTATTAAGTTATTTATGATTTACTACTAAATTAATTAATTAATTACTATTAAATTGAAACTAATTTATTATTAAATTATCACTAATTCACTATTAAATTATTATTGATTTATTATTAAGTTATCAATTATTAACTACAAAGTTATCACTTATTTTTTATTAACCTATCATTGATTTACTAATATGTTGTTATGTATTTACAACTATGAAATTTAAAAATCCATTAATAATATATGAGATAAACTTTTTTTTTTATATAATAACATTATTGTTTTATTTAAATTTATAATTTTTTCACTAATTTTTAATTAAATATGTTCATGGTAGGTTTATCCCAATTTCTAAAATAAAAGTTTTGACTTCTTTTCTATTAGTACCCAGGGTTCAATTCTTGGCAATTTAATATAATAAAAGTTATCAATAATTGGCAATTAAGTTATCAATTATTTACTACTAAGTATATTACTAATTTATGAATGATTTGCCATTATATTATGAATGATTTATCAATCATTGTTAGTAATTTATCACTAAATTATTGATAATTTATTATAAAGTTATAATTGATTTACTACTAATTTACCAATGATTTACTAAAAAGTTATCAATGATTAACTAATTTATTAGTAAATTATCACCGATTTACAACTAATTATGTTATTAGTATTTTATTACTAAATTATCAATGATTTACTATTATATTTTTAATATTATGTTATCAATGATTTAGTATTTAATTTTTTAATTATTTATCACAAAATTATCACTAATTTACAACTAAATTATCTATAATTCACTACCAAGTTATAACTATTTTATATTAAATTATGCATGATTTACTATTAAGATATGAATGATTAACTATTATGTTGTCAATTATTTACTACTAAGTTATAAATTATTTACTACTAAGTTATACTAATTTACTCTTAAGCTTTAAATGAATAACTACTAAAATATCAATTTTTTACTAGTAATTTATAATTGATTTACTAATAAATTATTTAATATTTATTACTATCAATTAATTACTATTAAACTAAAATTGATTTACTATTAAATTATCACTAATTTACTATTAAGTTATCATTGATTTATTACTAAGTGATTAATAATTAACTATCAAGTTATCGCCCTTAATTTAGTACTATGTTATTATGCATTTATAATTATATTATGAGTGATTTCCCATTAAAGTAATGCATTTATTATTGTATTATTATAAATTTACTAAAAAGTTATCAACTATTAACTATTAAATTATTATTCATTTACTATTAAGTTATAAATAATTTATTATTAAATTATCTATGATTACTACTAAGTTATATTGATTATGTTTGAGTTTTTAATGATTAATTATTAAGTTATTAATTATCCATTACTATATTATCTTTGATTTATGTATATCCAAAAAGAAAATAATCACAATATATGCTAGATGATGTAATTCTCCATAAAAAAAATTTTCTACTAAACAAAAGGATGGTATATTTTTAATTATTGCTTTATTGTTATTACCATATTCAAAATAATTTTTTAATATTTTGATGCCGATCAACTTCTTCATTTGGAAAAAGTAAAAAATTTTAGAAAAGATCATAACAGCTCAAATAATATTTAACTCCATGTTATCTTCGTAAATGAGTATGAACTATGGTATCTCTTTGAAATGAAATATTTGAATTATTTTCCTCAACTTATATAACAGCAACTTGATCAACAAATGAATGATTATAAAACTCGTTAATCTAGATTAGTATTTCTATGATACAAATTTCAAAATCTTCAAAAAGAGATATATTCTTTATAATAGCAACTTGATCAACAAATGAATGATTATAAACTCGTTAATCTAGATTAGTATTTCTATTATACAAATTTCAAAATCCTCAAAAGGAGATATATTTTTTAATCTCTGCAAGACTTGAACATAAGGATTTTTTTTTTTAAATTATATAACAGCAACTTAATTTCAAAATCCTCATCTTATATAACAGCAACTTGATCAACAAATGAATGATTATAAACTCGTTAATTTAGATTAATATTTCTATGATACAAATTTCAAAATCCTCAAAAGGAGATATATTCTTTAATCTCTACAAAACTTGAACATAAGGATTTTTTTCTAAAATTATTATTAGTATCTCAATCACTTTTGTACTAAAATTTTCATTGTGTTATGTTCTCATTCTATTTTAAAATTTATTACCTATGTCATAAAGGTATAGTTAAAATAATATCGATTAATCAATTCAAACTTGAAATAATTCAAAACTCAAATTGAGTATAGATAAATTTTTTACTTATTTTAAATTTTAATTTAATTAAAAATAATATAATACACATAATTATAAAAATGAACTAACTTGATTCAATTTCATTTGATTTTAAAAGTCAAAAACTTAGTAATTATTTAAAACCTAAAATGATTGAATATAACCAAAATCCAAATTGAAATAGTAACTTAATCAAAATCTAATATTTCTTATTTATCTTCCATAATAATTTAAAAGTTTCTTATTTTAGATTTTTTCCCTTTCTCTTCAATGTCTTATTTTTATTGTTTTTGTGATTGAATTAGTTAATTAATTTTAAAAGTATTTCTAAAATAAAATTGCAATTATAAGTAATTAAGTATATTTTATTTATTTGAATTTAGGATTGTTTAAATCTAGATTTTTAAATGTAGAGAAACATGCATCAATTATTGACTCAAATTTGCTCAGTTACATAAGTAAATAATTGAGTATACTATAAATAAAAGTAGATGATAAACTTGATTTAACCTAATTCGTCGCTGATCTTAAGTCTAAAATCTAACACAAAATAATGAAAAGTCAAAATTCAAAATGATTGAAATACTAAATACACAATTAAATAAGGATTTATCAAATAAACTTTGCTACTAAATGCCTTTAAATCACTTTTAAGTTTAGTTAAATTATAATTTATAATAATATTTTTATATTAAATGTAATAGTGATAATTAATTCGATAAATTTCAATTTTTTTGAACAAATATTACCTTATATAGTAACCTTAAAAATTTTGATACAATTGTGAATATTCTTAAACTGATATAAAAGAGAAAATGAAGGAGTATACAATGTTTTTCTAAATAAAAGAGTTCTATATTAATCCTAAAGAAATTTGAAACCAATACATTTGTATAATTTTCATTGAATATCATATAACATTAACATTTTTTGTCATATGGAAAAGATGTTATACATAACCAACAATTTTTCGTCTAATTTTTTAGCTTAGGATAATTTTCTATTAATGCTTTCATCAATTACATATAATTGTACGTTTTATCAACTAAAAGTTTAATTTTTCTTTTATTTAAAAAATTTTATTATACATAAATTCTTATTATATAAAAATATTAAAATATATAATTTTAAAAAAATAAAATAAATTCTTAACTTTGGTACTTATCATGTTTTATTAAGAAAATTTCAATTTTAAGAATAACAAACTTGTTATGTAATACCTATATAATTTACAATAATTTCATTTTCAACATTAACAATATAAATTTTCATGAATGAATGTACTTTTGGTATAAACACATTCAAAAAATAGTTTTAATGAATTTTGTTACACCTTAAAAGAATTCATCAAAAATAATTAATTTTACTTAACTTGATAATTTTTATTTAAAATAATTCATGTTAGATCATTCAATCACATGGATCATAAAAAAGTAAGCAATTTAATATAATTAAGAAAAATTAAATAATCTTGAGATATAAATTAATTATATATAAACATATTAAAATAAGAAGTCGAGAGAAAATTAAAATAATTATTATTCTAATTAAGGTGAACAATCTTTATAGCAATTTGACAGTACATAATCTTAAGCTACTGGTAACTATCATAACGTCTAGATCCAGGGATCTATCGCTAGACATTGACTTTTAGGAGTCGTCACCAATCTTTTTATCTAGGTGCGATTGGCCACCTATGGAATCTGTCCTTTCAGGGAACACCTAAGCTTAAGGGTCCCTAAAAGAATAGGTTCAGGTCTGCTAACCAGAACAGGGCTCGAGAGTTCGGTTATGTGTGAGGAAGGTTATAGCACCCTCACAACGCCCATCAAAAGATGGTACCAGCTTAAATTTGTGTTATCCAATGAGCCTTAAAATTTTACCAAGTAATTAATTATTGAAAATTATTCTCAATTGACTCTAATACTTTTAGCAGAAAATTGAAAAAATTCCCTCACCTCAAAAGTATGCAAGAAAAACTACTGTTTCACTTGCAGAAGCTTCGTCGTCGGATTAGTTAAAGAAAAATCAAAATCAAAATCAAAATAGAAAGGAAGGAAAGAGTGATTGTTCTTGTGTAGGAAAAATTGATACTTTCAACTTTTCCCCAAAAATACTTTTTTGGAAATTTAATTTTTAGAAAAATTGATACTTCCAACTTTTCCTCAAAATTTTTTTTTTGAAACTTTGATTTTCAAGGAAAATTGATACTTTCAACTTTTCCTCAAAAATCTTTTTTTTTAAAATTTATTTTTAAGGAAAATTGATACTTTTAACTTTTCCCCAAAAATAATTTTCGAAAATTTATTTTTAAGGAAAATTGATACTTCCAACTTTTCCTCAAAAATATTTTTTTTAAAATTTATTTTTAAGGAAAATTGATACTTTCAACTTTTCCCCAAAAATATTTTTTGAAAATTTATTTTTAAGGAAAATTGATACTTTTAACTTTTCCCCAAAAATATTTTTTGGAAATTTATTTCTAAGGAAAATTGATACTTTCAACTTTTCCTCAAAAATATTTTTTGAAAATTCATTTTTAAGGAAAATTGATACTTTCAACTTTTCCCCAAAAATATTTTTTGGAAATTTATTTCTAAGGAAAATTGATACTTTCAACTTGTCCTCAAAAAAATTTTTTTTGAAACTTTGATTTCCGAGGAAAATTGATACTTTCAACTTTTCCTCAAAAATCTTTTTTTTGAAAATTTATTTTTAAGGAAAATTGATACTTTCAACTTTTCCCCAAAAATATTTTTTGATTTTTATTTAAAGAAAATAGAACAAAATAAAAGTGAAAATAAATAAAGATAAAAAAAATAAAGAAAAGTAAAACAAAAATAAAAATTAGATAAAGATAAAAAATATTAAATAAATCTAATCTAATATAATAAATAAATAAATAAAACAAATAAATAAAAAAATTCCAAAAAAAAAAAAACCTGGAGTGGCTCGGCTATCGGCTCGGCTCGGCTCGACTCAAGGAAGAGAAACGGCTCGGGGGGCGGCTTGGGAAGCTCGGCTCGGCTCGGCTTGGCTCGGAGGGGGCAGCACGCGCGGGTCAGGAAGCGGGTCGACGCTCGGGTCGGGTCGAGTCTCGACAAAGCGCGCGGATCCTCTGGGCCACTTAAGGCCAAAACGACGTCATTTTGGAAGGGTATATAAGGTCCTTCCCTCTGTTTTTCAGTAGAAAGCTCCTCCCCTCTCTCTCTCTTCTTTCCTTTTTCTCTCCCTTCTCTCTAAAGGCTGAAGAACTCCGGTTGAATTTCGTCAGATTCTGGAAAATGTCACCGGAATCTGAAAAATTTCACCGAAAGTTGGTCGGAAGGTTGTCGGTTTCTGGAATTCTTCGTTGGAAACTGGGCAGCTCATCGAAAACTTCAAATTTGGCTGGAATCTTCGTCGAAAAATTTAAATTTCACCGAAAAATTCAACCAAAATCTGGAATTTTCCAAAAATTCCCAAAAAAAAATCGCCAAAAATTTTTAAAAAATTTTTGCTAACTCCCAAAACACTCCTAAACCTTTTCTTAGCTTCCTATACGCCTCATTTTCTCTCAAATCTGTAGCTTTGCTCACTGTTTTTTTTCTGTGTCCTGAATCTGTTCCAAGAGGTCCCTTTTATAGGGATTGATCAGGAGTTCCTGATCAATTCCAATTCCTCCTTGAACAGGGATTCAATCTTTGAATCCAATCTGGACTCTTCTGATTGAATTCCCATTCACAATGGGATTCTTCAACTTTCAATCACAGCCATCAAAAAAGAAAAGAAAAAATAATAATAATAATCAGATAATCGAAAAAAATCAGATAAATGAATAAAAATAAAATTAACAGATAATTAAAAATAAAATAAGATAAACCTAAAAAATATTACAAAAAATAATAATAATAATATAATAAATATATAACTATATAAATAAAATACATGTAAATATTAACAAAATAAAATAAATAAATAAAGACATACATATAATAATAATAAAATACATAAAATACAAAAGAAAAAAAATAAAAATAAAAATAATACAAAATAAAGATTGAATTGGGCTTATCCATTTGGGTCAGGCCCAATTGATCTGGGCCTGGACCAAATTGGGTGTCTGCAGTTGCCCCTCTTTGCACATTTTCTGTGAAACAGAAATTACGCAAAGACGTAGACACCCAATCAAGACTCAACTCAACATTGTCATTTTTTGTTTTTTGTGTTTTTTGTGTTTTTTTTGTTTTTTTTTTTTGACCAAAGCTCCTCTAAACAGAGGCTCAACAACTTTGAGAAACATAAATTGCTCCTCTAAACAAAGGTAGCACGATTTTGAAAAATAAATTGCTCCTCTAAGCAGAGGTACCACGACTTTGAAAGGTAAATTGCTCCTCTAAACAGAGGCACCACGACTTTGAAAAGTAAATTGCTCATCTAAACAGAGGCAACAGAACTTTGGAAAATAAATTGCTCCTTGACAATCATGTCCAAAGGAGTTAAAAGTTGTGTTTGAAAGAATTTCAGGAGATTATGCCTAAAGGTCTTATAAATCAATCCTGATACCACAAGACATCCTATTTCAAAGATTAGGAACTTACCTGATCAGTTTCTTCTCAAATTTGCAAGATCTCAAGATTTGCATTTGCAACTTGTAAGACTCGCATCAAAGATCCTCATTTGAATTTTGGAGGCTCACATCCAAAAGTTCAAAGCTTTTTTAAAGGTTCTTATTTGGCAAACTTGGAATTCATATCCAAAAGTCTAAAGCTTTTCATTTGAATTTTGGAAATTCACATCCAAAAGTTCAAAGCTTTTTTAAAGGTTCTTATTTGGCAAACTTGGAATTCATATCCAAAAGTCTAAAGCTTTTCATTTGAATTTTGGAAATTCATATCCAAAAAATTCAAAGCTTTTCATTTGAGTTCAAAGGCTCACATGCAATAAAACTTAGAGTTTCACATCTAAGTCCAAAGGCCCTCATTTAAAACATTGGAAATTCATATCCAAAAGGTTGAAGTTTTGTATTTTGGAGATCCACATCCAAAAGTTCAAAACTTTTCATTTGTTCAAAGATTCACATTCGATGAACTTTAGGGTTTCACTCCTCAAAGATTCCCATTTTGAAATTCAAAGATTCTCATTTGAGTTCTTAAAAATTCTCATCAAAACATTCATAATTTCTTTTTCAAGTGACTCAAAATTTTGCATGAATGAATGTTATGACCAAAGATGCAAATGCTTTCTTAATGACGCAAATGTGGCAACCTATATTCTCATAGTGCCATGCATGTCCAAACAAAGTTTAATTCATCAAATCATGTGCATGTACTATTCAAGCGACGATGCCACCATGATGCATGTAATACAAATGTCTATGCAACAAAATTCTAAATAATTATGGTGATATGGCTCTCAAAACTCCACCATTTCGCATGTCTTCCTTGTTCAATTTCTCTATATTTTGAAACAAGTTTCATCAATCAATCATCACTTGACCACTGTTCATAGACTTCTCAGCACTAAAAATTTCAGAACAAGTTTCATCCACCATCACTGAGTCATTACTCATAAGTGTCTCAGCATTAACCATTCCAAAACAAACTTTGTCCACTGATTGCTTTCATCATCCAATCATAACTTGCAAGTCATCTCGACCAATTCATCCTTGTATTCATCACTTGGTTATACCATTTTTCAAGATTTGCCCCATTATATCCTCCATTTGATCATATCACATATCCTTCCAAATCATCTCTTTTGAGTTTCTACCATTTCTTTATCATCTTAGATTTCTTTTCAAATGAATGCAAGACTCTTTTAAGCACATATTCATTCATTCATTATCATTTCAAATCTTGACAAATATAATGCAATCAAGCATTTTTTGAATTCATTCTAGGGGTGTAACAATAAGAGAACACATGGTGAATTATGGTAAAGATAATCAACGAAGATCTATTTTGATGCAAAACAAATGGGAAAAGAAATGAATTGGATACATGTCATTGGGATGGATGGTATGTCCAAATGATGAATATTCAAACAATTCTTAACATTAATCTAGGATTCTTTTTCAAAAACTCATTCCATTTACAGTTGAAGTCATCTTGAACTTGGCAAACTTTACCCCAGTCCTTGAGGGATCTTCAAATGTCTTTGATCTTCCATTCATGTGAGCCATTTGACCTAGACCTTTCTCTATCAAAATCACCCTTTCAGGTTTTCAATTTGGATCTCTTTTTTCCATTTTCTCATTCTTTTTTTTTCATCATCTTTTTTCTTTTTTCTCATTTTTCATCTATTGTTGATATCTTTCATACATCAAACTTTAGAGCAATGTAGCATGACTCCATTGCTTCATCATAAGCATACCTTTGCTCAACATGTGATCATTCGAGTTGAGTATTTACACTTGATCCAAATGGACTTTTCAAGGTTGTAGTGAAGGGTCATAAAAAAATGGATATAATAGGCTCAAAACATGTATTAAAAAGGTTCAAAACCAAAGGATCATTTAATGCAGCTTGGCATTTTGCCCCCACATCATTTTTTCTTTCCTCACACAAAGGATTCTCATTACTTTGCCCCAAGTCATGTGTGGCATTTATTTTTTTCTTTTTCTTTTCTTTTTTTTTTCATTTTTGAGACCTTTTGTAAAATTTTTTTCAAAAATTACCCCCTAGTGTAGAGGGTGATCCTTGGTTGGGGTTCCTTCGAAAAAGAAATCATAATAGGCTCAAAGGGATAGCAATAAATGGTTTTTCGAATGGTAAAAGAAAGATGGCCATTTTTCATCTCAATTGTGAATACCTTTCTTAAACATTATCTATTGAACAAAGCTCATGATCCTGTATAAAAGATTACATATCTTTAAGACATATCTCTTTCACCTCTAGTAATGGCTTACCCTTCTTTTTTTTTCTTTTTTTTTGCTCAAATCATCTCCTCATATTAATGTGGATGAGTTTTCAAAATTAAATCCCAGAATTACTGTTATCATTGTCTAAATATTCATCGTTTGAAATTTAAAAATGAGAGTATAAAGTTATGAAAGATAACAGAGCATGGAGTAATGGTTAAGTGAAAGAGAGAAATGTAATGAAATGCATTAACTTGCCTTCATTAAGATGATAACAAGTGAAATCATATTGCAAAAAAAAAAAATCTAACCTTACTTGAAAAGAAATCGTAAAATGACAAAAAAACCTTCAATCAGCCTTATTTCCATTAAAAATTATTCCCATATATGATCAGGTGAAGAATCTCTATTAACATCTTGCCCCTCAATTCATTGTGACTCTTCGACCCCTTTCTGTTTTTGACCATCACTCAGAATGCTAACATTAGGTGTTGTTGCTTTCCCTTGATCAAAACTTACCATTCCATCATTGATCAATCGTTGCACCTTATGCTTTAAAGCAGTGCAATTTTCAGTAGAATGGCCAGTAATTCCATAGTGGTAGTCGCAGTGAGCTGTAGGATCATACCACTTTGGGTAGGGTGGTTTAAGTGGCTCCACATGACTGGGGGCAATTAAATGGCTATTATAAAGCTCTCGATATAACTCTGTATAAGTCATAGAGATTGGATCAAATACAAGTTTTTCTCGAGTAGTTCGTTGTTCTCGTGAACCACTTACTGGGTTAATAGGGCGAATTTGGGTTCTTACAGGAGCTTGAATGTTAAGGCTATATGTAAGATCTTGAGGGCTAAAAATTGATCGGTATGTGGATGAATAAGGTGGTTGTGGAACTAGCTGGTATGGGTAGGATGAGGCATTATTCACAGCAGGATAGTATGGAGAGTAACCTTGAGATGGATAGGGTTGATAACCCCTGAATTGTTGTCTATCAAAGCTTATAGCTTGAGCTTTAGCTTCTTTCTTTTCTGATGCCTTCTTGGTTTTTTTTCCTTTCAACTTACCATTTTTTATGGCACTTTTAATAATTTCTCCAGAGATCACCATGTCGGTAAAATTCTTTGTTGCATTCCTTATCATCTTTTCATAATAAAGAGGTTTTAAAGTGCTAACAAACAGCACTATAGTTTTTTTTGGTCAATGTAGGTTGTACCTGTGAAGCTATATCTCTCAATCTCTGGGCGTATTCTTTAAAAGACTCGTTTACTTTTTTCTCCATATTTTGTAAAGACAAACGATCAGGGGTCAAATCGATAACATGTCGATATTGACTAATGAAGTCATGTGCCATATCGCTCTAGGAGCGAATGTGGGTTTTATCCAACTGAACATACCACCTGGCAGTAGAACCAGTAAGGCTATCTTGAAAGACATGCATCAAGAGTTTTTCATCATGTGCATGAGCTACCATCTTCCTGCAATACATGGTAATGTGGGTTTTGGGGCACTTTGTATCGTCATATTTTTTAAATTTCGATACTTTAAATTTATGGGAAATAACCACATCAGGAACTAGACAGAGCCCTGCAGCATTAACTGACCATATAAACTAAATCCTTCCACAACCCGTAGCATCTGCTCTAGCATGCTAATCTTGGAGCTTTCCTGAACTTTCACTCTCATCTTTTCTTTCTCATTCTCTTTTAAATCATCTAGATCAAGAATTGGTTCTACTACTTTTTCAGTGAATACAGGATTTATATAGCTATTATACTGCCCTGGGTTGAAAGCTGATGGCATTCCAGGATATGTGAAATGTTGTGGCGGGACCTCTTGAGCAGACTGAGCTTGAGGTGGGCCAAAATCTGGAGGGTACAAAGGGTCAGCCACATCTTGCTGGCTTGTATTTCCTTCAACTCTTTTTTCTTTATTCATGTTATTAAAAGCCTCTAGAATCTTGCTTAGTTCACTTTCAATCTTCTCCTGAGCTTTTTCTAGCTTTTCAAATCTATGAGAACTTTTCTCCTTCATTTGCCTTGCTCTGGATCTTATGTTGTATCGATGGGCAGGGTTCTCATAAGATGGAGCTATCCTGGAACCTTGAGTACCATACTTATGATTAGAAATGTTATGCTATGCTTTATGTATGATGTTCGAATGAAATGTACATTTTCTTGAATGAAATCTAATATGAAATGGATGCAAATGATTATGTTAAAATATGATCATGAAAATAATGCATATGCATACAATCAGACAAACAACATAGTTAGTTCCCTGGATGAAATGAAAATGATGCTGATGCATAATGTTACATATGATAATGAAAATGATACACAAAGTTAAACAATCAAAGTGATTAGATAAATGCCCTTTTTGTGTCTTAATTTTAGGGTATATCTATCATTGGGTAGAAAGGGCTCTATCCTAGGCTTAGGCACTCTTAAGGTACACTATATGCGGTTTTAAGGTCAAAGTCTAAAGGTCCTCAAGTTGTTCCTTACATCCTTGTCCCTCATAGACTAGTGAGGCACCCTAATCCTCACCCATTACAGGCTACAAGCGAAAAAGGTTCAATTTGAGTGGGAGTATTTTGCTAGCCACTGCGGAGGCATTAGACCTCACGAAAGTAATAGGTACTTTACTCCTTCCTAGAGGGACGGAACTCGGGTGTAGAGCTCATGTTATGCATATGAATGACATAATTAACAAGGTAAATAAACGTGAATGAATAATAACACATATATACAAAAAGGTTCAATTTTATTAGGCTTTTGGATAACACAAATTATTTGCTGGCCTGACTCTCAAAGTCCCCAGCGGAGTCGCCAAGCTGTCATAACGTCTAGATCCGGGGATCTATCGCTAGACATTAACTTTTAGGAGTCGCCACCAATCTTTTTTATCTAGGTGCGATTGGCCACCTATGGAATCTGTCCTTTCAGGGAACACCTAAGTTTAAGGGTCCCTAAAAGAATAGGTTCAGGTCTGCTAACCAGAACAGGGTTCGAGAGTTCAGTTACGTGTGAGGAAGGTTATAGCACCCTCACAACGCCCATCAAAAGATGGTACCAGCTTAAATTTGTGTTATCCAATGAGCCTTAAAATTTTACCAAGTAATTAATTATTAAAAATTATTCTCAATTGACTCTAATACTTTTAGCAAAAAATTGAGAAAATTCCCTCACCTCAAGAGTATGCAAGAAAAACTACTGTTTCACTTGCAGAGGCTTTGTCGTCGGATTAGTTAAAGAAAAATCAAAATCAAAATCAAAATAGAAAGGAAGGAAAGAATGATTGTTCTTGTGTAGGGAAAATTGATACTTTCAACTTTTCCCCAAAAATACTTTTTTGGAAATTTAATTTTTAGAAAAATTGATACTTCCAACTTTTCCTCAAAAATATTTTTTTTTGAAACTTCGATTTTCAAGGAAAATTGATACTTTCAACTTTTCCTCAAAAATCTTTTTTTTGAAAATTTATTTTTAAGGAAAATTGATACTTTCAACTTTTTCCTAAAAATATTTTTCAGAAATTTTGATTTTCAAGGAAAATTGATACTTTCAACTTTTCCCCAAAAATATTTTTTGGAAATTTATTTCTAAGGAAAATTGATACTTTCAACTTTTCCTCAAAAATCTTTTTTTTGAAAATTTATTTTTAAGGAAAATTAATACTTTCAACTTTTCTCAAAAAATATTTTTTGATTTTTATTTAAAGAAAATAGAACAAAATAAAAGTGAAAATAAATAAAGATAAAAAAAATTAAATAAATCTAATCTAATAAAATAAATAAATAAATAAAACAAATAAATAAAAAAAATTCCAAAAAAAAAAAAACCTGGAACGGCTCGGCTATCGGCTCGGCTCGGCTCAAGGAAGAGAAACTGCTCGAGGGGCAGCTTGGGAAGCTCGGCTCGGAGGGGGGCAGCACGCGCGGGTCAGGAAGCGGGTCGACGCTCGGGTCGGGTCTCGACAAAACGCGCGGCTCCTCTAGGTCACTTAAGGCCAAAACGACATCGTTTTGGAAGGGTATATAAGGTCCTTCCCTCTGTTTTTTGGCAGAAAACTTCTCCTCTCTCTCTTTCTTCTTCCCTTTTTCTCTCCCTTCTCTCTAAAGGCTGAAGAACTCCGATTGAATTTCGCCGGATTCTGGAAAATGTCACCAGAATCTGGAAAATTTCACCGGAAGTTCACCAGAAGTTGGTCGGAAGGTTGTCGGTTTCTGGAATTCTTCGTCGGAAACTGGGCAGCTCACCGAAAACTTCAAATTTGGTCAGAATCTTCACCGAAAAATTCAAATTTCACCGAAAAATTCAACCGAAATCTGGAATTTTCCAAAAATTCCCAGAAAAAAATCGCCAAAAATTCTCAAAAAATTTCTGCTAACTCCCAGAACACTTCTAAACCTTTTCTTAGCTTCCTATATGCCTCTTTTTCTCTCAAATTAGTAGCTTTGCTCACTGTTTTTTTTTGTGTCCTGCATCTGTTCCAAGAGGTCCCTTTTATAGGGATTGATCAGGAGCTCCTCATCAATCTCAATTTCTCTTTGAACGGGGATTCAATCTTTGAATCCAATCTGGACTCTTCTGATTGAATTCCCATTCACAATGGGATTCTTCAACTTTCAATCACAGCCATCAAAAAAGAAAAGAAAAAATAATAATAATAATCAGATAATCGAAAAAAATCAGATAAATGAATAAAAATAAAATTAACAGATAATTAAAAATAAAATAAGATAAACCTAAAAAATATTGCAAAAAAAAATAATAATATAATAATAAATATATAACTATATAAATAAAATACATGTAAATATTAACAAAATAAAATAAATAAATAAATAAAGACATACATATAATAATAATAATAAATAATAAAATACAAAAGAAAAAAAATAATAAAAATAAAAATAATACAAAATAAAGATTGAATTTGGCTTATCCATTTAGGTCAGGCCCAATTGATCCGAGCCTGGACCAAATTGGGTGTCTACAGTAACTTCACTATCTCCTAAATTAATTATCTAATTCTAAAGGTAAAAAATCTAATTAAAGTGTTTAATGAATAAGATAATGCTAATTGTGGGTGACGGAGGTGCAATTGATTTTATATTAGATTTTTTCATGAAAATAACATTATAAAATTATCAAAAAATACAAAAGAAAATTTAATTATTGGGATTAAAAAGATTTAATTATGTTATCAATAATTAAATGATCAACTCATAAAACATATAAACAATAAAATTATTATCATGCATATGTAGTTAATATATCAAAAGAAAAAATTGAAAGGAAAAAAATAGAAAAAAAATGCTTAAATGATTTAATTATGATTATTTTTAATGAATTTATTTATCAACATAAATTGCATATTTAATTGTTTTTACAATAACTAAAGCAACAAACTTTGTATAATTGTTTTTATTCTTATAGACATTAAATTTTTATATCGTTTTATTATATTTTCATTTAATGTAAAAAATCTTTCTACTTATAAAAAAAGAGTTTAATAATAAAAATAAAATCATTTAAAATAAAATTTATATAAAATTACTAATTTTATTTTAATAAATCACTTTTAATATTTTTGGGATAAAAGTTAAGGGTTTAGTTAATTACTTTTAGCACCTTTTTAGTTTAATTATATATAAAAAAAAGTGTTTAATAATAAAAAATACAATTAAATTAAATTTTATAAAAAAATTTTTGCTAAATATATTTTAGTCAATCACTTTTAACACTTTTAAAATTAAAATTTAAAATTTTGAGATGTTTAATTTCTCATAAAACTCTATTTTTAATTCTTGTTGATTTAAATTAAACTTAAATAAATTAATAAAAATTATATATTTAAGGATAAATTTGTTAATTTAAAATTTTATAGGGGTATTTAAATTTATTACTATTAACATTTTTTGAGTTTACACTTTTATATTTATATATAGATGATATATATTAGTGTGGGAGGTAGAATAGAAGGATGGAGAGTATTGGTACTCATGTTAAAGGGAACTCATCGATATTTAGATGCTTTGGCTTTTTCTGTTGTCAATCTCATTCCCAAACAATATTTTGGATGTGTTTGACAATTTTCATGTCTATTTGGAGGGTTTTAGAATAAATAGTCTCTTTATTTTCAAGGTCATACAGTTGAGAAGTGTGCATGAAATTCATTTTGATGAATAGATTAATTAGGAGTTTATATTTAAACTAATGTCAATATATATATATATATATATAGACAGTGAATCACACAATTATATTTCATAAAAAAATAATTTTAAAATTAAAAAATGCAAAAGAAAAATTTATTTATAATTTATAATATTTATAAACTGACAACGTATCAAATAAAAATTAAATGTTTCTGTTAGAGACATGCAAATCATATATAGATTTATGTCATGCGGCACTCTTGTTAATGTCTTGCAAGATTTAATCACCACAATTATTCCAGGCATCAAATAGCTAAAAAAAAAAAAAGATTCAAGAATGTGAGATTATTTGGTGAAAACAAAGTTCTATACACTTGAAACAAACAATTCTCAATTGAGTAAGGAATCAAACAATTAAGGTTAATCTGATGATCTTCCATGTGGCTTTCCGTATGGAAGACTTAAAATGCCTTATTTGACATAAAAAAAAAATTGAATACTATTTATGAAAATGATTTCATGAAATAATAACAAAATTCTGGAAAGCAATTGTCCCTAAAAGCATAAATTTGCTTCACTAGTTCACTTTCCTACAGTCGACACGAATTTGTCCTTCTTTGCAAGTCAAGGGCTTAATATTTCCCATCTTAATCATTGACTTGGAAAAATCGTTCCAGAAAACTTCAGGGTTGGAGATGTAAGTCTTTACAAGATCATCAGTTGAGCCACCATTGAAAAGTGCTTGATCTGAGATGAGTAGTCCTCTCTTCTCCACCAAGTTTTTGAAGTATGAAGTGTCAAAACGTGCAGGCGTGGGATCTAAAGGAGCGAGGTTAGTGTTGCCTCCATCACGCGGGCAAGTTGCTCGACTCTCTTTTGCAAAGGCAGGGTCGATATTTGTTGCATTATAAATTCTGTTCCTAAAGGTAAAACATTGTGCTAACCCAATGGTGTGGCCACCAGAGAGGGCTACAAGATCTCTCTGGTTCAGACCTTGGTTCTTAAAGTTGTTGATTAATGCAGGAAGGTCCATGAATGGGGATGGAAGGACACTGTCTGCAAGAGTCTTGCTAGCTGTGGTTGAATCTCTCCTTCCTAGCCTCACCTTCCATGATGGTCCTCCTAGCTGCTGCAAACATGACAGTTTTCATTAGAAAATGATTGTTTACAAAATTTCTGACAATGGAAATGATAGGTTGAGTTTTCAATTTCAATCGGATAACATAATCACATACCGCAACCACAGAATCTCGGGCTGCAACGGCCAAGATATCGGCACAAGACACTACGGGGCGTCCACAAACTTTGTCCACTTCAGCCTTAATTTGGTCGATCACTTGAAATCCTCTGGTAGAATTTACATTGGCGCGTGCATTCTTTTCACTATCAATGGTAGCTGTAGAATCCAGCAGAAGTGAACCATCACAACCCTGCATTACAATGGCTAAAAATTCAAGAATGCAATTTTAAAAAAAAAACCTAAAAATTACTGATAGTAATGAAGAAATGTTGTGAAGTAAATGTAGTACATTAACGAAGCAGTAATGGAAGTGAAGACGAAGTAAAGAAGCTCCCATGCGCCGCCCTCGGTGGACAGCAGCCTGGACTACTTTCTTGATGGCAGGCAAAGCTTGGGGACAAACTTGGTCATAAAATTTGGGAGATAAAGAAAAAGCTGTGGTTGCAAGAACTAGCCAGACAAAGGTATGAAGAAGAAAATTGGTGGGTGAAGCCATTGATTAGAAAGTTGAATTTGCTCTGATTTAATTTTCTTTCTTTTCAAGTTTGTGAGTTTTGGGAACGGTTGGGGTTCTGCAGGGTATTTATAGCGAGTAATTTCGATTAGGACTTAGCCAATCATGAGAGTGGTTCTCAAGGCTTTTATTTTCATAGCCAATCATTAGACTGGTTCTCAAGGCTTTTACGTTACTTTTAAATCAAACTATTCGCAGTAGGCCCCTTTCTAATAGATTTCTTAGCCACGAAATTGAAATCGTCTAGTTCAGAAAGGATTATTTTTAAATTGTAGACATAAAAAATCTTATCAAAATAAGGAAAGAAATAAAAGAACTTAAAATGATATGGATAAGGAAAATAATAAAGATTGAATTGAAGGTTAGATTTGAGTTCTCTTCATAAAATACAAGACAAAGAACTAAGCAAGATTATCAAATATTCAAAATTATTGGGAAAAATTATATTGATTTTTTTTTTCTTTCCAAGGTATATTAGAGAAAGTGTATCGTAGTTTATTGAGGAAAAAAATATATTATAAGTTTTAAATTTTAAATTTGTTGAGTCGATCAATGTTATTTTTAAAATGAATTATATAGATCAGCATAATTAATGTTCAAATTTTATGTTAGAGAATTTAAGAACAATTATATATATATATATAAATTATATATATATATATATATATATATATATATACCTTTTCCATTTTGACACACTCAAAGAATGGGTTATTAATTAGGACAAGAAAAACCATTACTTGTGCTGCCCAGCTAAATAATAATACAAAAGTAAAAGCGGTTTTCTTTTTTTTTTTTTTTTGGCCAAGAAGTAAAAGTTGAACCATAAATCTTAAAGTCAAACAATATCATATGAATTAAATGAAAATTTGGCCAATCCAAACAGGCCAGCCTCCTGCTGATTACATTGATTAATGTATTTGTTGATTAATTCCCTTAATTATGTTTCAAGAGAAATTTTCTTTTTTTCTTTTCTTCCTCTATCATAGGCATCCAGTGTTGAACTTATCAACAGTGTAGTCACTCTCTTTAATATGTAGAAAATAAATAATTAGAAGAGGTCAGGTTGCTGGTCGTACTTTTTTTTAAAGTTCTCTATGATCACTGATTCGTCTTTGCTTCAAATTCTTTTTGGCAATTATGGTATAAAGCAGAGATGAATGACCATGCAGTTTGGTTTAACAAAATAATTTAGATATGATAATTATTTATACTAATATTAAAAGATTAAAGATATAAAAAGCTCTTGAATTATAATTAAAAAATCATTCAAAATTCTTTTATTGCAATAAAATTAATCTGTCTAATATTTATTTATATCTAGTTAAGGACTTATTTAGATGAAAAAATTAACACTGTTAGTTTTTTGTTTGCTAAAATAAATTTTCATATGACACTAATACAATAAATTAAAATTTAGTATATTACGTAATTAATATATGTGAAAATTAAATAAAATAAACTTTTTTTTCTATCTCTTTTTCTTTTTTTTTTTATTAAGGGGAGGGTATAACCCTTATAAGGCGAAAAAAAGAGGAGATCTTGACTGAAACCAGAACTTCTATGTCTTCGTAAAACCTCCTTCGCCAATAGATCAAGAGGTGAATGACTTATTTTTTTTTAAGATCCCTTTAAAAATTTAGTTGACTATAGTCGGTGTGGATTAAATTTTGTCATGTGGTTATATTTCATCCATTTAAATGTTTAATTGAATCAAAACAAAAAATTAAGGGTTGGATTGATCGTAATAAAATATTAAGGACTTAAATAATTATTGAATTATAATTCAAAATTATTTGTGACGTCTTAATCAAATTAAAAGCTAACAGTTGTATGACATGTTAATAAAAAAACAAACTTTTAGTTCCACTAATAAAAGTTCAATTTGTAATAATCTCAATTGCCAAAAAAAAAAAAAAACAACAACAACTAATGTTAAAGATGTATAGCAAATTTTCTTTACTCTCTTACATTTTTCCCTCTTTCTTCTCAACTTCATATCTTTATTTTCAGTTTCCTTTGAAAGTTTTAAGAATTCAAAAACAAGGTAATGATAGAATAAGAGGATACTAAAAAATTGTGGTGATAGTCATATATATATATATATATAATATGTAGGAAGAATCAATTTATACCGTAAGATTTTTTTAGTTTTACATTTTTTTTAATTAATTCCAATAGATTCAAAAAATGAAATTAAACCATTTTTTTATTTTTACTACGCTCTCCTTTTTTTTTTTTTTGGATTTATGAAAATTAAAGATCATAAAAATATGTAAATTTTTTTAAATTTTGTACTATGTAAATTGATTTTTTTTAATATATGGATAAAAAGAGTTGGAAAGAGTGACAGTCCTTATGTTAAATGGATCTTTTTTCTTTTTTCCTTTTGTAAGGATTATGCCCTCCCCTTAACAAAAAAAAAAATAAATAAATAAAATTCAAGGATATTGAGATGCTTTGCCTTTTTCTGTTGTCAATCTCGTTCCCAAACAATATTTTGGATGTGTTTCATGTCTATTGAGAGGGCTTTTCAATAAATAGTCTCCTTATTTTCAAGGTCATATAGTTGAGATCCGTACATAAATTTTATTTTAATAATTAGATTAATTTGGAGTTTATTTTTAAAATATTACCGGTATATATATATATATATATACACAGACAAGCAATAAATCACAAAATCACATTTTATAAAAAAAAAAATTAACTTTAAAATTTAAAAATGCTAAAAACAAATACACTTAATTTTAAAAATATATTTAAATTTATTTTTAAATTTACCACTTTTGTTGATGTCTTGGAAGATTTACCACAATTATTCATGGCCTCCAATAGCAAAAAATAAATAAATAATCAAGAATGTGAGATTATTTGGTGAAAACAGAGTTTTATACACTTGAAACAAACAATTCTTAATTGAGTACAACGAAATCAAACAATTAAGGTTAATCTGATGATCTTCCATGTGGCGTTTTGTATGGAAGACTTTCAACGCCTTATTTAACATTAAAAAAAATGAATACTATTAATGAAAATGATTTCTTGAAATAATAAAAAAAGATATCTGAAAAAAAAATTTCCCCAAAAGCATCAATTTGCTTCACCAGTTCACCTTCCTACAGTTGACACGAATTTGTCCTTGTTTGCCAGTCAAAGGCTTAATATTTCCCATCTTAATCATTGACTTAGAAAAATCGTTCCAAAAAACTTCAGGGTTGGAGCTGTAAGTCTTTACAAGATCATCGGTTGAGCCACCATTGAAAAGTGCTTGATCTGAGATGAGTAGTCCTCTCTTCTTCACCAAGTTTTTGAAGTATGAAGTGTCAAAACGTGCAGGCGTGGGATCTAGAGGAGCGAGGTTAGTGTTGCCTCCATCACGTGGGCAAGTTGCTCTACGCTCTTTCGCAAAGGCAGGGTCGATATTTGTTGCATTGTAAGTTCTGTTCCTAAAGGTAAAACATTGTGCTAACCCAATGGTATGGCCACCGGAGAGGGCTACAAGATCTCTCTGGTTCAGACCTTGGTTCTTGAAGTTGTTGATTAATGCAGGAAGGTCCATGAATGGAGATGGAAGGACACTGTTTGCAAGATTCTTGCTAGCTGTGGTGGAATCTCTCCTCCCTAGCCTCACCTTCCATGATGGTCCTCCCAGCTGCAGCAACCATGACAGTTTTCATTAGAAAATGATTGTTTACAGAATTGCTGACAATGGAAATGATAGATTGAGTTTTCAATTTCAATCGGATAACATAAGTCCATACCGCAACTACAGAATCTCGAGCTGCAACAGCCAAGATATCGGCACAAGACACTACGGGGCGTCCACAAACTTTGTCTACTTCAGCCTTAATTTGGTCGATTACTTCGAATCCTCTGGTAGAATTGACATTGGGCCGTGCATTCTTTTCACTATCAATGGTAGATGTAGAATCCAGCAGAAGGGAACCATCACAACCCTGCATTACAATGGCAAACAATTCAAGCTTGCAACTTAAAAAGAAAGGCTAAATATTACCGATAATAATGAAGAAATGTTGTGAAGTTAATGTAGTACATTAACGAAGCAGTCATGGAAGTGCAACCGAAGTAGAGAAGCTCCCATGCGCCGCTCTCGATGGACAGCGGCATGGACTATTTTCTTGATGGCAGGCAAAGCTTGGGGACAAACTTGGTCATAAAATTTGGGGGATAAGGAAAAAGCAGTGGTTGCAAGAACTAGCCAGACAAAGGTATGAAGAAGAAAATTGGTGGGTGAAGCCATTGGTTAGAAAGTTGAATTTGCTCTGAATTAATTTTCTTTCTTTTTGTGAGTTTTGGGAATGGTTGGAGTGCTGCTGGGTATTTATAGCGAGCAATTTCGATTATGACTTAGCCAATCGTTAGACTGGTTCTCAAGGCTTTTATTTTATCTTGTATTGACTGTAGGCCCGTTTCTAATAGATTTTTTATTCTCGAAATTGACATGGTCATGTTCAAAAAGGAAATTTTTTAATTGTAGACATAAAAAAATCTGATAAAAATAAGGAAAGAAATAAGAGGAGAACTTAAAATGAAATGGATAAGGAAAATAATAAAGATTGAATTGAAGGTTAGATTTGAGTTCCCTTCATAAAATACAAGATAAAAAACTAAGCAAGTTTATTAAATACTCAAAATTATTGGGAAAAATTATATAGATTTTTTCCTTACCATGGTATTTCAGATCAAGGAGGTTGTAGTCTAATTAAAAAAAAAATTATAAGTGTTGGAATTTAAATTTTAAATTTGTTGGATAAGTCAATTTCATATTTTATAAGTAATTACATGAACCAACAGAATTAAGATTTAAGTTTTATATTAGAGGATTTAATAACAAATTACATATATATGAAAATGGATTAATTTATGCATTGTAAAATTTTAAAAGTTTTATATATTTTTTAATCATTAATTTTGATAGATTCAAGAGATGAGAAAATTAAATAAAAAAATAATTTACTTTCATCCCTTTAATATATTAATCAATAATTAAAAAATATATATATAAAATTTCTTTAATATTATATATCTAAATTGATCTCTCCTCTATTTATATATATGAAAAACCAAGTCAATTAACGTGATATAAACTTAAAAAGTTTATATAATTTTCTAACCATTGATACATTGAAAGAAAGGAAAATTAATTAACAGACGAAAAACCACAGTCAAATATTAATTAAGTAGCATTAATTGTATAGCCCAGCTCAACCATAATAATACAAAGCTTTTTGTTGGATAATAAATCTTAAAGTCAAATAATATCATATGAATTAAATCAAAATTTGGTCAAACAGAAAAGGCCAGCCTCCTGCTGATTACGTTGGTTAATGTATTTGTTGATTAATTCCCTTAATTATGTCCTTTTTTCTTTTCTTCCTCTATCATTGGCATACAGTGTTGAACTTATCAACATTCTAGCCACTCTCTTTAATATGTAAAAATTAAATAATTAAGAATAGGTCAGGTTGCTGGTCGTACTTTTTTTTTTAGTTCTCTATGATCACTGATTCGTCTTTGCTTCAAATTCTTTTTGGCAATTGTGGTATAAAGCAGAGATGAATGACCATGCAATTTGGTTTAACAAAATAATTTAAATATGATAATTATGTTCACTAAAATTAAAAGCTTAAAGGTTTTAAAAAACCCCTAAATTATAATTAAAAAATCATCCAACATTTATTCGCATTCAATTGTACTTTTATGTGGATGAAAAAGTTAAACATTATTAATTTTTTTTTCCTAATTCAGATAAAATTTTATATAATATCAATAAAATAAATGAAAATATATCCCGTAATACAACTAATATATGTAAAAATTTTAAATATAATTTTTTCCTTTTTTTTTCTTCTTTCTTCCCTACATTCTCTCTCTCTCTCTCTCTCTCTCTCTCTCTCTCTCTCAAATTTCTTTAAGAATTTAATTAATTATAGTTCGAAGATTGATTCATTAAAATTTATCATGTAATTAGATTTCGTTCATTTATGAAAATTTAATTGAGTTGAAATAAAAGATTAAGAACGTAAGTTATTGCAATAAAATATTAAATACTTAAATGATTATCCAATTATAATTCAAGGATTTTTTTTATCTCTTATCAAAATTAAAAGCCAAGGGTCGTGTGAAATGTTAATAGAAAAACGAACTTTTAGTTCCCCATAATTGAAGTTCAATTTCTAATAATCTCAATTACTACAAAAACAACGACTAAAATTAAAGATGTATAGCAAGTTTTTTTTATTCTCTTATATTTTTCTCACCTTTATCTCAACTTAATATCTTTGGTTTAAGCTTCCTTGAAGTTTTAAGAATTCAAAAACAAAATAACGGTGGAATAAGGGGATTCAAAATTATTTTTGGATAAGTATTTATTATCCAAGAAACAATAATCATTGCCACAAGCACGAAATACAATACTTAATTTCTCACTTTCTGTACAACTATTTTTTACTTAATTTCTTATTATCATTGTTATCGTACAATTATATCTCAACTTAATTCTTATCGTTCCCTCAAATTTTGGTTTATTCAATCATTAGCTATATTGCTTATTCCTACTAATCTTAGCTTTACTACATCTCTTATTTGCTTCACTATCTGCTCTCCTGTCATTTCCTAGGAATTGTAGCGGCTCTGATTCCTTTCTGCCCAAATCATATATATAGGCCCCCAAGCCAGCCTCAATGGTACTAAATCAATCGCCTTTCCTTTCAGTCGTCATATTGCCCACTGAAACTGCTCTCATCCTGTCACCTCCCTTGCAAGTTACATTTCCGAATTTCCTTTGGATATGTTCAACTAAAGAAAATATGATTCTTGCTCCCCCTTTCCCGTTTACAAAGCACACAGCATCCATCCACAGATATCCTTGAGACAAAAAATTTTGGTGATAGTCATATATATATAATAGGGCGAAATAGAAGAGTTGGAGAGAGTAGTAGAGCTCATGTTAAATGGAACTCGAGGATATTCAGATGCTTTGGCTTTTTCTGTAGTCAATCTCATTCCCAAACAACAATATTTTGGATGTGTTTGACAATTTCACGTCTATTTAGATGGTTTTTGAATAAATATTCTCTTTGTTTTTAAGGTCATATAGATGAGAAGTGTACACGAGTTTATATGTTTACAGGCAGTGAATCAGACAATTATATTTTACAATAAAATTAATTTAAAAATTAAAAAATGCTAAAAGCAAATGCACTGAATTTAAAAAATATATTTAAAATTAATTTTTTATGAGCTGAAATTTTAAAGTTTCCTTACAGTTTATAACCATATATATATATATATATATATATGTCATGCGGTACTCTTGTTGATGTCTCGGAAGATTTGCCACAATTATTCACCGCCTTCAATAGCAAAATAAATAAATAAATAATAAATAATCAAGAATGTGAGATTATTTGGTGAAAGCAAAATTCTATACACTTGAAACAAACAATTCTTAATTGAGTACAACGAATCAAACAATTAAGGTTAATCTGATGATCTTCCATGTGGCTTTCGTAAGGAAGACTTAAAATGCCTTATTTAACATTAAAAAAAAATTGAATAGCTTTTATGAAAATGATTTCATGAAATAAAAAAAAAAATTCTGGAAAGCCATTGTCCCTAAAAGCATCAATTTGCTTCACCAGTTCACTTTCCTACAGTCGACACGTATTTGTCCTTGTTTGCCAGTCAAAGGCTTAATATTTCCCATCTTAATCATTGACTTAGAAAAATCGTTCCAAAAAACTTCAGGGTTGAAGCTGTAAGTCTTTACAAGATCATCAGTTGAGCCACCATTGAAAAGTGCTTGATCTGAGATGAGTAGTCCTCTCTTCTTCACCAAGTTTTTGAAGTATGAAGTGTCAAAACGTGCAGGCGTGGGATCCAGAGGAGCGAGGTTAGTGTTGCCTCCATCACGTGGGCAAGTTGCTCTACGCTCTTTTGCAAAGGCAGGGTCGATATTTGTTGCATTGTAAGTTCTGTTCCTAAAGGTAAAACATTGTGCTAACCCAATGGTGTGGCCACCAGAGAGGGCTACAAGATCTCTCTGGTTCAGACCTTGGTTCTTGAAGTTGTTGATTAACGCAGGAAGGTCCATGAATGGAGATGGAAGGACACTGTTTGCAAGATTCTTGCTAGCTGTGGTGGAATCTCTCCTGCCTAGCCTCACCTTCCATGATGGTCCTCCTAGCTGCAGCAACCATGACAGTTTTCATTAGAAATGATTGTTTACAAAATTGCTGACAATGGAAAAGATAGGTTGAGTTTTCAATTTCAATCGGATAACATAAGTCCATACCGCAACTACGGAGTCTCGAGCTGCAACAGCCAAGATATCAGCACAAGACACGACAGGGCGTCCACAAATTTTGTCCACTTCAGCCTTAATTTGGTCGATTACTTCAAATCCTCTGGTAGAATTGACATTGGCACGTGCATTCTTTTCACTGTCAATGGTAGCTGTAGAATCCAGCAGAAGGGAACCATCACAACCCTGCATTACAATGGCAAACAATTCAAGATTGCAACTTAAAAAGAAACGCTAAATATTACCGATAATAATGAAGAAATGTTGTGAAGTAAATGTAGTACATTAACGAAGCAGTCGTGGAAGTGCAGACGAAGTAGAGAAGCTCCCATGCGTCGCTCACGATGGACAGCAGCGTGGACTATTTTCTTGATGGCAAGCAAAGCTTGGGGACAAACTTGGTCGTAAAATTTGGGAGATAAGGAAAAAGCTGTGGTTGCAAGTGCTAGCCAGACAAAGGTATGAAGAAGAAAATTGGTGGGTGAAGCCATTGATTAGAAAGTTGAATTTGCTCTGAATTAATTTGCTTTCTTTTCAAGTTTGTGAGTTTTGGGAATGGTTGGGGTGCTGCTGGGTATTTATAGCGAGCAATTTCGTTTAGGACTTGGCCAATCATGAGACTGGTTCTCAAGGCTTTTATTCCCTTAGCCAATCATGAGACTGGCTCTCAAGGCTTTTATTTTCTTAGCTAATCACGAGACTGGTTCTCAAGGCTTTTATTCTACTATTAAATCAGACTTTTCATCGTAGAGCCGATCCTAATAGATTTTTTAGCCATGGGCAAGTTGAAAAAGGATTACTTTTTAATTGTAGACAAAGAAATAAAAGAACTTAAAATGAAATTTATAAGATAATAAACATTGAATTGAGGTTAGATTTGAGTTTTCTTCGTAAAATACAGGATAAAAATAAGCAAGTTCGTCAAATATACAAAATTACTGGGGAAAATTTTATTGATTTTTTTTCTTATCAAGGTATATTAGAGAAAGGAGATTGTAGTTTAATTAGGAATAGAAGATAAGATTGTAGGTGTTGTGATTTAAATTTTAAATTTATTAAATTCATCAATATCATTTCTTAAAATTAAACCAATTACATGAATGAAAGAACTAAATTTTAAATTTATATTAGACAATTTAAGAACAATTACACATATAGCTGTTCCACTTTGACACACTCAAAGAATGGGTTATTCATTAAGACAAGAAAGACCACGGTCAAATAATAACACATGGTAATAGCTTTTTGTTTTTGGCCAAGAAGTAAAAGTTTTTTGTTGGATAATAAATCTTAAAGTCAAATAATATCATATGAATTAAATCAAAATTTGGCCAAACAAAACAGGGCAGCCTCCTGCTGATTTTGATTAATGTATCTGTTGATTAATTCCCTTAATTATGTTTCAAGAGGAATTGTCTTTTTTCTTTTCTTCCTCTATCAAAGGCATCCAGTGTTGAACTTATCAACAGTGTATCCACTCTTTAATATTTACAAATTAAAAAATTAAGAATAGGTCAGGCTGCTGGTCGTACTTCTTTTTTAGTTCTCTATGATCACTGATTCGTCTTTGCTTCAAATTCTTTTTGGCAATTATGGTACAAAGCAGAGATGAATGACCATGCAACTTGTTTTAACAAAATAATTTAAAGATGATAATTATCAACACTAAAATTAAAAGGCTAAAGGTATAACAAATATCTGAACTATAATTAAAAATATCCAAGCCCATATTTTTTTATTATATCCAAGCCCATATTTTTTTATTATAATTAATTAATCTCTTAGATAATTATTTGCATATAATTAAATCTTTATTTAGATAAAAAAAAGTTAAATTATTAATGTTTTTGCCAATTAAAAGATTTTTTATGTGACATTAATAAAATGAATTAAAGTTTACCACGTGAAATAATTAATATATATAAAAATAAATAAAATAAAATAATCTTCTTTTTTCTTTTCTAATTTTTTTATCTCTCTCTAAGATTCGTTCAGAATTTAATTGATTGTAATATGAGAACTGATTAATTAACTTTTATCACATGATTAGATTTCATCTATTTAAAATGTTCAATTAAATCAAAATAGAAGAGTAAAACTTTGATTACGATAAAATATTAAGAATTTAAATAATTATTGAATTAAAATTCAAGAATATTTTTAATCTTTTAAAAAAATTAAAAGCCAACGGTCATACGTAGTTATTAGAAAAACAAATTTTTAGTTCAAAATAACTAAAGTTCAATTTCTAATAATCTCAATTTCTATAAAAACAATGACTAAAATTAAAGATGTATAGCAATTTTTCTATTCTCTTACATTTTTACCACCTTAGTCTGAGCTTAATATCTTCAGTTTCAGCTTGAAGTTTTAAGAATTCAAAAACTTGGTAATGGTGGAATAAGGGGATACAAAAAATTTTGGTGGTAGTCATATATATATATGTATGTATATGTGTGTGTGTGAGCGCATGGAAAGATCAAGTTAAACAAAAAATTTTTACATCTTTTTTTAATAATTTATTTCAATAGATTTAAGAGATGAGATTAAACCCCTTTTTTTTTACTTGTCTCTCTAATACATTGGACCTATTAAAATAAAAAATTAGAAAAATATGTACAAATTTTTTAATTTAATATCATGTAAATTGATCTTTCCTTATATATATATATATATAAATATATATGTACATACACACACACACACACACATACATACATACATACTAGTTTTTGGCACATGCATGATGCATGTGTAATTCTTATTTCTAAAATTTCATTTCAATAAATAATTTTTTTGATATTATGATAATAATGATAAACACTAATAATTTAATTTTGATTTTGGTATAATATAAGTAAAATTTGATAGTTTTTTATATAATTTTAATTTTGATAACCTTTGATAAAATTTTGGAAACCTTCAATATATTTTGGTAACTTATGATATAAGTTTGGTAACTATTGATGCAATTTTAATAATTTCTGATAAAATTTTAATAATCTCTTGATGTAATTTTAATAAGCTTTAGATAACTTGTAATATACTTTTGGTAATTATTGATAATATTTGTGTAATCATATATTTAATAATGGATTCTTGCAAGAAGGCACAGGTTCAGTTCTAATATAAAATAATTTTTATTTTATATAATAACATTATTATTTCATTCAAATTTAGAAAATTTTCACTAAATCTTTTTATTGAATAAGTTTATGGTATTGACAATTTAGTTATCATTGATTTATTATTATGTTATTAATGATTTGTTACTAAACTATCAATGATATATTAATAAATTATTAATAATTTACTACTAAATTACTATTGATTTAATACTAATTTGTAAATGATTTACTACTAAATTATTACTAATTTACTACAAAATTGTTGATGATTTACTACTAAGTTACTATGGTTGATTATAAGTTATAACTAATTTACTATTAATTTATCGGTAATTTACTATAAAGTTATTAATAATTAACTAATTAGCTACTAAATTATCACTTATTTATCACTAAATTATTAGTAATTTACTACTAAGTTATTAATAATTTACATCTAAATTATCATTAATTTACTATTATGTTATTATACATTTACTACTATATTATCATTGATTTACTACTTAGCTTTTGATTATTTACTACAAAATCATAACAAATTTATTTCAAAATTAACCATAATTCGTTATCAAGTTATCATTGATTTATATTAAATTATCCATGATTTACTCTTAAATTATCATTGATTAACTATTAAGTTTTTGATGATTAACTACTATTAAGTCATGTTGATTTACTTTTAAGTTTTCAATGATTAACTACTAAATTATCATTGATTTACTATTAAGCTATTTATGAGTAACTACTAAATTAATTAATTAATTACTATTAAATTGAAACTGATTTACTATTAAATTATCACTAATTTACTATTAAATTATCAGTTATTACCTAAAAAGTTATCACTTATTTTTTATTAACCTATCATTGATTTGCTAATATGTTGTTATGTATTTACAACTATGAAACATGAAATTTAAAAATTCATTAATAATATATGAGAAAATTTTTTTTATATAATAACATTATTATTTTGTTTAAATTTATAATTTTTTCACTAATTTTTTATTAAATCTGTTCATGGTAGGTTTATCCTAATTCCTAAGATAAAAGTTTTGAGTTCTTTTCTATTAGTACCTAGGGTTCAATTCTTGGCAACTTAGTATAATAAAAGTTATCAGTAATTGATAATTAAGTTATCAATTATTCACTACTAAGCTATCAATGATATATTATTAATTTATGAATGATTAGGGTAGACACCCAATTTGGTCTAGGCCAGATCAATTGGGCCTGGTCCAAATGGGTAATATGGGCTCATTTTTTTTAATTTTAATTTAATTTAATTATTTTTCATTATTATTATGATTATTATGATTATTATTTATCTATTAATATTTTTTATTTACCTATTAATTTTTTTTAGTTATCTATTAATATATTTTATTATTTATCAATTATTTTTTATTTTTATCTTTTTTTCTTGATCAATTTTCGGCTGGGATTAGGATCAAAAAAAATTGGAATGAATTTGGCTGTGAATTTGGGGACTGACAGAGTTGAGATTGGATTAAAAGTTTGAATCCCAATCTTAAATGGAATCGGGATTGATTAGAAACTCTTCTAATCAATCCCTATAAATAGATGTTGAAATAAAACCCAAGGACACGAAAAGAACACACAGGAAGAAAAGAAAAGTATAAAGGCATTTAGAAAGGTCCAAAGCAATCTTAAGGATTTTAGGAATTTTTTCAGGGAATTTTTGGTGATTTTTTTTTTGGAATTTTTGGAAATTCCAAATTTCGGTTGATTTTTTCCACAATATTTGAATTTTTCGACCAGTTATCTAATTTTTGGCATACTATTTCTAGAAACCAACCAACCTTTCAACGAACAACCTAGATTTCAATGAGAATTTCTAGAATTTGGTTAAATTTCGACTGGTGTTCTTGATGGAGATAGAGAGAGAGAGAAAAATGGAGTAAAGAGAGAGGGAGGAAGAGAATTCTGTTGAAAAAAGGCTGAAATTTGCCTTTTATAGTATCGAAAAATGTTGCCATTTTGAGTTTAAAGAAAACCCGAGATCCGCGTGTTTTTCATTTGGGTGACCCGATCTGCAGCATAACCCTTTTTCGACCCGCGCCTCAGCCATCAAATCGAGCCGAGCCGATTCTACTAAAGTCACATTCTTGAGCCGTTTTTCTTCCTCTCATCGAGCCGATTCCAACTCCTAGCAATTCCAACTTTTAGCCGAGCCGATTCAAGGTTTATTTTATTTATTTATTTATTATTATTATTTTAATTTAGAATTATTTGGTATTCCTTAATTTTAATTTTAATTTTTTCTTTCTTTTCAATAATTTTTTTCTAAAAAAATAAAAATTTCCAAAAAAAAATATTTTGAGAAAAAGTTAAAATCAATTTTCTTTGAAAACAAAAAATATTTTTTTAAGAGAAAATTAAAAGTATCAATTTCTCTTAAAAGTAAAAGGTTTTAAAAATATATATATTTTTAGGAAAAAGTTGAAAGTATCAATTTTTCTTAAAATTAGAATTTCAAAATTTAAAGAAAAAACATTTTTGGGGAAAATTGGAAGTACGAATTTTCCTTAAAAATAAAAATTATCAAGAAAAATATTTTAAGGAAAAGTTGAAAGTATTAATTTTTCTTAAAATAAAAACTCTAAATGCTTTAAGAAAAAGTTGAAAGTATCAATTTTCCTTGTACAAAAGCAATAAATTTTTTTAAAAAATAAAAATAAAAAGAAAAGGATTTGTATCAAAAAGTGAATCATTATTCCTTTTTGTTTTGTTTTATTTTATTTCTTTTTCTTCTTTTCTTTCTTGAATTTTTTTTTAATGTTAAATAATCTGACGGAGTCTTTATAAGCAAAACAGTAGTTTTCTTACATACTCTTGAGATGAGGGGATTTTTTTAGTTATATCGATTTTTTTTTCTTATCAAGATATATTAAAGAAAGGATGTCGTCGTTTAATAAGAATAAAAACTTTTTTAAGTAATGGAATTTAAAATTTAAAGTTACTGAATCGATTAATGTCATTTTTTATAATCAATTATATGAATTAGCAGAACTAAAATTTAGGTTTTATATTAAAGAATTTAAGAGAAATTTTATATCTATATATATATATATATATATATGACACACTCAAAGAATGGGTTATTAATTAAGACAAGAAAAACCACCGTCAAATATTAACTTAATTGTGCTGCCCAGCTAAATAATAATACAAAAGTAAAGCTTTGGTTTTTTGGTTTCAGCCAAGAAGTCAAAGTTAACTGTGAAGTCAGCTTATTACAAAGCAAGGGAAGAGTTAGACGAGTTTTTTCTTAAACTAGTATATTTCTAAATCTTAATTCCTTAACAAGAGTAGTTTTAAATTTTATTACAAAATAAAGATATTTTCACTCTAATAAAATTCTACATCAGCTTTTTATTCCACGTCGTTGTTTTCTTCCTTCGATATTCCTCCTTCATAACCAGAGGAATGGTTAGATGTCGATGCCGGAATATAGCTTGCGTCATCTTAATATTCCTCGTATGGGTCAAGGCAACTCCAGCAACCAGTTCCCTTAGAGATAAAATGAAATGGAAGGTCCATGGAGTCCTGCTTACTATTTTCTTAGGCACCATGGACATCATGATCCCAAAATAATATCACTATCAGAGTTTCCACCTTTCACCGTCTTCTGCTCGTTACCGAGTACTGTTTCTAGAATTACCAAACAAATGCTTTGATAAAATGCATGAAGAATATTTGTTGCAGTAATTAAATCATCATCCCCAATATGAACACCAGCCACGGTTTTGAGATAATGTAGTATGGATGCCAATTGGAGCTATTTCTGGTGATGAGGTTGGTGTTCCTTAGGTTAATAATCCATGTGCTAAATGCCCCCCAAACCAAGCTTTCATACTGAATGCGGATGGAAAATTGCATTTTGGGTTTTATTCCAAAGATCAAAATGATCCCTCTTCTACTTACGGTGAAACACACGGTCATGAAAGAGGATGATTTTACCGCACCAATTGAACCGTCGTGTTGAGGAGGCGAGAAATCATACATGAGCTGGAAGATTGAATGGCCTGTATGTTCTAGATGATGCTGGCATGAATTTACCTCGTGGGCATGCTAGTTTAGCTGATGGCATCATCTCCCTCAAATTATGCTTATCACCGAACTGGATATGAATTGGGGAATGAAGTGTTTCATGATCAAATTGTGGTTGCTTCACACCACATCCACATTCCTCATAAAGAACATGGAGTCCGTTATGGGAATTATTCTTACACTTATGGAGGAGATAATGTTTACCAAGTGTCACATGGACATGTATATATGCAATCTTTATGGAGAAACGTTCAGAATCCAACTTATGGTACAGTCGTACAGATAATCAACTCAACACTCTGTCATTATGGAACCAGTTCGATCCCCTCGAGACATACTAAATTTTGCCATTTCCATAGAACTTGTTTGGTTGCCCCATCAACCTTCAATTTTAATTTGTGATAAATCTGTTTCCAGTAACAATCCCAAATCACGAGATGATTGTAATGCTACCAGAGCATCGAGGACAAAATTGTTCCCATGGAATATAACGAAGCAAATCATGTAGTGAAGATGGAAAAGTCTGATGTTTCAAGTATTTGCTGTCCAAAGCAACAAAAAAATAAGAAAGAAAGATGGCTGATGGGTTGCACAGGAGAAAGAGAATGCAGAGGATAGACGAAAAGAGGCGCTGACGTGAAAAAAAAATCTGATACGGAAGTCCACTGAGTCAAAGTATATCTATTTGAGAATAGAGTTTAACACTATTCTAATTAGGGAATTAAGATTTTAGAAAAATGGAGTCCTCCAGTTTCATATAATTGTTTTTGGATCAATCAAAGCCATTAGCCTTGGTTTTTTTTTTTTACACAGTGTCTTAGTTATTTAATAAAAAGAGATGGAGCTGTTTTAAAGTGGTGTTGCAAACCAAGAAGAGAAAAAAGAAAAGCCAGGAAAATAGAGTGAAAAGAGAAAATGGAAAGTTAGTTGAACGGAAGTTAATTCATGATCCGATTGAGCTAAAATTTCATCAGCAGGGTTATAATTCAAAGTTCTACATTTTGAACGGTGAAGATCATGTTTGAAGCTCTTTAGGAACAAATCCAATGTGTATTTATTAAGTCACATATTTGGTGAGATTTCTCTAATTGTCTCTCTCTAGTTGATGATTAGCTCTAGTTTTAGCTAGAGAAGAACTTTGTATATCGATTATTTAATGTGGAGATTTTTCTGGTGGTCCGTAATTTTTCTCCCTACACTGGAGGATGTTTTATGTAAATCTTGGTGTACTTTATTTTTTCTGTGTTTTTTTTTTTTTATTGATTGTTATCAATGGCTATGGGTTTATTACGATATATTGCTTCTGCATTATTGTGTTTATTGCTTCAAGCCTAACAAGTGGTATTGGAGTATGGGTTATTTTGAGACAACGATACAGAAGCAGCCCAAGACAGAAGTAAATTCTATTTAAAATCATAGAGGGTGATACAGGTTTTATGATAAAATTAACAGCATCAAATTATTCAATTTGAAAGCCTGTGATGAAATATCATTTATATTGTAAAGATTTTTATGAGCCGATATTAGGTGATTTGGCTAAGCCAACAGATATGAAAGATGAAAGCTAGAAGAAATTAGGTAGAAAGACGCTGGCTACAATAAAAAAATGGGTTGATATCAGCGTATTCCATCATGTAGTGCAGAAGGCAGATGCCCACATTGTTTGAAAAAAAATTAACAACATTGTATAAAAGAAAAACATGTATGAATAAAGTTATGCTTGTTAAAAGCTTACAACTTTATAGTATAGGGATGAACGATCTATTACAAAGCACTTGAGTGATTTTCAAGATATATTTAATCAGATGACTACTATGGAGCTTAAGATAGATGATGAAATGAAGGCATTATTTCTTTTAGATTCATTGTTAGACAGCTGGAATACTCTAGTTGTGAGTGTTTTTAATTTAGCTCATGATTATAAGGTAACATTGGAGATAGTAAAAGCTAGTATGCTTAATGAAAAAATAAGGCAAAAAGATGTAGACCCTGAGAATCAAGCTCTGGTCACAGAGAATAGGGGTAAAAATATTTACAAAGGTCAAAACTTAAAAAGCTATAGTAAGTCTAAATATAGGTACAAGTCCAGAGATAAAGTGAAGTGTTTACATTATGGTAAAATAGGTCATATAAAATGACACTGTAAAATCTTGAAGAGAGAAAAGATGAGAAAGACAATAGTTCAGCTAATGAAAAAATTACAGTAGTGAATTCATATGGTGATTTAGTTACTTTGATTTATACACATGATGATTATAATCACGTCGGTGATCCCGACATTGAATGGATAGTTGACACATGAGCGATATATCATTATGTTCCTAAGAGAGAGTTGTTTATAACTTACAAAATGAGAGGCTTTGGTTGTACCAAGATGAGAAATAAAAGTGTGTCACAGATTATTGGGATTGGTGATATTGTTGTATAAACTAGTACAAGCTACATGTTGACTTTGAGGGATGTTAGACACATTTTCGATATGAGAATGAACTTGCTTCCTATTAATGCCCTCGATAAGGAGGAATATGAGAGTCGATAAAAGAATAGGCAGTGAAAGCTTTTCAAAGGATCTATAGTAGTTACAAGGAAAAAATTATGCTACATAATGTATAAGACATGGATGCAATTGAATGACAACCAGGTAAATACCATTGAGGATAATGTTTCAATAAACTTGAGGCACAAGAAGCTAGCATATATGAGCGAAAAGGGGTTGCAAGTTTTGGCAAGGCAGTTTCTCATTCTCTTGACCAAAGGTATGTCTCTCAATTCATGTGATTATTGTTTGTTTGGCAAGCATCGTAGAGTTTTTTTTGTAAGAGTTCTTAGAGAAAAGAAAATAGATTGGAATTGATTTATTCTGACATATGTGGCCCCATTGAGGTTGAGTCATTAGATGGTAGCAGGTATTTTGTTACTTTTATTTATGATGCTTCACGTAAGACTTGAATGTATATGCTGAAAAACAAAAGCTAAGTATTGCAGTATTTTTAAAAATTTCATGCCATGGTGGAAAGGATGACAGGGTTATCTTTGAAATGTATTCAGACTAATAATGGTTGGGAATACACATCAAAGCTTTAAAAAGTACTGTTCAAAGCATGGGATCATGCATGAGATGACAAAACTTGAAACACCATAGTATAATGGTGTAGCTAAAAGAATGAACCGCACCATTATGAAAAAAGTCTTGTATGTTGACGATGAAAAAATTATCAAAGCCATTCTGGGTTGAAGCAGTTAACACAGTTTGTTATTTGCTTAACAAATCACCATCAGTTCTTTTGAACTTTGACATTCTAGAAAGAGTGTGGATAGGGAAAGATGCTTCATACTTTCACTTGAAAATTTTCGGATGTAAAGCATTCATGCATGTGCTTAAAAAGCAAAGGTCAAAGCTTGATAGTAAAGTTACACAGTGTGTTTGTAGGATATGGTGATGAACAATTTGACTACAGGTTATGGGATCCAATGAAAAAAAAGACAGTTAGAAGCAGAAATGTGGTTTTTCATGAAAAAAAAACCATATTAGACCTTGAAAAAAATGAGAAGACTACACAAGATACTGTTGAGTGTAATGTTTCAACACTGATAGAGGTTCTACAAGAAAGAGCCATAGATGGTGAAAATGAACAAGAAACAAAACTTAGGGATATGAATAAGCCAGTCATAGTTAGTGATGAGCCAGATGCAATTAGTTTTGAACAGAGAGAACAATCATCTCTACCAAGAATGTTGAGTAGGGGGAGCTACCTTAAGCATCAGATGATGTAGAGTTTCAATCTAGGAGATCTACTAGAGAGTGCAGGCCATCTATCAGGTATCTAAGTTCATATTTTATTTTAGTTACCAGTAAACAGAGCTAGAGAGCTTTCAAGATGTGTAGGCTACTTTGAATAGAGAACATTAGTTAAAAGCAATGAAAGAAGATATACGTCATTACTAAAAAATGGTAATTATGATCTTGTTAAACTTTTGAAAAGAAAGAGACCATTGAAAAATAAATGGGTGTTCGAATTAAAAAAGGATGGTGACAAGCTAGTAAGGTATAAAGCTCGATTGATGGTGAAAGGTTTTTATCATAAATCATGTATCGATTTTGATGAGATCTTTGCTCCAATTGTGAAGATAAGTTCCATTTAAGTGATATTGGGATTAGTAGCTAGTTTGAATCTTGAGCTTGCCTAACTCGATATTAAAACTGCATTCTTGCATGGTGACTTACAGGAGAACATTTATATAAATCAGCCTAAGAGCTTTAAAGTGAAAAGAAAAGAGCATTTAGTTTGCAAATTGAAGAAAAGCTTGTATGATTTGAAATAAGCTTTGCAACAGTGGTACAAGAAGTTTGATTCTTTTATGGTGAGTGATAGCTATAAAAGAATGGCAGCGGATCCTTATGTGTATGTAAAAAAATTTCTTGATGATAACTTCATTATTTTCTTATTATATGTTGATGATATAGTGATTGTGGGACAAGATATTGGTATGGTTTGCAGGTTGAAAGAATAATTGTCTAAGTCATTTGACATAAAAGATTTAAGTCCGACAAAGTAGATTCTTGGTATGGACATTATCCGAGATATAAGAGCTGAAAAGTTGTGATTATCACAAGAAAAGTATGTTAAACGGGTACTTAGTAGATTCAACATGCAACATGCTAAATCAGTTAGTAGTCCATTTGCTAACTATTTTCATCTGAGTAAAAAATCTTGTTCAGTATCTAAGGAAGAGCAACTAGCTATGTCTAGTATTCCTTATTCTTTTGCAGTCGGTTCTTTAATATATCTTATAATTTGTACACGGCCTGATATTTCCCATGCAGTTGGTGTAGTGAGCAAATTTCTTTCTAATTCAAGAAAACTTCATTAGTAAGTAGTAAAATGGATTTTCAAATATTTGAGGGACATCTCAAAAATGTATTTGAGATATGAAGTTTCACAATCAGTTTTAGAAGGGTTTACTGATGCTAACATGACAGGTGATCTTGATGGTAGAAAATCTACTTCAAGGTATTTATTCACTTTTGTAGGAGAAGCTGTATCTTGGCAGTCTAAGTTGTAAAAATGTATTGCTTTGTCAACTACAGAGGCTAAGTATATTGCAATAATCGAAGCAGGTAAAAAAATACTTTGGATGAAACATATTCTTTTTTAATTAGGGTTGAATCAAAAAGAGTATGTGATGTTTTGTGATAGCTAGAGTGCTTTAAATTTGAGTAAGAATACCATGTACCATGCTAGAATGAAATACATTGATGTTAGATATAATTGGTTATGTTCAGTGATTGAGGAACAGCAGATGTTGTTGAAGAAAATCCATATTGATGAGAATGTAACAAATATATTGACTAAGATACTTTTCAGGAAAAAGTTTGAGCTCTATAGTAACTTAGTCGGAATGAGTTTCTTGGCCAAGGTAAGTTCCAAATGAAACTGCTATGGCGATGAATCTTCTTCTAATAGGGCTGTAAGGGGAGATTGTTAGGAAAATGAGGTCTAGCCATGTAATTGGTTTTGGACCAATCAAAGGCCATGGGCCTTAGTCTTTTTTTTTTTTTTTTTACATAATGTCCTAGCTGTTTAATAAAAAAAGGTGGGACTATTTTAAGGTGATGTCACAAACCAAGAAGAGAAGGAAGAAAATCTAGGAAATTAGAGAGAAAAAGGAGAAGGGAGAGTTGGTTGAACGAAAGTTGATCCATCGTTCGATTGAGCTAAAATTTTGTCAGTATGGTTATGATTCAGAGTTCTACATTCTGAACGGTGAAGATCAGGTTTGAAGCTCTCTAGGAACAAATCCAATGTGTATTTGTTGAGTCACTTATTTGGTGAGATTTTTTCAATTGTCTCTCTCTAGTTGTTTAGTAGCTCTAGTTTTAGCTAGAGAAGAATTTTGTATATCCATTATTTGATAGTGAAGATTTTTCTGGTGGTCCATGATTTTTCTCTCTACACTAAAAGGTTTTTCACGTACATCTTGGTGTGTTTTATTTTTCTTATATTTTTTTTATTATTGATTGTTGTCAATTGCTATGGGTTTATTGCGATATATTGCTTTTGCATTATTATGTTTATTGCTTCAGGCCTAACAAAGATTACCTTAGTGTGAGAAAAAAACTCAAAGTTGGATGGAGGAGGTCCAAACAGAGAACATAGACATCTTGCGTGGAAGCTTGTCTGGACAGCAAAGGTGGCACCGAAGGAGAAGTATTTCTTCTGGAGGTTGATTCAAGGATATCTCCCAACAAAAGACAAACTCATTGGGAGGGGAGTGCAAGTGGGGAGTGAATGTCTAGTTTTTGGGACTGGGGAGTCATGGCAACATTCGTTTTTTGAATGCCACATAAGCATGCATATCTGGGCTGAGATTGATCTCTCCGGTGGCTATGATTCTCATTCTGGTATTTCTACAGATGTTCGGCATAGTTTCCTGTACCTAGCAGACCAGAAGGTGGCCTTACATTTGGCTATGAACTGTATATGGCTTTTATGGATGAACAGAAATAAGTATCTACATCACAGGGTTTGTTTGCTGCATAAAAACTTGCAGGGAAAGGCCCACTGCATGTTGAGTGATAGACATGCATAGGAACCACAGCACCTATCCTCACAACAACACAGCCAACAGGTGGACTGGTTGCCTCTTGAGGGCATATTTAAGCTTAACGTGGACGCATCTTATGTGGCCCAAAAGAACGAGGTAGGGTTGGGGGCCGTTCTTAGGGGCTGCGATAGAAATATCCGCTTCTCAGCTTCTTATGGGGGAGCAAAGGCAAATAGTGCTTTAATGGCAGAAGTGCAAGCAATTAAATAGGGTTTGCAGATAAGTGGAGAAAGTTGTGGTAGAAAGTGACTGTCTTTTAGCTATAAAAGAGATACATGAAGTGGGAAATTCGTTTTTCACTAGAAGTAATATAATCCAGGATATGTATCAAGGTATTAGCTTCTGGTTTGCAGACATGTGCTTTTCACCATATTGATAGAACTGCTAATAGGTTAGCTTATTGTCTTGCAAAAGTGTCCTTTACTTTACGGGTACAAAGGTATGGATGTACTCTCTTCCTCAACTTTTGTGTAATAAGCCTTTGTAATGAGTGACTGAAAACTACTGCTTCTATCAAAAAAAAAAACAATGATATGAATTAATGAAAATTTGGCCAAACCAAACAGGCCAGCCTCCTGCTGATTACATTGTTTAATGTATTTGTTGATTAATTCCCTTAATTATGTTTCAAGAGAAATTTTCTTTTTTTCTTTTCTTCCTCTATCATAGGCATCCAGTGTTGAACTTATCAACAGTGTAGCCACTCTCTTTAATATGTAGAAAATAAATAATTAGAAGAGGTCAGGTTGCTGGTCGTACTTTTTTTAAAAGTTCTCTATGATCACTGATTCGTCTTTGCTTCAAATTCTTTTTGGCAATTATGGTATAAAGCAGAGATGAATGGCCATGCAATTTGGTTTAACAAAATAATTTAGATATGATAATTATTTATACTAATATTAAAAGATTAAAGATATAAAAAGCTCTTGAATTATAATTAAAAAATCATTCAAAATTCTTTTATTGCAATAAATTAATCTGTCTAATATTTATTTATATCTAGTTAAGGTCTTATTTAGATGAAAAAATTAACACTGTTAATTTTTTGTTTGCTAAAATAAATTTTCATATTACACTAATATAATAAATTAAAATTTAGTATATTACGTAATTAATATATGTGAAAATTAAATAAAATAAACTTTTTTTTATCTCTCTTTTTTTGTTTTGATTAAAGGGAGGGTATAACCCTTATAAAGGTGAAAAAAGGAGGAGATCTAGACTCAAAACCAGAACTTCTATGTCTTCGTAAAACCTCCTTAGCCAATAGACCAAGAGGTGAATGACTTATCTTTTTTTAAGATCCCTTTAAAGATTTAGTTGACTATAGTTGGTGTATTGATGGATTAAATTTTGTCATGTGGTTATATTTCATCTATTTAAATGCTTAATTAAATCAAAGCAAAAAATTAAGGGTTGAATTGATCATAATAAAATATTAAGGACTTAAATAATTATTGAATTATAATTCAAAATTATTTTTGATGTCTTAATCAAATTAAAAGCTAACAGTTGTGTGACATGTTAATAAAAAAACAAACTTTTAGTTCCACTAATAAAAGTTCAATTTGTAATAATCTCAATTGCCAAAAAAAAAACAACAACAACTAATGTTAAAGATGTATAGCAAATTTTCTTTATTCTCTTACATTTTTCCCTCGTTCTTCTCAACTTCATATCTTTATTTTCAGTTTCCTTTGAAAGTTTTAAGAATTCAAAAACAAGGTAATGATAGAATAAGAGGATACTAAGAAGATTTACCACAATTATTCATGGCCTCCAATAGCAAAAAATAAATATATAATCAAGAATGTGAGATTATTTGGTGAAAACAGAGTTTTATACACTTGAAACAAACAATTCTTAATTGAGTACAACGAAATCAAACAATTAAGGTTAATCTGATGATCTTCCATGTGGCGTTTTGTATGGAAGACTTTCAACGCCTTATTTAACATTAAAAAAAATGAATACTATTAATGAAAATGATTTCTTGAAATAATAAAAAAAGATATCTGAAAAAAAAATTTCCCCAAAAGCATCAATTTGCTTCACCAGTTCACCTTCCTACAGTTGACACGAATTTGTCCTTGTTTGCCAGTCAAAGGCTTAATATTTCCCATCTTAATCATTGACTTAGAAAAATCGTTCCAAAAAACTTCAGGGTTGGAGCTGTAAGTCTTTACAAGATCATCGGTTGAGCCACCATTGAAAAGCGCTTGATCTGAGATGAGTAGTCCTCTCTTCTTCACCAAGTTTTTGAAGTATGAAGTGTCAAAACGTGCAGGTGTGGGATCTAGAGGAGCGAGGTTAGTGTTGCCTCCATCACGTGGGCAAGTTGCTCTACGCTCTTTTGCAAAGGCAGGGTCGATATTTGTTGCATTGTAAGTTCTGTTCCTAAAGGTGAAACATTGTGCTAACCCAATGGTATGGCCACCGGAGAGTGCTACAAGATCTCTCTGGTTCAGACCTTGGTTCTTGAAGTTGTTGATTAACGCAGGAAGGTCCATGAATGGAGATGGAAGGACACTGTTTGCAAGATTCTTGCTAGCTGTGGTGGAATCTCTCCTCCCTAGCCTCACCTTCCATGATGGTCCTCCTAGCTGCAGCAACCATGACAGTTTTCATTAGAAAATGATTGTTTACAAAACTTCTGACAATGAAAAAGATAGGTTGAGTTTTCAATTTCAATCGGATAACGTAAGTCCATACCGCAACTACGGAGTCTCGAGCTGCAACAGCCAAGATATCAGCACAAGACACTACAAGGCGTCCACAAATTTTGTCCACTTCAGCCTTAATTTGGTCGATTACTTCAAATCCTCTGGTAGAATTTACATTGGCACGTGCATTCTTTTCACTGTCAATGGTAGCTGTAGAATCCAGCAGAAGGGAACCATCACAACCCTGCATTACAATGGCAAACAATTCAAGCTTGCAACTTAACAATAAAGGCTAAATATTACCGATAATAATTAAGAAATGTTGTGAAGTAAATGTAGTACATTAACAAAGCAGTCGTGGAAGTGCAGCCGAAGTAGAGAAGCTCCCATGCGTCGCTCACGATGGACAGCAGCGTGGACTATTTTCTTGATGGCAGGCAAAGCTTGGGGACAAACTTGGTCATAAAATTTGGGAGATAAGGAAAAAGCTGTGGTTGCAAGAGCTAGCCAGACAAAGGTATGAAGAAGAAAATTGGTGGGTGAAGCCATTGATTAGAAAGTTGAATTTGCTCTGAATTAATTTGCTTTCTTTTCAAGTTTGTGAGTTTTGGGAATAGTTGGGGTGCTGCTGGGTATTTATAGCGAGTAATTTCGATTAGGACTTGGCCAATAATGAGACTGGTTCTCAAGGCTTTTATTTCCTTAGCCAATCATGAGACTGGCTCTCAAGGCTTTTATTTTCTTAGCTAATCACGAGACTGGTTCTCAAGGCTTTTATTTACTATTAAATCAGACTTTTCATCGTAGAGCCGATCCTAATAGATTTTTTAGCCATGGTCAAGTTGAAAAAGGATTATTTTTTAATTGTAGACAAAGAAATAAAAGAACTTAAAATGAAATTTATAAGGAAGATAATAAACATTGAATTGAGGTTAGATTTGAGTTCTCTTCATAAAATACAGGATAAAAAATGAGAAAGTTCGTCAAATATACAAAATTATTTTGGAAAATTTTATTGATTTTTTTTCTTATCAAGGTAATTAGAGAGAGGAGATTGTAGTTTAATTAGGAATAGAAGATAAGATTGTAGGTATTGTGATTTAAATTTTAAATTTAGTAAATTCATCAATATCATTTCTTAAAATTAAACCGATTACATGAATCAAAGAACTAAATTTTAAATTTATATTAGACAATTTAAGAACAATTACACATATAGGTGTTCCACTTTGACACACTCAAAGAATGGGTTATTCATTAAGACAAGAAAGACCACGGTCAAATATTAACTTAATTAATTAAGTAGCATTAATTGTGCAGCTCAGCTCAATTATAATAATACATAGTAAAAGCCTTTTTTTTTTTTGGCCAAGAAGTAAAAGCTTTCTTGGTGGATGATAAAATTTAAAGTCAAACAATATCATATGAATTAAATCAAAACTTGGCCAAACAAAACAGGGCAGCCTCCTGCTGATTTTGATTAATGTATCTGTTGATTAATTCCCTTAATTATGTTTCAAGAGGAATTGTCTTTTTTCTTTTCTTCCTCTATCAAAGGCATCCAGTGTTGAACTTATCAACAGTGTAGCCACTCTCTTTAATATTTACAAATTAAATAATTAAGAATAGGTCAGGCTGCTGGTCGTACTTCTTTTTTAGTTCTCTATGATCACTGATTCGTCCTTGCTTCAAATTCTTTTTGGCAATTATGGTATAAAGCAGAGATGAATGACCATGCAACTTGGTTTAACAAAATAATTTAAAGATGATAATTATCAACACTAAAATTAAAATGCTAAAGTTATAACAAAATATCTGAACTATAATTAAAAATGTCCAAGCCCTTAATTTTTTTTTTATAATTAATTAATCTCTTCGATAATTATTTGCATATAATTAAATCTTTATTTAGATAAAAAAGTTAAAATTATTAATGTTTTTGCCAATGAAAAATTTTTTTATGTGACATTAATAAAATGAATCAAAGTTTACCCCGTGAAATAATTAATATATGTGAAAATAAAATAAAATAATCTTTTTTTTATTTTTCCTTTTTCTTCTATATTTTTGTATTTCTGTCTAAGATTCGTTAAGAATTTAATTGATTGTAATATGAGATTTGATTAATTAAATTTTGTTACGTGATTAGATTTCATCTATTTAAAGGTTCAATTAAATCAAAATAAAAAATTAAAACTTTGATTGCGATAAAATATTAAGAATTTAAATTATTATTGAATTAAAATTCAAGAATATTTTTAATCTTTTAACGAAATTAAAAGCCAACGGTCATATGATATGTTATTAGAAAAACAAAATTTTAGTTCAAATAACTAAAGTTCAATTTCTAATAATCTCAATTTCTACAAAAACAATGACTAAAATTAAAGATGTATAGCAATTTTTCTATTCTCTTACATTTTTACCACCTTAGTCTGAGCTTAATATCTTCAGTTTCAGCTTGAAGTTTTAAGAATTCAAAAACTTGGTAATGGTGGAATAGGGGGATACAAAAAATTTTGGTGATAGTCATATATATATATATATTTATATGTATATGTGTATGTACACGCACACATGGAAGGATCAAGTTAAACAAAAAAATTTTTACATCTTTTTTTAATAATTTATTTCAATAGATTTAAGGGATGAAATTAAACCTTTTTTTTTTTTACTTGTCTCTCTAATACGTTGGACCTATTAAAATAAAAAATTAGAAAAATATGTAAAATTTTTTTAATTTAATATCATGTAAATTGATCTTTTCTTATACACACACACACACACACACACACACACACATACACACATACATACTAGTTTTTGGCACATGCATGATGCATGTGTAATTCTTATTTCTAAAATTTCATTTCAATAAATAATTTTTTTGATATTATGATAATAATGATAAATACTAATAATTTAATTTTGATTTTGGTATAATATAAGTAAAATTTGATATTTTTTATATAATTTTAATTTTGATAACCTTTGATAAAATTTTGGAAACCTTCAATATATTTTGGTAACTTATGATATAAGTTTGGTAACTATTGATGCAATTTTAATAATTTCTAATAAAATTTTAATAATCTCTTAATGTAATTTTAATAAGCTTTAGATAACTTTAGTATACTTTTGGTAATTATTGATAATATTTGTGTAATCATATATTTAATAATAGATTCTTGCAAGAAGGCACGGGTTTAGTTCTAATATAAAATAATTTTCATTTTATATAATAACATTATTATTTCATTCAAATTTAGAAAATTTTCACTAAATCTTTTTATTGAATAAGTTTATGGTGTTGACAATTTAGTTATCATTGATTTATTATTATGTTATCAATGATTTATTACTAAATTATCAATGATATATTAATAAATTATTAATAATTTACTACTAAATTACTATTGATTTAATACTAATTTATAAATGATTTACTACTAATTTATTACTAATTTACTACTAAGTTACTAATGATTGATTATAAGTTACAACTAATTTACTATTAATTTATCGGTAATTTACTATAAAGTTATTAATAATTAACTAATTAGCTACTAAATTATCACTTTTTTATCACTAAATTATTAGTAATTTACTACTAAGTTATTAATAATTTACATCTAAATTATCATTAATTTACTATTAAGTTATTATACATTTATTACTATATTATCATTGATTTACTACATAGCTTTTGATTATTTACTACAAAATCATCACAAATTTATTACAAAATTAACCATAATTCGTTATCAAGTTATCATTGATTTATATTAAATTATCCATGATTTACTCTTAAATTATCATTGATTAACTCTTAAGTTTTTTATGATTAACTACTATTAAGTAATGTTGATTTACTTTTAAGTTTTCAATGATTAACTACTAAATTATCATTGATTTACTATTACGTTATTTATGATTAACTACTAAATTAATTAATTACTATTAAATTGAAACTGATTTACCATTAAATTATCACTAATTTACTCTTAAATTATCAGTTTTTACCTAAAAAGTTATCACTTATTTTTTATTAACCTATCATTGATTTACTAATATGTTGTTATGTATTTACAACTATGAAACATGAAATTTAAAAATTCATTAATAATATATGAGATAAAGTTTTTTATATAATAACATTATTGTTTTATTTAAATTTATAATTTTTTCACTAATTTTTTATTAAATCTGTTCATGGTAGGTTTATCCTAATTCCTAAGATAAAAGTTTTGAGTTCTTTTCTATTAGTACCTAAGCTTTAATTCTTGGCAACTTAGTATAATAAAAGTTATCAACAATTGGCAATTAAGCTATCAATTATTCACTACTAAGCTATCAATGACATATTACTAAGTTATGAATGATTAGTATAGACACCCAATTTGGTCCAGGCCCGGATCAATTGGGCCTGGTCCAAATGGGTAATATGGGCTCAAATATAGGCTCATTTTTCTTTTAAATTTTAATTTTAATTTAATTTTTAATTTTATTATTTTTCATTATTATTATGATTATTATTATTATTTATCTATTAATATTTTTTTAGTTATCTATTAATATATTTTATTATTTATCTATTATTTTTTATTTTTATCTTTTTTTTCTTGATCAATTTTTGGTTGGGATTAGGATTAGGATCAGAAAAAATTGGAATGAATTTGGCCGTGAATTTGGAGAGTGGCAGAGTTGGGATTGGATTCAAAGTTTGAATCCCAATCCCATATGGAATTGAGATTGATCAGAAACTCTTTTGATCAATCCATATAAATAGATGTTGAAACAAAACCCAAGGACACAGAAAGAACACATAGGAAGAAAAGAAAAGTAGAAAAGCGTTTAGAAAGGTTATAAGCAATCTTAAGGATTTTAGAAATTTTTTTGAGGAATTTTTGACAATTTTTTTTTGTAATTTATGAAAATTTCAGATTTCGATTGATTTTTCTGACGATATTTGAATTTTTCGACGACATTTTCGACATCAATTGAATTTTTTTGTCAGTTACCCAGTTTTTGGTATACTATTTCAAAAAACCGACCAACATTTGGATAAACTTCTGGCGAACAACCCAGATTTCAACTAGAATTTCTAGAATCCGATTAAATTTCAATCGGTGTTCTTGATGGGGATAGAGAGAGAGAGAAAAGGGGAGGAGAGAGAGAGGGAGGAAGAGAATTCTACTGAAAAAAGGCTTAAATTTACCTTTTATAGTACCAAAAAACGATGCCGTTTTGAGTTTAAAGAAAATCTGGGATTCGCGTGTTTTTCATTTGGGTGACCCGACCCACAGCGCACCCGCTTTCGACCTGATTTAGACTTGTGCCTCAACCATCAAACCAAGCAGAGCTGATTCTACTGGAGTCGCGTTCTTGAGCCATTTTTCTTCGTCTAGTCGAGCCGATTCCAACTCCTAATCGAGCCGATTCAAGGTTTATTTTATTTATTTATTTATTTATTTGTTATTATTATTTTTTAATTTAGAATTATTTGGTATTCCTTAATTTTAATTTTATTTTAATTTTAATTTTTTTTCTTTCTTTTCAATAATTTTTTTCTAAAAAAATAAAAATTTCCAAAAAAAAATATTTTGAGAAAAAATTGAAAGTATCAATTTTTCTTAAAAATAAATTTTAAAAAATATATATTTTTAAAGGAAAGTTGATTGTATCAATTTCCTTTGAACATAAAAAAAAAAAAAAATTTTAAGAGAAAATTGAAAGTATCAATTTCTCTGGAAAGTAAAAGGTTTTAAAAAAATATATGTTTGTAGGGAAAAGTTGAAAGTATCAATTTTTCTTAAAAATAAAATTTCTAAGATAAAATTTTCAAAAAGTATTTTGAGAAAAAGTTGAAAGTATCAATTTTTCTCAAAGTTAGAATTTCAAAATTAAAAAAAAAAAACATTTTTGGAAAAAAGTTGGAAGTACCAATTTTCCTTAAAAATAAAAATTATCAAGAAAAACATTTTAAGGAAAAGTTGAAAGTATCAATTTTTCTTATACAAAAACAATGAGTTCTTTTTAAAAAAAAAAGATAAAAAGAAAAAGATTTGTATCAAAAAGTGAGTTTTTTTTAATGTTAAATAATCCAACGATGGAGTCTTTGCAAGTGAAACAGTAGTTTTCTTGCATACTCTTGAGGTGAGGAAATTTTCTTAATTTTCTGTCAAAAGTATTAGAGTTGATTAAGAATAATTTTCAATAATTAATTACTTGATAAAATTTTTAAGGCTTATTGGATAACACGAATTTGAGCTGGTACCATCTTTCAATAGGCGTTGTGAGGGTGCTATAACTTTCTTCACTCGTAATCGAACTCCCGAACCCTATTTTGGTTAATATACCTGAACCTATTTTTTTAGGGACTATTAGCCAAGCTTAGGTGTTCCTTGAAATGATAGATTCCTTAGGTGGCCAATCGCACCTAAATAAAAAAGATTGGTGGTGACTCCTAAAGTCAATGTCTAGCGATAGATCCTCAGCTCTAGACGTTATGACAGTTTGGTGACTCCGCTAGGGACACCACTGAGAGTCAAGCCAGCAAATAAATTTATGTTATCCAAAAGCCTAATAAAATTTTTGTATAGATTTTTTTTATTCATTCATATTTATTTACTTTGTTAATTTTTCCATTCATATGCATGTGCATAATATGAGCTCTATACCCGAGCTCCGTCCCACTAGGAGGGAGTAAAGTACCTATTGCTTTCGTGAGGTTTAATGCTTTCGCAGTGGCTAGTGAAATACTCCTACTCAAATTGAACCTTTTTCGCTTGTAACATGTAATGGGTGAGGATTAGGGTGTCTTACTAGTCTGTAATAGACAATGATGTAGGGAACAATTTGGAAACATTTAGACTTTTAACCTTGAACCACATATAGTGAACTTTAAGAATGTCTAACCTATAGATAGAGCCATCTCCCTTCCTTTAGTATTGACCAAAAGCATAGGGTTCATTCTTCTTATTCTGTGTGATGTTTTAATTTACTTAGTTATTTATTTATTTCTCCTTATTTGGCATACTAACCTTTTTCTCATTCTTTTGCATTGGTTCATGCTCCTATCATAAAGTTGCATAAAGAACATTTGCTTGAAAGACGATCTTCAATAAAAAATGTTTCATAGACTCCACATAACGATTAGTTTGCTCTTTATCTGTATTAGCTCCTTGTGAGCCACCCAACGAAGTAAAAGTCTAGTTAGAAAAGATTCAACTAAAGATAAGAGATTTTTTACCAATCGACTATGATTCTACCCTGTTTCAAGAAACATCTATCCTCCTCAAACAAAATAATTTAGAGGATTTGGTTGATATATGGAAGAAGATGAGCCCAGCTAGACAAGAGAAGTTTTGCCAAAGACATGGGCATATAGCACACATTCTGGCAGTAAGTGTCGACAATCAACTAATTAGAGCTACAGAGTAATTCTAAGATCTTACATACAAGTGTTTCATCTTTAATGAAGTTGATATGACGCCAACCATTGAAGAATATTTAACTTTGTTGGGCTTGCACCTCAAGGCTCCTGACAAGATATATGTCAAAAAACATAAATCATGATTTCGTAAGGATTTGGCCCATCTCATGGAATAGACAAAGAAATTGTGGATTTATATTCAAAGAAGAAATAAGAACAATTTTGCCTACCTTGAAAGTTCTTTCATGATTTTCTAGTGCAACATATCGACGAAGAACGAGGGTTAGATGTATTTGCCTTAGCTATATATGGAATGGTGATATTTTCAAAGGTTTTAGGTTATATTGAAATAGCAGTGATTGGCTTCTTCAAGAGTGTGATCCATGGCTGTAACCCTTCAACGATAATATTATCAGAGATTGTCAGATCTTTGAGTTACTGTTACCGAAATAAAAGGCATTTTATAGGCTACATACAGTTATTGTATTTATAAATGAAAAGCCATTTCGAGTGGAGAAAATGTGCTTTCTCAAAACTTTATGTCGATAATCAAGCTCTAATTAAAGAATTCTATGAAAATGGGTGGTCAGAACAAAAATCTAAAAAGGAATGGATAGCTTTCCTTACAAAAATTGACAAATGTCAAAATAAGATGGTTGGTCCCGTGGATGAATCGAGAACCTATGCTATATCAATGTAGAGATAACACTATCATCCCATTTTTGGGTTTATAGGGAGCAACAAGTTATGTGCCACTTCTAGTAAGAAGATAGTTTAGGGTAGAACAGTTCATTCCTATGACACATAGGCTTCATCAATCGAATTTTTCTTACAGTGAGCCAAAAGCATTTTAGAGGATGAATAAAATAATTAAAGCATGAAAAAATCCTCGTAGAATGAGTCTTGGACCATTCATTGATAAGGTCACTTAATGGTACTTGGTTTGGAGAGCAAGACGAAGACAGAAAATGGTATTCACTTATGAAAGCTTCTAATCGCCAATAAAAAAAAAGTTTAAAGAGACACCATCAGAATTGAAGCTTGCGACAAAAAAATTTGAGTCTAAAAAAGATAAGTTAAAGCAAAAAATCTAAAAGCTTTGAGAGGAGAAGGATCAATGGAAGGATAAAACTAAAAAGCATGAAGTCAAAGTTTGTAAGATTGCTAGGGAACGTGACATGACTGTCAAAGACTTATCAGAGTTACACCATAAACATAAGAAGTTATGTGTGAGGGTACAAGTCAAAGAGATAACAATTGTTGAGCTGACTAAAGAAAATACACGATTGAAACAAGAATATGCTGAATTGGAAGAAGAAAGTACCCAAGTACAAACAGAGAATAACATGTTGAATAGCTACCTAAGTAGGTTGAGATAGAAGTTGAATGACCAAGAAGACTACATTGCTACATTAGTTAGAGAGCATAGAGAGTTATCATACCAAGTTTAGTGTGATAAAAGAGAAAACTTAAGAAGATAAAAGTACATTGAGCACTTAGTGACCCAAATTTGTAAAATGGTATGTAAGGTAAGAGAGATGATAGAAAAGGCAGAGGCATTGAAGTAAGTGGTAGCCCCAATAGGAGAACATGGGCAACTTTTCCTAAACTTCATCAAGGAAGCCAGAGCCCAGTATGAGTAGATCAAACGATTTTATGGTTATAACTCTAGGATGATAAACTTTATGTAAACAAAAGTTCTTGGAACAAATGAAATCTTTTGGTTGAGCACTGTCTTAAGGCAAATGTTCTTTGCATACATGCATTTTCATTCATTGCATCCTCATTCATTACATTTAATAAAGTAACCATGAGATAGTCATATAAACTTGTTAATTCTAAGATATGATATTCAAGGTTCAAGGATAGCTCCATCTAGCAAGAACCCCACCCACCGATATAACATAAGAGCCAGAGCTAGACAAATGGAACAAGAAAACTCTCATCGATTTGAAAAATTGGAAAAAGCATAAGAAAATATTAAGAATGAGTTGAGCAAGATTCTAGATGCTCTCAACAAGCTAAACAAGGGAAAAAAAATAGAAGAAAATACAAGCCAACAAGGCTCTCCATCACAAGAAGTGGTTGACCCTCTATATCCTCCAGATTTTGATCCACAACAAGCCCAATCCATATAGGATATACCACCACAGTAGTTCACATATCCTGTATATCCTGGAATACTATCAGTTTCAAACCCAGGGCATTACCATAGCTATGTAAATCCTATCTTTACTAAAAAAGGTAATAGAATCGATCCAAGTTCTTGATCTTGATGACTTGAAGGAGAAGGAGAAAGAAAAGGTAAAAGTGGTGGAATCTCATAAATATTTGAAGATTAGTATGCTTGAACAAAGGTTACGAGCTATAGAAGGAATTGGGTTTTACAGTTCTATTGATGCTGCTGGTTGTGTTTAGTCCCATATGTGGTTATTCCACCTAAGTTCAAAGTACCAAAATTTAAAAAATATGATAGTACAAAATATCCGAAGATTCATATTACCATGTACTGTTAGAAAATGACAGCCCATGCTCACAATGAAAAGTTACTAATGCATGTCTTCCAAGACAACCTTACTGGCTCCACTGCTAGATGGTATGTCCAGTTAGATAGAACCCACATCCATTATTGGAGCGATATGGCTCATGATTTCATTAGTCAATATTGGCATATCATGAACTTAGCTCCCGATCGTTTGTCTTTACAAAACATGAAAAAAAAGGCAAATGAGTCTTTTAAGGAATACGCCTAGAGATGGAGAGATGTAGCTTTTCAAGTGTAACCTCCTCTGACTGAAAAAAAGACTACAGTGCTGTTTGTCAACACTTTGAAATCTTTTTATTATGAAAAGATGATAGGGAATGCAACCAAAAATTTCACTAATTTCAGGAGAAATTATTGAGAGTGCCATCAAGAATGGCAAGTTGAAAGGAGGTGAAGTATCCAACAAAAGAGCCCTAAAGAAAAAATAGACTGAAGCTCAAGCTATGAGCTTTGATAGATAACAATTCAGAGGTTATCAACCCTACCCACCAAAAGGATACCATCCATATTACCCTTTTGTGAATAACACTTTCCCTTACCTATACCAACTAATCCCACAATCCTCTTATCCCCAAATATATCAACCCTCTTTTAGGCTTCAAAATACTACATACAGTCTTAACACTCAACCTACCTCAAGACCTCAAGCCCATCCAGCTAGCCCAATTGGTGGTTCACGAGAGCAATGAAATACTCACGAAAAATCTATATTTGACCCAATTCTCATGACTTATATAAAATTATATCGTGAGCTTTACAACAATCATCTAATTGCTCATAGAAAATTAGCTCCACTTAAGCTATCGTACCTTAAGTGGTATGATCCTATAGCCCATTATGACTATCACTATGAGATTGTTGGTCATTCCACTGAAAGTTGCACTGCCTTGAAACATAAAGTGCAATGGCTAATCAAGGATGGAATGATTAGCTTTGATACAATAAGGGAACTACATCAAACATTAGTGGTAATCTTTTACCTAATTATAATGTAAATGCCCTGAATAATGAACATGAGTGTCATGTGAAGAGAAAAATTATAAATATTAAGACTCCTCTCAATCAATTATTTGATATTTTATGAAAAGCTAACATGATACAACCAGTGAGTCCGCACAGCTATCATGAAGCATATGTAGCAAGCACTAGTTGTAAATATCATAATGGGGTAATTGGTCACCCTATCGAAACTTGTGAGCAATTTTACCAAGAAGTATAAAAGCTTTTAGATTCATACCAGCTGAAAGTTTATAAAGAGAGAGAAGTTTTAAAGAGTGTTGAAGTATCCATGATTGACAAGCCTGTAAAATTATTTTCAAAGCCAGTAACAATTCACTATGGGAACAAGCCAAAGTCAATCATAGACAAACTCATTCTGAGGCTGGTAACTTTTAAAGTCTCGGCTTCATTCCCATATAAAGATGATAAAGCTGTACCCTAAAAATATGGCTGTGATACAATAGTTCAGGGGCAAGAGGAGAGTGCCTTTAAGACTGACGCCTCTAACATAATAGGTGTAGGGGGCATCACTCAAAGTGGAAGATGCTACACTCCAGAAATGTTGAAAAAGGCTAAGAAAGAAAACGCTAAGATAGGTGAAGAGCAAAATAATCTCAAAGTGAAACCTGAAGAGGATCGTCCAAAGCAGTGTTAGAAAAATAGGCATGTGAATTTTTAAAGCTAGTAAAACATAATGAATATTCAGATGTTGAATAGTTGAACAAAATGCCAGCAAAAATCTCATTATTATCATTGTTGTTAAAGTCATAACCACATTGAAATGCCTTGCTAAAAGTGTTGAATCAGGCATATGTGGCACATAATGTATCTGTTGAATATGTGAACCACTTAGCTAAAAATCTAGTCATGCCAAATTAAATTTCATTCAGTGATGATGAGATTCCCCAAGAAGAAAGGGGAAGTGCTAAGGTTTTGCATATCACAGTCAAGTACAAGAGCCATATCATGGTTAAAGTCCTTATTGATAATGGCTCCACTATCAACGTCCTACCTATGTCGACTTTGGCAAGGTTACCTATCGATTACTCTTATATGAAGGACAGTCAAATGGTCATGCAGGCTTTTGATGGACCAAAAAAAAGTCCTGAAAGATATCAAAATGCATTTGTAAATTGGGTTATGCACTTTTAATGTGAAGTTTCAAGTGATGGATATCTCTCTATCTTATAGCTATCTGCTAGGAAGGCCATGGATTCACATGGCAGGTGCTGTGCCCTCTACCCTACACCAAAAGATCAAGTTTAATGTAGAAAATCGATTGGTAGTGGTATTTAGAGAGAAAGATATGCCAGTGACTTAGCCATTGAATGCCTCATATGTGAAAGTTGTCGAGAAAACAATTGAATGCTTTTATCGATCTTTTGAGTTAGTCAATTTTATGGGTGAAAGATTTAAAAATCAACCATTTTCAAAGGTAGTAATGAGCCAAGTCATCAATAAAGGTTAATATCTAAGAGTAGGACTAGGCAAGAACTTACAAGGAATAAAAGAGCCCCCAATAGTGGTGGATAATAGTGAAAGGCTCAGCTTAGGCTATAAAACAGCAAAATGAGAAATCAAGAGAAGACCAGTAGGTAAAACAGCAAGATTAATGATCATCCCACACTTATACAAGACTTTCAGGCCTTGAAGATTTATGTACCCAAATAAAGAAGAAGATTGTAAACAAAACATAGAAGAAGCATTCGTCCAGTTGACTATCCATGCTATTGAAGATAAAACGAGGCTTGAACAAGAAGGGTGGGTCTGCCCTTGTCCATCAGATTATGAGCTCAACAATTGGAATACCATTGAAATACCTTTTAATCTTGAGACCAATCCAATGTAATTGTACATCCCAATAACTATTGCCCAAGACATTGGGATGATTTTTCTTGTTTGAGCCATTTATCTTTTGTTATTTTAATAAAAATTAGGAAGGATGCATTTTCATTCATTTCTTCTTGTGCTTTCATTATTGTCATTTTTTCATTTTTCAAACACATTTTGCCAACATATCCCATTTCATTTAATTTCATGTCTTTAAATAAACAAGAGATAATTATGATAATGATCAAGAGGTTAATTTTGAGAATTCAATTAACACTAATGAATTTGACAATTAAGATGATTCTGAAGAGTATGTTATACCTCCAAACCTAATGAGATTGATTGAGTAAGAAAGTAAGCTAATTAAGCCTTATCAAAAGATAACTGATTTAGTGAATTTATGAGATAAAGATAATAAGAAAGAGGTCAAAATCGGTATTTCACTTTTGTCAGAGGATAGGCATTGAAAGATCTACTTTGTGAATTCATAGATGTGTTTGCTTGGTCTTACCAAGATATACCAGAGCTAAGTACGGAGATAGTAGAGCATAGATTGCTTATGAAGCCAGAATGTAAGCTAGTCCAGTAGAAATTGAGGTGAATGAAACTTGAAATGCTACTAAAAATTAAAAAAAAAGTGAAAAAGTAGTTTGATACAGGTTTCTTGTAAGTGGTTAAGTATCCAGAGTGGGTAGTCAATATAGTATCAATTTCTAAAAAAGATGGAAAGGTATGAATGTGTGTAGACTATCATGATTTGAATAGGGCTAGCCCAAAGGATAACTTTTTTTTGCCTCATATCGACATGCTGGTAGATAACACGATAAAGCATTCAATGTTCTCTTTTATGGATGCATTCTCAAGATATAATCAAATAAAAATTGCTGCAGATGATATGAAGAAAACCACTTTTGTGACCATGTGAAAAATTTTTTGCTATAAAGTCATGCCTTTTGGGTTAAAAAATACTGGGACAACGTACCAAAAAGCTATGGTGACACTTTTCCATGACATGATGCACAGAGAGATTGAGGTATATGTGGATGATATGATTACAAAATCTCATGAAAATGAAGATTATGTCATCAACCTTAAAAGTAATTTGAAAGGTTGAAAAAATTTCAACTCAAGTTTAACCCAACCAAGTGCACCTTCAGGGTAAAGTCAAGGAAGTTGCTAGACTTTGTGATCAGTGAAAAATGGATTGAAGTCAATCCAAACAAAATACGAGCCATTCAAAATTTGTCACCTTTGAGTACACCAAAAGAAGTTTGAGGTTTTCTGGAAAGATTAAACTACATCTGACTGTTCATATCTCGACTTACTTATAAATGTGATCTCATTTTTAAGCTTCTTCTTAAGAATAATCTTGGAGAATAAAACAAGGAATGCCAAGTGACTTTTGATAAAATTAAGCAATACTTGCCAAATCCTCCAGTATTGGTGCCACTTTTTTCAGAAAAATCTTTAATTTTGTACCTGATAGTGTGCGAAAATTCAATGGGATATGTACTGAGGCAGCAAGATGAATATGATCGAAAGGAGAAAGCTATTTACTATCTAAGTAAAAAATTCACAGAATATGAATCCAAGTATTCTTCATTGGAGAAAATGTGTTGTGCATTAGCTTGGATTGCCAAAAGACTCAAACAACACATGTTTTATCACACCACTTGGCTTATAGCAAAACTAGATCTAATTAAATACATCTTCAAAAAACTTTCTTTGTCTAGGAGAATTGCTAGGTGGCAAGTAATGCTCACGGAATATGATATCATATATGTAAGCCAAAAGGTAATAAAAAAGAGTGCAATAGTTGAGTTTCTTGCAGATCATGCTACTGAAGAATATGAACCAATGATATTGGAGTTTTTTTATGAAGACTTGACGATTATTTTCCAATTAGAGACGGGGGAGCACGAAGAAAAATGTTGAAAGATGTATTTTGATGGAGCTGCCAATGCCTTAGGATATGAAATTGGGGTAATTCTGATTTCTCCAGAAAAATAATACTATTCTATAACAGTGATGTTAAATTTCAATTGCACAAATAACGTCGTTGAATATGAGACATGTGTTATAGGTTTACAAGCTACTATAGATAGAAAAGTTAAAGCACTAAAAGTGTTTGGAGACTTAGCTCTAGTTATATATCAATTGAAAGAAGAATGAGAGACGAGAGATTCAACACTTGTTCCATATCGTAAGTATATTCTAGAGTTGATAAAATAATTTGAAGATGTCCAGTTTGATCATTTACCTCAAGAAAAGAATCTGATAGCTAATGCCTTGGCTATTCTAGTTGCAATGATCTGAATTAGTAATAATACTAACATTCAGCCTATCAAGTTAGATGTCAAAGATATGTCAGCTCACTGCTCTAATGTAGGAGAGAAAAAAGATGGGAAGCCCTCGTATTATGATATCTTACAGTATATTAAAAACCAGCAATACCTAGTCCAAGCAACGGAAAATGATAAAAAGGTCATCCGAAGATTAGTTATGAGCTTTTTCTTAGATGGGGATGTTCTGTACAAAAGAAGCCATGATTAGGTATTACTGATATGCATAAGTAAAGTTGAGGTAAGAAAAATCATTGAAGAGGTGTATGATGGGATATGTGAGGCACATGTCAATGGACATATGATGGTAAGACAAATCATGAGAGCAGGATACTATTGGTTGATAATAGAAAGTGATTGCATTGACTATGCTCATAAATGTCATAAATGCCAGATCTATGCTGACAAGATCCATGTTTCATCATTTACTCTACATGTTTTGGCACCATCCTGGCCATTCTCGATGTGGGGCATGGATGTCATTGGTCCTATTACCCCAAAGGCTTCTAATAGGCATAGATTTATCTTCATGATAATAAATTAGTTCATGAAATGGGTAGAGGCGGCATCATTTGCAAATGTAACACTATCAGTGGTTTGCAAGTTCATAAAAAGAGAGATCATTTACAGATATGAACTTTATGAGAGAATCATTTCGGATAATGCCAAGAATCTGATAGTAAGATGATGCAAGAAATATGTGCCCAATATAAGATCAAGCATCATAATTTGGTGCCATACAGTCTGAAAATGAATAAGACAATTAAGGCAGTTAACAAGAATATAAAAAAAATTCTTGAAAAGATGATTGAGACCTATAAAGATTGACATAAAAAGTTATCATTTGCTCTACATGCATATCAAACGTCAGTGCGCACCTCTACTAGGGCAACTTCATTTTCTTTGGTTTATGGGATGAAAGTTGTATTACTAGTAGAAGTAGAGATCCTATCCTTGAAAGTTCTAAAAGAAGTTAAACTAGAAGAGGCTGAATGGATTTAAGAGTGCTATGAACAATTAAATTTCGTAGAAGAAAAAAAATTGACTGCATTGTGCCATGGTTAGCTATATTAAAGAATGATGATGACGGCTCATGACAAAAAAGTTTAACCACATTGCTTTCGAGAAGGAGATTTGGTCTTGAAAAGAATTCTTCCAAATTAGCACGATAATAGAGAAAAATAGACTCCGAATTAAAAAAGATCGTATGTGGTGAAACGAGCTTTTTTAGGTGGAACATTGATATTGACTAAGATGGATGGAAATGATTTGTCCTATCTTATAAATTCTGATACTGTGAAGAAGTACTATGCTTGAAAAAAAAAGCAAAAAAAAAATAAAGAAATAAAAGAAATAAAAAGAATAAAAAAAAAGGAATAAAAAAAGAGGACTCAATGTGAAAACCCTAAAAGGGCGTTTGAGTCATAGGGGTTTTATCTAAGTTGAAAACCTGAAAAGGTAGCTTAGATAAAGATAATACAGCATCAAATCTAAAAATTCATTGGCATGAAGGCAAGCAAATTTGGAGGAGCTCTAACTTGTTAAGTGCATTAAATGGTTGGATTTTCAGAAGAACCTTGAGATGTGTTATCATGATTGTCCGACTGTTCATTTTTAGGCATTTTCTCCCCATACCTATCTTTGTAATTCCTTCTTGGCCAAAGTTTGCTAACCCTTGTACTAATAAAAGACATTCTTCTTTATTTTTTGTGTGCCTTTTTTGTTGATTATTTCTTAACCATTCTTACTCTTTTTTTCATTAATACTTTGCAATGGAAGAAATGTGTGAATATATTCTTACTTTTTGATATTGAAATAATGATTGATAAATAAATAATAACATGAAAGATTTTTACTTTACATTTGAAAGGAGCAGGAGTGATAAAGGCAAATTTGAGATGTTCAGTTCTTGATAAGGACATTGAATTTGGAAAAAGATTGCTTGCAGAAAGGATATGAGAATTAAATGAAAGAGATGATTAAGAGTTACACTAACTTGGTCTTTGAAGAACAAAAGGTTCGAGGCCCAAGAAAAGAGCTTGAGAAATTTGAGTACCACAATTAAATAGGAATCAATTAGCCAACATTTGCATAGCATGCATTGAATTTCACATGCATTGCATAACATATACTACATTCAAGAAAGTATAGTGCATAAATTCAAGAAGCAGGGGTATTCCAGGATCCCACATGGAAAAGACAGATATGAAGATTTTTTTTTCAAATTCTCGTTTGAGAAAAAGCTTGTGAGGTAAGTTTTTAATCCTTGGAGAAGGATATCTCTTGGTATCAAGAACGATTTGTAAGACCTTTTGGCATAATCTCCTAAAGTTTCCTCAAACATGATTTTTGATTCCTCTGGACGTAATTGTCGAAAAACCATTTATTTTTCAAAGTTGTGGTGCCTCTATTTAAAGGAGCAATTTATTTCTCAAAGTTCATTGCCTCTGTTTAGAGGAGTTATTTATTTTTTTAAAAAAATTGTTAAGTCTGTATTTAGAGGAGCAATTTATTTTCCAAAGTTGTGGTGCCTCTGTTTAGAGTAGCAATTTACTTTCAAAAGTTATGATGCCTCTGTTTAGAGGAGTTATTTATTTCTTCAAAAGTTGTTAAGCCTCTGCTTAGAAAAGCTTTGTTTATTTTTTAAAAAGTTGTGGAGCCTCTGTTTAGAGGAGCAATTTACTTTCCAAAAGTTTTTGAGCCTCTGTTTAGAGGAGCTTTGTTTATTTTTTAAAAGTCGTTGAGCCTCTACTTAAAAAAGCTTTGTTTATTTTATTCAAAGTTGTTGAGCATCTACTTAGAGGAGCTTTGATTAAAATTTTAACCAAAAAAAAACAAAAAAAAAGAAAAAAAGCAAAAAATGTGTCGAGTTGAGTCTTGAATTGGTGTCTACATCTTTGCACAATTCCTGTTTCATAGAAAATGTAAAAAGATGGGCAGTTATAGACACCTAATTTGGTTCAGGCCCAAATCAATTGGGCTTGGTCCAAATGGGTAATATGGGCTCATTTTTCTTTTTAATTTTAATTTAATTTAATTTTTAATATTATTATTTTTCATTATTATTATGATTATTATTATTATTTATCTATTAATTTTTTTAGTTATCTATTAATATATTTTATTATTTATCTATTATTTTTTATTTTTATCTTTTTTTCTTGATCAATTTTCAGCTGAGATTAGGATTAGGATCAGAAAAAATTAGAATGAATTTGGCCGTGAATTTGGGGACTGACAGAGTTGGAATTGGATTCAAAGTTTGAATCCCAATCTTAGATGAAATTGGGATTGATAAAAAACTCTTCTGATCAATCCTTATAAATAAATATTGAAACAGAACCCAAGGATACGGAAAGAACACACAAGAAGAAAAGAAAAGCATAAAGGTGTTTAGAAAAGTTAAAAGCAATCTTAAGGATTTTAGGAATTTTTTTGGGGAATTTTTGGTGATTTTTTTCTGGGAATTTTTGGAAATTCTAGATTTCGGTTGATTTTTTTGGTTATATTTGATTTTTTCGATGACCTTTTCCGACGCCGATTGAATTTTTCGACCAGTTACCCAGTTTTCGACATAGCATTTCTAGAAATCGATCAACTTTCTGGCGAACAACCCATATTCCAACTAAATTTTTAGAATTCGATTAAATTTCAATCAGTGTTCTTGAGAGAGATAGAGAGAGAGAAAAAAAAAGAGCAAAGAGAGAAGGAGGAAGAGAATTCTGCTGAAAAAAGGCTAAAATTTACCTTTTATAGTACTAAAAAATGATGCAGTTTTGAGTTTAAAGAAAACCCAAGATCCGCATGTTTTCCATTCAGACGACCCGACCCGCAGCGTAACCTGCTTTCGTCTCGTGCCTCAGCCATCAAATCGAACAGAGCCGATTCTACTGGAGCCGCGTTCTTGAGCCGTTTTTTTCCCTCTAGCCGAGCTGATTCCAACTCCTAGTCAAGCCGATTCAAGGTTTATTTTATTTATTTATTTATTATTTTTTTAATTTAGAATTATTTGATATTCCTTAATTTTAATTTTAATTATTTTTTCTTTTCAATAATTTTTTTTTCTAAAAAAATAAAAATTTCCAAAAAAAAATATTTTGAGGAAAAATTGAAAGTTTCAATTTTCCTTAAAGATAAATTTTTAAAAATATATATTTTTGAAGGAAAGTTAATTGTATCAATTTCCTTTGAACACAAAATATTTTTTTAAGGGAAAGTTGAAAGTATCAATTTCTTTGAAAAGTAAAAGGTTTTAAAAAATATATATTTTTAGGAAAAAGTTGAAAGTATCATTTTTTCTTAAAAATAAAATTTCTAAGATAAAATTTTCAAAAAGTATTTTGAGGAAAAGTTAAAAGTATCAATTTTCCTCAAAATTAGAATTTCAAAATAAAAAAAAAATATTTTTGGGAAAAAGTTGGAAGTACCAATTTTCCTTAAAAATAAAAATTATCAAGAAAAACATTTTAAGGAAAAGTTAAAAGTATCAGTTTTCCTTATACAAAAGCAATGAGTTCTTTTTTATATAAAAAAAACAAATAAAAAGAAAAGGATTTGTATCAAAAAGTGAATCATTATTCCTTTTTGTTTTGTTTTATTTTATTTCTTTTTCTTCTTTTCTTTCTTGAATTTTTTTTAATATTAAATAATCCGACGATGGAATCTTTGCAAGCGAAACAGTAGTTTTCTTGCATACTCTTGAGGTGAGGGGATTTTCTTAATTTTCTGCCAAAAGTATTGGAGTTAATCAAGAATAATTTTTAATAATTAATTACTTGGTAAAATTTTTAAGGCTTATTGGATAACATGAATTTGAGCTGGTACCATTTTTCGATGGGCGTTGTGAAGATGCTATAACCTTCTTCATTCGTAATCGAACTCCCAAACCCTATTTTGGTTAATAGACTTGAACCTATTTTTTTAGGGACACTTAGTCGAGCTTAGGTATTCCTTGAAAGGATAGATTCCTTAGGTGGCTAATCGCACCTAAATAAAAAAGATTGATGGCGACTCATAAAGTCAATATCTAGCGATAGATCCCCAGATCTAGACGTTATGACAATTAGCTACTAATTTATGAATAATTTACCATTATATTATGAATGATTTACCAATCATTGTTAGTGATTTACCACTAAATTATTGATAATTTATTATAAAGTTATAATTGATTTACTACTAATTTACCAATGATTTACTAAAAAGTTATCAATAATTAACTAATTTATTAGTAAATTTCACTGATTTATAACTAATTATGTTATTAGTAATTTATTACTAAATTGTCAATGATTTACTATTATATTTTAATATTATGTTATCATTGATTTAGTATTTAATTTTTTAATTATTTATCATAAATTATCACTAATTTACAACTAAAATATCTATAACTCACTACCAAGTTATAACTATTTTATATTAAGTTATGCATGATTTACTATTAAAATATCAATTGTCGTAACGGTTTTGCGTCCGCCCGACGAATTTGGAAACGAAATAAAAAAACGGAGTCGCCACCAATCTTTTTTGGCTAGGTGCGATTGGCCACCTATTAAAACATACCTTTTTAATGAAATCTTAAAATTAATTAAAATTTATTAAAAAGATAATTTTACGATCTGCGAAACAGTCTGGGTTCGGGAGTCGGTTACGTGTGGGGAAGGATTAGCACCCCCACAGTGCCCGTTAAAAACGGTACCAATTAACAACGTGTTAGCCTTTGATTTTGATAAAAACAGTCTTATTTTCAGTATTTGAAAAATAATTTTCTTGATTTTTTATTTTTAAAAAAATTATTCTCAAGAAAAATAAATCAAAACCTTTTTATTGAAATAATTCTTAAAATGTTCCAGTACGTTGGTAACATTAAAAGAACTCTTTCTCACCTAGAGATTTCTTAAAGCATCTCTACTCAGAATACCTTAGAATCTCATCCTTGGAGGCTCAAATTTATTTTTCGTAAGAAAATATCATGTATGCAATGCAAAATGTTACCATGTTCATGCACACATTTTATTTTCCTCTGTCAGAAATTTAATTAATTATTTAATTAATTTTTTAATTAAAATTTTGTTTTTGAAAAAAAAGAATTTAATTATATTGAAGATTTTTTATAAATATTCCAATACGCTGGTAATATTTTATAAAAAATCTTCTCAACTAGAGATTTCTTAAAGCATCTCTACTCGGAATACTTTTAGAATCTCATCATTGGATTAAATTTCTTTCCTTCATATTTTTATTACATATATTTTTAATTTATTAACCAATTTTTATTTATTATTAAAAAAAAGAAAATCTTTACTGTATTGAAAATTTTTTATAAATACTCCAATACGCTGGTAGTATTTTAAAAAAATCTTCTCACCTAGAGATTTCGTAGGCATCACTACTCGGAATACCTTTGAATCTCATCGTCGGATAAAAATTTTCTTTTCTTTCATTTTTTATCACTTTAGTATTATTATTAAATTTATTTTTATATAATTGTTTTTAAAGTTTATCTTAAAAATAAAAAAATTTAACCACAATTTCATCAATTAGTCTAACAAATATAAACATTTTAACATACATAAATATTAATAAAATAATATATAAAAAAATAAAAAAATAAAAAATTTTTTTACCTAAACCGGACCGGTCAACGGTCCGGTTAACGCCCGATTTGGTTCAATGGTTCGGTTCAGTCTTGACGGTCCAGTACCGGTTCGGTTCGGTCTGGACGGTTCGATTCCGGTCCAATCAGACCGTTCAGAGGCTGATGAAGGAAACGGGTCATGGGTAGGGTGCGCGGACCCCGGGTCGGGTCGCGGGTTGACGCGCGGATCCTCCTTGGTTGAAACGGCGTCATTTTGGCCCTATGCCCAAAACGACGTCGTTTTGCTTTTAATTTTTTCTATAAATAACTTGAAAAAATTTTTTTGTTCATTTAGTCTTGTTTTCAGAAAAAAAAATCAAGAGAGAGAGAGAGGGCTCTAAAGAGGGATTCGACCGATCGCCGTCCGGCCTTCGGATATCCTTGTCGGCCGCCGCCTGGTCCACCGTCGGCGGTGGTCGCGGGTGATCAAAAAATGGTCAAAAGGTCATGAAGACTCCTCGAGACGCCTTCTTTTCAGATCCGGTCTCCTTTTCACCGGAAACAGCCCCGATCAACGTAGATCGGGGCTCAAAGTTTCTGTTTTCAAAATTTTTTTTGTTTGTTTTGTTGAAATAAGATTGATGCAATTTTTTTGCTTTTACAGGTAACTTCGGCGCTGGGTTCCTCCCTGCGGGGAGGACTGTGTTGTTTTTTTTCTGTTTTGTGTAGATATGTTTTCGGTTTGGGTGCTTTGGGGGGTTGCGTGAAACTGAGTTTTTTACGCGTAGGAATGGGGGACTGTCTGGGGTTGAATGGGGATTCTAGAGGGAGATTAAAGGGGATTTCAGCCAGCTTTTTTTCTTCTTTTGAAGGGGAAATGGCTGGAAATTTTTAAAGGCTTCAATTAGGGGAATCTAAGTTTCTGTAAAGTAGTTGGTTGGTGGCTGTAGGGTGACTGGTCGGGAGGCTAGTCGGGGGCTGGCGACAGCGGCGTCATACTAACTCCCTGACTTCTATTTTATTTTGTTTCTTTTGTTTGTTTATTATATTTTTTTGTTTTGTTTATTAATAATTTTTTATTAAAAATGGTAAACCCGGACAAAATCGGTATCTACAGCTGCCCCTCTTTGCACATTACTGAGAATCAGTAATAGGGCAAAGATAAAGACAACGATTTTGTCCGAAAATATATCATGATGATTTTTTTATTTTCTTTTATTTTTTAAAAGGACTCCTCTCAGCAGAGGCTCAACAACTTTAAAATCTCATCTGGAAAAGCTCCTCTCAGCAGAGGCTCCACAACTTTAAAATTCTCATCTTGAAAAAGCTCCTCTGCTCTCAGCAGAGCCTCAACAACTTTAAAATCTCATCTGAAAATGTTCCTCTCAGCAGAGGCTCCATAACTTTAAAATTCTCATCTTGAAAAAGCTCCTCTCAGCAGAGGCTCCACAACTTTAAAATCTCATCTGAAAAAGCTCCTCTCAGCAGAGCTCTACAACTTTAAAATCTCATCTGAAAATGCTCCTCTCAGCAGAGGCTCCACAACTTTAAAATTCTCATCTTGAAAAAGCTCCTCTCAGTAGAGGCTCCACAACTTTAAAATTTCATCTGAAAATGCTCCTCTCAGCAGAGGCTCCACAACTTTAAAATTTTATCTAAAAATGCTCCTCTCAGCAGAGGCTCCACAACTTTAAAATTTCATCTGAAAATGCTCCTCTCAGCAGAGGCTCCACAACTTTAAAATTCTCATCTTGAAAAAGCTCCTCTCAACAGAGGCTCCACAACTTTAAAATTTTTTCTTGAAAATGCTCCTCTCAGCAGAGGCTCTACAACTTTTAAAATTCTCATCTTGGAAAAAGCTCCTCTTAGCAGAGGTTCTACAACTTTAAAATTCTCATCTTGGAAAAGCTCCTCTCAGCAGAGGCTCTACAACTTTAAAATTCTCATCTTGTTTTCAAATTTGAGTTCTCATCTTTGAACAATTAAATTTCCTCTTTTGAATTCTTTTGTTTGATCATTGTCTTTACCAAAATCTTGTTTTTTTTTCATTAAGAAACGAAAATTTTCTATCTTTGTTACAACTTCTCATGGATGCATGTACTGAGTGCTCATGATGCAATGCATGTAATGCAATCAAAATCGTTCATTGTAGTAAAAATGTTCTCAAAATCTCTTACTTTTCGGCTTCTTTTATCCGAATTCTTATATGACCAATCTGTTCTCAACATCTGATCACAATATTTTTTTCTTCAAAAGTCTGCAACATCAATGTCTTGTCATGCTTTTCTCATCTTTTTTTCATTTGCCTTTGTCAACTTTAAAAGTAATGCTGAGATCTTTCATGTTTGTTTTTTTTTTCATCATTTTAAGTTCAAGACAAATAAAATGCAATCACATTTCTCTGATGAACAAAAATATCAGATAAGGATAAAGGAAAAGATAGGCATTATTTTCAAATGAAGGATAATGTATTTCCTATGGCTGATAACAAGTGTATGTCAAAATGTTTGAGTTGAAATAAATGTGTCAAAAGAATGATCACAAGATAATCATGAACAAAATATTCTCAGATTCTTTCTCTAAAACTAAATCAGATGGCTTCCTTGATTATTCAGAGTTTGTCAAACTACACTTGCCCCTGCATTGTGGGATCTTTTTTTGATGATGCTTTTGTTTCACATCTAAGCCGCCTTTTCAGGTTTTCAACTTAGATAAGTCATCATTTTTTTTCTTCTTTTTTTTTAAGGCAAAATATTTCTTCACAACATCTGAATTTATTGGGGTAGGCAAATCACCTCCATCCATTTCTGCCAAAATCAATGCCCCACCAGAAAAAGCCTTTTTCACCACATACGGGCCTTCCCAATTTGGTGTCCATTTCCCTCGATTATCATGTTGATTTGGGAGGAATCTTTTTAACACTAAGTCTCCTTTCCTAAAGCAACGGGAACGAGTTTTCTTGTCATGTGCTCTCATCATCCTCTTTTGATATAATTGACCATGACAAAGTGCTGACAGTCTTTTCTCTTCTATGAGGTTTAACTGCTCGTAGCGATTTCGAACCCATTCTGTTTCCTCTAACTCTACCTCCATCAGGACTCTTAGTGAGGGAATTTCCACTTCGATTGGTAGCACAGCTTCCATACCATATACCAAAGAGAATGGTGTGGCTCCAGTAGACGTTCTGACTGATGTTCTATAAGCATGCAAGGTAAAAGGTAACTTATCATGCCAATCTTTGTAAGTTTCAGTCATTTTCTCTAGGATTCTCTTGATATTCTTATTTGTAGCCTCTACTGCCCCATTCATTTTTGGACGATATGGTGCCGAATTATGATGGCGGATCTTGAACTGAGTGTATACTTCATTCATCATTTTATTGTTTAAGTTTTTGGCATTATCAGAAATAATTGTCTCCGGAAGCCCATATCTGCATATTATCTCTCTTTTCATGAACTTACATACCACAGATCGGGTCACGCTAGCATATGATACAGTCTCTACCCATTTAGTGAAGTAATCAATCATCACAAAAATGAATCTATGCCCATTCGAAGCTTTTGGAGTGATGGGACCAATGACATCCATGCCCCACATTGAGAATGGCCAGAGAGGAGCTAGAACGTGTAATGTTGATGGTGGAGCATGAATCTTGTCAGCATAAATCTGACATTTATGACATCTCCTAGCATAATCAATACAGTCATTCTCCATTGTCAACCAATAATAGCCAGCCCTCATAATTTGTCTAACCATCATATAACCATTTGCATGTGCCCCACAAACTTCATCATGCACTTCTTCAATAATCTTCTTTGCTTCAGCTGCATTTACATATCTTAAGAGCACTTGATCTCAACCTCTTTTGTAAAGGATATCTCCGTCAATGAAGAAATTCATAGCCAATCTTCTAATAGTCCTCTTATCATTTTCTGTTGCATGTTCTGGGTACTGCTGGCTTTTAATGTATTGCATGATATCATGATACCATGGCCTTTCATCAATTTCTTTTTCAACACCTGAGCAATGTGCTGGTACATCTTTCACATCCAGCTTGATGGGTTGGATTTCAATATTTGCATCTATTTTGATCATTACAGCTAGAGTAGCCAGTGCATCAGCAATTTGGTTTTCCTCTCTAGGTAGATGCTCAAACTGAACTTCTTTAAATTGCTTGACTAACTCAGAGATGTATTTATGGTATCGAATCAACTTAGAGTCTCTTATTTCCTATTTACCTCGTAACTGATAGATGATTAAAGCTGAATCTCCAAACACATCTAACACTTTGATCTTCTTTTCAATTGCTGCTTGTAGACCCATAACACAGGCCTCATATTCAGCCACATTGTTTGTGCAATTAAAATTTAATCTAGCTGTGATGGGGTAATAATGTCCATCAGAAGATATCAAAATTGCCCCAATACCATGACCCAAAGCATTAGCAGCTCCATCAAAATACATCCTCCATGATTTTTCAACAGGTTCATTTTTTTCAATGGCCATCACATCCTCATCAGGAAAATCTAATTTCATTGGCTCATAATCTTCAACTGCACGATCAGCAAGGAATTCAGCTATTGCACTCCCTTTAATAGCTTTTTGAGTCACGTAAATGATATCATATTCTGAAAGCATAACTTGCCACCGTGCTATTCTTCCTGTCAATGAGGGCTTTTCGAGGATATACTTAATAGGAGCCAGCTTTGCTATGAGCCAAGTAGTGTGATAAAGCATGTATTGTTTAAGCCTTCGAGCTGTCCAGGTTAATGCACAACACATCTTCTCTAATGGTGAATACTTTGACTCATAATCAATGAACTTCTTGCTCAAGTAGTAAATTGCTCGTTCTTTCTTATCAGTTTCATCTCTTTGCCCCAGCACACATCCCATTGAGTTTTCATGCACTGTCAAGTACAAAATCAAAGGTTTTCCTGGCATTGGTGGCACCAACACAGGTGGATTTGACAAGTATTCTTTGATCTTATCAAAATCTTCTTAGCATTCATCATTCCATTCTCCAGGATCATGTTTTCTGAGAAGCTTGAAAATAGGATCACACTTATAAGTGAGTTGAGAGATGAAGCGAGCAATATAATTTAATCTCCCTAAGAAACGTCGCACTTCTTTTGAGGTATGAGGAGGAGATAAGTTTTGGATGGCTTGTATCTTATCCGGGTCCACTTCAATTCCTTTTTCAGTGACTACAAAGCCCAATAGTTTTCTTGATTTGGCTCCAAATGTACATTTGGTAGGATTCAACTTCAACTGAAATCTTTTCAACCTGTCGAACAACTTTTTGAGACTGACTATATGATCCTCTCCTTCATGAGATTTTACAATCATATCATCTACATACACTTCTATCTCTTTATGCATCATGTCATGAAAAAGAGTCACCATTGCTCTTTGATAAGTAGCACTAGCATTTTTCAACCCAAAAGGTATAATTTTGTAACAGAATGTCCCTCACATGATCACAAATATAGTTTTCTCCATATCATCTCGAGTCATCTTGATCTGATTATAGCCTGAGAAACCATCCATAAAGGAAAATGTGGAGTGCCTAGCAGTATTATCCACTAGAGTATCGATGTGAGGTAAAGAAAAGTTATCCTTGGGGCTTGCTCTATTTAAGTCTCGATAATCGACACACATTCTCACTTTTCCATCCTTCTTAGGAACTGGCACTATGTTGGTTACCAATTCAGGATATTTTGCCACTTCTAAGAATCCAGCATCGAATTGTTTCTTCACTTCCTCTTTAATTTTCAGCAGCATCTCTGGTTTCTTGCGTCTTAGCTTTTGCTGCATCGGCTTACATCCTGGTTTTAAAGGTAACTTGTGCTCTACAATATCAGTGCTGAGTCCTGGCATATCCTGGTAAGTCCATGCGAACACATCTACATATTCTCGAAGCAGCTCTTCTAGTTTCTTTCTTTCAGCTGGTAAAAGAGATGTACCAACTTTGACCTCTCTTTTGTTCTCACCATCTCTCAAATTTACTGATTCAGTAATTTCTTGGTGAGGTTCAATTGGCTTATCTTCATGTTCTATTAATTTTAACAAATCAGGAGGCAGTGTGTAGTTATCTGAATCTTCCTCATTATCAAGTTCATCAACATGAATTAAGTTTTCAAAATCAAATCCGAGATTATTGCCATGATTATCTTCATGTTCATTATTTGAGACCCTGCAAAGGGTAAGATGAAGAGAATATTGGCACACAAAAATGGAATGGCAAGAAAATGTAGGAAAGAAAAGAATGAAAGGTAAAATGAAGATAAAAATAATAGAAGAAATGTGGATGCATCTTCTAAGTCTTTTATTAAAATGACAAAAATAAACACACCATAAAAGATCTCCTAATACTCGTAAAAAGTAATTAGGGATTTAAAGTTTTCACATTACTTTTCCAAAGTTTTAAAAACAACAGGCAGCTTTGTAATTTTTCAATTATCCAGCTCAAAATTTGAGGGACAAGGGTACACGAACAACTCTTCACTTCGACTCTTCTTTTCTTCATCATCCACCATTTGAATGGCCAGCTCTAAAAATTTTTCCATGAATTCTGCACTTAAAGCTCCCGGTAAATCTGAATAAATGTATCCTCCCAAGTGAAAAGAATCATAGAGGTATGGAATGACTATGGGCTTTGACTCCGGCTCATATCCCTTAAGATTAGCTATCCTCTTATCTCTTTTCTCATTCACCATTCTTACTCTGTCCCCTCTTGTTGGTTTATATCCCAAGCCAAATCTGTCTCTCTTTTCATATATGGTTGATGGCTTCGTGATTCCTTGCAAGTTCTTCCCAAGTCCGGCTTCAGGTTGCCATCCCATCTTGGTAAGCTGTTTAAATACCATTTTAGTAGTCGTAGATAAGTGTGGCGAATATAATTTAGCTCCTTCAGCTATATATGTTGCATTGGCAATCTCGAAAGATCTATAAGAACATTTTAGAGCTTCATCTGTCGATTCCACATAAGGAGTATTTATCGGTTGAGTTACTAATAAATCTTCTTCTCCTGCCACACATGTTAGCTTCCCTTCAACAATGAATTTGACTTTTTGATGTAATGAAGATTGAACAGCACCCGCCATATGGATCCACGACCTATCCAATAAACAACTGTATGAAGGAGATATGTCCATAACTTGAAATTTCACATTGAAAATACATGGGCTAATTTGCAATGGCACTTCTATATCTCCTAGCACCTCTCTTCTGGTTCCATCAAAAGCTCTTACTATCATATGCTAGGTTTCATATAAGATTCATCAACAGGGAGTTTTGCCAAAGTAGTCACGGGCATAACATTGATGGATGAACCATTATCAATAAAAACCTTAGCCATTATATGACTTTTACATTTCACAGTAATGTGAAGAGCCTTGGTACTTCCTCTACCTTCAGGAGGAATCTCTTTATCACTGAAAGAGATATAGTTTGAAATCGTCAGATTGCCAACAAGCTGTTTCACATATTCAATAGAAGCATTGTGAGACACATATGCTTGATTTAACACTTTCAGCAAAGCATTACGGTGTGACTCTAAACTGAGCAATAATGACAATAGCAAAATTCTAGCTGGCATCTTGTTAAGCTGTTCAACCACGCTATACTCACTATGTTTTATTAACTTTAAAAATTCTCCTGCTTCACTTTCAGATATTGGCTTCTGCCATTCTTTTTCTAGGGTTATGTCAAGACCACTCTGACTTTTATTTTCTTCTCCTACCTTGGCTTTCTCTTTTCTAGCTTTTTCTAGAGCTTCTGGGGTATAACACCTCCCACTTCGAGTTATGCCTCCTACACCCGTTATGTTGGCAGTGTCTGGGTTAACTACACCATCATAATCATACTTTCAAGGTACTGCTTTATCATTCTGATATGAAAAAGGGCCAGGAACTTTAATTGTCACCATTGGTCGAGAGATGGGCTTTTCTAGCTTTGATGTTGGCTTCTCATCATAATATATAGTTATCGATCTACGTATAAACTTATTCTTTGAATCAATGGTAGACACTTCAGCTTTCACCAATTCTTTTCTCTCTTGGTAAAACTCCATTCGACCTTCATTCATCAATTTTTACACCTCCTGACGGAATTGGTGACAATTCTCGATAGAATGCCCCAGAACACCTCTGTGATAATTACAACTTTCAGTTGAGTTAATTATTTCAGAGTAATTTTGAGGTTCTATTGGCTTTAACATGTCAGCTTTGACCAATACTTCAAACACTTTAGCCATAAGAGTTTTGACCTCTTCTATTCTTCTTTTCACATAGCTTGTTTACCCATCAACCAAAGCATTTATTGATGGTCTGGTATGATTTGGTAGAGGGTTCCCATTGACATTTGGAGTCCCTTGTTGGCTGGTATCAAAATTTAATACTCCTTCATTGATTAACCCCTACACTTTACACTTCAAAGTAGTACAGTTCTTAGTGGAATGACCTGGATTCCCATAATGATAATCACAATGTGCATTGGGGTCATACCATTTGGGAAATGGAGGTTTCATAGGTTCAATGATAACAGGAGCAAGCAGATGTTTCTCAACAAGTCTGGGATACAAATCTGTGTATGTCATGGGAATGAGATCAAAAGTGATTTTTTCTTGGGTATTTCTCGAGGTTTTTGGACCATTATTAGGTCTCCAGTCTGATCTTATAGGTACAACAGGATGATTATAGGAATAAGTGGGTGTCCGAAATGATGGCTGAAAACGAGGTGAATAAGCTGGTTGTGGTAATGACTGGTATGGTTGATATGAATGAGGGATGGATGTAACATGGTTTACAGAAGGGTAATGGGTTTGGTATACTGGTGTAGGATAAGGTGTGAAACCTCTGAATTATTGCCCTATATAGTTCACTGCTTGAGCTTCATTCTCTTTTTTTCTAGGAGCTCCATCTTTTTTTGCTCCACTTGTCTCTCTCACATCGAGCTTACCATTCTTTACGACATTTTCAATGATCTCACCGGATATCACCATATCTGTAAAATTTTTTGTTGCATTGCCTATCAATCTTTCATAATACGGTGCTTTCAAGGTGTTCACAAATAAAACAGTTGTTTCTTTCTCAGTGAGAGGAGGTTGAACTTGTGCAGCCATATCTCTCCATCTTTGAGCGTACTCCTTGAAGTTTTCAGTTACCTTCTTTTCTATGCTTTAAAGAGATAGATGATCTGAAACCATATCCGTAACATGCCGATATTGTGTAAGGAATGCCTTTGTAAGCTCTTGCCAAAAATGAATATGAGTCCTATCTAGTTGGACATACCATCTAGCTGCAGAACCCATAAGACTATCTTGAAATATATGCATTAACAACTTTTCATCTCGAGCATATGCTGCCATCTTTCGACAATACATGGTGATATGGGTCATTGGGCATTTTGTACCATCATATTTTTCAAATTCAGGGACCTTGAATTTAGGTGGAATTACCACATCTGGAACTAAACAAAGATCAGCTGCATCTGTGGAGCCATAAAAATTCATTCCCTCTACAGCCCTAAACCTTTCTTCCAATATCTTCATCTTCTCCCGGGCACTGGTATCTTCTACTTTTTCAAGTGTCTGCATCCCTAGCTTTTCTCTTTCCTTGGGATCATCTAAATCAGGAACTAAGATTGGCTCAGGTGGTTTTTCCATCATAATGGGATTAACAAAATTCTGAAATTATCCTGGAGCAGGTGTGGATGTCATTCCTGGATAAGGATTAGGATATCCACCGGGAGCAAGAATTGGTACTCTAGTTCCTTGTGAAGGTTGGTTCAATCGTGGCTCAAACCCTGGAGGATAGACAGGATCTACCATATCTGGCGATTGTTCTTGAAAGCTAGGATTTTCTTCCACTGTTTTTCCTTTGTCAAGTTTCTTGAGTATATCCATTATTGTACTAAGATCTCCTTTTAGTTCTTCTTAAGCTTTTTCAATTCTCTCAAATCGATTGGCCTGTTCTTGCTCCATGATTCTTGTCTGTGTCCTGGTATTGTATGAATGACGAGTAGGTTGGGCCAAAATTTTTGATGGGCGAGCTATTCTTGAACCTTTATTACCACAAAATTTTTTATTTTGAAAAAGAAAAGGAAAAAAAATTAGAATGCTATGTGTTAAAAATTTTATTTTATGAAAAATGATGTATATGATACATGAATGCAAGTGAGAGATATTTGTTCTTAGACAAATTTCAACATTAGAAATTTTTATTGATCCCATACAACTTTTATTACATAGGATTTATCATCCTAGAGTTATATCCATAAAAGCATTTAACTTGCTCATAATGGTCCTTCACCTCATCTAAAAAGTTCACTAGGCACTGTCTATATTCTCCTATGGGATTGACTTTTCTTCTTAATGCTTCTACCTTTTCAACCATCTCCCATGCTTTCCTCACTTCCTTGCAAACTTGATTAGTCGAGTGCTTTATGTACTGTTGCCTCCCTAAACTTTCTGCCTTCCATCTCATATGAGCATCCCTTTCTGAATCACATGTGAAGATCCAATCTTTTTCCCTTCTATGCCACTCATCTATCATTGCTGAAATATGACTTTTGTGGTCTTGCAGTTGTAGCTCTAACCCTTGGATCACCTGGTGAAGCAATTCTTTTTCATTCAATACTTCGAAGTGCTTTTTTTCTCTCTTCTGCGAGCATGACTTTTAATCTTTTCTTTTCATTTTGGCATTCCACCAATCTTGCTATGGTTGTAGAGTATAATCCCTTCCAATTCTGACATTCTTGAGAAATTCTGATGGTCTCCTCTTGCTTTTCTTGAGCTTTGCCCTTCCATTGGTTTATTCCCTCTCGGAGCTTATCCATTTCACGTTGTCGGCCAAGGTAAGACTTGGTAACTCGTAACCTCTTATTTTCTTGATGTAGATCTTTCAAGTCACTATTAGCCAAATCTCGCTCTTTTATGACTTTTTCTAATATGCTTCCTTGTATATCCGTTTCATATCTTAATTGCCCTACTTTTTCACGAAGTCTCAAATTTTCTCTTCTTATTTTTTTTTCAGCTTCTAATTCTTTCTTGACAAGCTCAACTTCTGATAATTGCACCTCTTCTGAAAGATTAACCAATTGATATGAGCTATCATCAGGAAGGAGTACTATGACTCTAGGCCGCATTACTTTCCAAATCTGATAATCAGAAGTGACTTTATCGATGAGAGGCCCTAACCTCATTTTTTGTGTTCTCTTCCATGCTTGGATCAACTGCTCCGAGGTTCTTGATGGATTTGATTCCCCATAAATGAATTCTACTTGGACCAGGCCATGAGTAACAGGAACAAACTGTTTTGCACCAAATTGCCTAAGTGCCATCAATGGAGCGTAACTTACAATGCCCCATAGCCCTAATAACGAAATCCATGGCTCATTTCCTCCATGATACAACAAGGGCACACGAGGCATCTAAGGTGCCATCCATTCGATTTCATCCCCAGTAATCTTTCGCAAGAAAAGGATCCATTTTTCGTTAGTCTTTAATGTTGGCCATTGGCTTTTCCAAAACTCTTCGAGTGGTGCCTTTTTTTGAAGATATGGTTTCGAAAATGCACTCTTCCCACATTTGAAATGACTTTTGTCCCATACGTACAATAGAGATGCACATCCTATGAATCGTTCTTTCTCATTTCGTGGACAGAAATTCAATGACTTGATGGTTTCGGCTAGGATTGCTGGAGCGAATTAATTGCTTGGGTTTTAATTTGCTCGAAAAAGTCTACCACAGTTATCTCAATGTAACCCAAAGTCTTCGGAAAGATTACCATGCCATACAATGCTAGAGCAAACACATCTATACCTTGATCATTATCCAAATGCTCCTGAATGAAATTTTGGAGAAAGTCCCAACGAATGCCGAGATGTTCACCTTTAGACTTCACAAAAGAATCAATAGTTTTTACTTTAACCTCCATAAGCTTGGCTAACTTTTTACGATAACCTGATTTTGGCTTTCGGGTAAATACTTTATCTGGACATTGTAGTTCTATCCCAAGCAAAATCGAATATTCCTCGATGGTTGGCACCAAATCTTTTTGATTAAAAGTGAAGTATCTATAGGATGGGTCCCAAAACTGTATAGCTGCTTTGACCAGCTGTTCATCAACCACTACTGAAATGAGAGATGCAATCTGCCCATACTTTTTGCAAAAACTTTCTTTTCTTTCCTCATTTAACTGACCCCAGACAGTAGCTAACTCTTTTAAATCATTCTGTATGAGATCTAAATGCATTTTCTCGGGTAACTCAGACATATAACTGGTAGGCAAACAATCTCCGTTCTTTTGTTGAGCCTCTTTCAACCAAACATGTACTTCATTATACGACTCACATGACACACTGACTGAGGATGAGCAAATCTATAGTTCTATGGAATCCATGAAAACTTCTTGGGTGAAATGTCCTAGAGCAAATATCTCGATGTAAAACTGTATGATATGATTAATGCAAAAAGAAAAAGAAACAAAATTGAGTTAGTGTGAGGATGTGGTTTAAAAAAAACATTTTTTTTTGTTTTTTTTTTTGAGATTTTTTTTTTGTTTTGTTTTGTTTTGTATTATACACAACTTTTATTCTTAGGTATTTTACTACAAAATGATGGACAAGGCTCTTCATAAGGCTGGTTTTCTAGGCTTATTATATGCTGGGTTTGGATTGACAGGGTCTAAAGGTTCCCAAATTGTTCCTTACTGTCGTCCATGTTAGACTAGTAAGGCACCCCGATCCTCACCCATTACAGGCTATGAACGGAAAGGGTTCAATTCGAGTGGAAGTATTTCACTTGTCATTGTGGAGGTTATCACCTCACGAGAGCATAGGTACTTTACTTCCTCTTATAAATGACGGAGCCCGGGTATAGAGCTCATGTATGAGATACATCGTGTCATTGTGTGCAAATATAACCTAATTCATTTAGAGCAATATACAGAAAAATAAAACATAAGAGGCATAGTAAAAGAAATGTGTGTGAATTTTTTTGTTTTGTTTTATTTTTTGATTTATTATTTTTTTTGTTTACCCTTTTTACTAAAAGTGAAAAAAAATTTAAGAAATTGGTTAAGACTATTTAAACCAAAATTTGAGGATAACAAGTAGTTAATTTTGGCCTGACTCTCGAAAACAAAAGGCTTCTCCAGTGGAGTCGCCAAGCTGTCGTAACGGTTTTGCGTCCGCCCGACAAATTTGGAAACGAAATAAAAAAACAGAGTCGTCACCAATCTTTTTTGGCTAGGTGCGATTGGCAACCTATTAAAACATATCTTTTTAATGAAATCTTAAAATTAATTAAAATTTATTAAAAAGATAATTTTACGGTCTACGAAACAGTCTGGGTTCAGGAGTCGGTTACGGGTGGGGAAGGATTAGCACCCCCACAGCGCCCGTTAAAAACGGTACCAATTAACAACGTGTTATCCTTTGATTTTGATAAAAACAGTCTTATTTTCAGTATTTGAAAAATAATTTTCTTGATTTTTTATTTTTAAAAAAATTATTCTCGAGAAAAACAAATCAAAACCTTTTTATTGAAATAATTCTTAAAATGTTCCAGTACGTTGGTAACATTAAAAGAACTCTTTCTCACCTAGAGATTTCTTAAAGCATCTCTACTCGGAATACCTTAGAATCTAATCCTCGGAGGCTCGAATTTATTTTTCGTAAGAAAATATCATGTATGCAATGCAAAATGTTACCATGTTCATGCACACATTTTATTTTCCTTTGTCAAAAATTTTATTAATTATTTTATTAATTTTTTAATTAAAATTTTGTTTTTGAAAAAAAAGAATTTAATTATATTGAAGATTTTTTATAAATATTCCAATACGCTGGTAATATTTTACAAAAATCTTCTCACCTAGAGATTTCTTAAAGCATCTCTACTCGGAATACTTTTAGAATCTCATCATTGGATTAAATTTCTTTCCTTCATATTTTTATTACATATATTTTTAATTTATTAACCAATTTTTATTTATTATTAAAAAAAAATCTTTACTGTATTGAAAATTTTTTATAAATACTCCAATACGCTGGTTGTATTTTAAAAAAATCTTCTCACCTAGAGATTTCGTAGGCATCACTACTCGGAATACCTTTGAATCTCATCGTCGAATAAAAATTTTCTTTTCTTTCATTTTTTATCACTTTAGTATTATTATTAAATTTATTTTTATATAATTGTTTTTAAAGTTTATCTTAAAAATAAAAAAATTTAACCACAATTTCATCAATTAGTCTAACAAATATAAACATTTTAACATACATAAATATTAATAAAATAATATATAAAAAATAAAAAAATAAAAAAAATTTTTACCTGAACCGGACCGATCAACGGTCCGGTTAACGCCCGGTTTGGTTCGGCGGTTCGGTTCTATCTGGACGGTCCAGTACCGGTTCGGTTCGATCTGGACGGTTCGATTCCGATCCAGTCAGACCGGTCAGAGGCTGATGAAGGAAACGGGTCGTGGGTTGGGTGCACGGATCCTGGGTTGGGTCGCGGGTTGACGCGCGGATCCTCCTTAGCTGAAACGGCGTCGTTTTGGCCCTATGCCCAAAACGACGTCGTTTTGCTTTTAATTTTTTCTATAAATAACTTGAAAAAAATTTTTTTGCTTTTAATTTTTTCTATAAATAACTTGAAAAATTTTTTTTGTTCATTTGGTCCTGTTTTTAGAAAAAAAATTGAGAGAGAGAGAGAGAGGGCTCTGGGGAGGGATTCGGCCGGTTGCCGTCCGACCTTCGGATCACCTTGTCGGCCGCCGCCTGGTCCACCGTCGGCGGTGGTCGCGGGTGATTGAAAAATGGTCAAAAGGTCACGAAGACTCCTCGAGATGCCTTCTTTTCAGATTCGGTCTCCTTTTCACCGGAAACAGCCCTGATCAGCGTAGATCGGGGCTCAAAGTTTCTGTTTTCAAAATTTTTTTTGTTTGTTTTGTTGAAATAAGATTGATGCAATTTTTTTGCTTTTGCAGGTAGCTTCGGCGCTGGGTTCCTCCTTGTGAGGAGGACTGTGTTGTTTTTTTTCTGTTTTGTGTAGATCTGTTTTCGGTTTGGGTGCTTTGAGGGGTTGCGTGAAACTGAGTTTTTTACGCGTAGAAATGAGGGACTGTCTGGGGTTGAATGGGGATTCCAGAGGGAGATTGAAGGGGATTTCAGCCAGCTTTTTTTCTTCCTTTGAAGGGGAAATGGCTGGAGATTTTTAAAGGCTTCAATTAGGGGAATCTAGGTTTCTGTAAGGTAGTTGGTTGGTGGCTGTAGGGTGACTGGTCGGGCGGCTGGTCGGGGGCTGGTGACAGCGGCGCCGTACCAACTCCCTGACTTCTATCTTATTCTGTTTCTTTTGTTTGTTTATTATATTTTTTTTGGTTTTGCTTATTAATAATTTTTTATTAAAAATGGTAGACCCAGACAAAATCGGTATCTACATCAATGATTAACTATTATGCTATCAATAATTTACTACTAAGTTATATTGATTTACTTTTAAGCTTTAAATGAATAACTCTAAAATATCAATTTTTTACTAGTAATTTATAATTGATTTACTAATAAATTATTTAATATTTACTACTATCAATTAATTACTATTAAACTGAAATTGATTTACTATTAAATTATCACTAATTTACTATTAAGTTATTCTTGATTAATTACTAAGTTATCAAAAATTAACTATTAAGTTATTACCCTTAATTTAGTACTATGTTATTATGTATTTATAATTATATTATAAGTGATTTACCATTAAAGTAATGCATTTATTATTGTATTATTATAGATTTACTAAAAAGTTATTAACTATTGACTATTAAATTCTTATTTATTTTAGATTAAGTTATAACTAATTTATTATTAAATTATCAATGATTACCAATAAGTTATATTGATTATGTTTAAGTTTTTAATGATTAATTATTAAGTTATTAATTATCCATTACTATATTATCATTGATTTATGTATATCTAAAAAGAAAATAATCATAATATATGCTAGATGATGTAATTCTCCATAAAAATTTTCTTCTATTGAACCAAAAAATGGTATATTCTTAATTATTGCTTTATTGTTATTACCATATTCAAAATAATTTTTTAATATTTTGATGCTGATTAACTTCTTCATTTGGAAAGAGTAAAAAAAATAGAAAGGATCATAATAACTCAAATAATATTTAACTACATGTTATCTTCGTAAATGAGTTTAAACTAGAGTATCTCTTTGAAATGAAATGTTTGAATTATTTTTCTCAATCCATATAACAACAACTTGATCAACAAATAAACAATTATAAACTCATTAATCTAGATTAGTATTTCTATGATACAAATTTCAAAATCCTCAAAAGGAGATATATTCTTTAATCTTTCCAAGACTTGAACATAAAGGATTTTTTTCTAGAATTATTATTAGTATCTCAATCACTTTTGCACTAAAATTTTCATTGTGTTATGTTCTCATTCTATTTTAAAATTTATTACCTATGTCATAAAATTATAGTTAAAATAATATAGATTAATCAATTCAAACTTGAAATAATTCAAAACTCAATTTGAGTATAGATAAATTTTTTACTCATTTTAAATTTTAATTTAATTAAAAATAATATAATAAATATAATTATAAAAATAAACTAACTTGATTTGATTTCAATTGATTTTAAAAGTCAATAACTTAGTAGTTATTTAAAACCTAAAATGATTGAATATAACCAAAATCCAAATTGAAATAGTAACTTAATCACAATCTAATATTTCTTATTTATCTTCCGTAATAATTTAAAAGTTTCTTATTTAAGATTTTTTCCTTTTCTTTTCAATGTCTTATTTTTATTGTTTTTGTGGTTGAATTAGTTAATTAATTTTTAAAGTATTTCTAAAATGAAATTACAATTATAAGTAAATGAGTATACTTTTTTTATTTGAATTTAGGACTATTTAAATCTAGATTTTTAAATGAAGAGAAATATGCATCAATTATTAAATCAAATTTTCTCAATTACATAAGTAAATAATTGAGTATATTATAAATAAAAGTAGATGATAAAATTTGATTCAACCGAATTCGTCACTGATCTTAAGTCTAAAATCTAACACAAAATAATGAAAAGTCAAAATTCAAAATGATTGAAATACTAAATACACAATTAAATAAAGATTTATCAAATAAACTTTGCTAATAAATGTTGTTAAATAACCTTTAAGTTTAGTTAAATTATAATTTATAATAATATTTTTACATTAAATTTAATAGTGATAATTAATTTGATAAATTTCAATTCTTTTAAACAAATATTACCTTATATAGTAACCTTTAAAATTTTGATACAATTGTGAATATTCTTAAATTGATATAAAAGAGAAAATGAAGGAGTATACAATGTTTTTCTAAATAAAAGAGTTCCATATTAATCCTAAAGAAATTTGAAACTAATACATTTGTACAATTTTCATTAAATATCATATAACATTAACATTTTTGGTCATATGGAATAGATGTTGTTATACATAACCAACCAATCTTTCATTTAATTTTTTTGCTTAGGATAATTTTCCATTAATGCTTCCATCAATTGCATATAATTGTACATTTTATCAATTGAAAGTTTAATTTTTCCTTTTATTTAAAAGTTTTATTATACATAAATTTTTATTATATAAAAATATATAATTTTAAAAATAAAATAAAATAAATTCTTAACTTTGGTACTTATCATGCTTTATTAAGAAATTTTCAATTCTAAGAATAATAAACTTGTTATGTAATACCTATATAATTTATAATAATTTCATTTTCAGCATTAACAATATAAATTTTCATGAATGAATGTAGTTTTGGTATAAACACATTCAAAAAATAGTTTTAATGAATTTTGTCACACCTTAAAAGAATTCATCAAAAACAATTAATTTTACTTAACTTTATAATTTTTATTTAAAATAATTCATGTTAGATCATTCTACCTCATGAATCATAAAAAAGCGAGCAATTTAATATAATTAAGAAAGAATAAATAATCTTGAGATATAAATTAATTATATATAAATGTATTAAAATAAAAGTTGAGAGAAAATTAAAATAATTATTCTTCTAATCAATATGAACAATTTTTATAGCAATTTGATAGTACATAATCTTGAGCTACCGATGCAGACACCAAATTTGTCCAAATTTTAATTAATAATTCTCAGACTATCGGGCTGATACCCGATTTCAATTCAACTTGGCTTCAGGCCCGATTTCAATTCGATTAGGCCTAAAGTCTAATTTCAATTGGGCTCGAAGCTTATTTTGTTCTTTAAGCCCAGCCTGCCTTTTATTTTCTTTGTTTTTTTAAATTAAACAATAATACATAATACAAAAAATACAAAACAAAAAAAAATACAAAAATACAAAAAAAAAGAAGAAACAAAAAGGAGGGGTTGATGGCAGTGGTGCCTTGCTCGGCACCACTGGCCACCATACCCTACCCTCTGGTCACCTATACTCTGTTCACCACTGTCACCCCTGTTTACTACCCTTGCCTAGGCTCTTAGCCATTATGCCCTACCATTGTTGGATAAGACAAAAAAAAATAAAAAGGGTATGGGGTTTGTTCTTACACCTCCATGCTTAGCCCTATGCCACTCCCTCAAGCACAAGGCACTATCAGAGCTCTATAAATAGAGCTCCTGGCCTAACTAAAAAAGGAGGAGGAAGATATTCTGCCAAAAAAAGAAAGGGAAAAACTTTCTGTAAAAATAAAAAAAAATCAACATAGTCTTCCCCGCGGGAGGAACCTAGCGCCGAGAGCTCCCTGTGAAAAAAAGAGAGGAAAAGTTAGTAAAAAAAATCAAAAGTTAGAAATAATACAAAAAAAAGGTTTAACCAAAATTTCAAAAGTAGATCTAGGAACAAAATTTATAATGCAACAAATATCGACCCTACCTTTGCTAAAGAGTGTCAAGCAACTTGCCTACGTGATGGAAACAACTCTAACCTCGTTCCTTTAGATCCCACGCCTGCACATTTTGACACTTCATACTTCAAAAACTTGGTGGAGAAAAGAGGACTACTTATCTCAGATCAAGCACTTTTCAGTGGTGGCTCAACTAATGATCTTGTAAAGACTTACATCTCCAACCCTAAAGTTTTCTGGAATGATTTTTCCAAGTCAATGATTAAGATGGGAAATATTAAGCCTTTGACTGGCAAATAAGGACGAATTCGCGTCGACTGTAGGAAAGTGAACTGGTGAAGCAAATTTATGCTTTTAGGGACAATTGCTTTCCAAAATTTTGTTATTATTTCATGAAATCATTTTCATAAATAGTATTCAATTTTTTTTTATGTTAAATTAGGCATTGTAAGTCTTCCATATGGAAAGCCACATGGAAGATCATCAGATTAACCTTAATTGTTTGATTCCTTGTACTCAATTGAGAATTGTTTGTTTCAAGTGTATAGAACTTTGTTTTCACCAAATAATCTCACATTCTTGAATCTTCTTTTTTTTTTTTTTTGGCTATTTGATGCCAGGAATAATTGTGGTAATTAAATCTTCCAAGACATTAACAAGTGTGCCGCATGATATATATCTATATATGATTTGCATGTCTCTATCAGAAACATTTAATTTTTATTTGATACGGTGTCAATATATAAATATTATGAATTATAAATAAAATTTTCTATTGCATTTTTTAATTTTTAAATTATTTTTTTTATGAAATATAATTGTGTGATTCACTGTCTATATATATATATATATATTGACAATAGTTTAAATATAAACTCCTAATTAATCTATTCATCAAAATGAATTCCGTGCACACTTCTCAACTATATGACCTTGAAAATTAAGAGACTATTTATTCTAAAACCCTCCAAATAGACATGAAAATTGTCAAACACATCCAAAATATTGTTTGGGAATGAGATTGACAATAGAAAAAGCCAAAGCATCTAAATATCGTTGAGTTCCTTTTAACATGAGTTCTAGTACTCTCCATCATTCTATTCTACCTCCCACACTAATATATATCATCTATATATAAATATAAAAGTGTAAACTCAAAAAATATTAATAGTAATCAACTTAAATACCCCTATAAATTTTTAAATTAACAAATTTATCCTTAAATATATAATTTTTATTAATTTATTTAAGTTTAACTTAAATCAACAAGAATTAAAAATAGAGTTTTATGAGAAATTAAATATCTCAAAATTTTAAATTTTAATTTTAAAAGTGCTAAGAGTGATTGACTAAAATATCTTTAGTAATTTTTTTTTTTATAAATTTTAATTTAATTGTAGTTTTTATTATTAAACTTTTTTTAATAATTAAACTAAAAAGGTGCTAAAAGTAATTAACTAAAACCTTAACTTTTATTCCAAAATATTAAAAGTGATTTATTAAAATACAATTAGTAATTTTATATAAATTTTAATTTAAATGATTTTATTTTTATTATCAAACTCTTTTTTTATAAGTAGAAAGATTTTTTACATTAAATGAAAATATAAATAAAACGATATAAAAATTTAATGTCTATAAGAATAAAAATAATTTTGTGAGGTTTGTTGCTTTAGTTATTGCAAAACCAATTAAATATGCAATTTATGTAGATAAATAAATTCATTAAAAATAATCATAATTAAATCATTTAAGCATATTTATTTTTTTCTATTTTTTGCCTTTCAATTTTTTGTTTTGATATATTAACTACATATGTATGATAATGATTTTATTGTTTATATGTTTTATGAGTTGATCATTTAATTATTGATAACATAATTAAATCTTTTTAATCGCAATAATTAAATTTTCTTTTGTATTTTTTTAGAATTTTATAATGTTATTTTCATGAAAAAATCTAATATAAAATCAATTGCACCTCTGTCACCCACAATTAGCATTATCTGATTCGTTAAACACTTTAATTAGATTTTTTACCTTTAGAATTAAATAATTAATTTAGGAGATATTGGAGCTACCAATAGCTCAAGATTATGTACTGTCAAATTGCTATAAAAATTGTTCACCTTGATTAGAATAATAATTATTTTAATTTTCTCTCGACTTTTATCTTAATATGTTTATAAATAATTAATTTGTATTTCAAGATTATTTAATTTTTCTTAATTATATTAAATCACTCACTTTTTTATGATCCATGTGATTGAATGATCTACCATGAATTATTTTAAATAAAAATTATCAAGTTAAGTAAAATTAATTGTTTTTGATGAATTCTTTTAAGGTGTGACAAAATTCCTTAAAACTAGTTTTTGAATGTGTTTATACCAAAATTACATTCATTCATGAAAATTTATATTGTTAATGGTGAAAATGAAATTATTATAGACTATATAGGTATTACATAACAAGTTTGTTATTCTTAGAATTGAAATTTTCTTAATAAAACATGATAAGTACCAAAGTTAAGAATTGTTTTATTTTATTTTTAAAATTATATATTTTTATATTTTTATATAATAATAATTTATGTATAATAAAATTTTTTAAATAAAAGAAAAATTAAACTTTCAGTTGATAAAAAGTACAATTATATGCAATTGATGAAAGCATTAATGGAAAATTATCCTAAGCCAAAAAATTAGACGAAAAACTGTTGGTTATGTATAACAGCATCTTTTCCATATGACAAAAAATGTTAATGTTATATGATATTCAATGAAAATTGTACCAATGTATTGATTTCAAATTTTTTTAGGATTAATATGGAACTCTTTTATTTAGAAAAACATTGTGTACTCCTTCATTCTCTCTTTTATATCAGTTTAAGAATATTCACAATTGTATCAAAATTTTTAAGGTTACTATATAAGGTAATATTTGTTCAAAAGAATTGAAATTTATCGAATTAATTATCACTATTACATTTAATATAAAAATATTATTATAAATTTTAATTTAACTAAACTTAAAAGTGATTTAAAGGCATTTAGTAGCAAAGTTTATTTGATAAATCTTTATTTAATTGTGTATTTAGTATTTCAATCATTTTGAATTTTGACTTTTCATTATTTTGTGTTAGATTTTAGACTTAAGATCAACAACGAATTAGGTTAAATCAAGTTTATCATCTACTTTTATTTATAGTGTACTCAATTATTTACTTATGTAACTGAGCAAATTTGAGTCAATAATTGATGCATGTTTCTTTTCATTTAAAAATCTAGATTTAAACAGTCTTAAATTCAAATAAATAAAATATACTTAATTACTTATAATTATAATTTTATTTTAGAAATACTTTTAACATTAATTAACTAATTCAACCATAAAAACAATAAAACTAAGACATTGAAGAAAAAGGGAAAAAATCTTAAATAAGAAACTTTTAAATTATTACGGAAGATAAATAAGAAATATTATATTTTGATTAAGTTACTATTTCAAGTTGGATTTTGGTTATATTCAATCATTTTAGGTTTTAAATAAGTACTAAGTTATTGACTTTTAAAATCAATTGAAATCGAATCAAGGTAGTTCATTTTTATAATTATGTGTATTATATTATTTTTAATTAAATAAAAATTTAAAATGAGTAAAAAATTTATCTATATTCAATTTGAGTTTTGAATTATTTCAAGTTTGAATTAATTAATCTATATTATTTTAACTATACCTTTATGACATAGGTAATAAATTAAGGGTGATAACTTAATAGTTAATTATTAATCACTTAGTAATAACATAATAACATAATAACATAGTATTGTACTGCTTTAAAACATAGGTAAAGCATAGTACTGTATTGCTTTTGATAAATTTATGTCATAATAACATAGGTAACTATACCTTTAAAACTTATGACATAGGTAACTATACCTTTAAAACCACTGAGAACTATACTGCTTTAAAAGCATAAAGTGCAGAGGTTAATCAATGAAAGGGTGTTAAACTTTGATACCAACCAACAAGGGACTCCAAATGTTAATGGGAACCTTCTACTGAATCATACCAGACCATCAATAAATGCCTTAATTGATGGACAAAAAAGCCACGTGAAGGAAAAAATAGATGAAGTTAAGACTCCGATGGCTAAGGTGTTTGAAGTCTTGGTTAAAGCTGACATATTGAAGTCAATAGAACTTCAAAATTGCTCTGAAACGATTAACTCAACTGAGAGCTGTAATTATCACCGAGGTGCTTTGGGGCATTCCATCGAGAATTGTCACCAATTCCGTCAAGAGGTGTAGAAGTTAATGGATATGGGTCGGATAGAGTTTTACGAAGAAATAGAATAGTTAGTGAAAGCTGAAGTGTCTACCATTGATTCAAAGAATAAGTTTGTGCATAGACCAATAACAATTTATTCTGATGAGAAGTCAACATCGAAACCATAAAAATCTATCTCCCGACCAATAGTGACAATTAAAGTTCCTGGCCCTTTTTCATACCAGAATGACAAAGTAGTACCATGAAAGTATGATTATGATGTCGTAGTTAATCCAGATATTACGAACATAATGAGCATAAGAGGTATAACTCGAAGTGAAAGATGTTATACTCCAAAAGCTTTAGAGAAAGCCAGAAAAGAGAAAGCCAAGGTAGGAGAAGAAAAAGAAAGTCAGAGTAATCCTGTCATAGTCCTAGAAAAAGAATGTCAGAAGCCAGTCTCTGAGAAGTAAAGCTTGTGAATTTCTAAAGTTAATAAAACATAACGAGAATAGCATGGTAGAATAGTTGAACAAGATGCCAACTAGAATTTCGCTATTATCATTATTACTAAGCTTAGAGTCACACCGTAATGCTTGACTGAAAGTGCTCAATCAAGCATATGTGTCTCATAATGTATCTGTTGAGTACGTAGAACAACTTATAGGTAATTTAGCAATTTTAAACTATATCTCTTTTAGTGATGAAAAATTCCTCCTGAAGGTCGAGGAAGTACCAAGGCTCTCCACATTACTATTAAATGTAAAAGTCATATAATGGCTAAAGTTTTGATGATAATGGCTTATCCATCAATGTTATGCCTGTGATTACTCTTGTGAAACTCTCTGTTAATGGATCTTATATGAAGCCTAGTCATATGATAGTGAGAGCCTTTGATGGAACCCAAAGAGAGGTGTTGGGAGACATAGAAATGCCATTACAAATTGACCCATGCACTTTCAACGTAAAATTCTAAGTTATGGATATCTCTCTCTCATATAGTAACTTGTTGAGAAGGTCATGGATTCATATGACGGGTGTTGTTCCATCCTCATTACATCAAAAAGTCAAATTTATTGTTGAAAGAAAAGCTAACATATGGGGCAGGAGAAGAAGAATTATTAGTAACTCAACCGATAAATACTTTTTATGTAGAATCAGCAGATAAAGCACTAGAATGCTCCTATAGATCTTTCGAGTTGAAAGATCTAAATTGTATTTGCCACACTTGTCTACGACAACTAAAATGGTTGTCAAATAGCTTACCAAGATGGGATGGTAACCTGGAACTAGACTATGGAAGAACTTGCAAAAAATCATAGAGCCACTAGCAATATATGACAAGAAAGATAAGTTTGGCTTGGGATAAAAGCCAACAAGAAGGGATAGAATGAAAATGGTGAATAAGAAAAAAGATAAAAGAATAGCTAATCTTGAGAGATACAAGCCGAAGTCAGACCCTATTATCATTCCATACCTTTATGATTTTTTTCATTCGGGAGGATATATTTACTAGATTTACCTAGAGCCCTAAGTGCAAGGTTCATGGAAGAATTTTCAGAGCTAGCCATTCAAATGGTAGATGATGAAAAAAAGAAGAGTCGAGATGAAGACCTATTTGTGCTTCCTTGTCTTTCAGATGTTGAACTAAATAACTGGAGAGTCATAGAGCTATCTGTTATCTTTAAAACTTTTGAAAAGTAATGTATTGTGAAACTTTAAATCCCTAATTACTTTTATGAGCATTGGGTGATCTTTTATGGTATCTTTATATTTGTCATTTTAATAAAAGACTTAGAAGATGCATCTGTATTTCTTCTATTGTTTTCATTATCCTTTTGCTTTCCATTTTGTCTTTCCATCATTTTCTTACCATTCCATTTTTGTATGCCAATATTTTCTTCATATTACCCATTATAGGGTCCCAAATAATGAACATGAAGATAATTATAGCAATAATCTTGGAGTTAATTTTGAAAACTTAATTCATGTTGATGAACTTGATAATGAGGAAGATTCGGATAATTACACACTGCATCTTAATTTTTTAAAATTAATAGAACATGAAGATAAGCCAATTGAATGCCACCAGAAAATTATCGAATTAGTGAATTTGGGGAATGATGAAAATAGAAAAGAAGTCAAAGTTGGTACATCTCTTTTACCAGTTGAAAAGCATAAGCTAGAAGAGCTACTTTGAAAATATATAGATGTATTCGTGTGGTCTTATTAGAATATACTAAGACTCAACACTGATATTGTAAAGCATAAGTTGCTTTTGAAATCGGAATGCAAGCTAGTACAGCAAAAGCTAAGGCACATGAAACCAAAGATGCTACTAAAAATTAAAGATGAGGTTAAAAAGTAATTTGATGCAAGATTTTTGGAGGTGGCAAAGTATCTCGAATAGGTAGCCAACATAGTGCCAATTTTCAAGAAGGATGGAAAAGTGAGAATGTGTGTCGATTATAAAGATCTGAATAGGGCAAGCCCTAAGGATAATTTTCTTTTACCTCACATCAATACTTTAGTGGATAATACTGCTAGGCATTCCACATTTTCCTTTATAGATGGCTTATCAGGCTACAATTAGATCAAGATGGCTCGAGATGATATGGAGAAAACTATATTTGTGACCATATGGAGGACATTCTATTACAAAGCCATGCCTTTTGGGTTAAAAAATGCTGGTGCCACTTATCAAAGAGTAATGGTGACCCTCTTTCATGACATGATGCATCAAGAAATAAAGGTATATGTGGATGATATGATCATAAATCTCATGAAAGAGAAGATCATGTAGTTAACCTTAAAAAGGTATTTGACAGGTTGAGAAGATTTTAGCTGAAGTTGAATCCTATTAAATGTACATTTGGTGTCAAATCAGGAAAACTATTGGGCTTTGTCATAACGTCTAGATCCGAGGATCTATCGCTGGACATAGACTTTAAGGAGTCGCCACCAATCTTTTTTATCTAGGTGCGATTGGCCACCTAAGAAATCTACTCTTTTAGGGAACACCTAAGTTTAAGGGTCCCTAAAAGAATAGGTTCAGGTCTACTAACCAGAACAAGATTTGAGAGTTCGGTTACATGTGAGGAAGGTTATAGCACCCTCACAACGCCCATCAAAAGATGGTACCAGTTTAATTTTGTGTTATCCAATAAGCCTTAAAAATTTACCAAGTAATTAGTTTTTGGAAATTATTCTCAGTTGACTCTAATACTTTTAGCAAAAAATTGAGAAAATCCCCTCACCTCAAGAGTATGCTAGAAAACTACTGTTTCACTTGCAGAGGCTCCATTGTCGGATTTATTCGACAGTAAAAAAAATTCCAAAGAAATTTAAAAAAAAAGAAGAAAAAAAATGATTGCTTTTGTACAAGGAAAAATTGATACTTTCAACTTTTCTCCCAAAAAAATTTTGAAAACTTTAATTTCGAGGAAAATTGATACTTTCAACTTTTCCTCAAAAATATTTTTTTTGAAACTTTAATTTCGAAAAAAATTGATACTTTCAACCTTTCCCCAAAAATATTTTTTTGGATTTTATTTAAAGAAAATAAAATAATAAAACAAAATAAAAGTGAAAATAAAAAAATAAAAAAAATAAAAAAAAGTAAAACAAAAATAAAAATAAAATAAAGATAAAAATAAAAGAATATTAAATAAACCTAATCTAATAATTGTCATAACGTCTAGATCCGGGGATCTATCGCTAGACATTGACTTTAGGGAGTCGCCACCAATCTTTTTTATCAAGGTGCGATTGGCCACCTAAGGAATCTGCCCTTTTAGGGAACACCTAAGCTTAAGGGTCCCTAAAAGAATAGGTTCGGGTCTACTTAACCAGAACAGAGTTCGGGAGTTCGGTTACGTGTGAGGAAGGTTATAGCACCCTCACAACGCCCATCAAAAGATGGTACCAGCTTGAATTTGTGTTATCCAAAAGCCTTAAAATTTTACCAAGTAGTTAGTTGTTGAAAATTATTCTCAATTGACTCTAATACTTTTAGCAGAAAATTGAGAAAATTCTCTCACCTCAAGAGTATGCAAGAAAAACTACTGTTTCACTTGCAGAGGCTCCGTCGTCGGATTATTTAAAGAAAAATCAAGATCAACCAATTAATTAATTATCGAAAATTATTCTCAATTGACTCTAATACTTTTAGCAGAAAATTGAGAAAATTCCCTCACCTCAGGAGTATGCAAGAAAAACTACTGTTTCACTTGCAGAGGCTCCGTCGTCGGATTAATTAAAGAAAAAAAAAATCAAAATCAGCCAAGTAATTAATTATCGGAAATTATTCTCAATTGACTCTAATACTTTTAGCAGAAAATTGAGAAAATTCCCTCACCTCAGGAGTATGCAAGAAAAACTACTGTTTTTACTTGTAGAGGCTCCGTCGTCGGATTATTTAAAGAAAAATCAAGATCAACCAATTAATTAATTATCGAAAATTATTCTCAATTGACTCTAATACTTTTAGCAGAAAATTGAGAAAATTCCCTCACCTCAAGAGTATGCAAGAAAAACTACTGTTTTTACTTGTAGAGGCTCCGTCGTCGGATTAATTAAAGAAAAAAGAAAAAAAAAATCAAGATCAAAATCAAAGTCAAATAAAAAAAATTCAAAAAAAAAAAATTCAAAAAAAAAAAAAAAAAACCTGGAGCGGCTCGGCTATCGGCTCGGCTCGGCTCGGCTCAAGGAAGAAAAAAACGGCTCGGAGGAGCGGCTTGGAAGCTCGGCTCGGCTCGGCTCGGCTCGGAGGGAGGCTGGCACGCGCGGGTCAGAAGCGGGTCGACGCTCGGGTCGGGTCGGGTCACGGCAAAACGCGCGGATCCTCTGGTTACTTAAGGCCAAAACGACGTCGTTTTTGGAGGGTATTTAAGGCACTCTCCTCTGTTTTTCGGCAGAACGCTCCTCCCCTCTCTCTCTCTTCCTTCCCTTTTCTCTCCCTTCTCTCTAGAAAACCGAAGAACACCGGTGCCGGATTCTGGAAATGTCGCCGGAATCTGGAATTTTTGCCGGAATATGGCCGGAATCTTCGCCGGTTTCTGGGAATCTCGCCGGAAACTGGGTTGGTCACCGGAATCTTCAAGTTTCGCCGGAATTTGTGCCGGAAAATTCAAATGTCGCCGGAATTTTCGCCGGAATCTGGAAATTTCCCAGAAATTTCCAGAAAAAATTTTCGCAAAAAAATTTCTAAAAAATTTTTTCAGATCCCTACAGCTATCCTAACACTTCTCGACCTTCTTTAGCCTTCGAAAACTCTTTTAAACACTTTTTTTTCTCTCAAATTCAGTAGCTTTGCTCACTGTTTTCTGTGTCTTCTTGACTGTTCCAGGGGGTGCTTTATATAGGGATTGATCAGGAGTTTCTGATCAATCCCAATTCCTCCTTGGACGGGAATTCAGTCTTTGAATCCAATTGGACTCTCTTGATTGAATTCCCATTCCCGGTAGGATTCTTCAGCTTCAATCTTAGCCCTCCAAAATCAAAAATAAAAAAATACTAGATAATAATCAGATAAATCAAAAGATATAAAAAAAATCTGATAATCAGGAAAAATCAGAACAGATAATTAAAAATAATAATAATAATAAAATAAGATAAACCCAAGTATATATTACAAAAAAAAAAAAATAATAATAATAATAATAATAATAAATATATAACTATATACATATAAATCTAATCTAATAAAAAAATAAATAAATATATACATAATAATAATAATAATAAAATACATAAAATACAAAAGAAGAAAAAAAAAAATACAGGATTGAATTGGGCCTTACCCCTTTGGGCCAGGCCCAATTGATCTGGGCCCGGACCCAATTGGGTGTCTACAGCTGCCCCTCTTTGCACATTTTCTGTGAAACAGAAATTGCGCAAAGACGTAGACACCCAATCAAGACTCAACTCAACATTTTTAATTTTTGATTTTTTTTTTTTAATTTTTGTTTTTTGTTTTTTGTTTTTTGTTTTTTTTGTTTTTTTGTTTTTTTTTTTTTTGCCGAAGTTCCTCTAAACAGAGGCACCACGACTTTGGAAAAATAAATTGCTCCTCTCAACAGAGGCACCACGACTTTGAAAAGTAAATTGCTCCTCTAAACAGAGGCAACGAACTTTGAAAAGTAAATTGCTCCTCTAAACAGAGGTACCACGACTTTTGGAAAGTAAATTGCTCCTCTAAACAGAGGCAACGAACTTTGAAAAGTAAATTGCTCCTCTAAACAGAGGTACCACGACTTTGGAAAAATAAATTGCTCATCTAAACAGAGGTAACGGAACTTTGAAAAATAAATTGCTCCTCTAAACAGAGGCAACGAACTTTGAAAAAATAAATTGCTCCTCTAAACAGAGGCAACGAACTTTGAAAAGTAAATTGCTCCTCTCAACAGAGGTACCACGACTTTGGAAAGTAAATTGCTCCTCTAAACAGAGGCAACGAACTTTGGAAAATAAATTGCTCCTCTAAACAGAGGCAACGAACTTTGAAAAGTAAATTGCTCCTCTAAACAGAGGCAACGAACTTTGAAAAGTAAATACTCCTAGACGATCATGTCTGAAGGAGTTGAAAGTTTTGTTTGAAGGGATTTCAGGAGATTATGCCCAAAGGTCTTATAAATCAACCCTGATACCAAGAGACATCCTATTTCAAGGATTAGGAACTTACCTGACAAGTTTCTTCTCAAACTTGCAAAGCTTTTTCATATCTGTCTTTTTCATGTGGGATGTTGAAACACCCCTGCTTCTTGAATTTGTACACTATACTTTCCTGAAAGTAGTGTAATGCTATGCAAATGCATATGAATTTCAATGCATGCTATGCAAATGTTGGTCAATCAATTCCTGTTCAATGTATGGTACTCAAGTTTCTCAAGCTCTTTTTTTTCTTTCTTGGGTGTCAAGCCCTTTGATTCCTCAAGGATCCAATTGCACTGCTCTTCTAAGATCGAACCAGTGTAGCTCTTAATTGTCTCTTCCACTCAGATTCTTCCTTGTTCTGTTTTTCAATACTTTGGAATAAGCTTCATCAATCGATCATCACTTGACCATCATTCAATGAATTTCTCAGCACTAGTAAATTTCAAAACAAGTTTCATCCACCATCACTGGGTCCTTGTCTCAGCATCAACAATTCCAAAACAGACTTTGTCTACTGATTGTCTTCATTATTCAATCATATCTTGCAAGTCATATCAATCAATTCATCACTTTTCAAGATTTGCCCCATCATCTCTTTTAGGTTTCTACCATTTCTTCATCATCTTAGATTTCTTTTCAAATGAATGTAAGATTCTTTTAAGCACATATTCATTCATTCATTATCATTTCAATTCTTGACAAATATAATGCAATCAAGCATTTTCTCAATTTATTCTAGGGGTGAAACAATAAGAGAACAGAAGGTGAATTATGGTAAAGATAATCAATGAAGATCTGTTTTGGTACAAAGCAAATGGGAAAGGAAGTGAATTGGATACATGTCATTGGGATGGATGGTATGTCCAAATGATGAATATTCAGACAATTCTCAACATTAATCTAGGATTCTTTTTCAAAAACTCATTCCATTTACAGTTGAAGTCATCTTGAGTTTAGCAAACTTTGCCCCAGTCTTTGAGAGATCTTCAGATGTCTTTGATCTTTCATTCATGTGAGCCATTTGACTTGATTTTTTTTTCTACTAAAATCACCCTTTCAGGTTTTCAATTGAATCTCTTTTTTTCATTTTCTTATTTTTTCCTTCTTTTTTTTCATTTTTCCCTTTTTTTTTTTTTCATCATTTTTTTTTCATCCATTGTTGATATCTTTCATACGTCTAACTTTAGACCATGATTTCATTGCTTCCTCATGAGCATACCTTCGCTCAACATATGATCATTCAAGTTGAGTATTCACACTTGATCCAAATGGACTTTTCAAGGTTGTAATGTAGGCCAAGGTGAAGGGTCATAAAAGAAATGGATATAATAGGCTCAAAACATGTATTAAAAAGGTTCAAAGCCAAAGGATCATTTGATGCAGCTTGGCATTTTGCCCCCACATCATTTCACTACTTTTTTCTTTCATCACACAAAGGATTCTCATTACTTTGCCCCAAGTCATGTGTGGCATTTGTTTTTTCTTTTTTTTTCATTTTTGAGACCTTTTGTGGTGTTTTTTTTTTTTTTTTTTTTTTTTTTCAAAAATTACCCTCCAGTGTAGAGGGTGATCCTTGGTTGGGGTTCTTCAAGAAAAAAAATCATGATTGTCTCAAAGGGGTAGCAATAAATGGTTTTTCTAATGGTAAAAGAAAGGTGGCCATTTTTCATCTCAATTGTGAATACCTTTCTTGAACATCATCTATTGAACAAAGCTCATGAATCTGTATAAAAGATTACACATCTTCAAGACATATCTGTTTCTCCTCCAGTAATAGCTTACTTCTGTTCAAATCATCTTCTCATATTAATGTGGATGAGTTCTCAAAATTAAATCCCAGAATTATTGTTATCATTGTCTAAATATTCATCATCTGAAATTTAAGAATGGGAATGTGAAGTTATGAAGGGTAGCAGGGTATGGAATAATGGTCAAATGAAAGAGAAAAATGTAATGAAATGCATTGACTTGCCTTTATTAAAATGATAACAAGTAAAGTCATATTGCAAAAAAAAAAAATCCAACATTACTTGAAAAGAAATCTTAAAGTGACAAAAAAACTTTCAACCCGCCTTATCTCCATTAAAAATTAGCCCCCTATATGATCAGGTGAAGAAATCCCCATTGACGTCTTGCCCCTCAATTCATTGTGACTCTCCAGATCCTTTCTGTTCTTGACTTTCACTTAGGGTGTTAACATTGAATGTTGTTGCTTTTCCTTGATCAAAACTTACCATTCCATCATTGATCAACCGTTGCACCTTATACTTTAAAGCAGTGCAATTTTCAGTAGAATGGCCAGTAATTCCATAGTGATAGTCGCAGTGGGCTGTAGGATCATACCACTTTGGGTAGGGTGGTTTAAGAGGTTCCACATGGCTGGGGGCAATCAAGTGGCTATTATAAAGCTCTCGATATAACTCTGTATAAGTCATAGGGATTGGATCAAATACAGGTTTTTCTCGAGCAGTCCGTTGTTCTCGCGAGCCACTTGCTGGGTTAGTAGGGCGAACTTGAGTTCTTACAGGAGCTTGAATGTTAAGGCGGTAAGTGGATGAATAAGATGGTTGTGGAGCTAACTGGTATGGGTAGGATGAGGCATTATTCACAGCGGGATAGTATGGAGAGTAGCCTTGGGATGGATAGGGTTGATAACCCCTGAATTGTTGTCTATCCAAGCTCACAGCTTGAGCTTCAGCTTCTTTCTTTTCTGATGCCTTCTTGTTTTCTCCTCCTTTCAACTTACCATTTTTTATGGCACTTTCAATAATTTCTCCAGAGATCACCATGTCGGTAAAATTCTTTGTTGCATTCCCTATCATCTTTTCATAATAAGGAGGCTTCAAAGTGCTGACAAATAACACTGTAATTTCTTTCTCTGTTAGAGGAGGTTGTACCTGTGAAGCTATATCTCTCCATCTCTGGGCGTATTCTTTAAAAGACTCATTTGACTTTTTCTCTAGATTTTGTAAAGATAAACGATCAGGAGCCAAATCGATAATGTGTCGATATTGACTGATGAAGTCATGTGCCATATCACTCCAAGAGTGAATACGAGTCCTATCCAGCTGAACATACCATCTGGCCGCAGAGCCAGTAAGACTATCCTGAAAGACATGCATCAAGAGTTTTTCATCATGTGCATGAGCTGCCATCTTCCTACAATACATGGTGATGTGGATTTTAGGGCACTTTGTACCGTCATATTTTTCAAATTTCGGTACTTTGAATTTATAAGGGATAACCACATCAGGAACTAGGCAGAGCCCAGCAGCATCAACTGACCCATAAAAGCTAAATCCTTCTACAGCCCGTAGCCTCTGCTCTAACATGCTAATCTTGGAACTTTCCTCAGCCTCTACTCTCATCTTTTCCTTCTCTTTCTCTTTTAAATCATCTAGATCAGGAATTGGTTCTGCTGCCTTTTCAGTGAAGACAGGATTTATATAGCTATTATACTGCCCTGGGTTGAAAGCTGATGGCATTCCAGGATAGGCGAAATGTTGTGGCGGGACCTCTTGGGCAGACTGGGCTTGAGATGGGCCAAAACCTGGAGGGTACAAAGGGTCAGCTACTTCTTGTAAATGGGGAACTTGTTGGCTTGTATTTCCTTCAACCCCTTTCCCCTTATTCATGTTATTGAGGGCCTCCAGAATTTTGCTAAGTTCATTTTCAATCTTCTCCTGAGCTTTTTCTAGCTTTTCAAATCTATGAGAACTTTCCTCCTCCATTTGCCTTGCTCTGGATCTTGTGTTGTATGGATGAGCAAGGTTTTCGCTAGATGGAGCTATCCTCGGACCTTGAGTACCATACTCATGATTAGAAATGTTATGCTGTGCCTTATGTATGATGCTTTGATACACAAATGAAATGTACATTTTGAATGAAATCTAGCATGAAATGAATGCAAATGATTGTGTTGAAACATGATCATGAAAAGAATACAGATGCATACAATCAGACAAACAACATAGTTAGTTTCATGAATGAAATGAAAGTAATGCTGATGCATAACATTACAAAAAATAATACACAAAGTTAAGCAATCAAAATGATTAGATAAACACCTTTTTTGTGTCCTAATTTCAGGGTATATCTATCATTGGGTAGAAAGGACTCTATCCTAGGGTTAGGCACTCTTAAGGTTCACTACATGTGGTTTTAAAGTCAGAGTCTAAAGGTCCTCAAATTGTTCCTTACATCCTTGTCCATTACAGACTAGTAAGGCACCCTAATCCTCACCCATTACAGGCTACAAACGGAAAAGGTTCAATTTGAGTGGGAGTATTTCGCTAGCCACTGCGGAGGCATTAGACCTCATGAAAGCAATAGGTACTTTACTCCCTCCTAGAGGGACGGAGCTCGGGTGTAGAGCTCATGTTATGCATATGCACATGAATGACATAATTAACCAAGCAAATACACATAAATGAATAATAACACATATATACAAGAAGGGTTCAATTTTATTTAGCTTTTGGATAACACAAATTATTTGCTGGCCTGACTCTCAAAGTCCCCAGTGGAGTCGCCAAGCTGTCATAACGTCTAGATCCGGGGATCTATCGCTAGACATTGACTTTAGGGAGTCGCCACCAATCTTTTTTATCAAGGTGCGATTGGCCACCTAAGGAATCTGCCCTTTTAGGGAACACCTAAGCTTAAGGGTCCCTAAAAGAATAGGTTCGGGTCTGCTTAACCAGAACAGAGTTCGGGAGTTCGGTTACGTGTGAGGAAGGTTATAGCACCCTCACAACGCCCATCAAAAGATGGTACCAGCTTGAATTTGTGTTATCCAAAAGCCTTAAAATTTTACCAAGTAGTTAGTTGTTGAAAATTATTCTCAATTGACTCTAATACTTTTAGCAGAAAATTGAGAAAATTCTCTCACCTCAAGAGTATGCAAGAAAAACTACTGTTTCACTTGCAGAGGCTCCGTCGTCGGATTATTTAAAGAAAAATCAAGATCAACCAATTAATTAATTATCGAAAATTATTCTCAATTGACTCTAATACTTTTAGCAGAAAATTGAGAAAATTCCCTCACCTCAGGAGTATGCAAGAAAAACTACTGTTTCACTTGCAGAGGCTCCGTCGTCGGATTAATTAAAGAAAAAAAAAATCAAAATCAGCCAAGTAATTAATTATCGGAAATTATTCTCAATTGACTCTAATACTTTTAGCAGAAAATTGAGAAAATTCCCTCACCTCAGGAGTATGCAAGAAAAACTACTGTTTTTACTTGTAGAGGCTCCGTCGTCGGATTATTTAAAGAAAAATCAAGATCAACCAATTAATTAATTATCGAAAATTATTCTCAATTGACTCTAATACTTTTAGCAGAAAATTGAGAAAATTCCCTCACCTCAAGAGTATGCAAGAAAAACTACTGTTTTTACTTGTAGAGGCTCCGTCGTCGGATTAATTAAAGAAAAAAGAAAAAAAAAATCAAGATCAAAATCAAAGTCAAATAAAAAAAATTCAAAAAAAAAAAAAAAAAAAAAAAAAAACCTGGAGCGGCTCGGCTATCGGCTCGGCTCGGCTCGGCTCAAGGAAGAAAAAAACGGCTCGGAGGAGCGGCTTGGAAGCTCGGCTCGGCTCGGCTCGGCTCGGAGGGAGGCTGGCACGCGCGGGTCAGAAGCGGGTCGACGCTCGGGTCGGGTCGGGTCACGGCAAAACGCGCGGATCCTCTGGTTACTTAAGGCCAAAACGACGTCGTTTTTGGAGGGTATTTAAGGCACTCTCCTCTGTTTTTCGGCAGAACGCTCCTCCCCTCTCTCTCTCTTCCTTCCCTTTTCTCTCCCTTCTCTCTAGAAAACCGAAGAACACCGGTGCCGGATTCTGGAAATGTCGCCGGAATCTGGAATTTTTGCCGGAATATGGCCGGAATCTTCGCCGGTTTCTGGGAATCTCGCCGGAAACTGGGTTGGTCACCGGAATCTTCAAGTTTCGCCGGAATTTGTGCCGGAAAATTCAAATGTCGCCGGAATTTTCGCCGGAATCTGGAAATTTCCCAGAAATTTCCAGAAAAAATTTTCGCAAAAAAATTTCTAAAAAATTTTTTCAGATCCCTACAGCTATCCTAACACTTCTCGACCTTCTTTAGCCTTCGAAAACTCTTTTAAACACTTTTTTTTCTCTCAAATTCAGTAGCTTTGCTCACTGTTTTCTGTGTCTTCTTGACTGTTCCAGGGGGTGCTTTATATAGGGATTGATCAGGAGTTTCTGATCAATCCCAATTCCTCCTTGGACGGGAATTCAGTCTTTGAATCCAATTGGACTCTCTTGATTGAATTCCCATTCCCGGTAGGATTCTTCAGCTTCAATCTTAGCCCTCCAAAATCAAAAATAAAAAAATACTAGATAATAATCAGATAAATCAAAAGATATAAAAAAAATCTGATAATCAGGAAAAATCAGAACAGATAATTAAAAATAATAATAATAATAAAATAAGATAAACCCAAGTATATATTACAAAAAAAAAATAATAATAATAATAATAATAATAAATATATAACTATATACATATAAATCTAATCTAATAAAAAAATAAATAAATATATACATAATAATAATAATAATAAAATACATAAAATACAAAAGAAGAAAAAAAAAAATACAGGATTGAATTGGGCCTTACCCCTTTGGGCCAGGCCCAATTGATCTGGGCCCGGACCCAATTGGGTGTCTACAATAATAATAATAATAGTAAAATAAATAAATAAAATATAAAAAAAACCTGGAACAGCTCTGTTTGCGGCTCGGCTCGACTCGACTTAAGGAAGAAAAACAGCTTCGGAGAAGCGACTCACGGGTATCGGCTTGGCTCGACTAACGACTCGAGACGCGGGTCGAAAGCAGGTCAGTGCTCAGGTTGGGTCGGATCTTGGCAAAATGCGCGGATCCTCTGGGTTACTTAACTCAAAATGATGTCGTTTTGAAAGGGTATATAAGGCTGGTTCCTTTATTTTTTAGCAGAACCTTCTTCTCTTCTCTCTCTTTCCTTCTTTCTTTTTTCCCTTCTCTCTAGAATCCGAAGAACTCTGGTTGAATATTCATCGAATTCTAAAAATTTTCACCGAAATCTAGGTTTTTCGTCGGAAGTTCATCGAAAAGTTGGTCGGTTTCTAAGAATTCTCACAGGAAATTGGGCAGCTGGCCGAAAACTTCAAACTTGGCTGGAATAGTCGCCAGAAAATTCAACCTTTACCGAAAAATTCAACCGAAATCTGAAAATTTTCCAAAAATTTCCCATCGATTCTTAAAGCTATTCTAACGCCTCTAAACCCTTTTTCAGCTTTCAAATCTCTTCTGTCTGCCTTTTTCTCTTAGCCAGTAACTCTTTTCTCTCTCTGTGTTCTTTCCTTTGATCCGAGGGTCCTTTTATAGGGATTGATCATAAGAGTTTCTGATCAATCCCAACTCCTCTTTGGATTGGAATTCAATCATTGAATCCAATATGGACTCTGATTGAATCCCAATCCAATCTTCAGCAGAAAAAAAAATAAAAAAATAATAATAATAAATATATTAATAGATAAATAATCAGATAAACCAAAAAATTAACAGATAAATTAAAAATAATAATAGATAAATTATAGCATATAAATAGATAAATAATAGTCAATATAAAAAAAGTATATATATAAATATTAATAGAATAAATAATAATAATAATAATAATAAAGATATATATATTAATAAATAGTAATATCCAAAGGAGTTGAAAATTGTGTTTGAAGGAATTTCAAGAGATTATGCCCAAAGGTCTTATAAATCAACCCCGATACCAAGAGACATCCTATTTCAAGGATTAGGAACTTACCTGACAAGCTTTTTTTTTCTCAAATTTAAAAATGTCTTCACATCTATCTCCTCTATATGGGATTTTGGAATACCCCTGCTTCTTGAATTTATGTAGTATATGCTATGCAATGTATATGAAATTCAATGCATGTTATGCAAATGTTGGCTAATTAACTCCTATTTAGTTTGTGGTACTCAAGCTTCTTAAGCTCTTTTCTTGGGCCCTGAACCCTTTGATTCTTCAAAAACTGGATTATGCTGCTCTTCTAAGATCGAGCCAATGTAGCTCTCAATCATCTTTTTCGTTCGTATTCTTTCTATAAAAAAAATTTTCCTTCCAAATTCAATGTCCTTATCAGGAACTGAACATCTCGATTCTGTCTTTATCATTCGGGACCTCTTCAATGTAATGTAAAAATTCTTTCATGCCATTATTCATTTATCAGTCATTATTTCAAACTCAAAAAGTAAGAATGCATTTATCCATTTCTTTCGTTGTAGGATATTAAGAAAAAAAGAATAAGAATGGTTAAGAAATAGTTAAAAAAAAAAGACACAAAGAGTGAAATAGAATGTCTTTTATTAGCAAAATATTGACAAATTTTGACCAAGAGAAAATTACAAAGATAAGTATAGGGACAAAGCCCAAAATGAACAATCGGATAATCATGATAACACATCTCAAGATTTTTTTCTGAAAATCCAACCCTCTGATGTATTTAACAACTTGGAGCTCCTCTGAATTTGCTAGTCTCCATGCCAGCGAATTTTTAAATTCGATGCCGTATTCTCCTTATCTAAGCTATCTTTTCAGGTTTTCAATCTAGATAAACCCCTTATGACTCAAACCGTTTTTTTAGGGTTTTCGCCTTGAGTCCTCCTTTTTCATTCACTCTTTTTTTTTTCTTTTTTCTTTTTTTTCATTTTTTTCATTTTTTCATTTTTTCTTCAAGCATAGTATTTTTTCACAGCATCAGAATTTATAGAATGGGGTAAATCATTTCCATCCATCTCAGTCAGTATCAATGCTCCATCCGAGAAAGTCTGTTTCACTATATACGGCCCTTCTCAATTCGGAGTCTATTTTCTTCTACTATCATACTGGATTAAGAGAATTCTTTTCAAGACCAACTCTCCTTCTCGAAAGTAATGGGTTCGAATCTTCTTATCATGAGCCCTTATCATTATTCTTTGATATAGCTGACCATGACACAGTGCAATCAATCTCTTTTCTTCTATGAGATTTAACTGCTCATAGCATTCTCGAATCCATTCAGCTTCTTTCAACTCAACTTCTTTTAGAACCCTCAGGGAGGGAATTTTTATTTTCATTAGTAGTACAACTTTCATCCTATAAACCAAAGAAAATGAGGTTACCCCAGTAGAGGTGCGAACTGACGTTCGATATGCATGCAGTGCAAATGGCAACTTCTCATGCTAATCTTTATAAGTCTCGATCATCTTTTTCAGAATCTTTTTTATGTTCTTATTGGCTGCCTCAATTGCCCTATTCATTTTCGAATGGTATGGTGCTGAGTTATGATGTTTGATCTTGTATTGAGCATATATTTTTTGCATCATCTTACTATTTAAATTCTTGGCATTGTCTGAAATAATTCTTTTCGAAAGTCTATATCTACAGATGATCTCTCTCTTTATGAACTTGCAAATCACAGATCGTGTCACACTTGCATATGATGCTACCTCTACCCATTTTATAAAATAATCTATCATCACAAAAATGAATCAGTGCACATTAGAAGCCTTTGGGGTGATTAGATCAATAACATCCATGCCCCACATTGATAATGGCCAAGGTGGTGCCATGACATCTAAAACAAATGATGGAGCATGGATCTTATCAACATATATCTGGCATTTATGACATTTACGAGCATAGTCAATACAATCATTCTCCATCATTGACCAGTAATATCATGCTCTCATGATCTATCTTGCCATCATATTTCCACTGGTATATGCCCCACATATCTCATCATACACCTCTTCAATGATTTTTCTCGCTTTCGCTTTGTTTACGCACCTCAATAATACTTGATCTCGACTTTTTTTGTACAGAATATCCCCATCCAGGAAGAAGCTCATAGCCAATCTTTGGATAACTTTTTTATCATTTTTTATTGCTTGAACTGGGTATTGTTAATCCCTAATATACTGTAGGATATTATAATACCAGGGTTTTCCATCTTTTTCTTTTTCTACATTAGAGCAATAAGTTGGTATATCCTTAACATCTAGCTTGATGGGCTAAATGTCAATATTGTCATTAATTCGAATCATTACAGCTAGAGTAGCCAATGCATCAGCAATCAAATTCTCTTCTCGAGGTAAGTGGTCAAACTGGATATCTTCAAATTGTTTCATCAACTTTAGAATATACTTATGATATGGAACGAGTTTTGAATCTCTCGTCTCACATTCTCTTTTCAACTGATATATAACTAGAGCTAAGTCTCCGAACACTTTTAATGCTTTCACTCTTCTATCTATAGCAGCTTGTAAGCCCATAACACATGCCTCATATTCAATAATGTTATTTGTGCAGTTGAAATTTAATTTTACCGTTACAGGGCAGTATTGTTCTTCTGGAGAGATCAAAATTACCCCAATTCTATGTCTCAAGGCATTAGCAGCTCCATCAAAGTATATTCTCCAACATTTTTCTTCATGCTCCCCTTTCTCCAGTTGGAAAATAGTCATTAGGTCTTCATCAGGGAATTCCAACTTCATTGGCTTATACTTTTCAATAGCATGATCTGTAAGAAATTTCGCTATAGTGCCTCTTTTTATTACCCTTTGGCTCACATATATAACATTATATTTCGAGAGCATTACTTGTCATCTAGCAATTCTTTCAGACAAAGAAGGCTTCTCGAAGATATATTTAATTGGATCCAGTTTTACTATGAGTCATGTGGTATGATAGAGCATATACTGTCTGAGTCTTTTGACGGTCCATGCTAATGCATAACACATTTTTTCCAATGAAGAATACTTGGATTCGTACTTTGAAAACTTCTTACTCAGATAGTAAATAGCTCTCTCTTTTTGACTAGACTCATCTTGTTACCCCAGCACACATCTCATTGAATTTTCATATACTGTTAAATACAGAATTAAAGGTTTCCCTGGAATAGGTGGCACCAACACTAGAGGGTTTGACAAGTATTGCTTAATTTTATCAAATACCTTTTGACATTCTTCATTCCATTTTTCAAGATTATTCTTGTGGAGAAGCTTAAATATGAGATCACATTTGTAAGTAAGCTGAGAGATAAATCGAGAAATGTAGTTCAATCTCCCTAAAAAATCTCGAACTTTTTTTGGTGTACTGAGAGGTGACAAATTTTGAATGGCTCGTATCTTATCTGGATCGATTTCAATTCCTCTTTCACTGACCATAAAACCTAGTAACTTCCCTGACTTTACCCCAAAGGTGCACTTGGCTGGGTTTAATTTGAGCTAGAACTTTTTTAATCTTTCAAATAACTTTCTGAGGCTAGTGACATGATCTTCATCCTCACAAGATTTTGCAATCATATCGTCTACATACACCTCGATCTTTTTGTGCATCATGTCATGGAAGAGTGTTACCATGGCCTTTTGATATGTTGCCCCAACATTCTTTAACCCAAAAGGTATGACCTTATAGCAAAAGGTTCCCCATATAGTCATGAAAGTGATTTTTTCCATATCATCTGCAGCTATTTTTATTTGATTATATCCTGAGAAACCATCCATAAAGGAGAAAATTGAATGCCTAACCGTATTATCTACCAGTGTGTCGATATGAGGTAAAAGAAAATTATCCTTGGGACTAACCTTATTCAAGTCCCAATAGTCTACACATATTTGTACCTTTCTATCTTTTTTAGGAACGGGTACTATATTGGCTACCCACTTAGGATACTTAGCCACTTGTAGAAATCCTACATCAAATTATTTCTTCACCTCTTCTTTGATCTTTAGTAGCATTTCAGGCTTCATTCATCTCAATTTTTGCTGAACTAGCTTACATTCTGGCTTTAAGGGCAATCTGTGCTCCACTATCTCTGTGTTCAGCCCTGGCATATCCTAGTAAAACTAAGCAAATACATCTACGAATTCTCGAAGTAAGTCTGCCAATCGTTATCTATCTCCTAATGTAAGTGAAGTGCCAATTCTGACATCTTTCTTATTCTCTTCATTTCTTAGATTCATTAAGTCAACTATCTCTTGATGAGGCTTAATTGGCTTATTTTCTTGTTCAATCAATCTCATTAGGTTCGGAGGCATAACATATTCCTCAAAATTCTCTTTATTGTTCAGTTCATCAGTGTTAATTAAATTCTCAAAACTAACCTCTTGATTATTATCATGATTATCTTCATGTTCATTTAAAGACCTGAAATTGAATGAAATGGGATATGTTGGCAAGATGTGCTTGAGAAGATGGAAATAATGAAGACACAAGAAGAAATGAATGAAAATGCATCCTTCCTATTTTTTATTAAAAATAATAAAAGATAAATGGCCCAAACAAAAAAGATCACCCTAATGCCTTGGGCAGTAGCTATTGGAATGTTACAATTACATTGTATTAGTCTCAAAAGTCACAGGCATCTCAATGGCACTCCAATTATTCAGCTCATAATCTGGAGGACAAAGGTGAACCCATTCCTCTTGATTAAGCCCCACTTCATCTTCAACAGCATTAATGGTTAATTGGGCAAAAATGTTTTCCACACTTTTTCCTAAATCTGGGTACATGAATCCTCCAGGTCTTAAAGTCTCATATAGGTATGGGATAACCATTAGTCTTGCTATCTTTTCTACTGACCTTTTTTTGACCTCCCATTCTACCATCTCATAGCTTAAGCCTACCCTGTCGTTATTGTCTATCACTGTCCTGGATACCAGTCTTTGTTGATGACTTGGCTCATCACTATCCTTGAAAAAGGTTGATTTTTAAATCTTTCACCTACAGAATTAACCAATTTAAAAGATCAATAAGAGCATTCTAATGCTTCTTCGGTAGCCTCTACATATGGAATGTTCAATGGTTGGGTCACTAGCATGTCTTCCTCCTCAACTACCACTACTAATTGACCTTCTACATTGAACTTGATCTTCTTGTGCAAAGTAGAGGGCACAGCTCCTGCCATATGAATCCACGACCTTCCTAATAGACAGTTGTATGATGGAGAGATATCCATCACTTGAAACTTTACATTGAAAGTGTATGGCCCAATTTGTAAGGGCATCTCGATATCCCCTAAAACTTCTCTTTTGATCTCATTAAAGGCTCTTACAATCATCCGACTGTCCTTCATATGAGAGTAGTCAATGGGTAGCCTCGTCAAGGTTAACATAGGCATGACATTGATAGCAGAGCCATTACCGATAAGGATCTTGGCTATGATATGACTCTTGCACTTGGCTGTGATATACAGAGCCTTGGCATTTTCTTTTCCCTCTAAGGGAATCTCATCATCGCTGAACAAAATGTGATTTGGCATGACTAAATTTTCAGCCAGGTGGTTCACATATTCAACAGATATATTATGTACCACGTATGCCTGATTCAACACTTTTAGCAGGGCGTTTTGATGTGGCTCTGAGTTTAGCAGCAGTGATAGTAATGAGATTCGAGCTAGCATTTTATTCAACTATTCAACAACTGAATACTCACTATATTTTACCAGCTTCAAGAATTCACAAACCTTTTTTTTATATCGATTTCGAACGATCTTCTTCGGGTTCTATTTATTTTATCCTTCTCTTTTCTTAGCCTTTTCTCTTCTAGCCTTCTTTAACATTTCTGAAGTGTAGCACCTTCCACTTCGGGGTAATACCTTCTACACCAGTTCTATTGGAAGCGTTGACTTTGGAGACATCATCTTCTTACCCCTGAACCACTATATCACAGCTATATCTTTAGTGTACAGCTTTATCATCCTTGTACGAGAAAAGGGTCAAAACTTTAAAAGTTACCGACCTAGGAATAAGTTTGTCTATGATTGACTTTGGCTTGTTCCTACAATGAATTGTCACTGACTTTGGAAATAACTTTGCGGGCTTATCGACCATGGACACCTTAACACTCTTTAAGCCTTCTCTTTCTTCATAGACCTCCATCTGATATGAATCCACCTCTTGGTGAAATTGCTCACAGGTTTCAATGGAATGGCCTATTGCCCCATTATGATACTTACAACTAGTACCAGCTATATATGCTCCATGATAGTTATGTGGACTTACTAGTTGTATCATGTCAGCTCTTCATAAAATATCGAACAGTTGGCTGAGAGGTGTCTTAATATCTGTCACTCATTTCTTCACATGACGCTCCTGTTCTTCACTTATAGCATTCACATTATGATTTGGCAAGGGATTGCCACTAATATTCGGTGCAGTCACCCCTCTCGTATTAAAGCAAATCATTCCATCCTTGATCAACCGTTATACTTTATGTTTCAGGGTGATGTAATTTTTGGTGGAGTGACCATCAATCTCATAATGGTAGTCACAGTGGGCTGTGGGATCGCACCACTTGGGGTAAGGTGGCTTGAGGGGTTTCAATTTACTAGGAGCAATCAAATGACTGTTGTAAAGCTCCTTATATAATTCTGTATAAGTCATTGGAATTGGGTCAAACACAGGTTTCTCACGGGTAGTTCGTTGCTTTTGCGAACCACCAATGGGGTTAGTTGGGCGATTTTGAAGTTTGGGGTAGGTTGAGTGTTAGGACTATACATGGTATTTTGAGGCCTATGAGGGGTTTGACACGTTTGGGGGTATGGTGATTGTACAAATGGTTGATATGGGTAAGGGGAAGTGTTATTTACAGTAGGGTAATATGGTGATTGTACAAATGGTTTCTCACGGGTAGTTCGTTGCTCCCACAAACCACTAATGGGGTTAGTTAGACGATTTTGAGGTCTTGGGGTAGGCTGAGTGTTAGGATTGTACATGGTATTTTGAGGCCTAGGAGGGGTTTGACAAGTTTGGGGGTATGGTGATTGTACAAATGGTTGATATGGGTAAGGGGAAGTGTTATTTACAGTAAGATAATATGACAGATATCTTGGTAGTGAGTAGAGTTGATAGCTTTAAAATTACTATCTATCAAAGCTCACAACCTGAGCTTCAATCTCTTTCTTCTTTGGGACTCTCTTACTAAATGCTTCATTTCCTTTTAGCTTGCCATTCTTAATAGCACTCTTAATAATTTCTTCTAAAATTACCATATCAATAAAATTTTTCATTGCATTCCCTATCATCTTTTCATAATAAGAAGGTTTTAAAGTGCTAACAAACAGCACTGTAATCTCTTTCTTAGTCAGAAGAGGTTGTACTTGAGAAGCAATATCCCTCCACCTCTGGGCATACTCTTTAAAAAATTCGTTTGCCTTTTTTTCCAGGTTCTGTAAAGACAAACGATCAGGGGCCAAATCGATAATATGTCGATATTGATCGATGAAGTCATGAGCCATATCGCTCCAAGAGTGAATACGGGTTCTATCCAGCTGAACGTACCACCTGACAGTAGAGCCAGTAAGGCTATCTTAGAAAACATGCATCAAAAGTATTTCATCATGAGCATGAGCTGCCATTTTCTTGTAATACATGGTGATGTGGGTTTTGGGGCACTTCGTACCATCATATTTTTCAAATTCTGATACTTTGAACTTATGAGGAATGACCACATCAGGGACTAAGCAAAGCCCAGCAGCATCAACTGAACCATAAAAATCAAATCCTTCCACAGCCCGTAGCCTTTGTTCTAGTATACTAATCTTGGAGCTTTCTTGAGTTTTCACTCTTATCTTTTCTTTCTCCTTCTCTTTCAAATCATCTAGATCAGGAATTGGTTCTATTGCCTTTTCAGTAAAGACAAGATTTACATAACTATTATAATGCCCTGGGTTGGAAGCTGACGGTATTCCAAGATATGTTGGATATGTGAAGTGTTGCGATGGAACCTTTTGAGCAGACTAGGCTTGAGGAGGGCCAAAACTTGGAGGATACAAAAGGTCAGCCACTTTTTACAATGAGGGAACTTGTTGGCTTGTATTTTCTTCAACTCTTTTTCCCTTATTCAACTTATTAAGAGCATCCAAAATTTTGCTCAACTCACTTTCAATCTTCTCTTGTGCTTTTTCTATCTTTTCAAATTTGTGAGAATTTTCCTACTCCATTTGTCTGGCTCTGGATCTTGTGTTGTATCGATGGGCAGGGTTCTCGTTAGATGGAGCTATCCTTGAACCTTGAGTACCATGTCTTAGAATTAGTAAATTTGTATGACTATCATATGGTTACTTTATGAATGAGAATGCAATGAATGAAAAATGCATGTATGCAAAGAACATTTACCTAAAAAATAGTATTCAATTAGAATATTTCATTTATTCCAAAAAACTTTTATCTACAATGAGTTTATCATCCTAGAATTATAACCATAAAATTGTTTAATCTGTTCATACTTGGCCTTGGCTTCCTCAATGAAGTTCAACAGACGCTGTCTATGTTCTCCTACTGGGGTCACTACTCATTTCAATGCCTCTGCCTCTTCCACTATCTCTCTTACCTTGCATACCCTTTTACAGATTTGGGTCGTTAGGTGCTCAATGTATTTTTGTCTTCCTAAGTTCTCTCTCTTACCACACCAGACTTGGTATGATAATTCTCTATGTTCCCTAACCAATGCAGCAATGTGGTCTCTTTGTTCATTTAACTTTTGTCTTAACCTGCTCAAGTAACTATTTAGCATGATATTCTCTGTCTGTACTTCGATACTTTCTTCTTCCAATTAAGCATACTCTTGCTTCAATCTTGTATTTTCCTCAGTCAGCTCGACAATGGTAATCTCTTTGGCCCTTTCTCTCACACATAACATTTTATGCTCTTGGTGTAGCTTTGCTAAGTCTTCAATAGCTGTATCACGTTCTCTAGCAATCTTATGCACTTTAACTTCATGACTTTCAGCTCTATTTTTTCATTGATCTTTTTCTTCTTGAAGCTTTTGGATTTCTTGCTTTAACTTACCATTTTCAGACTCAAATTCTTTTGTTGCAAGCTCTAATTCTGATGGTGTCTCTTTGAGTTTTTCTTCTGTTGGTGGTTGAGAGATTTCATAAGTGAATACCATTTCTTGTCTTCTTTTTGTTCTCCAAACCAAGTACCCTGAGGTGACTTTATCAGTAAACGGTCTAGGACTCACTCTTCGGGGATTTTTCTATGCTTTAATTATCTCATTCATCCTCTGAAATGCTTTAAGCTCACTGTAAGAGAAATCTAACTGATAAAGCCCATAAGTTATAAGAATGAACTATTCTTCCCCAAATTGCCTTCTCACTAGGAGTGGTGAATAATTTGTCACTCCTTATAAACCCAGAAGTGGGACCACTGTACTACCTCACATTGATACAACATAAGCTCACGATTCATCCATGGGGCCAACCATCTCACCTTGGCGCTAGTCAACCTTTGTAGGAAAGTTATCCATTTCTTTTTAAACTTTCATTCTGACCACTCACTTTCACAGAATTTTTTGATCGAAGCATGATTACGGATATAAAGCTTCGAGAAAGCACCATTTCCCTATTCAAAATGGCTTTTCATCCATAAGTATAATAACTGTATGCAACCTATGAAGCGCCCTCCATTATGATGATAATAACTCAAAGATATGATAGTCTCTGCTAATATTACCGTTAAAAGATTATAACCATTAATCACACTCTCGAAGAAGTCCACCATCGCTATCTCAATATAACCCAAAACTTTTAGGAAGATCACCATTCCGTATATGGCTAAGGCAAATATATCTAACCTCCGTTCTTCATTGGCATGTTGCATCAAAAACTCATGAAAGAGCTTCTAAGGTAGGTAAACCTGTTCTTGTTTCTTCTTTGTATGAGAATCCACAATTTTTTTGTCTATCCCCATAAGTTGAGATAGACCTTTACGAAATCCTGACTTGTGTTTTTTGACATATATCTTGTCAAGAGCCTTGAGGTGCAAACCCAATAAAACTAAATATTCTTCGATGGTGAGAGTCATATCAGCTTCATTAAAGATGAAACACTTGTATGCAGGATCCCAGAATTATGCTGCAGCTCTGATTAGTTGATCATCCATCGCCACTGCTAGAAGGTGTGCTATATGACCGTGTCTCTGGCAAAATTGCTCTTGTCTTGACAGGCTCATCTTTTTCCAGATATCAACCAAATCTTCTAGATTATTCTGTTTGAGGAGGATAGATGTTTCTTGAGATAAAGTAAAATCATACCCAATTGGTAAACAATCTCCCATCTTCAGTTGAATCTTTTCTGACTGGGCCCTTACTTCGTTAGGTGTCTCACAATGTGCTATTACGGATGAATAGTAAACTAGTTGTTCATTGGAGTCCATGAAAATAAATTTGTTGAAGATCGTCTTTTAAGCAAATGTTCTTAATGCAACTGTATGATATAAGCATGAACCAATGCAGAAGAATGAGAGAAAATGTTAGTACACTCAGAAAAAAGAAATAAATAAATAACTAAGTAAATTTAAACATCACACAGAATAAGAGGGATGAATCCTATGCTTTTGGTCAATTCTAAAAAGGAAGAATGATGGCTCTATCTATAGGTTAGGCACTCTTAAGGTTCACTATATGTGGTTTAAGGTCAAAGTCTAAAGGTTCTCAAATTACTCCTTACATCCTTGTCCATCACAGACTAGTAAGGCACCCTAATCTTCACCCATTACAGGCTACGAGCGAAAAAGGTTCAATTTGGGTGGGAGTATTTCGCTAGCCACTACGGAGGCATTAGACCTCACGAAAGTAATAGGTACTTTACTCCTTCTTAGAGGGATGGAGCTCGGGTATAGAGCTCACGTTATGCACATGCATATGAATGACATAATTAACAAAGTAAATAAACATGAATGAATAATAACACATATATACAAAAGGTTCAATTTTATTAGGCTTTTGGATAATACAAATTATTTGCTAGCCTGACTCTTAGAAGTCCCCAGTGGAGTCGCCAAGCTGTCATAACGTCTAGATCTAGGGATCTATCGCTAGACATGGACTTTAGGGAGTCGCCACCAATCTTTTTTATCTAGGTGCAATTGGCCACCTAAAGAATCTGCCCTTTCAGGGAACACCTAAGTTTAAGGGTCCCTAAAAGAATAGGTTCGGGTCTACTAACCAGAATAGGGTTCAGGAGTTCGGTTATGTGTGAAGAAGGTTATAGTACTCTCACAACGCCCATCAAAAGATGGTACCAGCTTAATTTTGTGTTATCTAATAAGCCTTAAAAACTTACCAAGTAATTAGTTGTTAGAAATTATTCTCAATTGACTCTAATACTTTTAGCAAAAAATTGAGAAAATCTCCTCACCTCAAGAGTATGCTTGAAAACTACTGTTTCACTTGCAGAGGCTCTATCGTCGGATTTATTTGACATTAAAGAAAATTTAAAAGAAATAAGAAAAAAGAAAAAAAGAAGAAAAAAAATGATTGCTTTTGTACAAGGAAAAATTGATACTTTCAACTTTTCCCCCAAAAAAATTTTGGAAACTTTAATTTCGAGGAAAATTGATACTTTTAACTTTTCCTCAAAAACTTTTTTGAAAAGTTATTTTTAAGGAAAATTGATACTTTCAACTTTTCCCCAAAAATATTTTTAGAAAGTTTATTTTTAAGGAAAATTGATACTTTCAACTTTTCCTCAAAAATATTTTTTTTGAAACTTTAATTTCAAGGAAAATTGATACTTTCAACTTTTTCCTAAAAATATTTTTTTGGAAAGCTTATTTTCAAGGAAAATTGATACTTTCAACCTTTCCCCAAAAATTTTTTTTGGATTTTATTTAAAGAAAATAAAATACTATAACAAAATAAAAAAAAAAGAAAAGTAAAACAAAAATAAAAATAAAATAAAGATAAAAATAAAAGAATATTAAATAAACCTAATCTAATAATAAAAATAAATAAATAAATAAATAAAATATAAAAAAAAACCTGGAACAGCTCTACTTGCGGCTCGGCTCAACTCGGCTTAAAAAAGAAAAACGGCTTCGGAGAAGTGGCTCACGGGTATCGGCTAACGGCTCGAGACGTGGGTCGAAAACGGATCGACGCTCGGGTCGGGTCAGATCTTGGTAAAACGCGCTGATCTTCTAGGTTATTTAACGCAAAAACGACGTCATTTTGGCAGGGTATATAAGGTTGGTTCTTTCATTTTTTTAGCAGAACCCTTCTTTTCTTCTCTCTTTTCCCTTCTTTCTTCTCTCTCTTCTCTCTAAAATCTGAAGAACTCCGATTGAATATTCACCAGATTCTAGAAATTTTTGCCAGAATCTAAGTTTTTCGCTGAAAGTTCATCAGAAAGTTGGTCGGTTTATGGGAGTTCTCATTGAAAACTGGGCAGCTGGCCGAAAACTTCAAAATTGATCGAAATAATCATCGAAAAATTCAATCTTCGTCAAAAAATTCAACCGAAATCTGAAAATTTTCCAAAAATTTCCAAAAAAATCTTTAAAAATTTTCCACCAATTTCTAAAGCTATTCTAACGCCTCTAAACCCTTTTTCAGCTTTTAAATCTCTTTTGTCTGCCTTTTTCTCTCAGCCAGCAACTCTTTTCTCTCTCTGTGTTCTTTCTTTTGATCCAAAGGTCTTTTATAGGGATTGATAAGAAGAGTTTCTGATCAATCTCAACTCCTCTTTGGATTGAGATTCAATCATTGAATCTAATATGGACTCTGATTGAATCCCAATCTAATCTTCAACCGAAAAAAAAAGAAATAAAAATAATAATAATAAAAAATATATTAATAGATAAATAATCAAATAAACCACAAAATTAACAGATAAATTAAAAATAATAATAGATAAATTATAGCATATAAATAGATAAATAATAGTCAATATAAAAAAAGTATATATATAATTATTAACAGAAAAAAAAATAAAGATATATATATATTAATAAATGGTAATAATAAATAAGTAAATAAGAAATACTTAAAAGATAAAGAAAAAAGAAAATATATATAAAATATAAAATAAATATAAATATAAAATACAAAAATAATAAAAAAACAAAGCAGACCAACCCATTTGGACCAGGCCTAATTGATCCGGGCCTGAACCAAATTGGGTCTACAGGCTTTATGGTTAGTGAAAGAGGAATTGAAGTGGACTCGAATAAGATACAAGCCATCCAGAACTTATCTCCTCCTTGTACCCCAAAAGAAGTGCTAGGTTTCCTAGGGAGATTGAACTATATTGCTTGTTTCATCTCTCAGCTCACCTACAAATGCGATCCTATTTTTAAGCTTTTTAGAAAACATAATCTAGGAGAATGAAATGATGAATGCCAAGAAGCTTTTGATAAGATTAAAGAATACTTATCAAATCCACCTGTGTTAGTGTTGCCAATCCTGAGGAAACTTTTGATTTTGTACTTAACAGTGCATGAAATTCAATGGGATGTGTATTGGGGTAAAAAGATGAAACTGACAGGAAAGAACGCTCAATCTACTACTTGAGCAAAAAATTCACTGATTACGAGTCCAAGTATTTACCATTAGAGAAGATGTGTTATGTATTGGCCTGGACAGCTCGAAGGCTCCGAAAATACATGTTTTATCATACCACTTGGCTTATAGCAAAGTTGGATCCTATTAAATATATTTTCGAGAAGCCTTCATTGATGGAGAGAATAGCACGTGGCAAGTTATGTTTTTAGAATATGATATTATTTATGTAACTCAGAAGGCTATAAAGGAAAGTGCAGTAGCCAAATTTCTTGTCGATCGTACTGTCAAAAATTATGAACCAATAAACCTAGATATCCCTGATGAAGATGTGATGACTATTGAAGAAAATAAACCTATCGAAGAGTCTTGGAGAATGTATTTTGATGGAGCCATAAATGCGTTAGGCCATGGTATTGGAGCAATCTTAATATCTCTCGATAGGCATTATTATCCCATCATGGCTAGGTTGAATTTCAATTACACAAACAATGTGGCTGAATGTGAAGCCTGTGTTATGGGTTTGCAAGCGACGATTGACAAGAAAATCAAAATGTTAGATGTGTTTGAAGATTCAACTCTTGTCATCTATCAGTTGCGAGGAGAGTGGGAAACGAGAGATTTCAAGTTGATATGGTACCATAAGTACATCTCTGAATTATTCAAGCAATTTAAAGAAATTCAGTTTGAGCATCTGTCTAGAAAAGAGAACCAAATTGCTGATGCACTAGCTACTCTAGCTATAATGTTAAAATAGATGTAAATACTAAAATCCAACCTATCAAGCTGAATGTGAAGGATGATCCAGCATATTGTTTAGGTGTCGAAAAAGAAGCCGATGGGAAGCCATGGTATCATGACATTATGCAATACATTAAAAACCAACAATACCTAGAACATGCAACAAAAAATGATAAAAGGACTATTAGAAGGTTGGTTATGAGTTTCTTCCTTGATGGAGATGTCTTATATAAAACGGGTCGAGATCAAGTACTCTTAAGGTGTGTGAATGCAGCTGAAGTGAAGAAGATTATTAAAGAAGTGCATGATGAAATTTGTAAGGCACATGCAAATGGTCGTATGATGGCCAGGTAAATTATGATGGTCGATTACAATTGGTTGACAATGAAGAGTGACTATATTAATTATGCTAACAAATGCCAAAAGTGTTAGATCTATACTGATAAGATCCACGCTCCTCCAACAACATTGCACGTTTTGGCTCCTCTATGACCATTTTTTATGTGGGACATGGATGTCATCGGTTCCATTACTCTAAAAGCTTCGAATGGGCATAGATTCATCTTTGTGATGATTGATTACTTCACCAAGTGGGTAGAAACTACATCATATGCTAGTGTGACTCGATCAATGGTATGCAAGTTCATAAAAAAAGAGATAATATGCAGATATGAGCTTTCAGAAATGATTATTTCTGATAATGCCAAAAACTTAAACAGTAAAATGATGAATGAAGTATGCACTCAATTCAAGATCCATCATCATAATTCAGCATCATATCATCCAAAGATGAATGAGGTAGTAGAGACTACAAATAAGAATATCAAAAGAATCTTGGAGAAAATGATTGATACTTATAAAGATTGGCATGAAAAGTTACCTTTTTCTTTGCATGCTTATAGAACAGCGATCTGAACATTTACTGGGGCCATCCCATTCTCTTTGGTATATAGAATGAAAGTTGTGCTGCCAGTCGAAGTGAAAATTTCCTCGCTGAGAGTACTGATAGAGGTAGAGTTAGAGGAAGTAAAATGGGTTTGAAATCGCTACGAGCAGTTGAACCTCATTGAAGAGAAAAGACTTACAGCACTTTGTCATGGTTACAAAAAAGGATGATGAGAGCACATGATAAGAAAATTCATCCCTGTCGCTTTAGGGAAGGAGACTTAGTGTTGAAAAAGATCCTTCCAAATCAACATGACAATCGAGAAAAATGGACACCAAATTGGGAGGGCCCGTACGTAGTGAAAAAAGCATTTTTTGGTGGGGCATTAATTTTGATAGAGATAGATAGAGGTGATTTACCCACTCCGGTAAATTCAAATGCTGTAAAGAAATATTTTACTTAAAAAAACAAAAAGAGAAAAAAAATAAAAAGTAAAAAAACAATTACATATCTAAGCTGAAAACCTGGAAAGATGGCTTGGATGCGAAGAAGAAGCATCATCAAGAGAAGACCCCATAACACAGGGGCAAGTGTAGTTTAAAGAACTTTAAAAAATCAAGGAAGTCATCTGATTTAGTTTTAGAAAAAGAATTTAAGAATATTTTATTCATTATTTGGGCACCTCTGTTTAGACTTAAACACTTTGCCATGCATTTTATTATCAGTCTAATGAAATATGCTATCTTTCCTTTGGAAATAATACCTATCCATTCCTTTATCCTCATTGATATTTTCGTTTACCGTACAAATAGAAGAAATGTGTGATTGCATTTTATTTGTCTTGAACTTAAAACGATGAAAAAAATGAACATGAAAGATCTCAGCATTACTTTTTAAAAGTTAACAAAGGCAAATGACAAGGGATGAGAAAAGCATGATGAGACATTAATGTTGCAAACATTTAAAGAAGAGAAGTATTGTTACGGAAGAATACAATGGTCAGATGTTAAGAACATATTGGTCATATGGCAATTTTGATAAAGGAAACCAAAAAGCAAGAGATTTTGAGAACCTTTTTACCACAATGAATAATTTTGATTGCATTACATGCATTGCATTTAGAGCACTCAGTACATGCATCCATGAACAATGAAGATAAAGACTTTTCATTTTCTAATGAAAAACAAGATCAAACAAAAGATTTCAAAAGAGAGAAATTTACTTGTTCAAAGATGAAAACTTGATTTGGAGAACATATGAGATTTTTAAAGTTGTCAAGCCTCTACTGAAAAGAGCTTTTTCAAGATGAATTTTTAAAATTGTCGAGCCTCTGCTGAAAGGAGCTTTTTCAAGATAAATTTTTAAAGTTGTTAAGCCTCTATTGAGATGAGCTTTTTCAAGATGAGAATTTTTAAAGTTGTTGAGCCTTTGCTGAGAGGAGCTTTTTCAGATAAGATTTTTAAAGTTGTTGAGCCTTTGCTAAGAAGAGCTTTTTCAAATGAGATTTTTAAAGTTGTTAAGTCTTTGCTGAGAGGAGCTTTTTCAAGATGAGGATTTTTAAAGTTGTTGGATAAGGATTTTTAAAGTTGTTGAGCTTCTGCTTAAAGAAACTTTTTCAAGATAAAATTTTAAAGTTGTTGAGCCTCTGATGAGAAGAGTCTATTTTAGATTTTAAATTTTCAAAAGTTGTCGAGCCTCAAGTGAGAAGAGCATTTTCGATTTGACGAGAAAAAACTTTTTGAGTAGTTTATGTTTTAAAAAAAAAAAGAAAAAAAATCCCTTTGGATTCCGGACAAAATTGTTGTCTTTATCTTTGCCCTATTATTGATTCTCAGTAATACGTAAAGAGGAGCAACTGTAGACACCAAATTTATCTGAATTTTAATTAATAATTCTCGAGCTATCATGCCAATACTCGATTTCAATTCAATTGGGCTTCAGGCACAATTTCAATACAATTGGGTTTCAAGCTCGATTCCAATTCGACTGGGCCTAAAGTCTGATTTTAATTAGGCTCGAAGCCCATTTTGTTCTTTAAGCCCAACTTGCCTTTTATTTTCTTTGTTTTATTAAATTAAACAAAAATACAAAAAAAAATAAAAAGTGGGGGCTGATGGCAGTGGTGCCTTACCCAGCACCATTGGCCACCATACCCTACCCTTTGATCACCCATCCCACTAGCCACCATACCCTACCCTCTGGTCACCTATACTCTGTTCACCACTGCCACCCCTGTTCACTACCCTCGCCTAGGCTCCTAGCCATCATGCCCTACCACTATCAAATAAGATAAAAAAAATAAAAGGGGTATGAGGTTTGTGCTTGCACCACCATGCTTAGCCCTGTGCCACTCCCTCAAGCACATGGCACTACCGGAGCTCTATAAATAGAGCTCTTGGCCAAACCAAAAAGGAAGAGGAGGATATCTTACCAAAAAAAGAAAGGGAAAAGCTTTCTGCTAAAAAAAATTAACATAGTCTTTTTTGCAGGGAGGAACCTAGCGTCGAGAGATCCATATAAACAAAAAAGAGGAAAAGTTGGTAAAAAATCAAAAGTAAAAAATAATATAAAAAAAAAAGTTTAACCGAAACTTCAAAAGCATATCTAGGTTTTTTAGGTTTCTTTTTGGTGAAAAGAAGGTTGAATCTATATTCAGGGGATCAAGAGGAGCATTTTAGGGTTTTTTTCTAAATTTTTTGACACCAGCAATGGCGGTGGGAGCTCATAGCCAATGAAGACCACAATGATGTCACAGCGAATGGTCGTCAGCCCCAGATCGGTCTAAAAAAAGAGGAGAGAGAGTTTTTTTTTTTTTGAGTAGAGGGGGTGAAATAAAGTAAAATTATTTTTTTTTACTTTTATAGAGCTGTCAATAACTAAAACAACGTCATTTCATTTAAACACCAAAACGACGCCGTTTTAAGCCCAAGATCCACCTATCAACTTGTCGACCTGACCTGGGATCTGCGCAACTAACCCAATGACTCGACTCACCCTTTAACCCCTAACTGGTCCAATTGAACTGGACTAGATCGGCATTGAACTATCGAATCAACTTGATCGAACCAAGCCGTCAACTATACCGGGCCCTGCATTGATCGGACTGTTGATCGGTCATGTTCAAGTAAAAAATATTTTTTATTTTTTAAAAATATTATTTTTGTTATTTTAAATTTTGTTATTAATATTTATGCATGTAAAAATATTTTAATTTGCTAGAATAAATTTTTGTTGTTTTATAATATTAACAAATAAAAATAAAATAATGAAATATATAGTAAAAATTTGTGATAATTTTGTTATTTTTAAAATAAATCTTATAAAATAAGAAAAAAAAAATTTTATCCGACGATGAGATTCAAAAGTACTCCGAGCAATAATACCTACGAAATCTTTAGGTGAGAAAATTTTTTTTGAATATTGCCAATGTATTGGAGTATTTATTAAAAAATTTTCAAGACAATAAAAATTTTTTTTGTTATAAAATAATAAATAAAAACTAATTAATAAATTAAGAATAGGTAATAAAAAATGAGAAAATGGAAATTTTATCCGATGATGGGATTCTAAAAGTATTCCGAGTAAAGATGCTTTAAAAAAATCCTTAGATGAGAAGAATTTTTTAAATATTACCGGTGTATTGAAATATTTATAGGAAATCTTTAATATAATAAAAATTCATATTTTTTCATTCTTTAAATGAAAATAATAATAAATATTAATAAAATTTCTAAAAAAGAATAAAATATGTGTATTAACATGGTAACATTCTACATTGCATGCACGACATAATTTTTTTACGAAAAGTAAATTTGAGCCTCCAAAGATGGAATTATAAGGTATTCCGAGAAACGATGCCTAAGAAATTTCTATGTGAGAAAAAGTTTTTCTAATGTTACCAATGTACTTGAACATTTTAAGAATTATTTTAATAAAAAAGTTCTAATTTATTTTTCTCGAATAAAAATGAAACAATAAAGAATCAATAAAAATAATAATTTCTAATAAATAAAAAAATCAAGAAAATTATTTTTCAAACACCGAAAATGAGACTATTTTTTATCAAAATCAAAAGATAACACGTAGTTAATTGGTACCATTTTTAAACGGGTGTTGTGGTGGTGCTAATCATTCCTCACACGTAACCGACTCCTGAACCCAGACTATTACGCAGACCCTAAAATTATCCTTTTAATAAATTTTAATTAATTTTGAGATTTCATTAAAAGGATATATTTTAATAAGTGATCAATCATACCTAGCCAAAAAAGATTGATGGCAACTCTCATTTTTTATTTTGTTTTCAAATTCGTCGGACGGACACAAAATCATTACGACAACCGATAGCTCCACCATCTCATAAATTAATTATCTAATTCTAAAAGTAAAAAATCCAATTAAAGTGTTTAATTAATCAAATAATGCCAATTGTTAGTGAATGAGGTGCAATTGATTTTATATTAGATTTTTTCATGAAAATAACAATTCTAAAATTCTAAAAAAACAATACAAAAGAAAATTTAATTATTGGGATTAAAAAGATTTAATTATGTTATCAATAATCAAATGATCAACTCATAAAACATATAAACAACAAAATCATTATCATACATATGTAGTTAATATATCAAAACAAAAAATTGAAAGGCAAAAAATAGGAAAAAATAAATATGCTTAAATGATTTAATTATGATTATTTTTAATGAATTTATTTATCAACATAAATTGCATATTTAATTGTTTTTGCAATAACTAAAGCAACAAACTTCACATAATTGTTTTGATTCTTATAGACATTAAATTTTTATATCGCTTTATTTATATTTTTATTTAATGTGAAAAATCATTCTAATTATAAAAAAGGAGTTTAATAAAAAAAATAAAATCATTCCAAGTAAAATTTATATAAAATTACTACCTGTATTTTAATAAATCACTTTTAATATTTTTGGAATTAAAAGTTAAGGGTTTAGTTAATTACTTTTAGCAACTTTTTAGTTTAATTATAAAAAAAAGAGTTTAATAATAAAAAATTCAATTAAATTAAAATTTATAAAAAAATTTACTAAAGATATTTTAGTCAATCACTTTTAACACTTTTAAAATTAAAATTTAAAATTTTGAGAGGTTTAATTTCTCATAAAACTCTATTTTTAATTATTGTTGATTTAAATTAAACTTAAATAAATTAATAAAATTTATATATTTAAGGATAAATTTATTAATTTAAAATTTTATAGGGGTATTTAAGTTGATTACTATTAACATTGTTTGAGTTTACACTTTTATATTTATATATAGATGATATTTATTAGTGCGGGAGGTAGAATAGAAGGATGGAGAGTACTAGTACTCATGTTAAAGGGAACTCAACGATATTTAGATGCTTTGGCTTTGTTCCGAACGATATTTAGATGCTTTGGCTTTTCCTGTTGTCAATCTCACAATATTTTGGATGTGTTTGACAATTTTCATGTCTATTTGGAGGGTTTTTGAATAAATAGTCTCTTTATTTTCAAGGTCATATAGTTGAGAAGTGTACACGAAATTCATTTTGATAAATAGATTAATTAGAAGTTTATATTTAAAATATTGTCAATATATATATATATATAGACAGTGAATCTCACTATTATATTTCATTAAAAAATGCAAAAGACAAATTTATTTATAATTTATAATATTTATATACCGACAATGTATTGAATAAAAATTAAATGTTTCTGTTAGAGACATGCAACTCATATATAGATTTATGTCGTGGCACTCTTGTTGATGTCTTGGAAGATTTAATTACCACAATTATTCCAGGCATCAAATAGCCAAAAAAAAAAAAAAAAGATTCAAGAATGTGAGATTATTTGGTGAAAACAAAGTTCTATACACTTGAAACAAACAATTCTCAATTGAGTACAAGGAATCACACAATTAAGGTTAATCTGATGATCTTCCATGTGGCTTTTCGTATGGAAGACTTACAATGCCTTATTTAACATAAAAAAAATGAATACTATTTATGAAAATGATTTCATGAAATAATAAAAAACTTCTGGAAAGCAATTGTCCCTAAAAGCGTCAATTTGCTTCACCAGTTCACTTTCCTACAGTTGACACGAATTTGTCCTTGTTTGCTAGTCAAAGGCTTAATATTTCCCATCTTAATCATTGACTTGGAAAAATCGTTCCAGAAAACTGCAGGGTCGGAGATGTAAGTCTTTACAAGATCATCAGTTGAGCCACCATTGAAAAGTGCTTGATCTGAGATGAGTAGTCCTCTCTTCTCCACCAAGTTTTTGAAGTATGAAGTGTCAAAACGTGAAGGCGTGGGATCTAAAGGAGCGAGGTTAGAGTTGCCTCCATCACGTGGGCAAGTTGCTCGACGCTCTTTAGCAAAGGCAGGGTCGATATTTGTTGCATTATAAATTCTGTTCCTAAAGGTAAAACACTGTGCTAACCCAATTGTGTGGCCACCAGAGAGGGCTACAAGATCTCTCTCGTTCAGACCTTGGTTCTTGAAGTTGTTAATTAATACAGGAAGGTCCATGAATGGAGATGGAAGGACACTGTTTGCAAGATTCTTGCTAGCTGTGGTGGAATCCCTCCTCCCTAGCCTCACCTTCCATGATGGTCCTCCTAGCTGCAGCAATCATGACAGTTTTCATTAGAAAATGATTGTTTACAAAATTTCTGACAATGGAAATGATGGATTGAGTTTTCAATTTCAATCGGATAACATAAGCCCATACCGCAACTACAGAATCTCGAGCTGCAACAGCCAAGATATCGGCACAAGACACTACTGGGCGTCCACAAACTTTGTCCACTTCAGCCTTAATTTGGTCGATTACTTCAAATCCTCTGGTAGAATTTACATTGGCACGTGCATTCTTTTCACTATCAATGGTAGCTGTAGAATCCAGCAGAAGTGAACCATCACAACCCTGCATTACAATGGCAAACAATTCAAGCTTGCAACTTTAAAAAAAAAAAGCTAAAAAGTACTGATAATAATGAAGAAATGTTGTGAAGTAAATGTAGTACATTAACGAAGCAGTCATGGAAGTGCAGCCGAAGTAGAGAAGCTCCCATGCGCCGCTCTCGATGGACAGCAGCCTGGACTATTTTCTTGATGGCAGGCAAAGCTTGGGGACAAACTTGGTCATAAAATTTGGGAGATAAGGAAAAGGCAGTGGTTGCAAGAACTAGCCAGACAAAGGTATGAAGAAGAAAATTGGTTGGTGAAGCCATTGATTAGAAAGTTGAATTTGGTCAGAATTAATTTTCTTTCTTTTCAAGTTTGTGAGTTTTGGGAATGGTTGGGGAGCTGCAGGGCATTTATAGCCAGTAATTTCGATTAGGACTTAGCCAATCATGAGACTGGTTCTCAAGGCTTTTATTTTCTTAGCCAATCATTAGACTGGTTCTCAAGGCTTTTATTCTACTGTTAAGTCAGACTTTTCATCATAGGGCCGATCCTAATAGATTTTTTAGCCTCGAAATTGACATGGTCAAGTTCCAAAAGGATTATTTTTTAATTGTAGACAAAGAAATAAAAGGACTAAAAGTGAAACGGATAAGGAAGATAATAAAGATTGAATTGAACGTTAGATTTGAGTTCTCTTCATAAAATACAGGATAAAAAAATAAGCAAGTTTGTCAAATATACAAAATTATTGGGGAAAATTTTATTGATTTTTTTTCTTATTAAGGTATATTAGAGAAAGAAGATTGTATTTTAATTAAGAATAGAAGATGAGATTGTAGGTATTGTGATTTGAACTCTATATATATTGAATTCATCACTACCATTTCTTAAAATTAAACCAATTATATAAATAAAAAGAACTGAATTTTAAATTTTATTAGATAATTTAAGAACAATTACACATATAGCTTTTCCACTTTGACAGAGCCAAAGAGTGGGTTATTCATTAAGACAAGAAAGACCAAGGTCAAATATTAACCTAATTAATTAACTAGCATTAATTGTGCAGCCAAGCTCAATTATAATAATGCATGGTAAAAGCTTTTTGTTTTTGGCCAAGAAGTAAAAGCCTTTTTTTTTTTTTTTTGCGTGATAAATCTTAAAATCAAACAGTATCATATGAATTGAATCAAAATTGGTTAAACCGAATAGACCAGCCTCCTGCTGATTACGTTGATTAATATATTTGTTGATTAATTCCCTTAATTATGTTTCAAGAAGTATTGTCTTTTTTCTTTCTTGCTCTATCAAAGGCATCCAGTGCTGAATTTATCAACAGTGTAGCCACTTTCCTTAATATTTACAAATTAAATTATTTAAAATAGGTCTGGCTGCTGGTCGTACTTCTTTTTTAGTTCTCTATGATCACGGATTCGTCTTTGCTTCAAATTCCTTTTGGCAATTATGGTATAAAGCCACAATGAATGACCATGTAACTGGGTTTAACAAAATAATTTAGATCTAATAATTATCAACACTAAAATTAAAAGGCTATAGGTATATAAAGTTCTTATACATAGTATAATTAAAAAATCATTCAAAAAAAACCATCTATTTATATTCAATTAAGCTCTTATTTAGATTAAAAAAAATTAAAACTGTTAATTTTGTTGATAACTAAGATAAATTTTTATGTGACATCAATAAAATAGATTAAAGTTTAGCATATGATACAATTAATATATGAAAAAATTAAATAAAATAAACTTTTTTCTTTTTCTTTTCTATTTTCTCTATCTCTCTCTAAAATCTCTTTAAAGATTTAGTTGATTATAGTTTGGGGATTGACTAATAAATTTTGTCATATGATTAAATTTCATCCATTTAAAAGTTCAATTGAATCAAAATAAAAAATTAAGGGTTTGATTGATCGTAATAAAATATTAAAGATTTAAATGATTATTGAATTATAATTCAAAGATATTTTTGACCTTTTCTTGAAGTTTTAAGAATTCAAAAACAAGGTAATGGTGGAATAGGAGGATACTAAAAAACTTTGGTGATAGTTAAATATAAATATAAATATAAATATATATATTTATATAGGAAAAATCAAGTTGCATTGTAAAATTTTTTTAACTTTACACATTTTTTAACCATTGATTCTAATATATTTAAGGAACAAAATTAAATTATTTTTTTTCTAATTTTACTTGTTTTTCTTATTTCTTAGATCTATTAAAATTAAAGAACATAAAAATATATAAAATTTTTTAATTTTATACTGTGTAAATTAATTCTCTTTATATACATAGAATAGTAGCGATAGGTAGAAGAGTTGGAGATAGTGACAGTACTTATGTTAAATGGAACTCAAGGATATTGAGATACTTTGCCTTAATTTTCCTGTTGTCAATCTCGTTCCCAAACAATATTTTTGATGTATTTGCCACTATTCAGAGGATTGTTCAATAAATAATTCTATTATAATGGTTATGGAGTAGCTAGATAAATTTAAAAATGTAAGAATTCGTTATCAAATTTTATTGATTAGGTGCAATTAGTCATTTATTAAAACTTATCATTTTAATAAAATTTTAAAATTTATTAAAAAAATAATTTTGGATTTATAAAATAGTTTGAGTTTAGGAGTATAGTTATACGTGAGGAATGATTAGCACCGTTACAATGCTTGTCTAAAAATGTTACCAATTAATTATGTGTTATCTTTTAATTTTGTTAAAAAGATCTTAAGTTTGGGATTTAAAAAAATAAAGTCCTTGATTTTCTTTATTTTTCATAATGTTGGTTTTTTCTCTTTTTATTTTTTTTGGTTTTGATTTTCATTTTTTATTATTTTTTATTATTCTATTTTATTTGAAAAAAAATAAATTAGAACCTAATTATTGAAAAAACTCTTAAAATATTATAGTACGTTAGTAACATTAAAATAATTTTTTCGCACCTAATGATTTCTTAAGTATCACTACTTAAAATACCTTAGAATCTTATATTTTGATGCTCATTTTTATTTTTTTCAAGAAAATAAAAAAATGATATGCAATGCAAATGATGAAATATTGGTATACATATTTTTCTTATCCCTTTTTCTTATTAATTTCTTTTTTATTTTTATTATTTTTTAGGAGAAAAAGAAAACTTTTATTATATTAAAATTTTCTAAAAACACTCTAACATAGTGGTAGTATTTAAAAAAACATTCTCAGTTAAAGATTTCTTAGGTGTTACTACTCAGACTACCTTAAAATCTCATCATCAAATAAAAATTGTATTTCTTTTATTTTTTATTATTTTTATGTTTTGTAAAGAAATGATGGAATTTAAAATTACTAAAAATTTTAAATTTATTTTCATGTTAAAAATAAATATTTTATTTTGAAAATTTAGACTTTTAAACATGCATAAATAAACAAAAAATAACCAAAAAAGTTAAAATAATAATAAATACAAAAAACCAAAAAAGCAAAAAAATACAAAAAAAATTGAACAAGGCTGATCAACAGTATAAGCAGTTTGGTCAGGTTTAACACAATCCAAGAGCTATTTTTTGTGATTCGATCTATTTTCAATCATTCAGTTGAGCTGGTTAGGGTCTAATTGGACCCGTTCTTGGTTTGATGAAGGCCCAAGTTGTTAGGTCGAGTGCGGAGGTCATCGAATCTAGTTGGGTCAACTTGCTGATCTTTTAGGGTCAAAACAACAGTATTTTGTTCTTTTCTTTTTTCCTATGAAACCAACTTGTTTTTTTCAAATCAGTTTCATCTTTTTTTCAAAAAACCATTTTACACTTATAAAAAAAAAACTCTCATCTACAAACCGAAAAATCGATTGGTTGTCATTGTTCTAGTCATTTTGTCATTGCCACTAATCATCGATGTAGATGATAGAAAAATGCCAAAAAAATAAAGAAAAAGTTCCCTTCAATTTATTCTACCTCCTTTTTATCTGAAATTTTCTTAAATTTTTTAAATCGATTTTCAAAGTTTTGGCTAAGACTTTTTTTTTTTGTTTTTAAGTTTTTTTGTCGGTTGAGATTTTGATGCTGATTCCTTGTACCCAAGGGATGTAATTTGTATTTTTTTTTGCTTATTTTGCAAACTATGTTTTTTTACAAAAACTTTCATTCCTTTCTTTTTAGAAAATTCTCTCTTTTTTCGATAGAATCTCCCTCTTCAATTTCTGTCCCTCTTTTGTACTTGTTGGAAGGCTCTATTTATATAGCTTTTGACAAATTCAAATCCCAAAAGATCCGGGGTTTGAGAAGAAATATTAAGCCAATTTGCTGGTTTGTCATGCAGTGATACAGCTGGGGGTAGTCGACCGAAATCTTGGACTGTATATGGTATAGGTGGGCGGTGCATTTAATGTACCAGGGATTTTCAACCAAAAACAAAAGAAGGAGAAGGAACAGAGAAAATAATAATAATAATAATAATAATAGAGTAAAATAAAAAAAACAAAACAAAACAAAATTTCATTTGGATCAAAATTTAATTAGGTTTTGGTCCAATTAACATAAAATTTGGGCTCCACATGGTTTTTGGGTCTAGGCTTGGGGCAAAGAGCTAAAATTTAAGCCTTTAAGCCCAACTGACATACAAACAACTCATTTAAAAAAATTTGGCTTCAGCCCACAACTTTGAATCAAATTTTAACTTGCGTAATCAAATCCGGCAAAACCCAATAAATTTGTGACCCACTCAAATGAACTCAAATGAAATCTAAGGCTTATTTCAAAAAAAAAAAAAAAAATGAATAAAATTAAGTGTTTATAATTTTTTTATTTTCAAGGTCGTATAGTTGAGAATTGTACATACAATTTATTTTGATAACTAGATTAACTAGGAGTTTATATTTAAAATATTGTTGATATATATATATATATGGAGAGAGAGAGAGAAATAGACAATAAGTCACAAAATCACAGGTCAAAAAAATTAATTTAAAAATTTAAAAATGGTAAAATCAAATACATTTAAAATTATTTTTTTATGGGGTGACATTTAATAGTTTATTAATAGTTTATAACATCTACGTACAAACAAAACATCGAATATAAATTAAATGTTTTTGTTAGAGATATGCAAACCAAATATAGATATCTATCATGAGGCACTCTTGTTGATGTCTTGGAAGATTTACCACAATTATTCATGGCCTTTAATAACAAAAAATAAATAAATAAATCAATAATCAAGAATGTGAGATTATTTGGAGAAAACAAAGTTCTATACACTTGAAACAAACAATTTTTAATTGAGTACAACGACTCAAACAATTAAGGTTTATCTGATGATCTTCCATGTGGCTTTTCGTATGGAAGACTTACAATGTTTTATTTAACATAAAAAAAAAAAAAAGAATACTATTTATGAAAATGATTTCTTGAAATAAATAAAAAAATTTGTCCCTAAAAGCATCAATTTGCTTCACCAGTTCACTTTCCTACAGTTGACACGAATTTGTCCTTGTTTACCAGTCAAAGGCTTAATATTTCCCATCTTAATCATTGACTCGGAAAAATCGTTCCAGAAAACTTCAGGGCTGGAGATGTAAGTCTTTACAAGATCATCAGTTGAGCCGCCACTGAAAAGTGCTTGATCTGAGATGAGTAATCCTTTCTTCTCCACCAGGTTTTTGAAGTATGAAGTGTCAAAACGTGCAGGCGTGGGATCTAGAGGAGCGAGGTTAGTGTTGCCTCCATCACGTGGGCAAGTTGCTCTACGCTCTTTTGCAAAGACAGGGTCGATATTTGTTGCATTATAAATTCTGTTCCTAAAGGTAAAACATTGTGCTAACCCAATGGTGTGGCCACCAGATAGGGCTACAAGATCTCTCTGGTTCAGACCTTGGTTCTTGAAGTTGTTGATTAATGCAGGAAGGTCCATGAATGGAGATGGAAGGACACTGTCTGCAAGAGTCTTGCTAGCTGTGGTTGAATCTCTCCTTCCTAGCCTCACCTTCCATGATGGTCCTCCTAGCTGCAGCAATCATGACAGTTTTCATTAGAAAATGATTGTTTACAAAATTTCTGACAATGGAAATGATAGGTTGAGTTTTCAATTTCAATCGGATAACATAAGTACATACCGCAGCCACAGAATCTCGAGCTGCAACGGCTAAGATATCGGCACAAGACACTACGGGGCGTCCGCAAACTTTGTCCACTTCAGCCTTAATTTGGTCGATCACTTCAAATCCTCTGGTAGAATTTACATTGGCGGGTGCATTCTTTTCACTATCAATGGTAGCTGTAGAATCCAGCAGAAGTGAACCATCACAACCCTGCATTACAATGGCTAACAATTCAAGCATGCAATTTAACCAAAAAAAAAAAAAAAACTAAAAATTACTGATAATAATGAAGAAATGTTGTGAAGTAAATTTAGTACATTAACGAAGCAGTCATGGAAGTGAAGACGAAGTAAAGAAGCTCCCATGCGCCGCTCTCGGTGGACAGAAGCCTGGACTATTTTCTTGATGGCAGGCAAAGCTTGGGGACAAACTTGGTCATAAAATTTGGGAGATAAGGAAAAAGCTGTGGTTGCGAGAGCTAGCCAGACAAAGGTATGAAGAAGAAAATTGGTGGGTGAAGCCATTGATTAGAAAGTTGAATTTGCTCTGATTTAATTTTCTTTCTTTTCAAGTTTGTGAGTTTTGAGAATGGTCGGGGTTCTGCAGGGTATTTATAGCGAGCAATTTCGATTAGGACTTAGCCAATCATGAGACTGGTTCTCAAGGCTTTTATTTTCATAGCCAATCATTAGACTGGTTCTCAAGGCTTTTATGTTACTTTTAAATCAAGCTATTCGCAGTAGGCCCGTTCCTAATAGATTTCTTAGCCTCGAAATTGAAATGGTCAAGTTCCGAAAAGATTATTTTTAAATTGTAGACATAAAAAATCTGATCAAAATAAGGAAAGAAATAAAAGAACTTAAAATGAAATGGATAAGGAAAATAATAAAGATGGAATTGAAGGTTAGATTTGAGTTCTCTTCATAAAATACAAGACAAAAAACTAAGCAAGATTATCAAATATTCAAAATTATTGAGAAAAATTATATTGATTTTTTTTCTTTCCAAGGTATATTAGAGAAAGGATATCGTCGTTTACATAGGAAAAAAATATATTATAAGTTTTAAATTTTAAATTTGTTGAATCGATCCATGTTATTTTTAAAATCAATTATATAGATCAACATAATTAATGTTGAAAATTTTTATTAGAGAATTTAAGAACAATTATATCCATATATATTTTATTTATTTATACCTTTTCCACTTTGACACACTCAAAGAATGGGTTATTAATTAAGACAAGAAAAACCACCGTCAAATATTAACTTAATCAATTAAGTAGCATTAATTGTGCTGCCCAGCTAAATAATAATACAAAAGTAAAAGCTTTTTTTTTTTTTTTTTTTTGTGGCCAAGAGGTAAAAGTTGAACCATAAATCTTAAAGTCAAACAATATCATATAATTAAATTAAAATTTGGCCAAACAGTACAGGCCGGCCTCTTGCTGATTACGTTGATTAATGTATTTGTTGATTAATTCCTTTAATTATGTTTCAAGAGGAATATTCTTTTTTTCTTCTTACTGTCTAAGAGGCTTCCAGTTTTGAACTTATCAAAAGTGTAGCCACTCTCTTTAATATTTACAAATTAACTAATTAAGAATAGGTCAGGCTGCTGGTTGTACTTTTTTTTAATCCTCTATAGTCACTGATTCAATCGGTGATCTATAGTATACATAATTATTGGTGTAGGCAGTTTTTCTTCCTAAGAAGGTAATAAAAGGGATCAATCAGCTTTGTTCAACGTTCTTCTGGAAAGGACAAGTGAGTGCAGCCAAGGGGGCTCGTGTTGGCTGGCAGGCAATATGCAAACCGTAGTCTGAGGGAAAGTTGGGATTGCAAGACATTAACACCTGGAATCGAGCTTGCATTCTCAGGCTATTATGGGCTATCTTCAGTCAAGCTGGTTCCTTGTGGATCGCATGTGTGCAAAGATACGTACTAAAATAAGAAGCATATGGAAAATGCCTATTGTTCAGAGCCATAGTTGGAACTTGAAAAAGCTACTCCAAATGTGAAGTACAGCTTCTAAGTTCTTAATACAAGCTGAGAATGGAGTGGTTTGGCGCAGCAAGGGTCCTAGACACCTAGCTATTCTACAACAAGAGTTAGGGATGAATTAAGGGCAAAGAAGGAGAAGGTCAGCTGGCACAAGCTTGTATGGTGTAAGATGCTATTCCCAAGTTTGCTATTATAACTTGGATGGCCATACTTGATAGAGTGCCAACAAAAGATAGCCTGGCTGCTTGGGAAATTCATACAGATGGAGACTGTTTACCCTAGAAACAGGACAAAGAGAGTAGGGACCATAACTTCTTCAACTGTAGTTACTCGAAATATGTTTGGCAGCAAGTGCTGATTTTATGCAATTTACGTAAATAGGTTGCTGGACGGGAAAGAGAGCTCTTATACTTCGTCTAGCGTGGGGGCATATATATATTGGATTTCGGCAGAAAGGAACGAGAGACACTATAGGTCAGAGGAAGTTGGGGGTGCGGGGGGGGGGGGGGGGGGGGGGGCGGGGGGAATGTCAAGGATGCAGTAAAACTAAGATTAGTGGGATTAAAGTGTGTTGCTTGTGATCATGTATATAAGGAGCTTTGTAAGAGATGGGAGCTAATTAGAATTATGTTTGAATTGTAAATAGCTGGTACATGTTGCTGACACTTGTAACAGTACTTCGTAGCTTTTTGGATAATGAATACATTACTTATCCAAAAAATGTATATCTTTAGTTTCAGCTTCCTTGAAGTTTTAAGAACTCAAAAACAAGATAATGGTGGAATAAGAGGATACAAAAATTTTTGGTGATAGTCATAGAGTAGTAGCCTGAGGTAGAAGAGTTGGAGAGGTTAGTAGCTACTCATTTTAAATAAATGGAACTCAAGAGTATTGAGATGTGTTGGCTATTTCTATTGTCAATCTCATTTCCAGACAATATTTTGTATGTGTTTGACAACTTTCATGTCTCTCCAGAGGGTTTTTGATCAAGTAGTCTCTGAATTTTCAAGGTCATATAGTTGAGAGAAGTAAACACGAAATTCATTTGGATAACTAGATTAATTAAGATTTTATTTTTAATAAACTGTCAGTATATACATATATATATTTACAGTAAATTATAACATTTCATAAAAATTAATATTATAATTACACTTAATCTTAAAAATATATTTAAAATAAATTTTTTTGTGAGATGCTATTGTTTATAATATCTATATACACGACAACGCATCGAATATAAATTAAAGTTTTTGTTAGACATGCAAACCATATACAGATAAATGTCATGCGGTACTCTTGTTGATGTCTTGGAAGATTTAATTACCACATTTATTCGAGGCCTCCAATAGCCAAAAAAAAAAAAAAAAAGAATGTGAGATTATTCGGTGAAAACAAAGTTCTACACCCTTGAAACAAACAATTCTTAATTGAGTACAACGAATCAAACAATATTAATCTGATGATCTTCCATGTGGCTTTTCGAATGGAAGACTTACAGTACTGTCTTATTTAACATAAAAAAAAAAATGAATACTATTTATGAAAACGATTTCTTGAAATAAAAATAAAAAAAGATTTCTGTAAAAAAAATTGTCCCTAAAAGCATCAATTTGCTTCACCAGTTCACTTTCCTACAGTTGACACGAATTTGTCCTTGTTTGCCAGTCAAAGGCTTAATATTTCCCATCTTAATCATTGACTTAGAAAAATCGTTCCAAAAAACTTCAGGGTTGTAGCTGTAAGTCTTTACAATATCATCAGTTGAGCCACCATTGAAAAGTGCTTGATCTGAGATGAGTAGTCCTCTCTTCTCCACCAAGCTTTTAAAGTATGAAGTGTCAAAACGTGCAGGCGTGGGATCTAGAGGAGCGAGGTTAGTGTTGCCTCCATCACGTGGGCAAGTTGCTCTACGCTCTTTCGCAAATGCAGGGTCTATATTTGTTGCATTATAAGTTCTGTTCCTAAAGGTAAAACATTGTGCTAACCCAATGGTGTGGCCACCAGAGAGGGCTACAAGATCTCTCTGGTTCAGACCTTGGTTCTTGAAGTTGTTGATTAATGCAGGAAGGTCCATGAACGGAGATGGAAGGACACTGTTTGCAAGATTCTTGCTAGCTGTGGTGGAATCTCTCCTCCCTAGCCTCACCTTCCATGATGGTCCTCCTAGCTGCAGCAACCATAACAGTTTTCATTAGAAAATGATTGTTTACAAAATTTCTGACAATGGAAATGATAGGTTGAGTTTTCAATTTCAATCGGATAACATTAAGTCCATACCGCCACTACGGAGTCCCGAGCTGCAACAGCCAAGATATCGGCACAAGACACTACGGGGCGTCCACAAACTTTGTCCACTTCAGCCTTAATTTGGTCGATTACTTCGAATCCTCTGGTAGAATTTACATTGGCACGTGCATTCTTTTCACTATCAATGGTAGGTGTAGAATCCAGCAGAAGTGAACCATCACAACCCTGCATTACAATGGTATACAATTCAAGCTTGCAACTTAAAAAAAAATATGAAGCTAAAATTACTGATAATAATAATGAAGAAATGTCGTGAAGTAAATATATTACATTAACGAAGCAGTCATGGAAGTGCAGACGAAGTACAGAAGCTCCCATGCGCCGCTCTCGGTGGACAGCAGCCTGGACTATTTTCTTGATGGCAGGCAAAGCTTGGGGACAAACTTGGTCATAAAATTTGGGAGATAAGGAAAAAGCTGTGGTTGCAAGAGCTAGCCAGACAAAGGTATGAAGAAGAAAATTGGTGGGTGAAGCCATTGATTAGAAAGTTGAATTTGCTCTGAATTAATTTTCTTTCTTTTCAAGTTTGTGAGTTTTGGGAATGGTTGGGGTTCTGCAGGGTATTTATAGTGAGCAATTTCGATTAGGACTTCGCCAATCATTAGACTGGTTCTCAAGGCTTTTATTTTCTTAGCCAATCATTAGACTGGTTCTCAAGGCTTTTATGTTACTTTTAAATCAAACTATTTGCAGTAGGCCCGTTCCTAATAGATTTCTTAGCCTCGAAATTGAAATGGTCAAGTTCAGAAAGGATTATTTTTAAATTGTAGACATAAAAAATCTTATCAAAATAAGGAAAGAAATAAAAAAACTTAAAATGAAATGGATAATAAGGAAAAAAAAATAATGATTGAGTTGAAGGTTAGATTTGAGTTCTCTTTATAAAATACAAGATAAAAAACTAAGCAACTTTATCAAATATTCAAATTATTGGGGAAAATTATATTTATTTTTTCCTTATTAAGGTAAATAAGAGAAAGGAGGTTGTAGTCTAATTAAAAAAAAAAAAAAAGAATCACAAGTGCTGAGATTTAAATTTTAAATTTATTGAATAAATTAATTTTATCTCTTAAAAATAATTACATGATTTAATAGAATCTAAGATTCAATTTTTATATTAGAGCATTTAATAACAATTATATATATATATGAAAAGAGATTAACTTATGCAATGTAAAATTGAAAAAAATTTTACATATTTTTTTAATAATTAATTTTGATAGTTTTAAGAGATAAGAGAGTTAAGTGAAAAATAAAAAAATGATTTAATTTCAACTCTTGGATATATTAGAATCAATGATTAAAAAATATGTAAAATTTTTTTAGCTTTATATGTATAAATTAATCTCTTCTCTCTCTCTCTCTCTCTCTCTCTCTCTCTCTATATATATATATATATATATATATAAAGATCAAATTACATAATATAAAATTAAAAAAATTTTAAACAATTTTTTAACCATTGATACATAATGAGATATTAAATAAACAAGAGGTCAAATATTAATTAATTATGTAACATTAATTGTGCAGCCCAGCTCAATTCCAACAATACAAAGTAAAAGTTTTTTGTTCTTGGCCAAGAAGTAAACCCGTTTTTGTTGGATGATATATCTTAGAGTCAAATAATATCATATGAATTAAATCAAAATTTGGTCAAACAGAACAGGCCAGCCTCCTGTTAATTTTGATTAAAGTATTTGTTGATTAATTCCTTTAATTATGTTTTAAGAGGAATTGTTTTTTTTCTTCCTCTATCAGAAGCATCCAGTGTTGAACTTATCAACAGTGTAGCCACTCTCTTTAATATATATTTAGAAATTAACTAATTAAGAATCGGTCAGGCTGCTGGCTGTACTTTCTTTTTAATCCTCTATGAATCACTGATTTGTCTTTGCTTCAAATTCTTTTTGGCAATTAAGGTATAAAGCAGAGATGAATGACCATGCAACTTGTTTTAACAAAATAATTTAGATATGATAATTATCAACCCTAAAATTAAATGGCCAAAGGTATAAAAAAAACTATTGAAATATAACTAAAAATCATCCAAAATTTTTTTTTTATTTCAATCAATTAATTAATCCTTCCAACATTTATTTATATCCAATTAAGTTTTTATTTGGATGAAAAAATTAATACTGTTAATTTTTTTATTAATTAAGATAAAATTTAATATGAATGAATAAAATAAATTAAAGTTTACCACATTATACAATTAATATATGTGAAATTTACATAAAATAAATTTTTATTTTTTTATATTTCTTTTATCTTCTCTATTTTCTCAGTCTCTAAAATCTCTTTAAAAATTTAATTGATTATAGTTTGAGGATTGATTAATTAAATTTTATCATGTGATTAGATTTTGTCTATTTAAATATTTAATTGAATCAAAATTGAAGGTTAAAAATTTAATTGATTGTAATAAAATATTAAATACTTAAATAATTATTGAATTATAATTTAAAGATATTTTGGACCTTTTAATCAAATTAAAAGTCATTGGTCGGTGTGATATATTAATAGAAAAACAAACTTTTAGTTCCCAACAATTAAAGTTCAATTTCTAATAACCTCAATTACTTAAAAAAACAACTAAAATTAAAGATGGATAGCAAGTTTTTTTTTTTTTTAATTCTCTTACATTTTTCCCACCTTCTTCTCAACTTAATATCTTTAGTTTCAGCTTCCTTGAAGTTTTAAGAATTCAAAAACAAGGTAATGGTGGAAAAACGGGATACCAAATTTTTTTTTCATAAGTATTTATTATCCTAGAAGGAATAATTAATACTACAAAAATCATCTTTAGACAAATGCATATACAGACACATACATATATAAATATGTATATATATTTATTTAATAAAATTTTACATAGGATTCTTAAATATAAATATAATATGCGAAAGAATAAAAATCAATATTTTCAATTTTATCATCTATTTTCATTTCTTATTCATTTTAATTTGAAGAATAACAAATACTTATTTTCGTATATACAACGAAAACAATACATTTTTACATACAATGGAAACAAAAATGAAGATATAAATATATTTTTGTTAAAAGTCGTTTTTTATTTGTTATTCTTATTAATTCACACTTTATATGTTATATGTATGAATTTTAAGAGTTTTTTATCTATTTTTCTTCCAAATTAATGTATATATTATAATGAAATTGCTTATCACCCAAATTATTAATGTTCAATTACTAGATAAACAATAAAAAGTTTTCTTACTTGATCCTCAATTTAATGAGGGCAAATATGATAAAAAAAAAATTTAGTGGGGACAGAATTAAAAATTTCTAAAATTTATGAGATTTTTTATAATAAATTCAAAGAATTTTAGTATTTCAGTGGGGGCTCCATATGTAGATCTGTCATTATATATATATATATATATATATATATATATATATATATATATATATATATATATATAGAAAAGGGCGAGATAGAAGAGTTGGAGAGAGCGGTAGTATTCATGTTAAATGGAACTTGAGGATATTGAGGTGCTTTGGTTTTTTCTATTGTCAATCTCATTCCCAAACAATATTTTTTTGTATGTGTTTGACAATTTCATGTCTGTTTAGAGGGTTTTCGAATAAATAGTCTCTTTATTTTCAAACTCATACAGTTAAGTAATGTACACGAAATTCATTGTGATAACTAGATTAATTAGAAGTTTATATTTAAAATATTATCAGTATATATGTATATTATATATATATATATATATATTGTAGACACCCAATTTGGTCCAGGCCCAGATCAATTGGGCTTGGTCCAAATGGGTAGGTTCAATTTTATCTTTGTCATTTTTATTTTTATTTTTATTTTATTTTATATTTTATGTATATCCTATGTATTTTATTATTTATGTATTATTAGTAATATATATATATTTTTTTATTTTTTATCTTTTATTTTATTTATTTTTGTATTTTTATTTATCTAATTATATATCTGATATTATTTTTTTTTATTATTTATCCTATAATAATTTTTGATTTATCTTTTCTAATTATCTAGTTTTTTTATTTTGATTTTTGGAGGGCTGAGATTGAAGTTGAAGAATCTCACTGGGAATGGGAATTCAATCAGAAGAGTCCAGTTGGATTCAAAGATTAAATTCCCGTCCAAGGAGGAATTGTGATTGATCAGAAACTTCTGATCAATCCCTATAAAAGGGACCCTTTGGAACAGATGAAGGACACAGAGAAAACAGTAAGCAAAAGCTACTGATTTGGGAAAAAAAAGAGGGAGGAAGAAAAAAACAGAAGCCAAACAAAAGGGGAAGCCCCCGTCACCACCAAGCCTTCGAGGCTTCCCCTTGGTGGGAAACCTTTCTTTCATTGACCTTGACCTTCACTCTTACTTTGCTGTACTAATTCATACCTACGGGCCAGTTGTGAAGCTCCAACCTGGGAGCAGGATTGGTATCCTGGTGACCTCCCTATACATGGCCCGAGAAGTGCTTAAAGACCAAGATTTGTCCGATCTGATGGAATTGCTCCAGGAGGGGACCTTCTTGGAGATTTGAAATGTCTGATGATTCTTCCAGAAGTGGGCAAGTTGCTTCAAGAAAAACTCCAGCTAGCAGCAGCCTGGATGGTGGATCACCCGAAGTTCCAGCTACCGTACCTGGACCAGGTTCTGGAGGACATGTTGGAAAATGCGCTCCACTTTGTTACGTTGAGTTACTGATGGTCTTAGAGACAGTTTGGGAAAAGTGAGAAGATTTTCTATGGCAGGAAAACATTTGCAGTCAAAGAGGACAATAGGCAGCTCGTTTCACCAGCCAGGATGTGATTAGTACAATTTTTTGAATGAACCTTCATTAAACAATCAAAGGTCAGAATCTGAAATTCATATCTAACTCTCATTTTCTTCCTCTCTACCCCACCATGGTTGAAGATGAAGATCCCATTCCCATGCATACGCAGAAGCTTTTACTTATGCTAATTGAGTTTGAGTATATTAAAATCTTTGATATTTTAGAATCTGGAAATGGTCTCAAAATGTTTTAAATTTTTGCTTGGCGATCTGACAAATGCAAATGTAAACAATATCAAACTGTGTCTGGCTTCGGCTTATGCTTCAGAGATGGATTCTAAGTTACTTTCGCACCTAAAAATAGTAAGAAAGATTGGGAATCTTTTTGGAGTTTGTGTACGCAAAAGCTATGGAAGATTTTCTTGAACCAACTTTTGGCTTGCGTAGGGCTTTCCTTCTGCACTCTGTAGGGAGTAGAAAAGGTTTTGTTTATGCAAAAGAACCTACACTTTTAGGTGATGGTTCTTCCGAGTCAAGTGGTCCAGTCGATCAGCAGCACTGTATAAGAGATATAATAGATTTTAGCAGCCATGTTGGAGTCTTACTGGAGTTAAGTGCATCTCATGAAGCAACATTATAGATGTAGCCTCCGAATGTGCGGTATTGTTGCTCAATGCAGCTCCAAGGGAAGCCATAACTGGATTCCTGATAAATCTTCCAAAGACAGGTTCAATACTTGAGTCCTGGTGCAAGGGCATCTCTCACCTGCTCTTGCGACGGATGGTTTATGCTGTGGGTTATTCCTGCAAGCAATACCTATCACATGCCATGATATTGTCAATATCCATACCTGAAATTACACGGATTGAAGGCATTGTCTCTGAGCTGAAAAGGATCAAGTATACCTGGATTAGCCAATGTTGTTTCACTAGTATCCTCAGAGTTGCAGTAGCTGCCGCGTAGCATTTGAAGTTCTTGAGGCATTTTGGGAGTAACTGATTTTACGAAAGGATATGAACAACCCGTTTATGGAGTTCTGGACTAGGGTGGTCAAAATGATCCATGTTTTGAGAATAAATATTTGGTTACCGTGTTGAAAGAATCAGCTCCGAGTGCAGCAAACTATGAGTCTCCGGTGACAAATGAATCAGCAGATCCACAAACTCCAGCAAAAAAATCAGAGTAGACGAAAAGAACAGATTTGAGGGAGAAATATAAAGAAAAGCATACGGCAACAAGAAAAAAAAGATTACAGAAAGGCATGGGAATCATCGAGTGAAAGCGCAGTGACCCAATCTGGAATAGAGGCCGAAGTAGAAACACTTAGATTTCTTGTTGATGTCTTCCGTCAAGGTACAAAGGAAGATCCTGCAGTGGCTTCCAGTTCTCTCATTCGGTGCAAATTTGGATCAATGGAAGCTGCAGCAAAGAAGGTTCCGGAGGGGTCTCAAGCGAAAGCCCATGGCTTTGATTAAGAAACTCCGCAAGGCGAAAAGGGAGGTCCCCACCTGGCAAGAAGCCAGAACCTTTTTTTATTTTATGTGCTTGTTCATTTTTTTAGAAATTTTTTTTTTGCATGAATAAATAAAAAAGAAATAAAAAAACATAAAATAAAATTTCCAAAAAAAATATTTTCGAGGAAAAGTTGAAAGTATCAATTTTTCTCAGAAATTGAAAGTTTCCAAAAAATATTTTTAGGAAAAAGTTGAAAGTATTAATTTTCCTTAAAAATAAATTTTCAAAAAATAAATTTTTGAGGAAAAGTTGAAAGTATCAATTTTCCTTAAAAATAAAATTTAAAAAAAAAGATTTTTGGGGAAAAGTTGAAAGTATCAATTTTCCCTAATAAATTTTCAAAAAAAATAAATTTTTGAGGAAAAGTTAAAAGTATCAATTTTCCTCGAAATTAAAATTTCAAAAAAATATTTTTGGGAAAAAGTTGAAAGTATCAATTTTCCCTGAACAAGAAAAATCCTTCTTTTCTTCTATTTTGATTTTGATCTTGATTTTTCTTTAAATAATCCGACGACGGAGCCTCTACAAGTGAAACAGTAGTTTTTCTTGCATACTCTTGAGGTGAGGAAATTTTTTCAATTTTCTGCTAAAAGTATTAGAGTCAATTGAGAAAAATTTTCAATAATTAATTACTTGGTAAAAATTTAAAGCTTTTGGATAACACAAATTTAAGCTGGTACCATCTTTTGATGGGCGTTGTGAGGGTGCTATAACCTTTCTCACACGAACTCCCGAATCCTGTTCTGATTTGTAGACCTGAACCTATTCTTCTAGGGACCTTTAAACTTAGGTGTTCCCTAAAAGGACAGATTCCATAGGTGGCCAATCGCACCTAGACAAAAAAGATTGGTGGCGACTCCCTAAAAGTCAATATCTAGCGATAGATCCCCGGATCTAGACGTTATGACATATATATATATATATATATATACATACAAGTAATGAATCACATAATTATATTTTATAAATAAATTAATTTTAAAATTTAAAATGCCAAAAACAAATGTACTTAATTTTAAAATATATTTAAAATTAATTTTTTTTAATGAACCGACATTTTAAAGTTTTCTAACAGTATATAAACATATATATATATATATAAATATATATATAAGTCATGCGGCACTCGTATTGATACATTGGAAGATTTAGCACAATTATTCATAGCCTCCAATAACAAAAATAAATAAATAAGTAATCAAGAGTGTGAGATTATTTGGTGGAAACAAAGTTTCTATACACTTGAAACAAACAATTCTTAATTGAGTACAACGAATCAAACAATATTAATCTGATGATCTTCCATGTGGCTTTTCGTATAGAAGACTTACAGTGTCTTATTTAACATTAAAAAAAAAATGAATACTATTTATGAAAATGATTTCTTGAAATAAAAAAAAAAAGATTTCTATAAAAACAATTGTCCCTAAAAGTATCAATTTGCTTCACCAGTTCACTTTCCTACAGTTGACACGAATTTGTCCTTGTTTGCCAGTCAAAGGCTTAATATTTCCCATCTTAATCATTGACATAGAAAAATCGTTCCAAAAAACTTCAGGGTTGTAGCTGTAAGTCTTTACAATATCATCAGTTGAGCCACCATTGAAAAGTGCTTGATCTGAGCTGAGTAGTCCTCTCTTCTCCACCAAGTTTTTGAAGTATGAAGTGTCAAAACGTGCAGGCGTGGGATCTAGAGGAGCGAGGTTAGTGTTGCCTCCATCACGTGGGCAAGTTGCTCTACGCTCTTTTGCAAATGCAGGGTCTATATTTGTTGCATTATAAGTTCTGTTCCTAAAGGTAAAACATTGTGCTAACCCAATGGTGTGGCCACCAGAGAGGGCTACAAGATCTCTCTGGTTCAGACCTTGGTTCTTGAAGTTGTTGATTAATGCAGGAAGGTCCATGAACGGAGATGGAAGGACATTGTTTGCAAGATTCTTACTAGCTGTGGTTGAATCCCTCCTCCCTAGCCTCACCTTCCATGATGGTCCTCCTAGCTGCAGCAACCATGACAGTTTTCATTAGAAAATGATTGATTACAAAATTTCTGACAATGGAAATGATAGGTTGAGTTTTCAATTTCAATCGGATAACAATAAGTCCATACCGCAACTACGGAGTCTCGAGCTGCAACAGCCAAGATATCGGCACAAGACACTACGGGGCGTCCACAAACTTTGTCCACTTCAGCCTTAATTTGGTCGATTACTTCAAATCCTCTGGTAGAATTTTCATTGGCACGTGCATTCTTTTCACTATCAACGGTAGCTGTAGAATCCAGCAGAAGTGAACCATCACAACCCTGCATTACAATGGCAAACAATTTAAGCATGCAACTTAAAAAAAAAAAAAAAAACTAAAAAGTACTGATAATAATGAAGAAATGTTGAGAAGTAAATGTAGTACATTAACGAAGCAGTCATGGAAGTGCAGACGAAGTAGAGAAGCTCCCATGCGCCGCTCGCGATGGACAGCAGCCTGGACTATTTTCTTGATGGCAGGCAAAGCTTGGGGACAAACTTGGTCATAAAATTTGGGAGATAAGGAAAAAGCTGTGGTTGCAAGAGCCAGCCAGACAAAGGTATGAAGAAGAAAATTGGTGGGTGAAGCCATTGATTAGAAAATTGAATTTGCTCTGAATTAATTTTCTTTCTTTTCAAGTTTGTAAGTTTTGGGAATGGTTGGAGTGCTGCAGGGTATTTATAACGAGCAATTTCGAGTAGGACTTAGCCAATCATGAGACTGGTTCTCAATGCTTTTATTTTCTTAGCCTGTCATTAGACTGGTTCTCAAGGCTTTTATTATACTTTTAAACCATCAGACTGTTCTTTAATTTAGATCTGAAGCTAAAATCGGCTTTCAGAGTTTATTGAAATGTTATTAAATTCGTTTATAATTTAATTTTAAGGATTTGAAATTCACTGATTGAACTTGCAAAATTTGTTGATTAGGTCTTTAATTGTTGATTGGATATCTTGACTTCTACCATTTTTGAGATATATATTGTGAACAGGAGGAATTATTTTACTTAGATTGGTTAATATTGGACTGGGCCTATTAGACTGGTTCTCCTTAGGAAACGAAGGGCAAAATTATGCAATGCAGCTTCTAATTTGAACTCACACATTATGACATTAATAATAAATTATTTGTTTAATTTTACCTTTGAAATATGTTTAAAATATTTATATATTTATATAATATATTATATAAATATTTTTTAGGCAGGATCAACTTAACGTATTTTTTATACACTTAAACAAACAATAGTGAATTGAATAGACCGAAATAAAGGTCCAAAGAAGATTTATGATTTTTTTTTTATTTCTTAATTTACTTTTAAATTTTTTATCTTATCATTTATCTGGTTGAAAATGATATTACGTGCATTAATCTTTTTGAATCTGTAATCTCCAAAGTCAACTCCAATATAAACAAATTAAAAAAAATCATGAAAAAATTGGAGTTGGACAGCGGAACCATAAAGTAGCTTCATCAGCTCACCTTCCTGCAATTGACACGAATTTGTCCATGCTTTGGGTTCAAAGGCTTAATGTTCCCCATCTTAATCATAGACTTGGTAAAGCATGCCAAAAACCTTCAGCATTCAAGCTGTATGATATAATATTCCTTTCTGTTAGCCAACCATCGGAAGCTATTAAATTTATAATGATTTTGATATATAAAAAAAAAAAAAAACAATATAAGGGTTAGCCCAAGATTTTATCTACTATCATTATAAAATTTAACTAGTCAGAATCGTTCAACTAGTTTATTAGTAATAAAATTTTCATTTACCTGTAAGCAAAAACGATGATTATTGTTGGGAAAGCCTGGCCCATGAGATGATTATGAGATGACCTTATAATTGTTGGGCCTTTGTTGGGTTAATTCAACCCATTTGGTTTCTACATACATATATATATATATTATATATAATATTGCAGATGAACGATTTAATTTAATTGCTTCATTTAATTTTTTTTAAATTGATATTTAATAAATTTGAAATTTTAGTATTTATAATTTTGTTTATCCAACCCTCCGTTGTAGAAAAAATAAACAATTATTGTAGATACAATTTGTGAAAGATGGGCTTTGTCTGATATTGACATAATTATTCTAGTGTTATGAGGTTTTTTTTTTAAAAAAAAAAAAAATTATCACATCATTGATAGTAAAATTTTTATGATTAATAGAATAACAGGTATCTTTTGAGATATTAAAAAAATTTTAAAGATAGAACATATGACCATCTTTTAACCCAGATTATAGTTTTTACCTTAATCTTCAGTTGGAAGAATCGAAAAGAGACCGCGCAATTTAAAATGACATTGGAAAATTCTGCACAAAGACATTAGTTTGCCAGAATGGACAAGCACAAATTGAAACAAACATTGGATTTGCAATGAAATTGACCAAAACAAAAAAAAATTATATTGCACCTGAAATTACATAAACAACACTCAATTAAACATTTTATTCAAATTAATACCTTATTCAAAACCACAAAATCGAAAAATATCAACTATAAAAGAGATAGATTCAATTGACTTTCCTACAATTTTTTCTGATTTGACCGTTTGTGCCTGTGAGTGGGCTAAGGTTTCCCATCTTTACCATTGCATTGGCAAAATCTGTCGAAAAAGTTGCCGAGTTGGAACTGTAAGTATTAACCTGAGAGTCCGTTGAACCCCCACTAAAGAGTTGTTGGTCAGAGTGTAATAGCCCTTTTTGGCCCTGCAAATTCTTGAAATATGCATTGTCAAATGATGTTGGACTTGTTGTATCGAGAGGGGCAAGGTTGTTGTCACCTCCTGTGCTTGGACAGTTTGCTCTTAGTGAAGTTGCAAAGGAGGAATCAATCGTGTTTTCATTATAGATTCTTGCCCGGAAGGAAGTGCACCTAGCTTGCCCGATGGTGTGAGATCCTGAAGAAATTAATCGACAAAATGACATCATTTCCTTGATGTTAACATGAATTTGATAAGAATGTTAATCAAGTTTGATGGCTGACAGTAAAGAAGTTAAGTTGCTAACAGCTTAACATACCTGAGAGGGCTACCATTTCATTAGCAGTGAAACCTTTGTTTGAAAAGGCACTAATGAGGCCACTAAGATTCAAAGCTGGAGAAGGGAGGTTGGAATTAGCAGCACTCAGGCTTGCAGTGGTCGAATCTCTTCTACCCAAAAGAACCGTCCAACTAGGTCCTCCAAGCTGAAAGAATATCAAAGTCATAAGTACTATTGATAGTGATTCCTGATTAATAAGAACAGAAAGTTCTTCTCCTAACCGAATTGACTGCCCTGGATGTGCATGAAATCATGATTAAAAGCAGGATCTTTTCACTTACAGCAACAACAGAGTCGCGAGCAGCAACTGCTACAATATCAGCACAAGAAACAACACCAGGGCACAAACTCTCCAATTGAGACTTGATGGTATCAATTACGTCAAATCCCCTCACTGAATTGTTGTTTGGACCAGCTGTTTTTTCTCCTGTGAAATTTGCTGTGTCATCCAACAGTATGGACGCATCACATCCCTGCTTCGTAATTAATAAACAAACTTGTAAGTTGTAATTTCTTTATATGTTCTAAACTTTTAAATTACAAGCGACAACACGAATTTCATGCATGATCATATGACTCCATATGATAAAATGGAAATATGAAAGCCCAGGTTGTTCGATCACACTCTCCATATGGCTGAGCTGATAAGAGTTTTTTTTTCAATGTCGGCATGATTAACATCAGGCTCTTTAACTTTAATTTCGATTTTTATGGTCCAAAAGTAAACATGACATGATGGCGGCATGCAAAAATACAAATGAACAAAACAATTTTTTAAAAATATACTACACATGATTAACAAACAATTAATCAGCATATCTTTTTTTAATGTCTCCTACAAAGTAAAAAATGTCGGCTTCTATGTTGAGTTAGATGCCGGTCACCAGTCAGGACAGTAACCCCAACCCTCCCCCAATTTTTTTATGCTAAAACGTTTTGTATTCTTTTGAATTAAATTCGTAAAACAAATCTCGGATAGAAATTTCTGTTTCATTAGACACAGCAGGAATGGAAATTGAACTCATGCAATGCAAGCAACAATGTTTCATTGAAAATTTGAGCTTGTAGCAATATTTAGGTGGAAATTAGATGAAGAAAAAGAAGACTTGCATTGACAAAGCAATCATGGAAATGAAGACGGAGCAAGGAAGCCCCCATGCGAGCTTCATTAGACACAGCAGAGCCCACTGCTGATTTAATGGTGGCAGGTGCTCTAGGGCATGTTGTTGCATAAAAGTTAGAAGACAATTGGGCAGATGCCACATTAATAAGAAGTAAAAACAATCCTAACAAGACTTTGAACTTGTCAAAAGGAGAGGAACATTTGGAAGCCATGGATAACAAATTGGCAAGAAATAAAAGAAAAAAAAAAAAAAAAAACTAAAGGTATAGCAAGGCTTCAAGCTTAGAGCTGGTGAGTGGTGATAAAGGATGAACAGAATTTCCTGTATTTATAGAGAGCTCTGCCATTTATCCAACCATCTAAGTCAACGAAAAAAATAAAATCGATCAAAAAAAATTAGATTAAGATAAAATTTGAGAATATTTCTAAACTTCTATAAAAAAATAATAATATGTGAATTATTTTTTAAGTTAGGAATTTGACTGCTAGCTGTAATCATGTAACTCCATAAGTGACAATGACTTAGTGCTACGCGCTATTATAATCCCTATAAAAACGCAAGACATATAGAATGCTTTGTCACTACTAATTCAGAATTTAGCAAAAACGTGTGTGTCCCACCAAAAAGATAACAAAGGAAACTCATTTACGTGTTTTTCTTATTTTTATTGGATTGAGTTGACCTGTTTTTGTTATTGTCTGTAACAAACAACAAGCCACACAAATTTATGGATTTCTAATTTTCTGAGCTAGCAACAAATACGGCCTCCACCAAACGAATAAGATATTCTTCAAGTTGCTACATTCGACTAGCTGTAAGTTACATCATGCCAGAGTTTATATTCTACAATGACAATTTCTTATGGAAATTCTGCTTATCTGTTTGAAAATTAATCAGAATTGATGTTGATTCACATATACCCAAAATTTGTTAAACCCGAAAATAGTATCTAATAAATACGAGTTTTAAATTTTACTATCTGGAATTTTTTTTTTCATATGTTTAAATTAGAATCACTTTTGTATAAAAGAAAATTTATTTCTTCATTATTGAATTAAAGTCTTGATAACAACTGTTTTAAGAATGTTCGTTAAGAGTGCTAGGTAATTTATTTTTTTAACGTTGTTCGCAAAACCCTATTGTATGGAATGTATATTTATATATATATATATATATATGTATATATATATATATGTATATATTGTTAGAAAGAGTGGGTTCAGTCTCATGTAATTGATTTTGGATCAATCAAAGACTATAAGTTCTAGTCTTGTTTTCTAGTAAGCCTTAAATAATAAAATAAGGGGTTATGTTTTTTAGGCATGAATGAGAAAAAACTACACTGAATAAAAAAAAAGTAAAAAAAAATAGAGAGAAAAGGAAGAAATTAAAGTTAGTTGAATAAAAGTCGATTTATAAGTCGATCGAGCTAAAATTTTGGCATTAAGTTTATGATTCATAATTTTATATTTTAAATGGTGAAGATCGGGTTTGAAATTCTCTAAGAACATATCTAGAGTACATTTATTGAGTCACCTATTTGGTAAGATGTTTTCAATTGTCTATAATTGTTGATTAGCTCTAGTTTTAGCTCGATGAAAACTTTGTATATCTATTATTTCATAGTTGAGTTTTTTTTTATGGTTTGTGATTTTTTTCCTCTACACTGGAGGATTTTTCACATAAATCTTAGTGTGTTTTATTTTTTCTACATTTTAAATGATGAAGATCGGGTTTGAAATTCTCTAAGAACATATCTAGAGTATATTTATTGAGTCACCTATTTGGTAAGATGTTTTTAATTGTCTATAATTGTTGATTAGCTCTAGTTTTAGCTCGATAAAAACTTTGTATATCTATTATTTCATAGTTGAGTTTTTTTTATGGTCTGTGATTTGTTTCCTCTACACTGGAGGATTTTTCACATAAATCTTAATGTGTTTTTATTTTTTCTGCGTTGTTGATTATTGATTGTTGTCTATTGTTGTGAGTTTATTGTGATATATTACTTTTGTGTTGTGTTTGTTGCTTTATGCCCAATAAGTAGTATCAGAGTGAGGGTTATTTTAAGATATTAATATAGAAGCTTCTTAAAAGTCTATGGTAGTTGACATAGGAGCAACATATCATTGTGTTCCTAAGAGAATTACAACTTACAAAGCAGGAGACTTTAGTTGCACTAAGATAGAAAACAAAAGTGTGCAACAGATAATTAGGATTTGTGATATTGTTATACAAACTAGTACGGGCTGCATGTTGACTTTGAGAGATGTTACACACATTCCAGATATGAGAATGAACTTTGAAATTATTAATTTGAAATTTCTAAAAATATCATCATTTGATAATTTGTATTTAATTCCAAAATTTTATATTTTTTATTATGTTTTATATTTTTTAATTTTTTTGGATTGAAAATAAATATTAATTATTGTTATTGAAACGTTGTCTAAATTATTCCACCATTTGGGTCAAATTTAGACAAAATTTCTCACTTAAGAATTTTATAAAAATTTACCATTTGAATTTTTTATAAATTTCATCATTGGATAATTAATATTTATTCCCAAAATTTTATTTTTTTTATTTTTACTTTTTTTTTTATTTTATTTAATATCAAATAATGAAAATAATAAATAAAGTGAATAAATAAACAATTATGCATAAAACAAAAAAATGAATAAACAATCGATTAAAGAAAAAAACAAGTATCAAACAATTAAAAAAAAACTAAATAAAAGTAAGAAAAGTACCAAAATTGAGGTAAGCCTTTGAAATTCTACCAAATCAATGTGCTAGCCTATCACATGACATTAAGGCATCAAAGCACACTAAGACACCTGCTCCACACGCACGTGGTTCCCCACCACTGTTGCCTTCCACTATTTTTCGATTCCTGCTAGCTTTTTTCGTTTTTGCTACTCAATCTTCTTTTCAGTTCCACTGTTGCCTTCTACTATTTTTTCGGTTCCTGCTAGCTTCTTTCATTCTTGCTGCTCAATCTTCTTTTTGGTTCCTTTTTTATTTTTTGGTGCCAACAATTTCACGTTCCTTCGCCTGTCGTCAAATTTTTATTTTTCTCCCTAATTTTTTTTGTGTGTTTGTGTGATATGTGTAGGCATGTATTTATAGGGTTTTGAATCTGAGAACTCCAATCCAAAAAGGAATCTTAATTTCTTTTGAATTTTAAACTTAAACACAACTCTAACTTTACAAACCAGTTCCAACAATTTCACACAAACTCAACCATCTATTTTTTTCATTTTTTATTTTTTTCATTATTTTTTTCACAAAAATCACAAGTAAACCCCGGACAAATTAGGTGTCTACACTAATAAGAATGTAATATATATGTTGACTAAGACACTTCTTAGGGAGAGGTTTGAGCTTTGTAGTAACTTGACTAGAATATGTTCTTTGGCCAAGGTAAGTTCCAAATGAAACTACTATAGTGATGAATCTCCTCCTAATGAGGCTAGATGGGGAGATTATTAGAGCGAGTGGGGTCCAACCCCTTTGTAATTGGTTTTTGATCAATCAAAGGCCATAGGCTTCAGCCCTTTTTTTCTACTAAGCCTTAAATAATTAAATAAGGGGCAGTGTTTTTTAGGCGTGAACGAGAAAGAGTGGTGCTAGATAGAAAGAAAAGAAAAGTTAAGAATAAATAGAGAGAAAAGGGAGAAGAGAGAGTTGGTTGAATGTAAGTCAATCCGTGGTTCAATCGAACTAAATTTTATCAACAAGTTTATGATTCAAAGTTTTAATTATGTGTCGTAACGTCGAGATCCAGGGATCTATCGCTAGACATTGACTTTTAGAGAGTCGCCACCAATCTTTTTTGTCTAGGTGCGATTGGCCACCTAAGGAATCTGTCCTTTCAGGGAACACCTAAGTTTAAGGGTCCCTAGAAGAATAGGTTCAGGTCTGCTAACCAGAACAGGGTTCGGGAGTTCGGTTACGTGTGAAGAAGGTTATAGCACCCTCACAACGCCCATCAAAAGATGGTACCAGCTTAAATTTGTGTTATCCAAAAGCCTTAAAATTTTACCAAGTAATTAGTTATTGGAAATTATTCTCAATTGACTCTAATACTTTTAGCAGAAAATTGAGAAAACTCCCTCACCTCAAGAGTATACAAGAAAAACTACTGTTTCACTTGCAGAGGCTCCATCGTCGGATTATTTAAAGAAAAAAACAAAATCAAAATTAAGATAGAAAGGAAGGAAAGAATGATTTTTTTTGTAGGGAAAATTGATACTTTCAACTTTTCCCCAAAAATATTTTTTGGAAATTTCGATTTTCAAGGAAAATTGATACTTTCAACTTTTCCTCAAAAACCTCTTTTTTTAAAAATTTATTTCTAAATAAAATTGATACTTTCAACTTTTCCCTAAAAATATTTTTTTTGGAAATTTATTTTTCTTTTAAGGAAAATTGATACTTTCAACTTTCAACTTTTCCCTAAAAATATTTTTTGGAAATTTATTCTTAAGAAAAATTGATACTTTGAACTTTTCCCTAAAAATATATTTTTTGGAAATTTATTTCTGAGGAAAATTGATACTTTCAACTTTTCTCCAAAAATATTTTTTGGAAATTTATTTCTAAGAAAAATTGATACTTTCAACTTTTCCCTAAAAATATATTTTTTTTGGAATTTTTTATTTTTATTTAAAGAAAATAGAATAATAAAAAAAATAAATAAAAATAAATAAAAAGAATATTACATAAACCTAATCTAATAAATAAAAAATAAAATAAACAAATAAACAAAGAAAAACAAAATTCAAAGAAAAAAAAAAAAAAAACCTGGAGCGGCTCGGATCGCGGCTCGGCTCGGAGGAGGCGACACGCGCGGGTCAGAAAGCGGGTCGACGCCCGGGTCGGGTCGGGTTCGACAAAACGCGCGGATCCTCTGGGTTACTTAAGGCCAAAACGACGTCGTTTTAAAAGGGTATAAAAGGCACTTCCCTCTGTTTTTCGGCAGAACCCTTCTCTTCTCTCTCTCTCTCTTCTTCCTTTTTCCTCTCCTTTCTCTCTAAAAACTGAAAAACACCGGTGGAATTTTCGTCGGATTCTGGAAAAACTCATCGAAATCTGGAAATTTCACCGGAAGTTGGCCGGAATATCACCGGTTTCTGGGATTCTTCGCCTAAAACTGGGTTGGTCGCCGGAAACTTCAAGGTTGGCCAGAATTTTCACCGAAAAATTCAAACTTCATCGAAATTTTCGCCGGAATCTGGAAATTTCCCAGAAATTTCCAGAAAAAATTTTCGCCCAAAAATTTCTAAAAAATTTTTCTCACTCCCAGAACACTCCTAAACTTTTCTTAGCTTCCTATACGCCTCCTTTTCTCTCAAATCAGTAGCTTTGCTTACTGTTTTCTGTGTGTCTTGCATTCTGTTCCAGAGTCCCTTTTATAGGGATTGATCAGGAGTTCCTGATCAATCTCAAATCCTCCTTGGACGGGAATTCAATCTTTGAATCCCACTGGACTCTTCTGATTGAATTCCCATTTTCAATGGGATTCTTCAGCCTTCAATCTCAGCCCTCCAAAATCAAAATCAAATAAAATAAAAAACTAGATAATTAGAGAAGATAAATCAGCAGATATTATAGGATAAATAATAAAAAAAAATATATCAGATATATAATTAGATAAGTAAAAATACAAAAATGAATAAAATAAAAAAGATAAAAAATATATATATATATATTTATACATAAATAATAAAATACACATAAATACTAACAAAAAATAAATAAATAAATATATACATATATTAATACATAATAATAATAATAAATAATACAATACATAAAATACAAAAGAAGAAGAAAAGAAGAAAAAAAATACAAGATAAAATTGAATTGGGCTTACCCATTTGGGCCAGGCCCAATTGATCTGGGCCGGACCCAATTGAGTGTCTACAACTACCCCTCTTTGCACATTTTCTGTGAAACAGAAATTGCGCAAAGACGTAGACACCCAATCAAGACTCAACTCAACATTTTTTGGTTTTTTTTTGTTTTTTTTTTGTTTTTTTTTTTTGTTTTTTTGTTTTTTTGTTTTTTTTTTACCAAAGCTCCTCTAAACAGAGGCACCACGACTTTTGGAAAGTAAATTGCTCCTCTAAACAGAGGTACCACGACTTTGGAAAGTAAATTGCTCCTCTAAACAGAGGCAACGAACTTGGAAAAGTAAATTGCTCCTCTAAACAGAGGCAACGAACTTTGAAAAGTAAATTGCTCCTCTAAACAGAGGCACCATGACTTTGAAAAGTAAATTGCTCCTCTAAACAGAGGCACCACGACTTTGGAAAGTAAATTGCTCCTCTAAACAGAGGTACCACGACTTTGAAAAAGTAAATTGCTCCTCTAAACAGAGGCAACGAACTTTGAAAAGTAAATACTCCTAGACAATCATGTCCGAAGGAGTTGAAAGTTGTGTTTGAAGAGATTTCAGGAGATTATGCCCAAAGGTCTTATAAATCAACCATGATACCAAGAGACATCCTATCTCAAGGATTAGGAACTTACCTGACAAGTTTCTTCTCAAACTTGCAAAGTCTTTTCATACCTGTCTTTTTCATGTGGGATGTTGGAACACCCCTGCTTCTTGAATTTGTATACTATACTTTCCTGAAAGTAGTGTATGCTATGCAAATGCATATGAATTTCAATGCATGCTATGCAAATGTTGGCCAATTAATTCCTGTTCAATGTATGGTACTCAAGTTTCTCAAGCTCTTTTTTTTTTTTTTTGGCATCAAGCCCTTTGATTCCTCAAAGATCCAATGACACTGTTCTTCTAAGATCGAACCAGTGTGACTCTTAATTATTTCTTCCATTCATATTCTTCCTGTAACAAAAATCTCTTCAATGTCCTAATCAGGAGCTGAACATCTCGATTCTGCCTTTATCACTCTTGATTTATTCAATGTAATGTAAAAATCTTTTTATGTTGTTATTCATTCATCAATCATTATTTTCAACTCAGAAAGAGAGAATGCATTTACACATTCCCTCCATGATGGGGTATTAAGAAGAAAAAGATATGAATAGTAGGGAAACAGTCATCAGAAAAAGGAGCAAAGAATAAAATGTTTCTTTATTAGCAAATGTCGGTAAACTTTGGCCAAGAAAGAATTACAAGGATAGGTATGGGGACAAAGCCCAAAATGAACAATAAGATAATCATGATAACATATCTCAAAGTTTTTTTCTGAAAACTCAACCCTCTGATGTATTTAACAACTTGGAACTCTTCTGAATTTGCTAACCTCCATATCAGCAGACTTTCAAATTCGATGCTGTATTCTCCTTATCTAAGCCACCTTTTCAGGTTTTCAACTTAGACAAACCCCCTATGACTCAAACCGTCCTTTTGGGGTTTTCGCCTTGAGTCCTCCTTGTTCACTTTTTCTTTTTTTCATTTTTTCTTTTTTTATTTTTTCATTTTTTCATTTTTCATTTTTTCATTTTTTTATTTTTTTCAAGCATAGTATTTCTTCACAGCATCAGAATTTACAGGATGGGGTAAATCATTTCCATCCATCTCAGTCAGTATCAACGCTCCACCCGAAAAGGCTCGTTTCACCACATACGGCCCTTCCCAATTCGGAGTCCATTTTCCTCTACTATCATGCTGGATTGGGAGAATTCTTTTCAAAACTAACTCTCCTTCTCGAAAGTAACGAGGCCGAGTTTTCTTATCATGAGCCCTCATCATTCTTCTTTGGTATAGCTGACCATGGCACAGTGCAGTCAATCTCTTTTCTTCTATGAAATTTAACTGCTCATAACGTTCTCGAATCCATTCAGCCTCTTCTAACTCAACTTCTTTTAAGACTCTCAAAGAGGGGATCTCTACTTCCACTGGTAGTACAGCCTCCATCCCATAAACCAATGAAAATGGGGTTGCCCCAGTAGAGGTGCGAACTGACGTTCGATATGCATGCAATTCGAATGGTAACTTCTCATGCCAATCTTTGTAAGTCTCGATCATTTTTTCCAAAATCCTCTTTATATTCTTATTGGCCGCCTCAACTGCCCCATTCATTTTTGGACGGTATGGTGCCGAGTTATGATGCTTGATCTTATATTGAGCACATATTTCTTGCATCATCTTGCTATTTAGATTCTTGGCATTGTCTGAAATGATTTTCTTCGGAAGTCCATATCTACAGATGATCTCCTTTTTTATGAACTTGCAAACCACAGAGTGTGTCACATTTGCATATGAAGCTGCTTCTACCCATTTTGTGAAGTAATCTATCATCACAAAAATGAATCTGTGCCTGTTAGAAGCCTTTGGGGTGATTGGACCAATGACATCCATGCCCCACATTGAAAATGGCCATGGTGGTACCATAACATGTAAAACAGACGGCGGAGCATGAATCTTATCAGCATATATCTGGCATTTATGGCATTTACGAGCATAGTCAATGCAATCATTCTCCATCGTCAACCAGTAATATCCCGCTCTCATAATCTGTCTTACCATCATATGTCCACTAGTATGTGCCCCACATATTCCATCATGCACCTCTTCAATGATTTTTTTCGCTTCAGTCTCATTTACACACCTCAATAGTACTTGATCCTTGCTTCTTTTGTAAAGGATATCCCCGTCCAGGAAAAAGCTCATAGCCAATCTTCGGATGACCCTTTTATCATTTTCTGTTGCTTGAACTGGATACTGCTGATCCTTGACATACTGTAAGATGTCATAATACCAGGGTTTTCCATCTTCTTCCCCCTCTACATTAGAACAATACGCTGGTATATCCTTAACATCTAATTTTATGGGCTGAATGTCGGTGTCATCATTAATTCGAATCATTGCAGCCAGAGTAGCCAATGCATTAGCAATCACATTTTCTTCCCGAGGTAAGTGATTGAACTGGACATCTTCAAATTGTTTCGTCAACTCTAGAATATACTTATGATATGGAACGAGTTTTGAGTCTCTCGTCTCCCATTCTCCTTTCAACTGGTATATAACTAGAGCTGAGTCTCCAAACACTTTCAGTGCTTTCACTCTTCTTTCTATAGCAGCTTGCAGGCCCATAACACATGCCTCATACTCAGCGATGTTATTTGTGCAATTAAAATTTAACCTCGCTGTTACAGGGTAGTACTGTTCTTCTGGAGAAATCAAAATTGCCCCAATTCCATGCCCCAAGGCATTGGCAGCTCCATCAAAGTACATTCTCCAACATTTTTCTCCATGCTCCCTTTCTTCCAGTTGAGAAATAGCCATCAAGTCTTCATCAGGAAATTCTAGCTTCATCGGCTCATACTCTTCAGTAGCACGATCTGCAAGAAATTCTGCTATAGCACCCCCTTTTATTGCTTTTTGGCTCACGTATATAATGTCGTATTTCGAGAGCATTACTTGCCATCTAGCGATTCTCCCAGACAAAGAAGGCTTCTCAAAGATGTACTTAATGGGATCTAATTTCGCTATGAGCCATGTAGTGTGATAGAGCATGTACTGTCTAAGTCTTTTGGTAGTCCACGCTAATGCACAACACATTTTCTCCAGTGAATAATACTTGGATTCGTATTCAGTGAACTTTTTACTCAGATAATAAATAGCTCTCTCCTTCCGGCTAGCCTCATCTTGCTGCCTCAGCACACATCCCATTGAATTTTTATATACAGTTAGGTACAAGATTAAAGGTTTCCCTGAAACAGGTGGCACCAATACTGGAGGGTTTGATAAATATTGCCTAATTTTATCAAACGCCTCTTGACATTCTTCATTCCATTTTTTAGGGTTACCTTTACGGAGAAGCTTAAAGATGGGATCACATTTGTAAGTAAGCTGAGAGATGAACCGAGAAATGTAGTTCAATCTCCCCAGAAAACTTCGAACTTCTTTTGGTGTGCTGGGAGGTGACAAATTCTGGATGGCCCGTATCTTATCGGGATCAACTTCAATTCCTCTTTCACTGACTATGAAGCCTAGCAACTTCCCTGACTTTACCCCAAAGGTGCACTTGGTTGGGTTTAATTTTAGCTGAAATTTTCTCAACCTCTCAAATAACTTTCTGAGGCTGGTGACATGATCTTCATCCCCACAAGACATTGCAATCATATCATCTACATACATTTCGATCTCTTTGTGCATCATGTCATGGAAGAGTGTTACCATGGCCCTTTGATATGTTGCCCCAGCATTCTTTAACCTAAAAGGCATGACTTTGTAGCAGAAAGTTCCCCACATGGTCACAAAAGTAGTCTTTTCCATATCATCTGCAGCCATCTTTATCTGATTATACCCCGAGAAACCATCCATAAAGGAGAAAATCGAATGCTTAGCCGTGTTATCTACTAGTGTGTCGATATGAGGCAAAGGAAAGTTATCCTTTGGGCTAGCCTTATTCAAATCTCGATAGTCCACACACATTCGTACTTTTCCATCTTTCTTAGGAACTGGGACTATATTGGCTACCCATTCTGGATACTTAGCCACTTGTAGAAAACCTGCATCAAATTGTTTCTTCACCTCCTCTTTAATCTTTAGTAGCATTTCGGGCTTCATCCGTCTCAGTTTCTGTTGAACTGGCTTACATTCTGGCCTTAGAGGCAATCTGTGCTCCACTATCTCTGTGCTCAGTCCTGGCATATCCTGATAAGACCAAGCGAAAATATCTACAAATTCTCGGAGTAGGTCTGTCAGTTGTTGCCTATCTTCAGATGAAAGTGAAGTGCCCATTCTGACCTCTTTCTTATTTTTTACATCTCCCAGATTCACTAAGTCTACTAACTCTTGATGGGGCTCAATCGACTTATTTTCTTGTTCAATCATCCTCATTAGGTCCGGAGGCATAACATATTCTTCAGAATTCTCTTCATCATCAAATTCATCAGTATTAATTGAATTCTCAAAGCTAACATCTTGATTGTTATCATGATTATCCTCATGTTCATTTAAAGACCTGCAATTGAATGAAATGGGATATGTTGGCAAGATGTGCTTGGGAAGATGGAAATAATGAAAACACAAGAAGAAATGAATGAAAATGCATACTTTTTAATTTTATTAAAAATAATAAATGATGAATGGCCCGAACAAAAAAGATCACCCCAATGCTTTGGGCAATAGCTATTGGGATGCTACAATTACATTGCATCTAAATCAAAAGTCGAAGGCATCTCGATAGCACTTCAATTGTTCAGCTCATAATCTGATGGATAGAGACGAACCCACTCTTCTTGATTTACCCTCACCTCATCTTCAACAGCATTAATGGCTAACTGGGTAAAATCATCTTCCACACTTTTTCTAGCATCTGGGTTCATGAATCCTCCAGGTCTGAAGGTTTCATACAAGTGTGGGATGAACATCAGTCTTGGTGTCTTTCTTAATGGCCTCCTTTTGACTTCCCACTCTGCCATCTCATAGCCTAAGCCTGCCCTATCGCTATTGTCTGCTATTGTTGGAGGTTCTTTAATTCCCTGTAAATTTTTGCCTAGCCCTAGTCCTAGACACCAGCCTTTATTGATGACTTGGCTCACCACTATCTTTGAAAAAGGCTGACTTTGAAATCTTTCACCTACAGTATTGACCAATTCAAAAGATCGATAGGAGCATTCCAATACTTCTTCGACAGCCTCTACATATGGAGTGTTCAATGGTTGAGTCACCATCATGTCTTCCTCCCCAACTACTACTACCAATTGACCTTCTACATTGAACTTGATCTTTTGATGTAAAGTAGAGGGCACAGCTCCTGTCATGTGAATCCATGGTCTTCCTAATAAACAGCTGTAGGACGGAGAGATGTCCATCACTTGAAATTTTACATTGAAGGTGCATGGCTCAATTTGTAAAGGCATCTCAATATCTCCTAGGACTTCTTTTCTGGTCCCATCAAAGGCTCTCACAATCATCTGACTATCTCGCATATGAGAATAGTCGATGGGTAGCCTTGTCAAAGTTGACATAGGCATGACATTGATGGCAGAACCATTATCGATAAGGACTTTAGCTATGATATGGCTCTGGCACTTTACTGTGATATGCAAGGCCTTAGCATTTCTCTTTCCCTCCAAAGAAATCTCATCATCACTGAATGAAATGTGATTTGGCATGACTAAGTTTCCAGCCAAGTGATTCACATATTCGACAGACACGTTATGTGCCACGTATGCCTGATTCAACACTTTCAGCAAGGCATTCCGATGTGGCTCTGAGTTCAGCAACAGTGATAACAATGAGATTCGAGCTGGCATTTTATTCAACTGTTCCACAACTGAATATTCACTATGTTTTACCAGCTTCAGGAATTCACAAACCTCCCATTCTGATACTGGCTTTGGCTGATCTTCTTCAGCCTCTATCTCTGGATTATTTCGTCTTTCTCCTTCTTTAGCCTTCTCCCTTCTAGCCTTCTCTAGCATTTCTGGGGTGTAACATTTCCCACTTCGAGTAATGCCTCCTACACCAGTAATATTGGAAGCATCAGCTTTGGAGACCTCTTCTTTTTGCCCCTGCACTACAGTGTCACATCCATATCTCCAGGACACAGCTTTATCATCTTTGTATGGAAAAAGAGTCGGGACTTTAAAAGTTACCGGCCTAGGGAGGAGCTTGTCTATGACTGATTTTGGTTTGTTTCCACACCGAATTGTCACTGGTTTGGGAAACAGCTTTTCAGGCCTATCAGTCATGCATACCTCAGCATTCTTCAAGCTTTCTTTTTCTTCGTAGACCTCCATCTGATGTGAATTCAAAAGTTTTTGCACCTCTCGGTGAAACTGTTTACAGGTCTCAATGGAGTGGCCTCTTGCCCCACTATGATACTTACAACTAGTACCAGCTATATATGCTCCATGATAGCTGTGTGGACTTACCAGTTGTATCATGTCTGCTTTTCGTAAGACATCAAACAATTGATCGAGAGGTGTCTTAATATCTACCACTTCTTTCTTCACATGACGCTCATGCTCTTCACCTATAACATTCACATTATGATTTGGCAAAGGATTGCCACTAACATTTGGTGCAGTCATCCCTCCAGTGTCAAAGCAGATCATCTCATCCTTGATCAACCGTTGCACTTTATATTTCAGAGTAGTGCAATTTTCGGTGGAGTGACCAGCAATCCCATAATGGTAGTCACAGTGGGCAGTGGGATCATACCACTTGGGGTAAGGTGGCTTGAGGGGTTCTAATTTACTTGGAGCAATCAAATGATTGTTGTAGAGCTCCTTGTATAATTCCGTATAGGTCATGGGAATAGGGTCAAAAATAGGTCTTTCGCGAGTGGTTCGTTGCTCCCGCGAGCCACCAGCAGGGTTAGTTGGGCAAATTTGTGGTTTTGGGGTAGGTTGAATGTTAGAACTGTACATGGTGTTTTGGGGTCTATGAGAGGTTTGATAGGTTTGGGGGTATGGTGGTTGGTATGGGTGAAAAGAAGTGTTATTTACAGTGGGGTGATAGGGTAGATATTCTGGTGGGGGGTAGGGTGAATAACCCCTAAGTTGCTGTCTATCAAAGCTCACAGCCTGAGCTTCAGTTTCTTTTTTCTTCGGGATTCTTTTGCCAGATGCTTCATTTCCTTCTAGCTTGCCATTCTTGATGGCGCTTTCAATGATTTCTCCCGAAATTACCATATCGGTAAAATTCTTTGTTGCATTCCCTATCATCTTTTCATAATAGAGAGGTTTTAAAGTGCTAACAAATAGCACTGTAGTTTTTTTCTCGGTCAGAGGAGGCTGTACCTGAGAAGCAATATCTCTCCACCTCTGGGCATACTCTTTAAAAGATTCGTTTGCCTTTTTCTCCAGATTCTGCAAAGACAAACGATCTGGGGCCAAATCGATGATATGTCGGTATTGACTGATAAAGTCATGTGCCATATCGCTCCACGAGTGAATGCGAGTCCTGTCCAGCTGAACATACCATCTGGCCGTAGAGCCAGTAAGACTGTCTTGGAAAACATGCATCAAGAGTTTCTCATCCTGTGCATGAGCTGCCATCTTCCTGCAATACATGGTGATGTGGGTTTTGGGGCACTTTGTACCATCATATTTTTTAAATTTTGGTACCTTAAACTTATGGGGGATAACCACATCAGGAACTAAGCAAAGTCCAGCGGCATCTACTGACCCATAGAAGTTAAATCCTTCCACAGCCCTTAGCCTTTGCTCTAGCATGCTAATCTTGGAACTTTTCTCAGCCTCTACTCTTATCTTTTCCTTCTCCTTCTCTTTTAAATCATCTAGATCAGGAATTGGTTCTACTGCCTTTTTAGTGAAGACAGGATTTATATAGCTGTTATACTGCCCGGGGTTGAAAGTCGATGGCATTCCAGGATATGTTGGATATGCGAAGTGTTGTGGTGGGACCTCTTGAGCCGACTGAGCTTGAGGTGGGCCAAAACCTGGAGGGTACAGGGGGTCAGCTATTTCTTGTAATGGGGGAATTTGCTGGCTTGTACTTTTTTCAACTCTTTTTTCTTTGTTCATGTTATTAAGAGCCTCCAGAATCTTGCTTAGCTCACCCTCAATCTTCTCCTGGGCTTTCTCTATCTTTTCAAATCTTTGGGAATTTTCCTGCTCCATTTGCCTTACTCTGAATCTTGTGTTGAATCGATGGGTAGGATTTTCGCTAGACGGAGCTATCCTGGAACCTTGAGTACCATATCTTAGAATCAATAAATTGGCATGATCATCACATGGTTATTTTGTAAGTGTAATGAATGAGAATGCAATGAATGAGAATGTAATGAATGAGAAATGCATGTATGCAAAGAACATTTGCCTCAAAACGGTATTCAACTAAAAAATTTCATTTATTCCAAAAAAAAAACTTTGGTCTACATTGAGTTTATCATCCTAGCATTATAGCCATAAAATTGTTTGATCTGTTCATACTGGGCCTTGGCCTCTTCTATGAAGTTCAAGAGACGCTGTCCATGTTCTCCTACTGGGCCACCACTTGTCTTAATGCCTCTGCCTCTTCCACCATCTCTCTTGCCTTACGCACCCCTTTATGAATTTGGGCTGTTAAGTGCTCAATGTATTTCTGTCTCCCTAGGTTCTCTCTTTTACCACACCAGACTTGGTATGATAATTCTCTATGTTCTCTAACCAATGCAGCAATGTGGTCTCCTTGTTCATCCAACCTTTGACTTAGCCCGCTCAAATAACTGTTTAGCATGTTAATTTCTGCCTGTGCTTCAGTACTTTCTTCTTCCAATTCGGCATACTCTTGCTTCAGTCTTGTGTTTTCCTCAGTCAGCTCGACAATGGTTATCCCTTTGGCCCTTTCTCTCACACATAGCCTCTTATGCTCCTGGTGTAACCTTGCTAGATCTTCAGTAGCTACATCACGTTCTCTAGCAATCTTATGAATTTTAACTTCATAATTTTCAGCTCTACCTTTCCACTGGGCTTTTTCTTCTTGAAGTTCTTGAATCTCTTTCTTTAACTTGATCTTTTCAAATTCAAACTCTTTTGTTGCCAGTTCTAACTCTGATGGTATCTCTTCAAGCTTTTCTTCTGTCGGTGGTTGAGAGACTTCATAAGTGAATACCATTTCTTGTCTTCTCTTTGTTCTCCAAACCAAGTAACCTGGAGTGACTTTTTCAGTGAATGGTCCAGGACTCACTCTTTGGGGATTTTTCCATGCTTTGATCATCCCATTCATCCTCTGAAATGCTTTAGGCTCACTATAAGAGAAATCTAACTGATGAAGCTCATAAGTCATAGGAATAAACTGTTCTCCCCCCAATTGTCTCCTTACTAAGAGCGGTGCATAATTCGTCACTCCCCATAAACCTAGAAGTGGAACCACTGTATTATCTCCACATTGGTATAACATAGGCTCTCGATTCATCCATGGGGCTAACCATCTCACCCTGGCACCTTCCAACTTTTGTAAGAAAGTTATCCATTCTTGTTTAGACTTCTGCTTTGACCACCCACTTTCACAGAACTCTTTGATCGGAAAGCGATTACGGACATAAATCTTCGAGAAAGCCCCATTTCCTTGTTCAAAATGGCTTTTCATCCATACGTACAATAGCTGTATGCATCCTATGAAGCGCCTTCCATTTCGACGATAATAACTCAAAGATCTGATAGTCTCTGCTAATATTACCGTTGAAAGATTACAGCCATTGATCACACTCTCAAAGAAATCAACCACTGCTATCTCAATATGTCCCAAAACCTTTGGAAAGATTACCAGTCCGTATATAGCCAAGGCAAATATGTCTAACCCTCGTTCTTCATTGATGTGTTGCATCAGAAACTCATGAAAGAACTTCCAAGGTAGGTAAACCTGTTCTTGTTTCTTCTTTGTATGAGAATCTACAACTTCCTTGTCTATCCCCATGAGTTGAGCCAGACTTTTACGAAATCCTGACTTATGTTTTTTGACATATATCTTGTCAGGAGTCTTTAAATGCAAACCCAATAAGACCGAATATTCTTCTATGGTGGGAGTCATATCAGCTTCGTTAAAGATAAAACACCTGTATGCAGGATCTCAGAATTGTGTTGCAGCTCTAATTAGTTGATCATCAACAGCCACTGCTAGAAGGTGTGCTATATGCCCATGCTTCTGACAAAACTGCCCTTGTCTTGACAGACTCATCTTTTTCCAGATGTCAACCAAATCTTCTAAATTGTTCTGTTTGAGGAGGACAGATGTTTCTTGAGACAGAGTAGACTCATACCCAATTGGCAAGCAATCTCCCATCTTCAATTGAGTCTTTTCTGATAGGGCCCTTACTTCATTAGGTGTCCCACAGGGTGCTAATACTGATGAAGAGCAAACTAGGCGTTCATTGGTGTCCATGAAAAAAAATTTGTTGAAGACCGTTTTTCAAGCAAATGTTCTTTTATGCAACCTTATGATATGCGTATGAACCAATGCAAAAGAAATAAGAAAAAGGTTAGTATACCCAGAAAAAGAACAAATAACTAAGTAATTTTACACATCACACATCACACAAAGTAAAAGGGATGAATCCTATGCTTTTGGTCAATTCTAAAAAGGAAGAGTGATAGCTCTATCTATAGGTTAGGCATTCTTAAGGTTCACTATATGTGGTTTTAGGGTCAAAGTCTAAAGGTCCTCAAATTGTTACTTACATCCTTGTCCATCACAGACTAGTAAGGCACCCTAATCCTCACCCATTACAGGCTACAAGCGAAAAAGGTTCAATTTGAGTGGGAGTATTTCGCTAGCCACTGTGGAGGTATTAGACCTCACGAAAGCAATAGGTACTTTACTCCCTCCTAGAGGGACGGAGCTCGGGTGTAGAGCTCATGTTATGCACATGCACATGAATGACATAATTAACAAGATAAATAAACAGGAATGAATAATAACACATATATACAAAAATGGTTCAATTTTATTAGGCTTTTGGATAACACAAATTATTTGCTGGCCTGACTCTCAAAGTCCCCAGTGGAGTCGCCAATCTGTCGTAACGTCTAGATCCGGGGATCTATCGCTAGACATTGACTTTTAGAGAGTCGCCACCAATCTTTTTTGTCTAGGTGCGATTGGCCACCTAAGGAATCTGTCCTTTCAGGGAACACCTAAGTTTAAGGGTCCCTAGAAGAATAGGTTCAGGTTTGCTAACCAGAACAGGGTTCGGGAGTTCGGTTACGTGTGAGGAAGGTTATAGCACCCTCACAACGCCCATCAAAAGATGGTACCAGCTTAAATTTGTGTTATCCAAAAGCCTTAAAATTTTACTAAGTAATTAGTTATTGGAAATTATTCTCAATTGACTCTAATACTTTTAGCAGAAAATTGAGAAAACTCCCTCACCTCAAGAGTATACAAGAAAAACTACTGTTTCACTTGCAGAGGCTCCATCGTCGGATTATTTAAAGAAAAAAACAAAATCAAAATTAAGATAGAAAGGAAGGAAAGAATGATTTTTTTTGTAGGAAAAATTGATACTTTCAACTTTTCCCCAAAAATATTTTTTGGAAATTTCGATTTTCAAGAAAAATTGATACTTTCAACTTTTCCTCAAAAACCCTTTTTTTGAAAATTTATTTCTAAAGAAAATTGATACTTTCAACTTTTCCCTAAAAATATTTTTTTTGGAAATTTATTTTTCTTTTAAGGAAAATTGATACTTTCAACTTTCAACTTTTCCCTAAAAATATTTTTTGGAAATTTATTCTTAAGAAAAATTGATACTTTGAACTTTTCCCTAAAAATATTTTTTTTGGAAATTTATTTTTCTTTTAAGGAAAATTGATACTTTCAACTTTTCCCTAAAAATATTTTTTGGAAATTTATTCTTAAGAAAAATTGATACTTTCAACTTTTCCCTAAAAATATATTTTTTTGAAATTTATTTCTGAGGAAAATTGATACTTTCAACTTTTCTCCAAAAATATTTTTTGAAAATTTATTTCTAAGGAAAATTGATACTTTCAACTTTTCCCTAAAAATATATATTTTTTGGAATTTTTTATTTTTATTTAAAGAAAATAGAATAATAAAAAAATAAATAAAAATAAATAAAAAGAATATTACATAAACCTAATCTAATAAATAAAAAATAAAATAAACAAATAAACAAATAAACAAAGAAAAACAAAATTCAAAGAAAAAAAAAAAAAAAACCTGGAGCGGCTCGGATCGCGGCTCGGCTCGGAGGGGGCGACACGCGCGGGTCGACGCCCGGGTCGGGTCGGGTTCGACAAAACGCGCGGATCCTCTGGGTTACTTAAGGCCAAAACGACGTCGTTTTAAAAGGGTATAAAAGGCACTTCTCTCTGTTTTTTGGCAGAACCCTTCTCCTCTCTCTCTCTCTCTTTTTCCTTTTTCCTCTCCTTTCTCTCTAAAAACTGAAGAACACCGGTGGAATTTTCGTCGGATTCTGGAAAAAGTCACCGGAATCTGGAAATTTTACCGGAAATTGGCCGGAATATCACCGGTTTCTGGGATTCTTCGCCGAAAACTGGGTTGGTCGCCGGAAACTTCAAGGTTGGCCAGAATTTTCACCGAAAAATTCAAACTTCATCGAAATTTTGGCCGGAATCTGGAAATTTCCCAGAAATTTCCAGAAAAAATTTTCGCCCAAAAATTTCTAAAAAATTTTTCTCACTCCCAGAACACTCCTAAACTTTTCTTAGCTTCCTATACGCCTCCTTTTCTCTCAAATCAGTAGCTTTGCTTACTGTTTTCTGTGTGTCTTGCATTCTGTTCCAGAGTCCCTTTTATAGGGATTGATCAGGAGTTCCTGATCAATCCCAATTCCTCCTTGGACGGGAATTCAATCTTTGAATCCCACTGGACTCTTCTGATTGAATTCCCATTTCCAATGGGATTCTTCAGCCTTCAATCTCAGCCCTCCAAAATCAAAATCAAATAAAATAAAAAACTAGATAATTAGAGAAGATAAATCAGCAGATATTATAGGATAAATAATAATAAAAAAAATATATCAGATATATAATTAGATAAGTAAAAATACAAAAATGAATAAAATAAAAAAGATAAAAAAAATATATATATACATAAATAATAAAATACACATAAATACTAACAAAAAATAAATAAATAAATATATACATATATTAATACATAATAATAATAATAAATAATACAATACATAAAATACAAAAGAAGAAGAAAAGAAGAAAAAAAAAATACAAGATAAAATTGAATTGGGCTTACCTATTTGGGCCAGGCCCAATTGATCTGGGCCGGACCCAATTGGGTGTCTACATTATGAATAGTGAAGATCAGGTTTAAAGCTCTATAGGAACAAATCTAGGGTGTATTTGTTGAATCATCTATTTGATGAGATTTCTTCAGTCGTCTCTCTAATTGTTGATTAGCTCTAATTTTGGGTAGAGAAAAACTTTAAATATCTATTATTTGATAGTGAAAATTTTTTTGATAGTTTGTGATTTTTTTCCTCTACACTGCAAGGTTTTTCACGTAAACCTTGGTGTATGTTTTATTTTTCTTACGTTATTAATCATTAATTGTTGTCTATTGCTATGGGTTTATTACGATATATTACTTCTACATTGTTATGTTTGTTGCTTCAGATCTAACATATATTTATATATATAATTAGCTCCCTGAATAATAATAGGAGTCTTATACGATGCTAAAGATAAAAATGGAAAGAAGGCAATGAAAGCAAAATAAACGAACTAATATTCCTAAAAGACAAATGATAAATTTCAACACAATTGAACATGTTTCGCTATTTTTTTTTTAAATTAAAGAATAAGGTTTTGAGAAAAAGATATTTGAATCCATCACTTGTAAGAGAAAATCTGAATCGTTGAGTCAAGTGCATAAATTTTATATGAGAAGAGAAATTTTAAATTGAAGAAGTTTTTTGGGTAAAAATCTAGAAATTCTTTATAAAAAGTTTAATTAATTTAAATTTACATTTGCATAAAAATTTTGAAATATTTCTATTCTCTTAAAACTATTATTAGATATAAATTTGTTTATATTGGACCTATTAATCATAATTGTTTAGGTTTTTAATTTAATATTTATTTGATTGCTTTTATAGTAAGAAATTTTATGAACTTTAATTCATTTAAAATGTTACACGTATGTTGACTCTAATGGTGTGAATGACTCAAGTGGAGAATCTTGTTTGGTCAATGGGAAAAGGAGAGCCAATATACTTAATGGTGTGAAAGTCTTAATTTTGATATAATAAAATAATATATTCAAGAAAAATTGTATAATCAAGCAATTAAGTACTTTTTATTTCCTTTTTGCTTTAAGTAGCTATAATTTGTTAACTTCGTGAAGGTTGTAACGTGAAATGCAATGAAATTAACGCCCTTTATCTTGTCCAAATGATTCCTATGTGACGTACATGTCATGTGGATGTTTGGAATACATCCACTATAAAGCCAATAAAAAAAGTATTAAATCAAATAGAATCAAAAGGAAATAACTACTATTACACTTTAACAATTAGTTCAATGTATATTTAATGTATGCATTACTTGATTGAAGAATTTGATTTGAAAATTTTTTTCAAAGTAAAAAAAAAAATAATTACTTGGTAATTAAAGTCTTTATAAAGACAGAAGGGAACCTTCTTTATATAATTAAAGTCTCCATGAAATTTCAAATTAAGTTGGTGTGAGAATTTGGTTTGTTAACACTTATCACTTCTTACTTGTCTTTTTCTATGAGAATAAACTTTATATTTCTTTTTTATGGATAAATAAAAAAAATTATTTTTTGTACCATTAGCAGTAGGAAAATACATTTTTTTCCTTCAATATTACTTAAATTTTTTATTATTTGATTAAACGACAAGATTGATTTCAATGAAATTAAAAATAATAATAAAATTTATTATAATTGAGATTAAAAAAATAATTTACTATAATTGTGATTGAAAAAAATTCATAAAAAATTTATACTGAATGAATTTTATAAAAATTAATATTTAAATTCAATTGATAATGCCATGAACTCAATTACATCACACTAAAGATGCAGTAGAATCCAAAGCCCCCACTTAATAAAAAAATCAATTATAGTATATGGGAAAAGATCAACCTAAAATATTAATCTATATAATTAATAATTTCTTACATAAAATAATGTCCAGCAAATTAAGCATGGCATTTAAGTAAAGATAGTGGCCCTGTAAATAAAATAAAATACGTAAAAAAATTCATGTCGTTGACCAAAAACAAAGATATAACATCAATTAAATCTCAATATTAATGATTTTATTTTTTGAAAGCAATTGGCATACGTACTAATTAAACAGTTTTAATTTATAGGACTTTTGTAAGATAACCGATACAACATTTGTCTTTAAAAGTCAATAAAGATAACAACGCTTTATGCAATTATTATACAAATTACTGACGTAAATTTCAAAGTTCCACAAAAAGAAAAAAAATTTTATACTGTTTTAGATGATGAAATTTTGAAAGTAACAGCTAAGCATACATGTTGAAAATTGAAAAATAATTAAGTCATAGATTAATGTATCCAAATGATTCAAGTAAATTATTTTTATTGGTTAAACAATTGATGGATAAGATAAATAATATATAATATATGCTGTATTGTATTTTTGTCTTAAATGTTTGTATTCCGACAAATTTATAAGAGTTTGAAATTGAATTTTTTATAATGGAGGTCGCAATTTGAAACAAAAAAAATTACAAGTATCGAAATTTTTTATAATAAAATTTTAATTAATTTTAAAATTTTATTAAAATTTTTTTTGATAAATAATCAATCATATTTAATAAAAAAATTAGTGATAATTTTTTTATTTTTAAATTTATTTAATGATTTCAAAATTGTTATGATATTTTTTAACTGTTTTAGTCCAAATAAAAAAATCTAATGTAGAAATACTAGTTATACCAACATCGTTGTATGTAATATACTAAAAAATTAAAAAATATCAAATATTTTTCAGCTATTTTAATTTAATTGCCAAACACATTGAATGTGCATTTCATTCAGTTTTTTTTTTTTTTTTTTGCTTTCTTTGCAAGGGATTAGTTGTCAAGGCAATCCCTTGATGATTTGAAGTCAAATATAGTGAATTATTAAAAATTAAAATGCTCGTTTGCTTCATTTTTAATTAATTCGAGCTTTGTAAATGTGAATTTGACATTCCTAATTAAGAAAAAAAATTAATAAAAAAGTATGAAACAAATATTTGTAGACAAGAATTTCCTTAGCCGCAATGGCTGCTGCCCCACACGCTTTGCTTAAAGCAAATGTCAGAATTTGAAGCATCTTTGATCTTTCAACGTTCCTTTTGGCTATCTAGAAAGTATTCGATAAAATTATGCTTTTTCTCAATGGCAGGCACTTATTAATGATAGGGAAAGAATTAGACGTGCATGCCTAAGTCTATGTATGAAAAAAAAAAAATTACACAAAGATTTCTGAATATTTTTTGAATTAAATCTTTAGTTCAGATTTAAGTATGAAATTGCCATTGTAAGTAAAAACTATTATAGAAACATTGTCATCGAATTTATGATTGAAAAAATGCACTCCCTATGTTCCAATTAAATTATCACAATTGGTTTTTTAGTCATATGTTTCTAATTTTGGTCGTTATTATTTTAAATATTTTAATTAATTAAAATTTTTAAAATACATATTTAGAAATTATTTTATGTAAAGTTTTTAAAATATATTTTTTATATTTTTATCAATAATAAATATAAAATAATAAGATGTCAAAGTTTAAAAATTTTGACAAAAAATAAATTTTGATAATTTAATTGAAATAAAAGAGAGTACTTAAAAAGCATCATGAAAAAAAATATGACAAGGCCTCTTTAGTAGAGACAATATATAGTATTTTATGTAAGAAAAAAAAAGATTAAGATTAAATTAGACAACTTTGAAAATATAATGGCAAAATTTAATGATATTGAAATGAAAACATTCAATATTATATGGCAACTTTGACCGACTTTGTTAAAAAAAATAGCTTACAAGAATTTTTTAAAAAAAAGGTCATAATTAAAGATAAAAAATAATTATGAATATTAAATTTTAAATTTTAAATTTATTACATGTTATTTTTTAAAAATAATTATATAAATTAATTTACTTTTAACTATAAACTCAATGTTTGAGAAAATCTTTTTGCTTTTAAAATAATAATAATCAAAAGAGAAAGTGATTGAATTTAATTGAAAAATGTTGTAGTTTGCATCCTTACCCTCTTACCTTTATTAAGGTCCCAGATTCGTAATGTCAAAATAAAAAAGTATCCCAGATTCCCCCCTTGATTATTATTGTCCAATTCTTGGAGTCTTTGCGGAAAGACAAAAAAGAAAACCAATCATTTGGCTGCATGGATAAGTTTTTCTAGTATTCTGATTCCGACATGGTTGGTTTTTACTGGGAAATTTCAAACACGCCTCTTCTTTTTTTTTTCTTTTTGACTTTTGTTTTTTTTGGTGTGAATCAAATTTCTACATTGCAAAAGATGTTTCCTAACTTTCCAGATGCCGGTATTGTTTCTAATTGATTAACACATAAATTCTAAGATTGATAAGTAAGATTTGATTGACAATCAGCACATGTCTTACTGGCAATGAAAAGAACTTAGATCGGTGGATACCTAAAATTATGATAAAATAAAATAAGATAATATTATAAATTAAATTAAATTAAATATTTTATTTTATTTTATATTTGATGTATATAAGAATTAAAAATATGATAATTTATTTATTAATTAAAATTATATTCTCTAAAAATTTATATAACTTAAATTATTAATATAATTTTTAAAGATATAATAAGACATGTAAGTTTAATCTTATAAATTAAAAATAATCGTTTTTATTTTAAGAATATTAAATTATCCTATAACAAGAAGACGATAATCTTCTTTATAAATATTATCAATTTCAATTAAATACAAATCAAACATAATATCAAATAATTATCATACTATCATTACATACATTAAACATGACCTTATATAATTAGATTTCAAATTACTTTTTTTTTATAAAGTTACATTTACAAGCAAATATTATAATTAAAACAAAAATTACATTCATGTAAAAAAGTTGAAATAAATAAACAAACCAATCGACAATCTATTTATTATCAAACAAATTTAACATAAAATTAAATCAAATTAAACTCACAAAAGGCAAGACTTAAATCTAAATACTCAAAGGTTTTAGATACTTTCTCAAAGGTTTTAATTAGGTAGCTCTTTTACATTATTTTCTTGGGTTAGTCTATTTTGGACCTACAAATAATTTACATATTTTAGATAATAAAAAGCATATGTTTTAGCCAATAACATTTAATAACTTTTATGGCGTCTCTTCACCCAGTTTCTTTTCCATCACGTTTCTCACTTTAATTCCCTCTCTCCGTCTCTCGTTAACTTCACCAAATAGGGCCCGAGTATTGGCCTGTGGCCTCGTTATTTCGGCTGCTTCTTCAGGACGAAATATGGGTTTTGGCAGTGAAAAGAGATGCAAGGAAGCCCATTCTTAAAGTACTTCATATGCTTAGCTAGTTAAGACAGCCAATCTTGATTAATATTTATGCATTTTTTATTCCACAAGACCCACGGCTTTTAAAGAGTTGAAACCAATGCTAACTTCAGTTTTCGAATATACTGCTTTTTTTTTTAATTTATGTGATAATGGATTGTTTAATGGGAAGTAATGCCCCCTCATTTTTATAAATTTCATATTATTCGTCTAAAATTTTGAAAGAATCTTAAAATATAAACAATAAGGCATAATATTAATATATATATATATATATATTTGTTTTATTCAAAGTTACAATTATTACTCTTATATACAGGTGGTAATTCTGCGGGTTAATACGTATTTTTTTTTTTTAATTTGAATCATTTCGAGTTTTGAATTTTTTAAATTTAAGCTATTTTGGGTTTAAACTGATTTTATGTTTGAGCCAATCATGTTATTTTTTAAAATTTTATAAAAAATATAAATCATTTTAATATACATTTTGAATCTAAATTAAGTTCGAATTCAAATATTTCCAAGTTTAAACACTTTAGAGTTAAATCTTTAACTTTTATTATAAGATTGGGTCGGTGAATTTTTAGATTCATTTTGTCACCTCTATTCTCATCTATTGTTTCTCCTAAGCCTTAATTTATTATTTTTATATCCTTTATTTTGTAGCTCTCATCTATTGAATATGCAGTTACACAAATCAATTGTATCCAAAATTATAACTTTTTATCTTAGATTACCCCCATGGTAAATCCCACATATGTTTCTCCACTGTATCTTATAAGTTTTTTTTTTTTTTTTTGAAATTTATACATAACAAAATAATTAAAATCCCCTAGCTTAGGTCATTGCATTGTTCATTGTATATATAAAACCTCCATTTTCTGGAAATCTTCACAATTTATGGTCTCAAAAGCCTACAGTCAATGTTTCTAAGATATTTGTTACATGTTTAATAAAAATTATTTATATTGTTTAAATTAATTATATTATATATTTTTTATTTTCAAACTTAAATCATTGAAGATGATAACATAACATGTTAATAATGTAAAAAAAATAACGATTTTATCTCTATAAATGCTCACAATTTTAATTAAGTAGAAACCATAAAATAAATGGCTTAATTTTTTTTTCTCAGCCAAAAAGGACTTTTTATTAAAGTAAGCATAGAACTACACTTGTTCATGACCCAAAACGATGACCTCATCCCTTTCCTTCGAACACAGACTCATTTCTAGCTAACCATAATGCCCATAATGTAGGACCAACTTTTCCTAATCAAGCCATGGAAAGGTACCGTTTCAGACTGGCACAACATGTCTTCCACCTTGTTCGGACAGACCCATGCCAGACCCCACCATTCGAAGCCCCAGAACCAAACACTACATGATAAAGGACATGACACCAGTTACAATTTGTCTTTCCTCATACAGCACACCCCTAGGCTAGAAGGAATGCAATTTTTGCACGCAAGCCATAGAAAATTTTGCACTTTTGGTGGGATATTGTATTTCCAAATGGAGACGAATCTAACCTGATTATCTGCACTGAGATGTTGGCTATATCCAGGTAACTCACAAACTGTTTGACTGAAGAAATTACCCCTTTTGTCCAGCTCCCATATTAGTTTATCATTGTGTTATAGTTAATAAATTGCTTAATATATTTCATGTTGTCATAGTTGATAAGTACTTATATATAATTGTAAATTAATTTTGCTTGTATGAAATGTTTTTGTTAATAAATGTGATATATTTCACATTAAATGACAATAGTTTGCATTTGGAGGGCATATCTTCACACACTTTTTCACCTCATTTTTAGCATTTGAGAGATTTTTCCTAATCATTCCAAGACACTGCATAAACAGCAATTCAACAGGCTGAATGATAAATTAAAAAGAATAAAAATCCTATATAAGAGGAACATTATATCTTATTTTTCTTGAAATGCATGTTCCCCAGACGTTAATTTTTCAAAAGCTGATTCGCACATCAAACTTAATATTACTCAAATGGTCATATTAATAGAATATCATTCGTGTAAGCTTTTCCATTGCCTTTTGTTGCATTTGGCGTAAAATTTTATATTAGTCAAGTTACTTTTTTTTTCTTAATTTTTCCAATGGTCTTTACATGTAATAGAGCTAGTACTCTCCCTTTTCCTTTTTTTTTTTTTTTTGATATAAAAAAAAGCAAAATCTAGATATAAAAAAAAAAATGCAAATGCTGGGATCGAACCCTAATCTTACAGAAATCCGCTTCAAGTTCCTTTCTCTCTTTTCCTTTGTTTTTTGATCTCTCATTTTAACAAAAATGAAATATGTAATCAAATTTTTATAAATTTGAATTATTGATTGAGTAAGTTGAGCGTTTTGGAAAACAAAAGGAATTAAGATATCTTGAAAGTAGAATGAGCCATTACAAAACTTGAAGGAGGGATTACAAAAGAATTTTGATAGATTGAGATTTTATATATATATATATATATATATATATATATATTTGAGATCTTTAAAAATTGAATTCTGTTAACTGAAATTAAAAGTCTATCACTTTACTATGGGACCACATAATTGTTAGCGGTAAACTTTTATTTGTGTAAAGTGAAAATCTTTTGCCTCTTATATGTCTTTTTTTTTTTTTTTTTTTTCATTTTTTCCTGCTGTCTTGATTAGTATGAAATCTTCTACAATAAAGATATATATATATTCTTGTTTGGTAAAACAAAAGATAGACATTCTTGGTTCCGCTGGATTTCTGTAATAAAACTGGTGGCGAATTGTTTGTTATGGGGAACACTACATATATAGTTTTAATAACAGTACATATACCAACTTGCATGAAAGCTTTCTTCTACTAGACAAATTATTTTGATTCTTCAATGACTTTTATTTGTCTGCTTCCCTACATCAATTTGAATCATGATTAAATTAACAACTATAAATCATATCGAAGAACCAAAACTAGCAATTAGATTCACTCAAGTTGATCTAAATCACAATCAATTTCTATTGTGTGATTGAGAATTCTCACATTAAGAATGATAACTTAAAAGAAAAAATACAACTCAAACTGCTGACATCTGCCACAGGATAAATCACCCTTTTCAAGCCCCCGATTGATTCTTCCATAGAGGCCAATGATAGACAAATACTTCCCCCGAGCACAGCTTGCAACTCTTATTGTAATGCGCTCTCCAAGAAGCAACTCTTCTCAAAATCTTAAAAGGTGTTGAGCTGAAATCAGGATTCTTGTGATTTGATAGAACTAGTTCAGAAAGACATTGGTGAAGATAAACCACAACACCAATGCATCCGAGCGAGAGGCCCCTGATTTCACTACATCGTTGCCAATATCATTTGCTTTGCGAAAGATGTGCTTGAAGAGGATGTCCTTAGTGTTGCTTTTGAGGCTCTCGATATGATTAGAAATATGCATTCTTCATACGGTATGGGACAGTAGAGGGGTTCTTAGCCCAGAGAATAGTGTTGCTTGAGTCACTTTCAATATTTATGCTATATATCCTTCTTAACACTACAATATATGTAACAAGAATTTCATGCAATACTACAAGATACCGCAACAAACTAAAAGATACAGCAAAAAATACTTATAACAAATTTCTTTGCATATTTTTGTTGTGAAATGTAGTTTATAACACTTATTGCAGTATAAAAATTTTTATGTCACAAAAGGATCTTTGCAACAAACTGTATATATATATTTGCTGCAATGTATTGTGAAAAGTATTTGCAATAATTTTTATGTATATGATCGCTGCGAATTGTAATTTGATATTGTTTATATTGACAAAAATATAAAATTTAAACATTATAATTGCTAAAAAAGTTTTTGCAGTACTGTAATTAATGATTTCTATTTACTATAGTAATATTGTTCACATGTTATTTATTATTTCTACAATAACAGGCATTTATCCGTGACACAATAGGTAACAAATATATCTCAACTACAAGTAACTCTCAATTACCTCATCAAATTCTATTGTCAAAATTATGAATGAGTGTATGAGTGAGATTCCAGGGCTTTACGAAGTACAGAGAAGATAAAATTCACTGAGGGTTTGCTTTTAATTTTTGTTAATATTATTATAGTATTATTTTTTTACTTGGAATCCTACTATAGTATATAATTAATTGATGATGCATGGTATGTAGTTCAGTTATTTTTTTTTTTAAAGAAAATTTAAAAAAGTTAAAACTTCCATTGATAAAGATAAATATGATACAAGGCAACTGCAACTGATCAAAGGAATTATAAAGAGAATACCTAATTCGAAAGAAAACAGAGAGAAATCCTAACTATTTTCACTCCATTTCCTGATAGCCTGCATCACTGCTTGCTTCACCATCTGAGCATCGATGCCTTCAACATTACCTTGATTCTGAAAAATTATCAACAATTCTTGCTTTAGTACATGCAAAAAATCAAAATCAAAACATCATTAGCATTGTCAGATAATGCAAGTACCATTAGCTTCCATATTTATATAGCATGTCCAAGCAAAGAAATGGATCCAACGCTAACCATTCATTATTGTGAAAAAGAAAATCCAAAATGTGTGGTTCAAACCCATGCCTTACAAGTACTAACTCAGACAAAAGGAAATTAATATTGCATAAGCCTACATGACAAGACATATATTTGGATTCATTCATTCAAATTTACTTGTCTTCTAATTGAAATTCACTTTGGGGTTAAAGAGAACAATGAATAAGTGTTCATATATACTTCTCCTCCAATGGCTTCAAGTTGGAAATTGTCTTCGCAAGAAACCCTAGCGTCGAGCACGTCAAGGCCAAGCTCTTCGAAGGTTTCCAATATGGAAACAAGCAAACCAGGGCAATTCTTTTCCAAAAACACATTAATAAGGAAACCCTTCTTTAGGGTTTCCACTGTAACCTGCTGAAACCAAATAAAAACTAAAATCAATAAAGGGAGCTCTTTATATAAGATTTAACGCTTGTTAGAAAAAGAAGAACAAGAGAAAATTGTTTAAAACAAGAAAAGAAATACAAATATGATATATACAATTCTCATAGATATATATTCACCATAGGCAGAGGATTCTGGGAAGTTGAAATTTGTGAAGTTCCAATTTCTTGGTTCAATTTCTCCACCTTTTCTTTCAACTCTTCTATATATCTCGATGCATCTACAATGATTGAGGTCTTGTTCACCTGCCAATAACATAATATCCCAACAATCAATAATTAACCAGATAGAAAATGAAATAAACTATCATGATCATCGGCACACTCGATCACACACCATCGACCAGGTTTTCACACCTACTCTTAATTACTCATAGACTAAGCTTTCTTGTTTCTGAGTTTTATCTCATGGTTTCATTGTCAGGATAGAAATATAACAGAAAAAAAAAAAAAAAAAAAGAACCAGGAAGAGAAAAACTTGGATTTTGGCCAATTTACAGCAGTAGAGTTGGTAACAGAGCGAAGCTTTTGCAGTCTCTGATAAATAGATGCTTTCTTTCGATCTCTAGACGACATTATTCAGCCTGTAATCTTTAGAACATCAACTTTATTTGTCAAAGGGCCTTTGCACTTTTCATTTCACCGCAGGGATTAATATGAGGGTTATTTGAAGGAGAAGCAGTTTCATCCCCCATAACATACAAAATACAGTTGTTTGTTTCCTGCATGAGGGCCTCCTTTCCCCCACATGAAATTATTATTCATCATAACCCAATTTACGGAATTGACCTCTCATTGATTTACAGAGACTTTGACGTCTTGAAATTCCAACATAAAAAATAAATAAAAAAATAAATATTTTAGAAGACACTGACAAGAGAAAGGGAAATATATGGAAAAATTACAATCAAATTGTTGTCTCTTTACTTGTAATCATATTTACTAGATTGCGACAGCTAGTGAATCTAATTTCACTTGTAATCATATTTATGTGGAATTCATATGCTTTATAATCAAAATATATAATTATAGTTTGCCTTTAAAGGAACATTTCAAAGATTAGAATTGTCGATTGTCAATTTCAAAAAATTATATATATAGATCTGATCATTTAAAACACAATACGATGACATAATATAAATATAGGATATAAAGATAACACGATTTAAAATTTTAATAATAATTATATATGAATTTAATAAAATAAAAAATATATATTTCATATTTTTATGTCAACACAAATTGTGATTCATAATTTTTGTATAAACTATAATAAAAAATATAAATTTTAATATTTTGCATGACACAAATATACGAATTGTTAAATTTAAATACATGTAACAAAAGAAAAAGAGTTTTCATATTCCAATATATATTTTTTTCAAATGGGTAGAATGTATAGAATGAGAAATAGTTACTTTCCTTAGTTTCAAAACCAAATTAGCTTCCACACACACACACACGTATATATATATATAAAGTAAATTACACTTTAAACGAAAAAAAAAAAAAAAAAGAGAGTAAAATACACCAAATTTACTATATTTTGGTTACTAACATTACTTAAACAATATGACCATCCTGTTAACTCTAATGGGATGCCATCTTTGACAATTATGACTACATTTTTTACTACATGACATTTGACAACGAAGCAAAAATAAAAAAAACATATACTTACAAATAAAAAAAAAACTTTTAGTTTGATGTCAGCATCAAGTAGGAGAAAATGCTAACATACCAATGAAAATGGCATCCCTTTAGAGTTCAACAGAGGGCGCACCTAGATTGTAAAGATTATAAATAATTTAAGTGAACAATATAATATAATTTCCTCGTGCGCATGCGGGCACACATGTCATATCTATATAATTATGTTTGTAAATTATTATTTTAACCTAATCGTTGTTACAAATCTTTTATTTTCTTTTAACGTGTCACATATATACCAAAAAAAAAAAACTATTATTTTGTGTTGGAATCATGAAATCCTTTATTCAAGTTAAATTCCAACTGAGTAGGTTAATATATAAGAATTGATTCATGACCTTACGAAGTTCGAAAAAATAAACTGTCAATTAATTTAAACGAAATAAATTAAATGATGAATTTATTTATTTTTTGTGGGTAGGATTTATAAGATCATCATAACCACTTAAAGGCTCAGGTGTAAGAAAGAGATCCCAAGTGATCAAGTAAGGAACATTTAATTTGTACGAATGTCTTATAATACTATAATTTTATAGGCATAATATGAAAGCTTCCGTATCTACGTACCATTATTATTATTTTAATTAATAAATCAATTAAGAGTACATACTTTAATTATAATAGCTAGTACCTAGGGTAACCCAATCCGTTCAAGGTGGTTCGACCCAACCTGATTTTATAAGATCGATTTTTTTTTTTTAAATCAAGTTTTGGATCGAGTTGGGTAATGTTAAAGAAAATATCAGGATCGGATTGGGTTCAAGTTTGAGACAAATCCGACCAGACTCGATATTATATAAAAATAATTTTTTAAATAATTTTTTATTTATATATTTATATAATTATATATTTAAATATTTATATTTTAAAAAATAATATTTTATTAATTTCGGGTCGGATCAGGTCGAGTATTGTTTATATAATATCGGATCGGGTTTAAGTATTAAAAAATAAAAAAAATTCGAGTTGAGTTTGGATTTGACGGATATAAGATTGGGTCGGATTCGGGATGAGCAAAAACCCATCCCGACCTGATCCGTTATCATCTCTATATGTACCTCTATATTTATTGAAGAACTAAAAGTTTTATGACTTTCAAGCTACAAAAATTTGAAATGCCTTATGAAATAGTATCAATTTTATAATGTTTGAACTTATTTGTAATTTTGGGATTTTAATGTAGAATTTTCCTCATTTTAAGGTGTTTGGAAAAATCTAGATCATCAAATAACAATTGTAATCAATCTCTCTTATTTGTAGAATAAAAAATATATAATTTAGGCTCGAATTAAGATATGACTTAAGATCTTGGTTTCAAATTAAAAACAAAACGGGTTTATTTTTGGCCAAATTCCTTTAATAATTGGATCAAGATCTCATTCACGAAACATAAATAAATTTAAAATATTGCATTAATCAATGGTAATCTCTGTCACACATTTACACCAAAAAAAAAAGCCATCTCTCCACACCAGCAACATCTTTTGGTGATGAAGCTTTCATAATTTTTATTTTTATAGTGAAAACAAAATTATTGTCACCTATGAAAATGAAATTTCAACTATATATATATATATATATATATATATATATATAAGAGATAGTTTTCTCTCATTTTCAATTAATTAGAAACCTCAAAGTAAAATCCTAATAATATTTTTATTTAAAATGGGCTATATTTTGATAATAATAACTTTAACTAAATTCTTGATCCGTTGTAAATTAATGTGATAAACAGCCATGTCATATATTTGGAGAATATTAATTTTTTAGTTCTAGTAATCATGGTTTATTTTTTAACAATTTCAAATAATAAAAAAAAAATGAAAATCATATGTCTTCCAACAATTCTTGTCTCTCGTCTAGCCAAAACCTATAGTCAAAATTAAAGGTAGCTTGGGGATTGCCATGAACAAAAAAAAAATACATCGATTTCCCTTACTATTTTGAGTTTCTTTGTTATTATATATCTAGCTAGATGATCACTTTGTTCTTTGCTTATATCATAGAAAGAAACAGCAAGAGAGATTAAGTTAATAAAATGGATTACATGGATTAGTTCATAAAACATATGTAGCGTTCTTGTGAGTCTCACATTATATGTAATATATAATAATCCAAATGAATGCATTCCCTTTTGAATAAAAATTGCATAAAATAGTCACTTAACACGTCATTGATGTTAAGTAGCAACAAAGAATGATAATTAATCAAATTTTGTTGAGTGGAAAGGTGACTAAATTTCTATACAAAAAGAAACCAACCAAAAGGACAGGAGAAGCTGATGATAAAGCCTAATATATAGCTAGGAACAAGGCGATGGTAACAAATAAATTATATATATTTTTGCATGAGAGAGGGACAATCATGAAAGAGGTGATCGAATCGGTCCCGGTGAGAAGGATTTGGAGGGATTGACAGCTAACCAAACAAACCTTGGACGCTTCTTCCTTCGCTGCTTTCGATGCTACTGCATGCTGGGTTCCTCCGATCACGAGTAGACCCCCACCCTCTTTGCACGTGCCACATGACAGTTGGTGCCTTCTTTTTTTTTAGACTTTGCTGATTCATTTCCTTTCGTCAATGGGATCACGTGCCTACGCGTTCTTCTTTTCTTTAAAATACAATTTAATATCATAAATTGCACCCCCAACTTGGAAATTTTAATTAGCAAATTCATCATAAATATGTATATTTTTTTCTCGTGTGCATCTTCGAAAGCTTTCATTAACTACATTTAGATTCCCACTAACGAGAAGCAACAGCGAAACTCTAACCTGAACGTTTCATAATTAGGAGAGTAAACTCGACCAGTTGAGACAACCCATGATTGGTATGATAAAAACATTAATATATCTAATTATCTTCAATAAAAGATAACTTTGAATTCAATATCTAAATTAAGATTTCAGGTTTTTTTTTTTTTAATTGAGACAAGATCTTAGCGACAATTGATTATAAATAGTTGACATTTTTTTTTTGAAAAATGAGATTTTATTAAGAAATGGAGAGAAATAAAATTACAACCATGCAATCAAATCAGTGAATTTATCCACACCTAACTTGACTAGATAATCTGCTAAATAATTAGCTTCTTTAGACACGTGAACAAATGAAACATTTTTTATGACAGCTTGTAAATTACAGGGGCGGTTGATGACAACATTACTGAATTTTCATAGGCTTTCGCAAATGTAAATCACCCATGAGATAACTATGAGGAATAGTTGACATGAATTGACGTTGTTAATGGGTTTTAAGCTTGATGTTTTTAAGAATTTTTAAGTAAAATATACACACAAGAGTGTTAATATTTAATGTGATTCAGTCTCAATTATTTACATTTATGTACGAAAACTATTTCTATTATAAATTTAAAGATTACAAAGAATACACAATATTTAAATACAAGCATTAATCTCAAGCCTTGAAGCAAATCTAGTTAATTCTCACACTATCTAATGCTTAAACACATGGAATATCCTTTGTTTTCTTAACTCTTTCTTGCATCCCTACATATCCGTTTTCTACATAAAATTAAAGATCACATAATGATTATGTCTTTCTCATTATTTTAAAAGTTAAAATTTAATCACTAAAAATTTTTATTCGTTAAGAACTCTTGTCCATTAAATATATTTATCATTTAAATAAACTTAATCTTTAAATACTTCTTTAATCAATAAAATTCAACAAAAATCTAAATTAATTCTTAATTAAAATTTAATTAGGTCAATATCTAATAATAGGTTTTATAATAAATACTTGAAATCAAGCGTGTCAAGATCAAGTTGTTTCGGGTGAACTAATTTCAACGGGTTTGTTATTTAATTAAACCAAAGAAAAAGCAAGACGAGGCTGACTTAAATCTCAGTAGCTAGCTAGCTTGCTTTAGCCTATACATGGGGATCGGGTTTGTTCTTTAATAAATTAAGTTCAAATCAGTAAATCGATCCTAAAAATCAACTTTGATAATTTTCTGTATTGGTACTTTGGATTTTGTCTTTGTTAGCCTTGGCTTGCTTTGTTACCTTATAATTGCTTTAATAAATTTTGGCTTAGCAAAAAAAAAAAAAAAGTCATTCTTGGTTTCTTTTGAATAAATAAAGCCTTCCTCACTTGTCCAGAATTATAAAAATGTTGAGATTTATCTTGAATCTCATAATCTCATATCAAAAGTTATAAAAGTTTTAAATTTATCTTGTATCTCATATTAAGAGTTTAGTAAAAGTATAAAAAATTTTATCTTTATAAATAAAATATTTTTATTTTAGTTTGGTAATCTCAGATAGTTAGATGCGAAAATCTCATATAGTTAGACACCAAGAAAATAATTAGATGAGTAGGTTATTAAAAATGTGTAATTGAGTTTTGGATTAAGTTTTGAGTAAGAAGTTTTTTGTGACTTTTCTCATTCAAAAAATCTCTCAGTTGTAAATATTTATTTGATAGTAAATTAGATTTGGAGTAGGTCATTTTGAGTTTAACCGAAACAAATATATTTATATGTTTTTATTCTTAATTTGAGCTTGCTAATTTGTTTGTGAGTGTTGCGTGTGCGTATTGATTTTTCAACAGGTGATATCAGTGCTATGGTGATTTTTAATAAGTGGTATCAGAGCTGAAAGTTTGAAACGTAAGAAAAACCGATGGTTCAAGCCATGGAAAGAAAAGGCAAGCCCAAAAAAGCTCAATTCAAGAGAGGAATTTGAGTTCATTTTTTGATAAATCGATTTACATGAAACATGAAAACACACAAGAGAAAATTGTGAGACTTCCTTTATAGGTAGAGTCATGTATATCTAGCACAAAGATAGATCTTTGATGAAATTTGAGTCAAAGTGTAGATTGTTAAAAATAATGACTCAAATCCCATAATAGATTTATTTGAGATTGGTTAGATATTACTTGATAGATAAAAAGACTTGCAGAAAAAGATTTCTAAAAGAAAATAGATTCTTAAAAGGTAAGTTTGACTTACAAAAGAATAATTATAAGAGGAAAAATATTCTTAATAGACAAGTTTGTTTGCTTATAAATAGGTGAAGTCTCTACAGGATTAGGTACGTATGAGAAAAAAATATAAGAGAGTTGTAAGATTTTATAGGATAAACACCTTATAAGATTACTGAAAATTTATGTCTTATAGGTGTATATGTTTGTATGGTGCATGGGAATAGACTAAAAGAGACTGAGAGAATCCACATAGATATGATATCCATATGGATATGTGTTTATCTGTATTGAAATGGTGCAAATAGGATGTGTTTATTTGAATTGAGAATATTTCATGAGACTAAAGGATATTGAGAGGGTCTATGTATATTAGTTATGAGTGTTTAATTTGATTTGATATTTGTTTGTAATTTTCTACAACTAATAGATTTTATTTTTCATCCGAGAACGTAGGTCGATTGGACCAAATTACATTAAATTATTGTCTCTTGTGTGTTTGATTGATTATTTGATTGGCTTCTACTGATTTGATTGGATTGAGGCTTTTTGCCTAATAAAAAATTGTAATTTCCTAACTATGTCTCAAGATTACCTTTGTATTTGCTTGTTTGCCCTACACATAACAAGTAATTAATCTCCTAATCGAAAATAAAAAAAATTCTCGCTTGATATATAAAAGTTGCTATATTAATACCCAAAAATCATGCTATTTTTCCAGGTTGTGAGAAGAGAAATAGATTCTTAAAATCTATAATTCTTTGTAGCAGCCAATGTGGAATAGAGAGCAGAGAAAGTGTACGAAAACCAAGAAAATCATGGAGAAATAGTGTTCTAGTTTCTACCACATAGTGTATAATTGAAATAAACACATGTCTGATCCGGAGTGATATAAAACGTGTGTCTGCATGCTTATGCACAGGGAGACGACGCGTAAAAATGCGATCAAATTTCCACATCAAGAGATTTTCTTACATAGCAAGCGCAATTTATGCATTTAACACAAAACCAAACCAAAACCAAAACGTACCCACCAATTCACATGTGTGCTAATCATCGCAACAAACCAATCCTTTCACAGACATACACAGCCTGCTCCAACCCATTGTCTCTTGCCTAACCATTTCCAATTACATATATTCACTTTCATTAGGAATATAATATATATATATATAGCTGTCTAGGTGCTATAGCTAGGTCCGAATTTTTCACTTTGATTTTTCTTAATTAGATTATTATTTAATTTACTATCACAATCTTGAGATTAACTATTAATCATTATTCTATTGAATATTCCACTGCCGAAATTAATTATTATTACAAAGCTGAGTAATACACGCTCTAGGTAATAATCAAACTTCTTTTCCTACTTTTACAAGCAAGGAAAAAATTAGGGTCCCATCAAGTTGCATTCTGCAATTGATAATTATGTGAAAAAAAGAAAACAAAAAAAACAAAGCTATATAATTTGAGGAATAATAATAATCAACAACACCAGTTTTCTTTCATTTTTTTTGCTAAGCAATGAGTTGTTTTCCTGGCTGATTGTAATGATTATAGGCTTAAGGTTGTTTTTTATACACGTTGAAATTGATTTTAGTAAAATTAAAAATAGTAATAAAAATTATTATATTTATAATTAAAAAATTTTATTGTAATTACAATTGAAAAAAATTTATGAAAAATTTTATGTTAAATAAATCTCATTAAAATTGATATTTAAATTTAATTAATAATGTAATAAATTTAATTGTAGTATACTAAAAATACGCTGGAATTCAAACCCATGCCTATCATAGTTTTGTACTGCGTTTTGATTTAACTTGTTTGACTTCTTGAACCAATTCCAATAACTTGCTACAATACTAGATGAAGTGGTTGATAATTGGACAGCCCTAGTGTTGGAAATTTTGACAACAGTCTTCAAGCTTTTGTCAGCTGAGGATGACTTGGTGCTTATCAATATGATGCTGCAGTGTCTGTTAAAATGGCTACTATAGTCGAAATAGACAAACGAACCTATCTAAAAGGCTTCAGACTCTTCAGGAAAACCAAACAGTATTGCATTCAAGCACGTACAAAAACGTTCCCGGAACTAAACGTAAGGATTCGATTTTCAATCATGTTATGATTCATCGTATGTGATTTCTTACCGCGTAAGTTGTAGATCCAATCAATCAAGATACAACACGTTATTAAGACTTGTCGCATATATTATATATTATTATTTGCCTAACGATATTTATTGGAGAATGCTAATTGCGGCTTGTAGAATAAACCTGCTTATTACTAAATGAGAAGATGTTAATCTGTCAAGCATTTATATATATAAATAATATAACCCTGCAAAACATACATAGTGAAGAGCATGGGATACGATTTACCGTCCAATCAGACAATTTGGACATTTATGCAAATAGTGCTAAAATTGGAAAAGTGTCTCGTGACGAAACCATTGTTTTTCTAGACATAGTTTTCTAGCAAATGAGATTCTAATCTTTAACATTTTGATCTAATGTTAAAGAATTTTTAAGAAAATATGAAGGTTTTTATTTCGAATTCAAATTTTTTCCTCATGAGCTATGTCTATTTTATGTTAAAAAAAAAAAAAAATTCCTTGTTAGACATGCATCCAATTCAAAACTGATTATCATCCCATGCATATGCGTTAATGGCATCTATAATATTTGAAGTCTAAACTCGTAAGATAAACAGTTTGATAAGTTTGCTGATATGCAAGGAATCTTTTAAAATTTGCTTTACATGCAAATTCATTTCTAGAAATAGATATCATATTCTTAATTTCTCCCACTATCCCAAAATGAATATACTATAATATATGTAAAGATGATCACATCCAATGACAAATTTCATTACGATTAATGAAGCTATCAAAAGTGATACCCAGGATCAGAACCCTGACTTTTACTTATAGCTATTGTAACTTTTGTGTTTAAGTAAATCATCCATTTGTTTTCTGAGAAGGGTATATATGACAGATGAAAGGTTAATTTGGTAGACTTCTGTTTCATCTTCGAATGGCACAAGGATTGAGCCACATCCATAGACTACTTGTCTACTACAACCAATACATATGTTTAAGAATCTATATGTCAACATTGAAGTTTAAGAAAGATTAATGTGTTCAGACATCTTATTTTATCAAACATAAGAAGTTCTTCAAAAAAATCTAAAAAATTTTAAAGATTCTAATTCGGTAAAAAAAAAAAATTCACGGAAGAAATCCAACAAATATATTCTTTATGAAAAATCAGGACATTTTTACAGAGAATTGTCCTAAGTCTGACAAAAAAATGCATTGGAAGAAGAGACTGTAAGTGTAGTTGTGATTGTTTGCAAGTATCTGCACTAAAACACCATAAATAGCCCCTCAAAGAAACGTTGAATATTAAATAGAAAATGAATTTGTCTGTATGCAATGTCTGGGGACACTGCTTATTATATAATAATAATAATAATAATAATAATAATAATAATAATTACTCACCCTACTGATTACCAAATACTTTTAATTTACATAAAGCTCACATCATCATTCAACCAGGTGTTTTTGTGCAAAACAAATCAATTAATTCTATTGTTTTCTGTTCACTTTTTATGAGAGGCCAAATGTTAAGCTATGATTATCATTCATGGTAAAGAAAGATGAAAGATGACTTTTTACTGCAGACGGTTAAGGCTTTGTTGGCATTGGTGATGGGTTCCTTCCAAGAGATTGACAAGTGATGTTTTAAGCATAGGGGTCCAGGTGGCAGAAAAAGCCATGTCTCCCTGTTGTGACGTGAGATATGGTTGTGACATTAAGGTTCACGGGCAAAAAAAGATCTGATCATATAATATATGTACGTATGCAGCTTATATATTGTACAAAATGTTCAGGTCGTCACCATTTCCTCACATGTGGGATCCTCCAGCTAAATGATGACAGCAAATGAGGACGAAGAATCCTACCCTTTACCAAGATCAGCCGAGTAGGGACAATAGCCCACTAGACCTTAAAAATTATTACTTTGAACTGGATATTTAAATCCCCACAAAATAGGAGAAGAAAAAAGACCTTTCTCTTCCTCATCTACAGCCTACAGTAGAAGCTTGATAAGGCCTCTTCAATAAATGATTCTGAATTGCAGACTCCATTATAGATTCAATGTATTTTAAATAGAGTGTGAAATTAATTTAAACAAAATTTAAAATAATAATAATAATGAAATTAATTATTATAATAATAAAATTAAATTAATAGTGAAATATGTGTTTAAATATAAATGTAATTGAGATAATGAGATGAATTAAAATAAAAAAATTATTATTAAAAATTATATAATAAAAAATTTTAATTATTTGATATTTATAAAATTAATAAATAATTAAATGTTTTTATTATATTAAATTAATAAAATTATTTTATATTTTTAAATAATTTTTTTTTATAAATTTAAAATAAAAAGTTATCCTATAGAGATATATTTGTCTTTTAATATAAATTAAAGGATAAAATAAAAAATAACAAATAAAAAGGAGATGGGAGCTGCGTTTAATCACTCGAACAAAAATGATTAGTGGCCAAACGGAGGAAAAGTCAAGCATTCGTGCTGTGCTTTGGAGATCCAAACAACTATTCAGTGGTTTTTTGCTGATTTTTGGAAAGTAATCGCATCTCACCGTGGCTCCGATTACATCCAAACGAAGCCGAGTTGAAACCATCTGCCCGTGAAGCCATAATATATTGTGAAGATGTAACGGCCCTAATTTCACATCGGAAATTTGCCAGAATGTATAAATTTAGACCATATGATAATACTTTACTGGTTAGATCAATCACCACATACTTGTTAAATTGATTTCCCCCTCTTTAAATTATCTAGTCATGTGTAATTTATGAGATGGAAAAGATTATATGCATATAATAACTACACAAATTTCATACATATATTACAATATAAGGACTAAATTACACATAATAATTGATGATATAAAAATATTGTATAAGAACATAACAATTACGGTACAAATTTCATGAAAATTAAATTGGAAAAAAATAAAATTTCAAAGAAAATAATGCATATGTGTACAATTTATATTAGTTATCAAATTTAAAAGGAAAAAGGTATTAGATATGGATTAGTAATAGTTTCACAAAATTTTTCTTTCGGTGGTTGAATTAATGTAAACTAGAGACAAATTAAAGTAGTTGGTTGACTATACACGTAATCATTGTTGTCACAATTAGAGGAAATTGGTGGGTTGAAACTATTGAATCGAAAATCAGTGGTCAGCCCGATTCTAAAGGTTGACATAATCGATTTTACATCAAAACAATTAAAGTCCAATTAAATTAAAATGGATCTTGAATTTAATTATATTTTTATCAATTTTTATTATTTAAAATATTATTCTTTAAAAATATTTTATAATTGATACAATTTAACTTTAGAATTTCATTAATGTACTACAAGTCATATGTATTTATTATTTATCTATTTATCATATTAATAATAAAAAATGCATTTAAATTATAATTAACGCTTTAGTTGAATCAATCCATTAGTTTGATAGACTGATTAAATAGGAAAAAAGCTTATATCAAATTTTATAGATGAAGTTCGTAAAGTTTTTTATTAAAAATAAATAAATAAAAACTTTGATAAAAAATTTAAATTGATAAAATTTAATGTGAAAATCAATAATATATAAAAATTTATTTATAATTTAAATTTGATCGTTACTTATTCAACAGTAAAAATTTTATTAATATTTTTATTAAAAATGTCTATTTAATAAATATATCAAAAATTTTTTAAAATTTTTTAAAATTTTACATGATTAATTTATATGATGAGATCTTTTAATTTATTGATTTTAATTTTCAAATTTGATTTTTATTTTCATTTCTAATAAAAAAATTCATGAATTTTGCTGATAAAATTTTATACAAATCTTTTTCATTAAATAAAGAACCGAACATCCAATCGATTTAATTTTTAATCCGATTATTAATACAATGCACTTTATTCAATTTTTTTCAACTGGCATAGAAATCCATGATCCGACGATGAATTTTGTTTCTGTAATAAATTTATAAAGCACAGATTGAAAAGTGCGACCAATAATTGCTTGGGCAATCTTTCCCTTGCGCACTGATGGGAAGGCTGCTTTTGGCCTCTTTTTCCGAGGAAGCTTATATGAGCAAATAGTGAGCGGCGAAGACAAGAAGACATTTGAACTTCCTTGGATACCACAAGATCATGCTCCCTTGACAAACTTTTTGTGGACATATAGCTTAGGTAGGTTTCCACAATAACATTTGGGATTAGCTAGGGAAACACAATAGAAGTGATGTTGTGATCGATTAATTTAATAATTAATGTATTTATGTTATATAAAATATTAATAATTTATATATTTATGTTATATTTTATATAAAATTTATGTATTATAATTTATAATGTAGAATATATTTTTTTAATTTTATTAAATTTATATATAATTTTTATTAAAATTTTATATTGTATTATTTTTATATTTTTTATTTATATCATTTTTATTTTATATCATTATATTGTGTTTTAAATTATTAAGCCTACTCTTAAATTTATTTTTTATGATATATAAATATATATTTTTTGATATTTTGATATATATATATATTGGAATAAGGAGCAAATACACAAATACCATGATATCAATTTTGGTTCAGTATGTTTATGTTAAAGTTTGTTCACAAGAATTCTTAATTGAACTTCTTCAAGCTTCAATATCTTCTACAGATCAAGATGCACTCATAAGTCCAGTGTTGAAAGAAGAAATCAAAACTGTTATGTTCTCTATGAATAGTGAAAAAGCTCCTAGTCTTAATGGATACACAGCCCATTTCTTCAAGCAATATTTGTCCATTGTTGGTGAGGATGTTACAAATGCTATATTGCACTTTTTTTTAAACTGGGCATATACTTTCTGCATTTAACTCAACCATTATCACATTAGTTTCAAAGTGTGCAAATCCAAGCAGGATTAGAGATTACAGGCCCATATCATGTTGTACTATCATTTACAAGTGCATTACCAAGATTTTGGCAAATAAGCTTAAAAATATCCTGCCAACTATCATAAGCAAAAGTCAAAGTGCTTTCATAGAAGGAAAGAGCATCACAGATAATGTGCTTATGGCACAAGAGATGGTAAGGGGATATGGTAGAACCACATTATCCCCAAGGTGTGCCATAAAGATTGATTTGCAAAAGGCTTTCGATACATTGGATTGGAATTTTATCCATAACATTTTGGCAGCCATTGGATTGACTTCAAAATTTATAGGCTGGATTAACAATTGTATTACAACCCCAATGTTTTCTATATCATTTAATGGAGAGCTAGTAGGCTATTTTCAAGGTGCTAGAGGAATAAAGCAAAGGGATCCACTCTCCCCATATTTATTTGCTCTAGCAATGAATGTGTTGTCAAGAATACTAGATGAAGCTGCCAAGTTTGGAGTGTTTACCTATCATCCTAAGTGCAAGAAGATCAAGCTGACACATTTATGTTTTGCGGATGATTTGTTGATTTTTACAAAGAGAAGCAAGGATTCAATCATTGGTGTCAATGAAGTTATATAAGCCTTTTCCTTGTTCTCAGGGCTGCAACTAAATTGCGAAAAAGTGAGATATATGCCACAGGAATAGGCAGGGAAAAGATCCAATCAATTCAACAAGCCACAGGATTCAAAGTAAGCTTACTCTCTGTCAGATACTTAGGAGTCCCACTAGTCACTAAAAGACTCACTGTAAAAAATTATGTTTCATTACTTGAGAAGATCACAGCTAGGATTAAAGGCTAGACTAATAAGTACTTATCTTATGCTAGAAGACTACAGCTAATCCAGTTAGTACTCTTCAACTTACACAATTATTAATGTAAACATTTTATATTGCCTAAGCATGTGTTAAAAAAGATCAATTAGCTCTACTCTAGCTTCATTTGGAAAGGCCAAGAAGGAACTGCCATAAGAGCTAAAGTCAGCTGGGAAGCTATTTGCCACCGTAAGTCTGAAAGAGGGTTGGGTATCAAAAACACACTAACTTGGAACAAGGCATGTATGACAAGGAATATTTGGTCTATTTTCTCAAAAACAGGATCTATATGGATAGTTTGGATTGAAGCCTATGTCTTGAAAGGCAGAAGTATATGGTAAGTTGAACCACAGTAGGGTAACAGTTAGGGCTGGAAGAAACTACTTCAACTCTGAATTATTGCACGCCAATTCATAAAATAGGAAAATGGTATTGAGGTGTGGCCTGTCCCTAGCAATGGTTGTTCTATTATAGTGGTTTGGAATGAGATAAGGTCTAAGCAATGAAAGGTTGAGTGGCACAGACTAATCTGATTTCAGTATCATATCCCGAAGCACTCAATGATTAAATGGATGACTATACTAAATAGGCTTCCAACAAAAGATAGATTGAAAAATTGGAGAATGAAGGTGGCTGAAAGATTCTACCTATGTTAACATGGGAGGGAATCTAGAGACCACCTATTTTTTGGTTGTGAATATGCAAAAATAGTGTGGAGAAGGGTATTACAATCATGCAAGATTGACAGAGTAGTCGGGGAGTGGACTGAAGAATTGAAATGGGCAGTGATAAGGATAAAAGGCAAGGCACTGATATCAGTAGTATTGCGCATTGCTTGGAATGCTCATGTATACTATATATGGAGAGAAAAGAACCACAGATTATTCAAGAATAAATAAGGAACAGAAGAACAAGTGTATAAGCTGATTAAAGAAGCTGTTAGGACTCGATTACATGGATTGCATTCGATTTCTGTTGATCCAGTCAACAAGATTTTATGTGATGTGTGGAATATAGATAAAGGTATATTGTATAATAGTTAGAATATGATTTGATTGCATATATGGAGTGTATGTACTGTAGCAATTTTATTGCTTCTTTAGGATAAATAAAATACAACTTATCCAAAAAAAAAAATTGGTTCAATAATATTCTTATAATTGAATGAGAGGATATGAAGTTATATCAATATAAAATTAAAGATGAGCAATCTTGTTATATCAATGTAAAATAATTTAGTTTTACATATGTTCATAATTTCACATATGGTTAATATTTTTACAAATCGAATGTTGAATTTAATAATATAATTATATTTATCGTGCATGTAAAATTTTAAATTAATTCAATATGTGTATCATATTGATCAAGAATACAACATTTTTCAATTTATATTTAACAAAACAAAATTTTTTATATAAAATAAATAGTTAAATATTTTAAATTAATTTGAAATTTGACGTGCATGATTTACATAAATAAAATATAAAATACAGTAATCAAATTAATTGAATATAAATCGTATAAAAATTACAAAATGGCATAAAACTAAATTAATAATTTTAATCTTAAACCCTAAACTTAAATAAATTTGCATTCATGTAGGTGGATATCTTGTCAAAATAGTTTTACATTTTTTTAATTATATATAATTAATATTTTCATAAAATGACTATTGAATTTAACAACTTAATTACTCGAACCATCGTTCAATCAAAGTTTCAAGTCAATTAATTACCCAAAAAAAATTTTCAAGTCAACATAATCATACTATATCAATAAAACAATGTTCCTTTTCAATATATATTTTAATGGTAAAATTTTTATAATCAAACAAAGGATTTAAACATTTTTCATTAACTTAAAATTTAACTTGCAATAACCACGTGAATAAAGAATAAAATCTAATATTTGAATTAATAAATATAAATGATTATATAAAAAATAAACTAGCAATCATAAATGGGTTTCTGTCAGAATATAGTGATATTGGTGTTCCACTTATTTGCAGTGTACTCCTAAAAAAAAATTGTTCACGTTATAAGATAACAACAAGAATTAGTAGGTGGGCAATCAAGAACTTAATTTTATATTATATGTATTTGCTGGAAAATTTAATCTGCAATTAATTATAGAGTACTTACCGTTTCCCTGTCATTGTTAAGCAGGATGAAGTGGTAAGGCCAGCTTCTCAGTCTCGCATTGCAAGGGGTGCTTCGAGACATAAAACAAGCAAGGATGGCCCAGACTGAGCAGACTTAGCAATTGAAAGGCTTGTTGTGACAGCATAAGTTGCTCATTCTCTTATCACTCGATTGAGACTTGGGACCATATCTATTTTCTTGTCCCTATCTAAACAGGTTTCGGATGAAATACTGAAATTTTCCTAGGTTCTCAGATCAGGTGGAGATTAGAGTTTTAATCTAAGTGATCATATATGCCATTTAAAGGAAATGCTTTTGGGACAATTGTGCTTAGACTGGCTGGTCTGCCTATAACAGGAGAGTTGTTTTCTGCTCTGCCATAGATGGTATGAAATTGAGATCTAATTGCCTCTCCACAGGTGCTAGTACCAAGGAATATAGACTGCACTACTGCTATTTCTTGCTGGCTTTGTATTGAAATTATTGTATTTTTATGAACTTTTTATTTGTTTCTGCCCAAGTGTTGGCAAACTATGACTTACAGAATGTATGTTCTTTGTGTAATTGAACTCATGGTTTTATATTCTGGGCTTCTGGCTGCTATTTCATGTGATGCAGGGATGCTTCCTAGCACCTTTAAGAAACATTGTCCAATCACTCGTCTTCACTAAAGGAGTTTCCCCATGCTTCCCCAGAACATGAATCAGATCAGAGTAATCTTGCTAATCAGATTCATCCAGTCACTTTTGCACTTCTAAGTTAGACAGTTTTCACTTCCAGGCTCATCTAAACTTTCCTTAGACCTGGTAAAGATGAGAAGATCAATCATGCATCTTTTTAGTTTTTAATCAGTTAGTACTATATATTTGATAAGCTTTTCGCATACATTGTTTAAAATTTGGGCTGATCAATATGTACCTTAGGCTATCTTATAAAATAAAAGTAATTTTCAGCTTAGGGTCCAAGTATCTGGTATTGATTTGATAATAATAATTCAATCACATTGCTTAAACTGTAATTGGTAGTAAATAACTTGTTCTAGTAGTTATCTTTGTTTCTGCAATCTTAGCTTTCCAGATCAATACTTTGGTTTAATTGCCTCTGGCCATTGTGTTGTAGGGTGACGAGAAGAGTTACATGTCCATGCCTCACATCAGAAGTTAAGGTTGCTATCAAGGTATCTATATCTTACACAGGCATGTGAAAATTGCTTGTTGCATGTTGCATTAATTCACCCCCTTGAGGTCTTTCAATGAGAAATATTTCAACATTATGTCATTTTTGGACAGTTCTATGATGTATTGTTCAGCCCTTTCTTGCCATGTGCCAAAGCTTACATTGCCGGTATATGAAACTGATAGAATAGAAATTTGTCTAAGTTTGGTTAGTGATGCCTGCATTCATCTTCTTTGGCTTTGTCTTTGTCTTAATAACTGGAGTCAGACATTGAATAAAAAACAGGATCTAATGTTAGGTTTGGGTGTAATGATCTTAAAATTTTGCTTTACTGCAATCCAACTCCAGCTATTACTGATATTTAAAGTATTTGGGGTGTAATTGCATAACTCGGTCAATGAAAAAAAATGCCAAAAACAACCAAATTTCTGTTTCCTTGTCTCTGTTGACAGAAAAGAATTACACTGTGGTTTGGAATTGTCAATGAGAATTGCTGAAAAATCAATCACTTGCTGTCAAGTGTTATTGTCAATACCTGATAGGTTCTTTCTTCTTTTTTGAATGAAATAGTAAGCAAGCCCTCCCAGAACCAGTATGATTATTAAACCATCGACCACTGCAACGACAATCAAGACCCATTTTTTCAAACTAGGCTCGTTGTGATTGTCACGGGTTCCTTTTGGAATCTTAACCATATAATTCAATCCGCTTCCTCGTTCAACCTGTTTAATGCCTGCAACAAGCCTGTAAAGCGAGCATTCTTGAAACTTCATGGGCCCTTCTCCGGATGAATATAATGCAGCAACACATTTACAGTCATCTAAACACAAACTTGCACATACCGTCTTGCTAACATTTACCATTTTTGCAGCATCTCTGAGTACACTACTGACACCATTTAGTTCAAGCATCTCTACCTCAGCTCCACCACAGAACTGTCTTGAAATTCCCTCATTGCAATCAGAACTCAAGTCATTTTCCTTTGTTAGAACCCGTATGCAAGAACAAGCATTGGAGAATGTGCATATGCCATAAGGTTTACATGCTAGAGGAAGGTCACAAGTGGAGTTGAGGGCTTGAAATGAGGCTTCAAATTTTTGTGTGTTAGGTGAGTAAAAATAGAGTCCTAAATTTCCCGTCTTATTTCCCAGTGCTAAGAACTTCAGGGGCTGAAGTCTCCATGATGCAATAATCTGCGCGATTTTTTTATGTTTATCATTGAATAACTCTAACCCTTTAGAACCCAATTCAACAAATGTGATATTTCTGTTCTTGGAAGGCTTAAATTCCCAGTAAGAGTACTTCAACTTACCAGAATTCAGGTAGAGAGCAATCTTGTTGTGTTGGATTTCAAAAGTGTAGAATGAAGTTGAGTTCCTGGGAAATGAAGTCAACCAAGTAGCTACATCTAGTCTCTGTCCCCAGAGCATTACATCTGTTGGAAAATTGAAACTCTGCCATTTTATCCGGTTCAAAACATCGACAAGGACTAGATTACCTGTCCTCAGGATTTGTAATCTCTGCATCAGGAGAATACAAATACAAAAACATCATTTAAATTTGACCATGCAAAGTCATCAGGGTAGTTCCTTTAGCACTAGTACTTTTATTTTACCTCCACACCTTGTCCAGAAGTCCCAGTTCGCCAACCTACTTGGTCTTTCGGACCCTTCAGCTGTAAATCTCCATCTTCAGTAAGCTCAAGCACGCATACATCAGAGGTGAAAAACTGGGAGTAATGTCCAGAATTCCATACCTTCACATCTCCTAGAAAAACTTCCAAGGAGCATGAATATTTCCCCTTGATAGCTTCAGCACTCAATGCAACTCTAAAATTTGGTTCCACCTGGTTAGAATCCATCAGGAAAGCTCTCCCAATAAATCCATCACTGTATTCCAAGGGGACTGCAAGGCTTATCCTATGGCCAACATGAATGGCTGAGTCACAACTTCCATGATTAACCAATAGAATCAGAATACTACAAAGAATGAGCTTCATGACTGAAACTGAATTGCAATTTTCACTTGTGGGACTGAATTTTTCTATCTGCTGCAAAAGAAATTCGTTTATTTTTTCCTTCTTTTCATGACAGGATTAAAGCAAGGAAAGAAGGAGAAAGAGAAAGAGAAAGAAAAGGTTGGCATGAGCCTGAGAATTAACTTATTGCAAGTTCCACCCCACTTCTAAAAAGGGACAAACCTTTCATTGTTGCACTGTAACTTGTGACACAAATGGCTGCAGGGTTATTATTGATGGCATTAAGGCAGGAAGGATTGTTAATTACTCATTTTGTGTCTGGTTAAAGTGCCTACTAAAAAGGTAAAGCAACAGAAGGTTGTTGTGCACAGGCTGTCCCATGTGAAGCCATTGAAGGTTTTTTATTAACATAAAACCTAACGTAATTATAGCTTTTCAAGTGCCAGCCAGCAAAATTTGGTCAATCCATTATCAACTGTAAGTCAAATTATCTGATTTTTTTTCCTTTGTTAACTACTAATAACCTGCTCCTCCACTTGGAAGACAAGAATCTTACTTGTTTTCAATGAATCGGATTTCAATATCTGTTTCATAAAAATTAAAGAAAATTTATCAATTTCTACATGAATAGCATTTTAACAACTTGAAAAAAAGAAAAAAAAAAAAAAAAAAAAACACTTGGGCAATAGATTAATTGTGTGAAAATTAAAAAAGTTGGACAGTGTTTGGGACAGCAATGAGTTCGAGTCACTCAAGTGAAGTGGGTCCCGCTTGATCTAATTAGGTTGGGTCAATTGGGTGAGTGAGTGAGTGAGTGCTGCCTTTTCGAGTGCGCAGGCGCTCCGTCCCTTTTGTGTAAAATCATGAAAACGAGTTCAAGTCTCTCAAGTGAAGTGGGTCCCGCTGGATCTGATTAGGTTGGGTCAATTGGGTGAGTGAGTGAGTGCGGCCTTTTCGAGTGCGCAGCCGCTCCTACCCTTTTGTGTAAAATCATGAAAATGGGGCTGGTGGTCACCACGTGTCATATTATATTGCGGCCACTTGGCAAGGGGCTTCATGCTGACAATCTTGTCACGCTTTGATGTCGTGTTCAACTTCTTTGTCAACAAAGCAATTGCGCCACGATGAGACCAACATTTTGATTGATATAAGAGAAAGAGAAGGAGAAAAGAAAGACAGAAAGGTGCTTTTTTTTTTTTTCGTTTTGTACGAAAAAAAAAAAAAGTGAAAAGAAAAAATAATGCATTTTATTTTTTTAAATTTATTTTTTAAAATATGAAAAGAATAAATTTAATTTTTTCAAAGCAATACTTTTATTTATAATTTTATATTTTTTATTTTATTTACCAAACACACTTTTTATTATTTTCGTTTTCTCTTACCAGTAGTGTTTTAAGTATTGAGTTGGACATCTAAGCATACAAGCCATTTAACTCAAATTAGGTTTGACATTGCTCACGACATGAATATTGTTGTTGGTGTTTTTGGCTTATCTTAATTAAGAGAAATGTTTTGGGCATTTAGTGGTTAAAAGGCTAAAGTAATTTTTTTTCATGTTAAAAGCTTTCAACAGATAATAAAAAATAATTCTATTATTTGTGTCAACTTAATATGTCATATAGATCTAATACGTTTAATGTCACATCAGCTCGATATTGTTCTTATTGGCACCTAATAATCCCTCATTGTTTACCTATAAATATGAAGGTCCAAACACCATTAAGATAAGTCTCGACTATTCCTATTTCTCTTTATTACTCTCTTTTTGATCTCATCTATTTTGACTTGCGCATCGAAGTATAAACGCAGAGAAAACCCTTTGCTTTTGTCTCTAATCATCCTTCTTTTTAGTATTTCTAAGATCTAACTCTGAGATCAAAACTCGACACAAACATCGGGTGCGCCAGGTAAGGGACCTTTTCATTCATTAGCCAAGCACGAAACAATGCCACCAAGAAAGAGAATCGTAGAGAAAAGAGAGATGGCCATCCCAGCTGGAACATAAACACATAATAGCCAGCACTCTAAATGACCCCCTACCATAGATAGGCCTGACCATAGAACAATTCTTGGCCTTGACCGAGCATATATAGTCCCTTAAGCAGATGCTATAAACTATAACCCCATTATAAGTTTCAAACGTGCCCAACCTAATCATCTCTGGCTGAGGAACTATGGTAAGACAACCAAGCTATAAGGAGCTAAAAGCCTCTTCGTCCTCCAGAGAAGAGGAGCATAACACTCTAATTTACTATTATCTCTGTCACAATTCAACACATACCACAACCTAAAAATTCAAACAGACAAACCCTAAACCCCAACTGAACAAAGGCCTGGAAGCTCATATGCAAGCCATAGAAAAAAAGCTGAAAAAAAAAGCAATGACATTCGAGAATGAGCTTAAGTTTCTGGAGATCTCACTTTTCATTGAAGAAATCGACAAAGTCATTCATCCCAAAGGGTTCAAAATGCCAACCTTGGAAGCTTATGAAGGTACTTTTAACTTTTTTGATCATTTGAAACTTTACAGGACTAACGTGATGATACAAGGTGTAGATGAAGCCCTGATATATAAAGGCCTGACCATCACGCTGAAAAACTTAACTCAATTTTAGTACAGTAGCCTGAAATCGAAGTCAATTATGATATTCAAATAGCTTAGACATCTTTTTTTTTTCTCAATTTATAAGTAGTTGAAGAGTAAAAAAGATAACTTTGAGTTTGATGTCAGTCTACTAAAGTTATAGTGAACCGTTGAAAAGTTATATCATGCATTTGAATGCGGAGGCTCTACAAGTTAAAGACCTAGAAAAAATTATCATTATGGCCACTCTGACAAGTGAACTCAACGACAAAGAGTACCACCTGAAGTTAACCTTGTCATTAGAACCACCTAAAACTCTAGTCAATATCCTCCTGATAGCTGAGAAATATATAACTATCGAAGCTACAATAAAAAATAATCGAGATGAGAAAGGCTCATCCCTCTTCTTCAGCATAAGAAAGTTAAAAATTTTTATGATTTTCCCTTAAAATGGAGATGACATAAGGTCAGAAGCTCTAGTCAAGAAAGGAACTACACTGCATTGAATACTTCCTAAGAGAAGATTTTGATGCAAATTGAAAGAAATCCCAACCTCAGATAACCAAAGCCATTGAGACAAAACACAAGAAGAGACCCAATCAAAAAGTGTGCCTTTTATAAGGATATAAGCCATAATACTGAAGATTGCATCGACTTGAAAAATGATATCGAAGCCTTAATAAAAAGAGATCAATTAAGAAGCTTTGTAGAGCAATAAAGATAGGGTCAACCCAAAACAGACTATAGACAAGATTGAAGAGAGCCCACCTTAAACAGAGTGGGAAGGCCAAAAAATGAAAGACAAAAAGTCCAAAAAGATGAACCAATTCAAGAATAGGTCTAAACTAATAACAATAGTACGATCGTTAAGGTTATTAATATGATCATTGGAGGTAATTCCACCTCGACCAAAAAGAAGTTCAATGCAAGAATGATCATAATAATAGGTACCTTCGTAAAGAGAAAAAAAGATTAAAGAGATGAACATATCCTATTCGATCAGAAAGATCTTGAAAGAATCCAACACCCGTATGATGACACTATAGTGATCACGGTCATAGTATACAACTATATAGTAAAGAGAATCTTATTTGATAATGGGAGCTCGATCGATATCATGTATTATGGCACCATAAAAAAAATAAGAATTAATGAAGAACAGCTACAACCGATCACTACGGCACTAATAAGATTTGGGAATGATAGATACCTGTGAAATGAACAATCAAGCTACCGATCTCTTTAGGGATAGAATCGAAGACTATCACCTCAATCATAAAAATTTATGGTAGTCGATGTCCTATCAACCTATTACATGATATTGGATTAACCTAGCCAATTTGTTACATAATAAGCTTGGCTTTCCATCTAAAAGTGAAACTTTCAACACCCAATGAGGTTGAAGAGGTCAAAGGAGACCAGTCTACGGCACGACAATGTTATGTAACCATAATGAATAAAAAGACTGGGAAATAGATTGGCAATTTGACCTAGAGTAAAAACACTAAAAAAATACAGACACTACAAGCTAACAAGAAACATGAAATGTAAGACTGACCTAACAGAAGCGCATTCTTAAGTTGCTTCAAACTTTTAAGCTCTAGAAAAAAAAAGTTTTGTTATATTTTTTTAATTTTTTAAGGTAACTCCAAAAACGACCAAGCTTTTAAGCTAGTGTAAACAATTACATGTTATTTGGATCGAGCTAATAGGCTGGCCAAAATACGTTATAAATGAAAAATAAATACTAATTTCATGACATATATATTTAACAAGTCATTAACAACATATTGATCATCATTTTGAAATCTGTTTTCGCAAAAAATGATCTCGACCTAACCGAACAAAAAAAATAATTAACCAAAAATTAAAGCCAGACAAAAGCTGACTTGAGCCGATTGAAAATTTGGTAGCCATACCATTTTGGGACAGCATCTCTAAAAAACACATATAGATCACAACCAAACTTCAACATAGAGATTAGTTAATCCAACTTCTGAGAGATAATGTTGACTTGTTCACCTGAACACCATTCGATATGTCTGAAATTGATACCAAAATGATGGTCTATAAGCTACATATTAATCCCAAAGTAAAATTAATTCGACAGAAAAAGAAAACTTTTACCCAAAAAAGATAAAAGGCCATCGAATAAAATATTAATAATTACTACAAGTAAGATATATTAGAGAGGTCTATTACCCTAAGTGGATAACCAATGTAATCATGATCAAAAAGTATAGTAAAAAATGAAGGATATGTGTTAACTCTACTAACCTAAACAAAGCATACCCTAAAGATAACTTTTTTCTCTTTAGCATAGATCAGCTGGTAGACGACAGTGCCGAGCATGGCCTCTTCAGCTTCATGAATACCTATTTTGGTTACAATCAAATTAAAATGCTAAGGGATGATAAAGAAAAGATAGCTTTTATCAGTGAGAAAGGCCTTTACTTATACAAGATAATGACCTTCAGATTGAATAATGTATAAGGGACCTACCAAAGACTTGTGAACAAGGTGTTTAGAAATCAAATCAGCTACAACATAGAAGTATATATAGATGATATGATAGTAAAAAACAAGAGCTTGATCGAGCACCTGAAAGATCTTAAAGGGACTTTTAATACCTTGAAAAAATATAATATGAACGTTAACCCAAGCAAATGTGCTTTTGAAATCACGTTGAGTAAGTTCCTTAGTTACAGAATAAAGGCAAACCCAAAAAAAGTTCAAGCAATCCTAAACATGAAAGCACTTACCTCGATAAAAGATGTGTAAAGATTAACTGGCATAATAGTTGACCTGAGCCGATTCATGTCCAAGTTGATAAAACGATATCGTCATTCTTCAAATTTTAAAAAAAGTCTCTAACTTCAAGTTGACTTCTCAGTGTGAAAAAGATTTTAAAGAACTCAAAAAGTTCTTATCAACTTCACATATTCTATCTAAGCTAAGACTTGATGAGATCTTGTACTTATACATGGCCACCATAGACCAGGCTCTCAGCTTAGTTATAATTTAAGAAGAAAAAAAGAAGCAAAGATTGATTTATTTTGTGAGCAAGATATTGACAAGGCTAGAAATAAACTACTGCAGCATTAAAAAAGTAACTTACACAATTGTCACTTCGATCAAGAAACTTAGGTTATATTTTCAAGCCTACGAGATTCATGTGCTAACCAACCAACCACTAAAATAGATTCTACAAAAGCTAAAAATATAGATAAGGCTAATTAAATGGAAAATAGAGCTTAGCGAGTTTGTTTTGCATATATTGCCTAGGTCGACCATAAAATCTCATATACTAGTGGACTTCGTTGTAGAGCTCACCTGAGTCTAACTTGAAAAACAATCCAAAAAAAAAGAAAGAAACTTTGGATAAAGAAAATTAAAAGTTTTATGTCAATGGATTAGCCACGAACCATAGAAGAAAAATCAATCTTATTCTAATCAACCCGAAAGGGCTACAGTATCCATATGCCCTGAGATTTAAGTTTAAGGTATCTAACAATGAAACAGAGTATGAGGCACTGATAGTTGGTCTAAGATTGACAACCAAGCTTAATGTTCAACACATAAACTATGTATAGTGACTCTCAGTTAATGGTTGGCCAAATCAATGGGGAGTTCAAAGCTCAAGAAGAAAGAATCCAAAAATACCTAAATAAAGCACTAGTCTTGATGTTCAATTTTACCAAGGCCAAGGTAAAAAAAATACTAAAGTCAAAAAATTTATTGGCAAATTTCTTATCTAAGTTGGCTTCAAGAATAACAATTGAAAGTTTAGACCAAGTTTTAGTAGAAAACTTGATATATAAAAGCATCGAAGACAAGCTCGTAGGTCAGATTATAGAAAAAAAAACCTAGATGACATCGATTAAGGCATACTCGACCACAAGAGCACTACTAGAGAATAAAATCTGAACTAAGGTATTAACAAAGAAGACCCTTCGGTACACAATGATTAAAAAAAAATTATACAAAAGATTATTTAGTCTACCTTATTTAAGATATGTTGATGAAGAAGAAGCAGATTATGTCCTACAAAAAATCCATAAAGGAATATATGAAAGCCACCTTAAACTTTTAGCCTATAAAATGCTTAGACATAGCTATTATTGGCCTACTATCAAAAGGTATGCAACTGAGCTGACGAAAAAATTTGAAAAGTATCAAAGGTTTACCTCCATACAACATCTTTTCTCAACTGAGATCACCTCCATCATCAGCCTGTAGCATTTCATGCAATTGAGAATGGATGTTTTTAAATCATTCACCATAGGTTAGAGGAGATTTATCTTAGTAGTGATGATTATTTCACAAAATGGCTTGAAGCTAAGGCTTTGGCCACTATTACAAAGGCCCAAGTGAAAAAGTTTGTGTGGAAGAATATAATCTATCGATTCAGCTTATCTCAATCCATAATAACAAACAATGACAAATAATTTAAAAACTCAAAGTTTAAATACTGATGTTCAAACCTTCACATCGACCTGAGATTCACATCAGTTGTCTACCCTTAGTCCAATGGATAGGATGAAGTGGTGAATAAGATAATATTAGAAGCTTAAAAAAGAGATTGGACATAGCAAAGGAGAGGTAGGTTGATAAGCTACCAGGGGTGTTATGGGCTCTAAAGACGACCACCAAAGTACCAACAGGTGAAACCCCATTCCACTTGGCATTTGAAACAAAGATCGTGGTACCTATTGAGATCAATTTTTTGAGCTTAAGGGTCAAACTAAAGTTAGAAAAAAAAAATAAAAAAGCATTTAAGGTCAACCTAGACCTCATCAAAAAATAGAGAAAATATAGCTTTAACACGGATAGTAGCTTATTAGCAAAATGTGTCCAATTATTATAATAAAAAGATCTTACACAAGCACATCAGGAAGGGTGACTTGGTACTTAAAAAAGTTAAAGCCTTAGGAGTAAATGACCAAGGTGGCAAATTAGCCCCAACCTAAGAAAGATCATATATAGTTAAAGAGATCGTCCGTGATATGACCTATAAACTACAATATATGAATGGTAATGTCATCCAAGAACATGGACTATAGATAATTTAAAGGTTTATTATCAATAACTCGACCTAAATCGAGCTCACACTTGTAATTTGTACTTGAACATATAAACCAAATTACGTTCAACGAGGCCACGCTTAACTGATATAACAAAATTTAGCTTGAAACTTCTTTGGTTAACCATGCTCAAACTCTTTTGGTTAACCGTGCTCAAGTTACTTTAATTTGAGTGATTAAGTAAATTCTCAGTTCATCTAACCACGCTCAAATTTTTTTGATTAATTGTGCTTAAACTTTTATGAATAAAGAAAAAATTATAGTAACAAAACTAAGCTAAATCTTAAACTGAACTGAATAAAAGTGTCTATTTGATTTTTTACTAAGTGCAAAAGATGTTAAGTACAAAAAATGTCATTTAGATCATTCTTATCTGAGGTTATTACAAAAACAGACCATATGCATTAATAAAATTTACAAAAGTTAGAAACAAAAAAGTTAAAAATAAAATAATCATATGTTAACAACATCAGTATCAGTAGCAATAACAGTAAGAGTAGCATCCTTATCAGCAAAAGCAACAATGATGACTTCATCCTTCCCAGCCTCTTTCGCCTTATGCTTAGGCCTCAAAGCTGCCTCAAGCTTGACATCTATGACCTCACCATCATCCTCTTCTTTCTTCTCATCCTCGGGTCGATTTAGAGAAGGCCTCAATTTAATATTATGATGTCAATATTAGAAAGATCAAGGTTGAAGTGGGAAAACTTAAATTACACCTCATCTTTGGTCAGGTAAAGGTACAGAGCACATTTTTTCTGAAAAACTTCATCTTTAGCTAGAGGAGTTCGTCGGAAGCCTTAAACTTCTCGATAGTTTTTTTTTATATCTTTTCTCTCTCTCTTTGGCCTTTAGCTTGGACCTCAGCCTTTCTATCTTAGCCTGAACATCATTGAACTTAAGCTCAGTTTGTTCTCTCATCAAATCAACTAAGGTTTTGTTAACCAAGATAGCTTCTAGCTTTATCGTCAACTCATCATTCATCTTTCTCTACTTGACCTTCTTCTTATGGGATGTATTGAGGCTTGACTTAGCATTGCCTAGTGCATCCAAGTTCTTCTTATGCTCTTCTGTCAAGATTACCATATCTTTTTTTGCCTTAAAAAGGTAGGCTATAGCGAGGTAAGCGTGGTAGAGAGCTTGGCTGACGTTGTCTAAGGGCTTAGCAGGAAATTTTTATTGGATTGCATAAAATAAACTTAGACTTAACAAAATAAAGAATAATGATAAAACTGAGCTACAGTCAGACAAAACTTACTAAGATAAGGACCATGACCTTGCAAAACCTCCTTGTCACATTGAAGTTCTTGGTAAGATCATTACTAAAGGCATACTTCAACCTTGTTGAGATTTTTTTTGAGCTGGGTCTTAATACCCTAGCTTCAGGGTTTTTTAAAGTGGAGAAAGAAACATCCACCCTTGGTCTTTTGGTAGGAAAGGGTGCTTATACTGAAGAAAGGTCCCGATCAACCTTAGTTTTCATCTTTTTGGCTACTAAATAATGCTACACTAAAAGGTTGACAACCTTATCCCACATGAAATGGGGCTTTGAGCTAAATTTTCTTTTAGCCTATTTTAGGCTTGGAGGCATACTGGTAAAGGGCGAAATCAAAGTTGTTGGTGGTAGACATTTCTGTAAAACTGAGCTAATAGTTAAAACAAAATTAGATCAAAATAAAATCATACCATGTTACCTTAGACCTATCCTAATACTTTATCTCATTTATTATTTAGGGGATGTCAGCTTATGGGCATCAATAACGAGCTCCCTTCTATAAGTGTACTCTATTATTTTATCTCGATTTGATAAATCTAGGACGAATAGAGCCATCGATGCCTCTATAAAAATGCCAAGCACATTTTTTATTTCCCAAACCTCAACCTTGATAGTGACCTTAACCTCGAGTTAGTCATCTTTATTTATTTTCTGTTTTTAAAGAAAAATGAAAAATAGCATTTAATTTTTTATTGAGCTCAAATAATCGATGAATAATTTTTTATTAGGTCAAGCTATCACATAATACCACCTCCTATCATTGTGGTGCATTTTAATAGAAAAATTTTTTTTAAATAGAGAAAAGAAAGAAAATATGTTTAGATGTTGACAAAGAATGATGAAAGCAACTATGTACCGAATAGAATTAGAAATAAGCTGGGTGATAATCAAATTGTAAGAATTAAAAATTGAAACAAACAAAAAATAAAGTGAAAACCTTAGGCTGACTATGAAAGAATCTCAATATACATAAAGCTGATGTGGTTCCAATCTATCAGTGATCTGATCTAAGGAGTTTGATATTATTATACTGCACCCCTCTCTAGAAAAAAAAATGTTATCGCCAAAGCTCAGACATGATAAGCTAAACATATGTTAAGACAATCTTCGAGATTTGTCCTACCTTTCAGTTCACTCATCATGTTCTTAGAGATCATACTGCGATCACAAAAAGTATATACAGAGACCTCAACTAGTTCATCCTACTTCATAGGATTCCCCTTCTCGCTGTCACTTTCCCTAATCGAGGTATTCTTTTTTTTCTATTCCTCTTTAGAACTTTTCTCATCACCAGAATCTTCAGCACTAAAATACTCTGACTCTTGAACAAAAGTAGAATTTTGAGGCTAAACCATGGTCGAAAGCAACTCAACTCCGAAAGACGAAAGATGAGGTAGAGAACCTTCAGAAGAAGAAATGATATTAACAAAAATTGACCAAAGGGGAATAAAAGTGATAATAGCAGCATTGATAGGTGAAAAGATAGACGTAGAAGAAAATTGATGTGATCAAACCCTATTTGAGGGAATAATTGACGATGAAGAAAGGTCGGCCATAGAAAATGGACTAACTTAAAAGATTGGGAAATATGGTAAATTTTGTAAGTCAAAGTTTATTTGAGCATATAGCTCCTCTATGCTCAGGACCTATTCTCCTTTTGCCCGAGCATTTTCTTTATTTTGTCACTATCATTCCTCAGACATCAAGTTGAATTAGAAGGCCATCTTCTTATAATTACGATTTTTGATAAATGGTAGAATCAGATGTAGACACCCAATTGGGTCCAGGCCTAGATCAATTGGGCCTGACCCAATGGGTAAAACCAATTTAATTTCTATCTGGTATTATTTTTATTTTTTTTTCTTTCTTTTATATTTTTATGTATTTTATTATTATTATTATGTATTAATATATGTATATCTGTATTTATTTATTTTTTTATTTAGAATAGATTTATATGTATTTTATTTATATAGATATATTTATTATTATATTATTATTATTATTTTTTGTAATATATTTTTGGATTTATCTTATTTTATTTTTTTTAATTATCTGTCAATTTTATTCATTTAGCTCTTTTTTTTTATTATCCGATTATTTTTTTTTTCCTTTTTTGGAAGGTTGAGATTGAAGCTGAAGAATCCTACTGGGAATGGGGATTCAATCAGAAGAGTTCAGATTGGATTCAAAGATTGAATCCCCATCCAAAGAGGAATTGGGATTGATCAGAAACTCCTGATCAATCCCTATAAAAGGCACTTTCTTGGAACAGATGAAGAACACACAGAAGAAAACAATGAGCCAGAGCTACTGATTTGAGAGGAAAAGGCGTAGAGAAGAGTATAGAAGGCTAAGAAAAGGTTTAGGAAAGTTCTAGGAATCATCAAAAATTTTTTGGGAATTTTTCAAATTTTTTTTTCAGGGAATTTCTGAAAAATTCCAGATTTCGGTTGAATTTTTCGGCGAAGTTTGAATTTTCCGATGAAAATTCCGGCCAACCTTGAAGTTTTCGGTGACCTGCCCAGTTTTCGGTGAAGAATCCCAGAAACCGGTGATCTTTCGACCAACTTCCGACGAACCTCCGATGAAATTTCTAGATTCCGATAATATTTTTCAGAATCCGACGAAAATTCCACCGGTGTTCTTCAGCTTTTAGAGAGAAGGGAGAGAAAAAAAAAAGAAGAGAGAGAGAGAGAGGAGGAGAGATCTGCCGAAAAATAGAGGGAAGTGCCTTTTATACCCTCTCAAAACGACGTCGTTTTGGCCTTAAGTAACCCAGAGGATCCGCGCATTTTACCGAGATCCGACCCGACCCGAGCGCCGACCCAGTTCCTAACCCGTGCGTACCTTCCCCCCTCCGAGCCAAGCTGAGCCGAGTCGAGCTCCCAAGCTGCTTCTCCAAGCCGTTTTTTTCTTCCTTGAGCCGAGCCGCGATCCGAGCCGCTCCAGGTTTTTTTTTTTTTCAATTTTTTTTATTTTCATTCATTTGTTTATTTTTTTTATTTTTTATTTATTAGATTAGGTTTATTTAATATTCTTTTTATCTTTATTTTATTTTTATTTTTGTTTTACTTTTCTTTATTTTTTATTTTTATTTATTTATTTTTATTATTCTATTTTCTTTAAATAAAAATCAAAATTTCCAAAAAAAAATATTTTTAGGGAAAAGTTGAAAGTATCAATTTTCCTTAGAAATAAATTTTCAAAAAGGGATTTTTGAGGAAAAGTTGAAAGTATCAATTTTTCTTGGAAATCAAAGTTTCAAAAAATATATTTTTGAGGAAAAGTTGAAAATATCAATTTTCCTTAAGAATAAATTTCCAAAAAAAATTTTGGGGAAAAGTTGAAAGTATCAATTTTCCTTGAAAATCTAAGTTTCCAAAAAAAAAAACATTTTTGGGGAAAAATTGAAAGTATCAATTTTCCTTACACAAGAACAACCATCCTTTCCTTCCTTTCTATTTTAATTTTGATTTTGATTTTTTTTTAACTAATCCGACGACGGAGCCTCTGTAAGTGAAACAGTAGTTTTTCTTGCATTCTCTTGAGGTGAGAGAATTTCTCAATTTTCTGCTAAAAGTATTAGAGTCAATTGAGAATAATTTCTAATAATTAATTACTTGGTAAAATTTTAAGGCTTACTGGATAACACAAATTTAAGCTGGTACCATCATTTGATGGGCGTTGTGAGGGTGCTATAACCTTCCTCACACGTAACCAAACTCCCGAACCCTGTTCTGGTTAGCAGACCTGAACCTATTCTTTTAGGGACCCTTAAGCTTAGGTGTTCCCTGAAAGGACAGATTCCTTAGGTGGCCAATCGCACCTAGATAAAAAAGATTGGTGGCGACTCCCTAAAGTCAATGTCTAGCGATAGATCCCCGAATCTAGATGTTATGACAGCTTGGCGACTCCACTGGGGACTTCGAGAGTCAGGCCAGCAAATAATTTGTGTTATCCAAAAGCCTAATAAAATTAAACCTTTTTGTATATATGTGTTATTATTCATTCATGTTTATTTACTTTGTTAATTATGTGATTCATATGCATGTGCATAACATGAGCTCTATATCTGAGCTCCGTCCTTCTAGGAGGGAGTAAAGTACCTATTGCTTTCGTGAGGTCTAATGCCTCCGCAGTGGCTAACGAAATACTCCCACTCAAATTGAACATTTTCCGCTTGTAACCTGTAATGGGTGAGGATTAGGGTGCCTTACTAGTTTGTGATGGACAAGGATGTAAGGAACAATTTGAGGGCCTTTAGACTTTGACCTTAAAACCGCATATAGTGGACCTTAGGAGTGCCTAAACCTAGGATAGAGCCATTTCTACCTAATGATAGATATACCCTGAAATTAAGACACAAAAAGGGTGTTTATCTAATCATTTTGATTGTTTAACTTTGTGTATCATTTTCATTACCATATATAACATTATGCATCAGCATCACTTTCATTTCATCCATGGAACTAACTGCGTTGTTTGTCTGATTGTATGCATCTGCATTATTTTCATGATCATATTTTAACACAATCATTTGCATCCATGTCATATTAGATTTCATTCAGAAAAATGTACATTTCATTCGTGCATCAAAGTATCATACATAAAGCATAGCATAACATTTTTAATCATAAGTATGGTACTCAAGGTCCCAGGATAGCTCCATCTAGCGAAAACCCTGTTCATCCATACAACACAAGATCTAGAGCAAGAAAAATGAAGGAGAAAAGTTCTCATAGATTTGAAAAGGTAGAAAAAGCACAAGAAAAGATTGAAAATGAGCTAAGCAAGATTCTGGAGGCTCTTAATAATATAAATAAAAGAAAAAGAGTTACAGAAAATACAAGCCAGCAAGTTCCTCTATTACAAGAAGTGGCTGACCCTTTGTACCCTTCAAGTTTTGGCCCACCTCAAGCCCAGTCTGCTCAAGAGGTCCCGCCACAACACTTTGCATATCCAACATATCCTGGAATGCCATCAGCTTTCAACCCAAGGCAGTATAATAGCTATATAAATCCTGTCTTCACTGAAAAGGCAGCAGAACCAATTCCTGACCTAGATGACTTAAAGGAGAAGGAAAAAGAAAAGATAAGAGTGGAAGTTCAGGAAAGCTCCAAAATTAGCATGCTAGAGCAGAGGCTACGGGCTGTGGAAGGATTTAGCTTTTATAGGTCAGTTGATGCTGCTGGGCTCTGCCTAGTTCCTGATGTGATTATCCCCCATAAGTTCAAAGTACCAAAATTTGAAAAATATGATGGTACAAAGTGCCCCAAAACTCACATCACAATGTATTGCCAAAAAATGGCAGCTCATGCTCATGATGAAAAACTTTTGATGCATGTCTTTCAAGATAGCCTTACAGGTTCAGCGGCCAGGTGGTATGTTCAGCTGGACAGAATTCGCATTCGCTCTTAGAGCGATATGGCACATGATTTCATCGATCAGTATCGACATATTATCGATTTGGCCCCTGATCGTTTGTCTTTACAGAATCTGAAGAAAAAAGCAAATGAGTCTTTTAAAGAATACGCCCAGAGATGGAGAGATATAGCTTCACAGGTACAACCTCCACTAACAAAAAAAGAGACCACAGTGCTGTTTGTCAGTACTTTGAAACCTCCCTATTATGAAAAAATGATAGGAAATGCAACAAAGAATTTTGCTAACATGGTGATTTCTGGAGAAATTATTGAAAGTACCATAAAAAATGGTAAGTTGAAAGGAGGAGAAACCAAGAAGGCATCAGAAAAAAAAGAAGCTCAAGCTCAAGCTGTGAGCTTTGATATACAACAATTCAGGGGTTATCAACCCTATCCATCTCAAGGTTACTCTCCATACTATCCTGCTGTGAATATTGCCTCATCCTATCCATACCAGCTAGCTTCACAACCACCTTATTCATCCACACACCAATCAATTTTTAGCCCCCAAGATCTTACATATAGCCTTAATATTCAAGTTCCTGCAAGAACCCAAATTCACCATATTAACCCAGCAAGTGGTTCACAAAAACAACGAACTACTCGAGAAAAACTTGTATTCGATCCAATCCCTATGACTTATACAGAGTTATATCGAAAACTCTATAATAGCCATTTGATTACCTCCAGCCATGTGGAGCCGCTTAAACCACCATACCCAAAGTGGTATGATCCTACAGCCCACTGCTACTATCACTATGGAATTACTGGCCATTCTACTAAAAATTACACTACTTTAAAGCATAAGGTGCAACGATTGATCAATGATGGAATGGTAAGTTTTGATCAAGGAAAAGTAACAACATCTAATGTTAGCGCTTTGAGTGAAAGTCAAGAACAGAAAGGGTCCGGAGAGTCACAATGAATTGAGGGGCAAGATGTCAATAGAGATTCTTCACCCGATCGCATAGGGAGACAATTTTAAAAAAATGGAGATAAGGTTGGTTGAAGGTTTCTTTTGTCATTTTAGGATTTCTTTTCAAATAATGTTAGATGTCTTTTTGCAATATGACTTCACTTGTTATCATTTTAATAAAGGCAAGTCCATGCATTTCATTACATTTTTCTCTTTCACTTGACCATTACTCTATGCTCCGTAACCTTTCATAACTTTACATTCTCATTCTTAAATTTCAGATGATGAATATTTAGACAATGATGACAATAATTCTGGGATGTAATTTTGAAAACTTATCCATATTAATATGAGAAGATGATTTGAGCAAAAATAGGCTGTTACCAAAGGTAAAATAGATATGTCTTGAAGATATGTAATCTTTTATACAGATTCATGAGCTTTGTTCAATAGATGATGTTCAAGAAAGGTATTCACAATTGAGATGAAAAATGACCATCTGTCTTTTACCATTGAAAAAACCATTTATTGCTACCCCTTTGAGCCTGTTATGATTTTTTTTTCTGAAAAACCCTAACCAAGGATCACCATCTACACTGGGGGGCAATTTTTGAAAAAATTTCACAAAAGGTCTCAAAAATAAAAAATAAAAAAATACCACACATGACTTGGGGCAAAGTAATGAGAATCCTTTGTGTGAGAAAAAAAAAAGTAGTGAAACGATGTGGGGCAAAATGCCAAGTTGTATCAAATGATCCTTTGGTTTTGAACCTTTTTAATACATGTTTTGAGCCTATTATATCCATTTTTTTATGACCCTTCACCTTGGCCTACATTACAACCTTGAAAAGTCCATTTGGATCAAGTGTGAATACTCAACTTGAATGATCATATGTTGAGCGAAGGCATGCTCATGATGAAGCAATGGAATCATGCTACATTAGTCTAAAAGTTTGATGTATGAAGGATGTCAACAATAGGTGAAGAATGAGAAAAAAGAAGATGATGAAAAAAAAAAAAAGAAAAAATGAAAAAAGAGATTCAAATTGAAAACCTGAAAATATGATTTTGGTATAAAAAGATCCAGGTCAAATGGCTCACATGAATGAAAAATCAAAAACATCTAAAGATCTCTCAAAGACTGGGGCAAAGTTCGCCAAGCTCAAGATGACTTCAACAGTAAATGGAATGAGTTTTTGAAAAATAATCCTAGATTAATGTTGAGAATTGTCTTAATATTCATCATTTGGACATACCATTCATCCCAATGACATGTATCCAATTTATTTCGTTTCCCATTTGTTTTGTACCAAAATAGATCTTCATTGATTATCTTTACCATAATTCACCTTGTGTTCTCTTATTGTTTCACCCCTAGAATGAATTGAGAAAATGCTTGATTGCATTGTATTTGTCAGGATTTGAAATGATAATGAATGAATGAATATGTGTTTAAAAGAGTCTTGTATTCATTTGAAAAGAAATCTAAGATGATGGTGGAGACAAAATAAAGAAATGATAAAGACCTAAAAGAGACGATTTGGAAGGATATATGATGTGACCAAATAGAGAATATGACGGGGTAAATTTTGAAAAGTGGTATAACCAAGTGATGAGTACAACGATGAATTGGTTGATATGACTAGCAAGTTATGAGTGAATGATGGGAACAATCAGTGGACAAAGTTTGTTTTGGAATGGTTAATGCTGAGACACCTATGAGTAATGACCTAGTGATGGTGGATGAAATTTGTTAGTGCTGAAAAATTCATTGAATGATGGTCAAGTGATGATCGATTGATGAAGCTTATTCCAAAGCATTGAGAAACTGAACAAGGAAGAATGTGAGTGGAAAAGATAATTTAGAGTTACACTGGTTTGATCTTAGAAGAGCAGTGTAATTGGATCTCTGAAGAATCAAAGGGCTTGATGCCTAAGAAAAGAGCTTGAGAAATTTGAGTACCATACATTGAACAGGAATTAATTGGCCAACATTTGCATAGCATGCATTGAAATTCATATGCATTTGCATAGCATACACTACTTTCAGGAAAGTATAGTGTATAAATTCAAGAAGCAAAGGTGTTCCAACATCCCATATAGAGAAGACAGATATGAAGATATTTTGTAAGTTTGAAAAGAAACTTGTCAGGTAAGTTCCAATCCTTGAAATAGGATGTCTTTTGGTATCAGGGTTGATTTATAAGACCTTTGGGCATAATCTCCTGAAATTCCTTCAAACACAACTTTCAACTCCTTTGGACATGATTGTCAAGGAGCAATTTACTTTTTAAAGTTTCGTTGCCTCTGTTTAGAGAAGCAATTTACTTTTCAAAAGTCGTGGTGCCTCTGTTTAGAGGAGCAATTTATTTTTCAAAGTCGTGGTGCCTCTGTTTAGAGGAGCAATTTACTTTTCCAAAGTCGTGGTGCCTCTGTTTATAGGAGCAATTTATTTTCCAAAGTCGTGGTGCCTCTGTTTAGAGGAGTCTGTTTAGAGGAGCAATTTATTTTCCAAAGTCGTGGAGCCTCTGTTTAGAAGAGCAATTTATTTTTCAAAGTCGTGGTGCCTCTGTTTAGAGGAGCAATTTATTTTCCAAAGTCTTTGAGCCTCTGTTTAGAGGAGCTTTGGTAAAAAAACAAAAAATAAACAAAAATAAACAAAAAAACAAAAAAATAAACAAAAAAAGCAAAAAGAAAACACAAAAAAAACAACAAAAAACAAAAAATGACAATGTTGAGTTGAGTCTTGATTGGGTGTCTACGTCTTTGCACAATTTCTGTTTCACAGAAAATGTGCAAAGAGGGGCAGCTGTAGACACCCAATTGGGTCCAGGCCCAGATCAATTGGGCCTGACCCAAATGGGTAAAACCAATTTAATTTCTATCTGGTATTATTTTTATTATTTTTTTTCTTTCTTTTGTATTTTTATGTATTTAATTATTATTATTATGTATTAATATATGTATATCTGTATTTATTTATTTTTTTATTTAGAATAGATTTATATGTATTTTATTTATATAGATATATTTATTATATTATTATTATTATTTGTAATATATTTTTGGATTTATCTTATTTTATTTTTTTAATTATCTGTCAATTTTATTCATTTATCTCATTTTTTTTATTATCCGATTATTATTTTTTTTTCTTTTTTTGGAAGGTTGAGATTGAAGCTGAAGAATCCTACTGGGAATGGGGATTCAATCAGAAGAGTCCAGATTGGATTCAAAGATTGAATCCCCATCCAAAGAGAAATTGGGATTGATCAGAAACTCCTGATCAATCCTTATAAAAGGCACCCTCCTGGAACAGATTAAGAACACACAGAAGAAAACAGTGAGCCAGAGCTACTGATTTGAGAGGAAAAGGCGTAGAGAAGAGTATAGAAGGCTAAGAAAAAGTTTAGGAAAGTTCTAGGAATCATCAGAAATTTTTTGGAAATTTTTTGAAATTTTTTTTTTCTGGGAATTTTTGGAAAATTCCAGATTTCGGTTGAATTTTTTGGCGAAGTTTAAATTTTTCGATGAAAATTTCGGCCAACCTTGAAGTTTTTAGTGACCTGCCCAGTTTTCGGCCAAGAATCCCAGAAACTGGTGATCTTTCGGCCAACTTTCGGTGAACCTCTGGTGAAATTTCCAGATTCCGGTGACATTTTCCAGAATCCGACGAAAATTTCATCGGTGTTCTTCAGCTTTTAGAGAGAAGAGAGAAAAAAAAGAAGAAGAGAGAGAGAATGGAGGAGTGTTCTACCAAAAAACAGAGGGAAGTGCCTTTTATACCCTCTCAAAATGACGTCGTTTTGGCCTTAAGTAACCCAGAAGATCCGCGCGTTTTACCAAGATCCGACCCGACCCGAGCGTCGACCCGCTTCCTGACCCGCGCGTGCCTTCCCCCCTCCGAGCCAAGCCGAGCCGAGCCGAGCTCCCAAGCTGCTTCTTCGAGCCGTTTTTTTCTTCCTTGAGCCGAGCCGCGATCCGAGCCGCTCCAGGTTTTTTTTTTTTTGAATTTTTTTTATTTTCATTCATTTGTTTTTTTTTTTATTTATTACATTAGGTTTATTTAATATTCTTTTTATCTTTATTTTATTTTTATTTTTTTTTTACTTTTCTTTATTTTTTATTTTTATTTATTTATTTTTATTATTCTATTTTCTTTAAATAAAAATCAAAATTTCCAAAAAAAAATATTTTTAGGGAAAAGTTGAAAGTATCAATTTTCCTTGAAAATCAAAATTTCAAAAAAAGTATTTTTAGGGAAAAATTGAAAGTATCAATTTTCCTTAGAAATAAATTTTCAAAAAGGGATTTTTGAGGAAAAGTTGAAAGTATCAATTTTCCTTAAAAATCAAAGTTTCAAAAAAAATATTTTTGAGGAAAAGTTGAAAATATCAATTTTCCTTAAGAATAAATTTCCAAAAAATATTTTGGGGAAAAGTTGAAAGTATCAATTTTCCCTACACAAGAACAACCATCATTTCCTTCCTTTCTATTTTGATTTTGATTTTGATTTTTCTTTAACTAATCCGACGACGGAGCCTCTGTAAGTGAAACAGTAGTTTTTCTTGCATTCTCTTGAGGTGAGGGAATTTCTCAATTTTTTGTTAAAAGTATTAAAGTCAATTGAGAACAATTTTCAATAATTAATTACTTGGTAAAATTTTAAGGCTTACTGGATAACATAAATTTAAGCTGGTACCATCATTTGATGGGCGTTGTGAGGGTGCTATAACCTTCCTCACACGTAACCGAACTCTCGAACCCTGTTCTGGTTAGCAGACCTGAACCTATTCTTTTAGGGTCCCTTAAGCTTAGGTGTTCCCTGAAAGGACAGATTCCTTAGGTGGCCAATCGCACCTAGATAAAAAAGATTGGTGACGACTCCCTAAAGTAAATGTCTAGCGATAGATCTCTGGATCTAGACGTTATGACATCAGATAATCATTATTTTGTCCGAGTTGACCTCCCCTAGGTTCTGCCCTAAAACTCTCGGCCTCCTTAAAACTTTTACTAAAAGACATGGTTAAGAATATGTATAAAAAAAAGTAGAGAAAAACTTTAATGTTGGAAGAAAAGCTTTTGAGATAAAAAAAATTCAGATTAAGCTGAAAACGAAGAAAGAAAAAAGGTGGAAAATAAAAGCCCTAATAGTCTTTTATATATCTACGTTACAAATCAAATGAACAGCACAAATTGCACCATGTGTCAGATTGAAGAATGAAAGATGTCTTTTCATTCTCCTTCTTTAAATTTTCCCATTTAGATTACCTATCTCCTCATTTAATGCCATCATATCGATAAAATTAGATGAATCCCAGGTCAAACCAACCAAATTGAACAACTCTCTAAGGCAGACCGAATGTTTAGTTCATCATAAAGGTTCAAAGCAAAAACTCGAATCCAAACTCCTAAAATAAAACACAAGTCTCACGTCGACCAGACGAACCCCACGCTAATCTCGAACAATTCCGAATAATTATCACCTTTGTAACCTTCAAACCAATTGTGTAGTCAACCTAAGACATGCTTAAGATCAAACAACCACAAGGTCAAACCCCAACTTAAATCTAGTTGTCCCCAAATATCGATCCCCTTTTATGACATCAACTTTGAAGAATCAACTTTCACATCATTTCTTTTTACCTACCTACCCTAATCAAGTGCGTCAATCACACATTTAGCAATCTAATACTCAGACTGCTTGATAAAGAGACAGAGTATTAGAGGCATTTGGTGGTCAAAAGAGTATAGTGGTCTTTTTTCATATTATAAGCCTTCAATAGACAACTGGGAGTAATTTTGTCATTTGTATTAACCTGATATGTCAGGTCGTCTGATACATCAGTGCCACATCAGCTTAGCATTGTCCTTATTATCCCTCAATGGTCCCTCATTGTTTACCTATAAATGTAAAGGTTCAGGCACCATTAAGATAAGTCTCAACTACTCCTATTTCTTCTTATTACTCTAATTCTGATTTTATCTGTTATGACTTATACATTGGAGTGTAAATGCAGGGAACAGTTCCTGTCTTTGTATCAACCGTCCTTTTTTTTTGTATTTCCAAAATATGACCCTGAGATCGGAGCTTAACACAAACAAGAAAGTAGGTGAAGTAGAAGGAAATGACAATAATGACCTGTAGCCAGAAAATGCGATCAGGGGCACTGAAGTTGTTATTTTGAGATGCTCTTCGAAGTTTGAGTCAATCAAGTTCCTAAAGCAATGAGGGAAGAAAGAAACGAAAGAGGTTTAGAATGAGGAAGTATGTGTAGGAAACTTTCAATGGAAGAGAAAACTCAAAATGTAAAGGCAATCCCTTACATACTTGATCTTTCAATTATCTTATGTGAGAGGTTAAAATGGGATGACTTAATTAAAATAATTGATAGTTGATAGGATATTTTCATAAAGCTCAAGAAAAGTTCACTTGGATAATAGTTAGTTATATCTAATGATCCGAGACAAATGTAAATCATATTTAATAATCCCAGACAAATTAAATATCATATAATCAATTTTTGAAATGACTGCTTAATTAGATGTATATGATACTTTGGACAAGTCCTTTCTATACTTTGAACAAATCCTTTTTTTGATGAAGAGTGAGTCATTTTCTTGGAACTGGTGACGTGATTATCGAGATGTGCCTTATATGGATAACCCCAAGATATTATCAAGTTGACCGCTAACAATTGACTTAGACATAACAAATATATTATTACATTGACAAATAATATTGCCAAACGTTCTGTTTATCAACCGCCGCCTCTGTTTCTCAACCGCCGCCTCTGTTTCCCGCCAAATTCATCTACCATTTTGTTCTTTAAAGAAGATGAAAGCAACCTAGAAACCCATTTCCAGCCCTGCTGGGTATTCTTCAATGAGTCCTCCAATCTCTCTGAAGTAGTTTTACTTGTATAAGAGAATTTTGGGTCTTTTTTTTCTTTGGCTTAAAATGAACTTTTTTTATTTGAATAATTGAAATGTTTGGATTTTTTTTAGAAACAACAAACTACTGCTTAAAAGTCTTTTGGCAATGAATCTTCAGCTGAAGAAGCAAGCAATTTTCTTGGGCAAAAAGTTTAAATGAGAAGCAATCTCAATCTAGCTACGAAAAAACCTTTCCATCACTGAATGTTAACATTGGTTCTAGTTCCATAGTAGGAACTTTAATCAAAGGAGAACTAGGATTGGTTCAGGATTGGGGCTGAGACAAGAAACTGTTAATTCATCTGAACTTGCAAATAATGAAGGCCTGCAGGAAAAACGTTCTTTGTTTAGTAATATTGACGGCCAAAGTAGCGAATCCAACAATCGAGTAGGTACCAGGAATTCTGATTGTTCTGAGGGTAATTAAAGGAGAACTAGGATTGACCCTGGATTGGAGCCGAGGCGTGAGACTGATAATTCATCTGAACTTGAGGGAACTGCAATTATTGCAAGCCTGCAGGAAGAACATTCTTTGTCATTTTGGAAAGAAGAAGATTCATATTATTTATGTCCGAAAATCTCCTTCGGGCCGAAGCAAATCCAAGAATGTAATTGGTACCAAGAATTCTGATTGTTCTGAGTGTTTGCCTAGGTTGAAAGGTTCAACATCTGCCTTCCTAGAAGTAGAGGTTTCAAAACACAAGAAATCCTAAGGCCTGGAATGGTTTTGTTGAAACATTATATCTCCCTCCGTGATCAGGTTTGTCCTTAAGGCTTAGATTTAATTCAAATAGCTTTCTCACTGTATTGTTATCTTTTATTTGTTTGTTTACTCATTTTTCAGATCAATATAGTCAATCCTTGTCAAACACTTGGTGAAGGCTCGGGGGGATTTTATAAGCCCGGCAACAAAGATGGAGCAGAACTTAGTGTCTTCATATGATGTGTCTTGGTCTGAACTGGGATCCTCAGTCAAGAAAATATAACAAGCGACATCCAATTGATGATTGCGAGCCATCCAATATTCCACATGAATTTCGTCTTCTGGTTCAACGAGCAATCCAAGATCCACATCGCCTTATCAAGAAGGATTCCCATATAGTCAATCCAGAAGATGAACTTCCTTCAATGTCTCCAAACAGATGAATTCTAAACTTCTATACTAGATACGGGCGACTTGGTTTCTATCAGGGCTGTTCTTATTTATCATTTCTTTTACTTTCTACTCAAGCATTCTTAGTTACAAAAACGTATTCACCGTTGAACATCAAAGATTTGTGAAAGTTTTACAATAAAAATAAGCTTCACAATGGAGGATCGAGATGGAAGCAGAGAAAGTCTCCATAAAGGATTACCAGTTATCTCTTTCTCTATTGGTGATTCCACTGAATTCCTAATTGCCATATAGAATAGGAGAAATCTGTATTTTGAAGCTTCCTTTGGTTAGAAATGTGTAATACAGAAGCAATATTTATAGAAAGGTCAGCTGTTTCCAAATTTTCAATCGTTTGGTTCTGTAATTCTTTGCTGTTTCTGCCTGAGTACCTGTTCTTTTTCTGCTTGCTTGTGGAAGGCACTTTGCTTCTTATACCAGCATGTGCCATGTATGGTTGAAAGGATAAATACCGACAACATCGATCAGTTCTTTAATTAATTGATGAAACTTCATTGACTTATTACATGTGTGCCACACGATTGGCAACATGAAACATGTCAAAACAAAATAACCTATCAAAAACTTTATAATATTCATGCCTCGCAGTGAAATGCATCATTGGCTCGTAACAAGATTAAGATGCCCTGTTATCACAATATGTGGTGATTGTCTGGCAAGTCGGTTCCCATCCTTTTGCTTATCAGATCATCATCGTATTAGATTTTTAATACATCTTTCTTTTGAGAAAATATGAATTATTTACATCTTATTGATTTGCGAATATGTTGTTCAAACTTCATAATCAGCTTTAAGGGTGATCTTATTTTCAAATTTTCAGGCTAACTTCTTATTTTTCAATGCAAATCAGTCGCATTTACTAACATATGAGTCTCATTTGTCCACTCACATTGTGAATGATATTTACTTTGAGAATGTCAAAATATGCATGAAACAGTATAATTCTTATAAGTGACAGAAAAAACTCCAAAACCCGAATGAGAAAACAGGTTGCACAAACTCAAAATTTAAAAGTCAAAGCTTAAACTTGAAATGATATAAATTTAAAAGAATCCAAATCTTGCATGCTCTCAACCCAAGATGGATTTAAACCCAGAAAACTTTGAACCCAAATGATCTCATCAACCCTATATTAACCCGATAAAAAGCCCATAATAACCAGAACTTAATGTTAAAAATGCAAAATAAAATTATCAATTTTATTCTAACTTAAATTTAAACCCAATTAAACTTGAAATGACTTGGAAACAATTCAAACTTTAAAAGACAAATCCAAAAACAACTCAAAACTTGACGTGGACCAAAACGAGCTCAAACCATGATGTGACTCGAACTCAAAATCTAATTGACCCTCCGGTTGCTGCCTCAAGTGATCCTCCACATATCCTAAAAATAAAGAGTTAAAGTCTTCCACCTTTTGGTTTAGTGATTACGGAGGTCTTATGAAGATATAAAGATCCTGATTTTGAGTCAAGATTTCCTTCCATTTTTCTCTTATAAGAGTTATACCCTTCCTCGAATTTTAAAAAAAATGAAGAATTGCAAACCCAAAGAAAATGGGGCATAACACATCGATAATCCCTAACAAGAGTATGTTTGCTAAATCACCCCGTTAATGGTCGATTAGATCTTCCATTGTTGGAATAACATTAGGTGGTTGATATAATCATTTTCAAATCAATCACCATCCTTGCTGATCACTTTCCTATGGAGTTTTGCTTTTGTTATTGTACCATCTGTTTGAAAGGTTGTTTGTCTTTGCCCTCTAAATGGGATGCCAATAAAAAAAACCACTACTCCAAGTCTGAAATTTAATTAATTTATATAATATTTTTAAAAAATACTATTTAATACCTTACAAACAAACGATAATTTTTTTTTTTTTATTTTAAGATTGTGACTTTTTATGTAGAAAAAAATAGCATGCTATAAACTAGACAGGATAGAAGAAGAAAAAAATGTGGAAATCCTACACGGCAAAACATACAACGTTGGTGTCATCTAATGAACTTTGATGTTGAAAGCCATCTTTTGTCCAACAAAAACTTGGGTTTACATATGAACTTACACACGTCTCCTTAGGCCTTCCAAACACACGTCTCCTTAGGCCTTCCAAACGTCATCATTATGGCCTAAATTCTAAACAATTATCCATCAATATTATAGCCTTTGTGGCTGAAAACGATTATCACAACGTTAAAAAAATTATTTTATGTTTACTTTGCTCTTGGAGATGATTCGTTATTGATTCACAAGCAATTTATTGCTGAAATATGATTAAATTGGCATAAGCCGACTTCACTAAAACGCATATTCATTTTTTTTAAGGAGATTTGAAATATTTTCTTTAGACAGAAATCATATGCCCTTCATAGGCATTAACTTCTTTATTTTTTCTAAAAGAAACTATGTACTAATCATTTAATTAAATATTTATACAAATATATAATCGAATCAAGTTAAATCGATCCATTATCATATTCAAACTCAGTTCAATTTTAAAACTCCAAGATTGGCTCCAACTTGATCGAGTTTCATTTTTTATACTCAAACTTGATTTGTAATATATTCGAGTTATTTAAGTTTGTCTTAATATATTAGGTAAAATTATAAATCTACATAAAGTAATATATTTTTATCATTTACTAATTTTTAGCACGTGCGTGACTCATATGTAATTCTTATCTTTAAAAATTTATTTCAATAAATAATTTTTTTGATATTATGATAATAATGATAAATACTAATAGTTTAATTTTGATTTTTGTATACTATAAGTAAATTTTGAAAATTTTTTATATAATTTTGATTTTGATAATCTTTGATAAAATTTTGGTAACCTTCAATATATTTTGGTAACTTATGATGTAATTTAAATAACTATTAATACAATTTTAATAATTTTTTATAAAATTTTAATAACCTCTTGATGTAATTTTAATAAATTTTTGATAACTTATAATATACTTTTGATAATTATCGATAAAATTAGTGTCATCATATATTTAATAATGGATTCCTGTAAGAAGGCAAGGGTTCAGTTCTAATGTAAAATAATTTTCATTTTATATAATAGCATTATCTTTTCATTCAAATTTAGAATTTTTTCACTAAATTTTTTTATTGAATAAGTTTAAGGTAGGTTTATTCTAGACTCTCAAGATAAAATTTTTAGCTCCATTTCTACTAGTAACCAATATTCAATTCCCGATAACTTCAAGTTTTAAAAAAATTATCAATGATTGACAGTTTAGTTATCATTAATTTATTATTATGTTATCAGTGATTTACTATTAAGTTATCAATGATATATTACTAAATTATCATAATTTACTACTAAATTACAATTGATTTATTACTAATTTATAAATAATTTACTACTAAATTATGACTGATTTACTATTAAATTGTTAATGATTTACTACTAAATTACTAATGATTTATTATAAAGTCATAACTAATTTATTATTAATTTATCGGTAATTTATTACAAAGTTATCAATGATTAACTAATTTGCTACTAAATTATCATTTATTTATCACTAAATTATTAGTGATTTACTACTAAGTTATTAATAATTTACATCTAAATTATCAATGATTTACTATTATATTATTATGCATTTATTACTATATTATCATTGATTTACTAAATAGCTTTTAGTTATTTACAACAAAATCATCACAAATTTACTACAAAATTAGCCATAATTCATTATCAAGTTATCATTGATTTATATTAAATTATCCATGATTTACTCTTAAATTATCATTAATTAACTATTAAGTTATTGATGATTAACTATTATTAGGTTATGTTGATTTACTTTTAAGTTTATAATGATTAATTACTAAACTATCATTTATTGACTATTAAGTTATTTACGATTTACTACTAAATTTATTAATTTATTATTACTATTAAATTATAATTGATTTACTATTAAATTATAACTAATTTACTATTAAGTTATTATCGATTTATTACTAAGTTATCAATTGTTAACTACTAAATTATCACTTATTTTTTTACTAACCTATCATTAATTTACTAATATGTTGTTATATATTTACAACTATGAAACATGAAATTTAAAAATCCATTAATAATATATGAGATAATTTTTTTAACATAATAACATTATTGTTTTATTCAAGTTTATAATTTTTTCACTAGTTTTTTATTAAATATGTTCATGATATAGGTTTATCCTAATTCCTAAAATAAAAGTTTTGACTTCTTTTCTGTTAGTACTCAGGGTTCAATCCTTGGCAACTTTAAGTATAATAAGCATTGTCAATAATTGACAATTAAGTTATTAATTATTCACTACTAAGCTATCAATGATGTATTACTAATTTATGAATAATTTGCTACTAATTTATGAATGATTTGCCATTATATTATGAATGATTTACAAATCATTGTTAGTGATTTACTACTAAATTATTGATAATTTATTACAAAATTATTACTAATTTAAAATTAAATTATCTATAATTCACTACCAAGTTATAACTATTTTATATTAAATTATACATAATTTACTATTAAGTTATCAATGATTAACTATTATGTTATCAGTGATTTACTACTAGTTATATTGATTTACTCTTAAGTTTTAAATGAATAACTACTAAATTATCAATTATTTACTACTAATTTATAATTTATTTCTACTAAATTATTTATTATTTACTACTATCAATTAATTAATATAAAATTGAAACTGATTTACTATTAAATTATCACTAATTTACTATTAAATTATCAGTGATTTATTAGTAAGTTATCAATAATTAACTATTAAGTTATCACTCATTTTTTGCTAAGTTATCCTTAATTTAGTATTATGTTGTTATGCATTTATAATTATATTATAATTGATTTACCATTAAAGTAATGCATTTATTATTGTATTATTACAGATTTATTAAAAAGTTATCAACTAGTAACTATTAAATTATTATTCACTTACTATTAAGTTATAATTAATTTATTATTAAATTATCTATTATTACTACTAAGTTATACTGATTATATTTATGTTTTTAATGATTAATTATTAAGTTATTAATTATCCACTTAACTATTAAATTATTAATTATCCATTACTATGTTATCATTGATTTATATATATCCAAAAAGAAAATGATCGCAATATATGCTAGATGATGTGATTCTCCATAAAAATTTTCTTCTACTAAACAAAAAAAATTGTATGTTTTTATTATTGCTTTATTGTTATTACCATATTCAAAATGATTTTTTAATATTTTGATGCCAATTAACTTCTCCATTTTGGAAAGAATACAAAATATTATAAAGGATCATAACAATTCAAATAATGTTTAACTCTATATTATTGTTTTGAATGAGTATGAACTATAATATCTCTTTTAAATGAAATGTTTGAATTATTTTTCTCAACCTATATAACAGCAACTTGATCAATAAATTAACGATTATAAACTCGTTAATCTAGATTAGCGTTTCTACAATATAAATTTCAAAATCCTCAAAAGGAGATATATTCTTTAATCTCTATAAGACTTAAACATAAGCATTTTCTTTTAGAATTATTATTAGCATCTCCATCACTTTTGCACTAAATTTTTCATTGTGTTGTGTTCTCATTCTATTTTAAAATTTATTACCTGTGTCATAAAAGTATAGCTAAAATAATATAGATTAATCAATTCAAACTTAAAATAATTCAAAACTCAGATTAAGTATAGATAAATTTTTTACTCATTTTAAATTTTAATTTAATTAAAAATAATATAATACACATAATTATAAAAATGAACTAACTTGACTTGATTTCAATTGATTTTAAAAGTCAATAACTAAGTAATTATTTAAACCCGAAATGATTGAATATAATCATAATCCAAATTAAAATAGTAACCTAATCAAAATCTAATATTTCTTATTTATCTTTCGTAACAATTTAAAAGTTTTTTATTTAAGAATTTTTCCCTTTCTCTTCAATATCTTATTTTTATTGTCTTTATGGTTGAATTAGTTAATTAATTTTAAAAGTATTTTTAAAATGAAATTGCAATTATAAGTAATTGAATATTTTTTATTTGAATTTAAGACTATTTAAATCCAAATTTTTAAATAAAGAGAAACATACACCAATTATTAAGCCAAATTTACTTAGTTGTATAAGTAAATAATTGAGTACACTATAAATAAAAGTAGATAATAAAATTTAACTCAACCTAATTGGTCACTGATCATTATTCTAAAATCCAACTCAAAATAATAAAAAGTTAAAATTCAAAATAATTGAAATATTAAATACACAATTAAATAAAAGATTTATCAAATAAACTTTGCTAATAAATGTCTTTAAATCACTTTTAAGTTTAGTTAAATTATAATTTATAATAATATTTTTCTATTAAATGTAATAATGATAATTAATTCAATAAATTTCAATTCCTTTTAACAAATATTACCTTATATAACACCTTAAAATTTTTTATACAACTGTAAATATTCTTAAACTGATATAAAACAGAAAATGAAGGAGTATACAATGTTTTTCTAAATAAAAAAGTTACATATTAATCTTAAAGAAATTTGAAACTACTACATTTGTATAATTTTCATTGAATATCATATAACACTAACCTTTTTTGTTATACGAAAAAGATGCAGTTATACATAACTAATCAATCTTTCATCTAATTTTTTTGCTTAGGATAATCTTTCATTCATGCTTGTATCAATTGCATATAATTGTATGTTTTCTCAATTGAAAGCTTAATTTTTCCTTTATTTAAAAAATTTTATTATACATAAAGTATTATTATATAAAAATATTAAAATATATATTTTTAAAAATAAAATAAAATAAAATCCCAACTTTGGTACTTATCATGTTTTATTAAGAAAATTTCAATTCTAAGAATAACAAACTTGTTATGTAATACCTATATAATTTATACTAATTTCATTTTCAGTATTAACAATATAAATTTTCATGAATTAATATAATTTTGGTATAAACGCATTCAAAAGATAGTTCCAATGAATTTAGTCACACCTTAAAAAAATTCACCAAAAACAATTAATTTTACTTAACTTGATAATTTTTTATTGAAAATAATTAATGTTAGATCATTCAACCACCTAGATGACAAAAAAGTGAGCAATTTAAGATAATTAAGAAATATTAAATAATCTTAAGATATAAATTAATTATATATAAACAATTTAAGATAAAAGTTGAGAGAAAATTAAAACAATTATTGTTTGAATCAAGGTGAACAATTTTTATAGCAAATTAATAATACCTAATCTTGAGCTACTAGTAGCTCCACCATCTCTTAAATTATCTAATTCTATAAGTGAAAAATCAAATTAAAGTCATAAATCACATAATGCTAATTGCTGGTGAAGGAGGTGCAATTAATTTTATGTTAGTTTTTTTTTCATGAGAATAACAATTATAAAATTCTAAAGAAAAAAATACAAAAGATAATTTAATTATTGGGATTAAAATGATTTAATTATGTTATCAATATTTGAATGATAAACTCCTAAAGCATATAAATAATAAAATCATAATCTTACATATGTAGTTAATATATCAAAACAAAAAATTGAAAGGCCAAAAATTAAAAAAAAATTGCTTAAATGATTTAATTATGATTATTTTTAATGAATTTATTTATCAACATAAATTGCATATTCAATAGCTTTTGCAATAACTGAAGCAACAAATTTCACGTAATTGTTTTTAGTCTTATCTACATTAAACTTTTATATCGTTTTATTTGTATTTTCATTTAATGTGAAAATTCATTTTACTTATAAAAAAGGAATTTAATAATAAAAATAAAATCATTTAAATTTAAATTTAAATTTATACAAAATTACTAATTGTATTTTAATCAATCACTTTAAATAATTTTGGAATTAAAAGTTAAGGGTTTAATTAATTACTTTTAGCACTTCTTTAATTTAATTATAAAAAAAGAATTTAATAATAAAATTTTCATTTAAATTAAAATTTATAAAAAAATTTACTAAAGATATTTTAGTCAAATCACTTTTAATACTTTCAAAATTAAAATTTTAAAATTTTAAATGATTTAATTTCTCATAAACTCTATTTTTAATTCTTATTGATTTAAATTAAACTTAAATAAATTAATAAAAATTATATATTTAAGGATAAATTTGTTAATTTAAAAATTTATAGAGGTATTTAAGTCGATTATTATTAATATTTTTTATGTTCACACTTTTATACATATATAATTTATATATACATAATAAAATATATATAAATAAATACTCGATAAAATTACAAGTCTCTCAAATTAAGTATTAAATTATTTAAACTCGACTCCACTCATTATTTGAATAATTCAATCTTGATCTCTTTCGCTCTATAATAAATAAATCAAGCTCGAATATTCACTAAATCAAATGAGTAACTCACAAATAGCATGACTCGTTCACACCCTACATAAGTGCACTAAAAAGTATATTCTTTGCTATTGCTTTCAGCTTGGATAAGATTAAAATGTTTGATGTATAAAATATTTTAGAGGGAACATTATTATAAAACGACAGAAGTATCTAAGCAAATGATGGATTAGGTACATTATCCTTTAACGATTAATTCCCCATCTATCCCGAGTTTTGTACCAGATACATTAGCTAGAGACCTTGATTTCTGAATTTAGATTTGCTTTTGGGGTAAAGGGAATGGCCATTATCTTGAATAAAGGATAAGGTCTTGTTGCCCTTTGATAAGACTAAAAGAGAGGTTCTAAATTAGATTTGAGTTTCAAGTCGCACTATTATAAATTTTCTCCCGATTTCATCGTAGTTTTTTAATTTATTTGCTTAGTTATTTATGAGTTTTACATTTAATAAAAAAGAAGCGATCGCAATCAAAAAATAAAAAAAAAATAAACCGTAAATATTAAAATTTAAAATTATTAGATGTCAATAATTATATAAATTAATTAAATAACTTAAATTTCGGTTTATGCGATAAGTAACATTGCCTTCACTAATCTTAGACATGACACAAAATTTTCTGTCGGAGACACCAATTCGGTGCAGTTTGACTGATTTGCAAAGACTGTAATTTCTGAATTTAGATTTCTTTGTGGGGTAAAAGGGAATTACCCGGAAACTTAAATATGCATAAGATTAACATTAGGTTCTTCCTTAACCTAAAATTTGAACCAGGTTCATTAACTGATGTCTTAATTTTAATTTAGTATTGCTAATGGGTTAAAGGGAGCATAACCACATTTTTTTTTTTTAATTTCGATCCTCTAATCTTAGAGATACCATATAATTTCTGGTGTTGATCAATAATTTGGTGTAGTTAATTTGATCTTTTAAACTAAGCGAAATATTCTAATTTTGAAATATTATAGTTTGAGAAATTTATAAAAAAAAAAAAAAGAAAACCAATTTTTTCTCTCAAATTTCAATGTCACTGACAATTCGAACTCAGTATCATGTTTACAGTTTATACTATTTTTTGAGAACCTCTACGTTAATGCCAAACTCACCGTATGCTTAAGGCTGCATTTGGAGCTAAATGGAACTGCGTTTGTTATGAAAATTCGTGTCAATTGTACTGTACAGTGTAAAAATATACATTTGGTAACATGAACGCACGGTACAAATGGATTCTCACCGTGCTGAATCTCAAAAATATAACTGGTGCTTTGTGCTCCAGTGAGAAAACTCACCTCTACCAATTCCTATCTTTCCAAATAAGCACCTTGTTTCATTTTTATTTTCTTTTGCTTTTACTCCTGACGGCATAAATGTATAGTTAATTATTGTCTTTTTTTTTTTAACTTTGATTTTTTATTTAAAAATTTTTAATATTCCTTCCCATTTCCATTTTTTTTCAAATTTTATAATTTTTTTATAATAAATATAATTATTATTTTAATGTGAAAAATAATTATTGTCTTCTAAATTATTATCAATTTGTGTAAATATATTATTAATTTTTAAAAAATAATTTTTTATTATTATCAATTTTATTAATTTCTAAAATTTAATAACAAAATTATTATTTGAAATAAAAATAATTTTAGTAATTTTAATTATTTATTAATTTTATAAATATCAAATTATAATTTAAATTTTATTATATATAAATTTCAATCTAATATTCTTAATTGTCATTTTTTATTTTCAATACATTTCATCTCACTACTATTGCTACTTTTGTATTTAAACACACATTTCACTATTGATATTAATTTCATCGTTATTATATTTAATCTTATCACTACAATAATTAATCTCACATCCATCATTATTTTCAATTTCACCAAAACTAATTTCATCACCTATCCAAATGAACCTTAATAAAGACTTCATGTTAAAAACAACAACGATAGCTTAACTTGTGAGGTAAAATAAGTAAATAAAATTAAACTTGTTAATGGGTTGGATCAAATTAAATCTGGTTAATTTTTGAAATCCTTTGACTAGGGTCTAGTTTGGCCTATCAACTCAAACATATTTGATTATTTATTAAAAATATTGAATATTAAAAAATTACTTTTATATTAATATTTTATATATTTTTAAATTTAATTTAAATATTTTATTTATTTATTAAATAATAATTCAATTTGAATTGGTTTGAATTTCAAAACTCATATTCAAGACTAACGGTATATAAATCTATACGTAATAAAAAAAAAGTGAATCCAATCAATAAACCTAGCTATCTCAAAAATAAATGTTTTTTAATTCGAATCTTACTAATGACCTTTCACTTATATTACTTAATGCATGACTTATGCAAAACACAATATTTTTTATCCTACTCGGAATGATTGATTAGCAACTTAACTATCAAGAATTTCGTTTTAAAAAATTGTTATTGTCACAAATGCATAAACTATTTTCTTTTTCGTGTCTTGCTTAGGTGTGGGGATAACAAAGAGCAATTATTGACTTATATTATATGTCACAATTAATTTGACTAATCGCATTTCCTCATTCTACATAGCTTTTCTCATGGTTATTTTGGCAATTAAATATAAAAATAAATTAATATCATGAACAATCTTTAAATTATTGAAATATTTAATATAATATTTAAATTTTAAAAATCTCTAATATAATATTGAATTATAAATTTTTTAAATAATATGATATTTAGGTATTATTTATCTGTCATGTATTATTATTTGAAGTTAATCATATTAAAAATTAATATCATTTTAATTAATAAATTTATATTTTAAATATCACATTGAACATTTAATTATACTTTAAAAATCGTTAATAATATTAGCTTTATAAAAATAAACTTAAACCGGTAAAATATAGCAACATTGATTAACCATTAATTAATGAAATTAACTTTGTTGGAATAGTGTTTATATATATATATATATATATATTCATTAGCTGGTTTTGAAAATAGAATATTTGACATTAATTGCATTAGTGAATTATAATTGATTGATAATTGTCAATATTTTATAGTATTTTGAATCTTTCCCTGAGACCCCTTCTCAACAAAGAATATATGATCATATTTTTATTTGATACCTTCTCGATAATGAATTATCATCATTTTTATTTCTATTCTATGATTGATTATCTCACTTGAACTCAAAAATTGAAACGAAATTCAAGTTAACTAATAATTTTTAATTTGAAATCATATTTATGATTAATAGTTTTTCTAATAAATACTTCAAAGTGAAAAATAAAATAAAATATAAATAAATAAAATTCATAGTGTCGCAGTCATCTCATAAAACACTCTATTTTAGCAAGCTGCAGAAAATATTTAAGTCACAGTTTTCACTAGGGTTATAAATAAATCAAATATGAATAAATGAACATATATTTGTCATTTTTATTCATTTATTTTTAGAGGTATTCATATTCAATTCGTATTCGGTTTATTTAAATAGTAAATTATTTGTATTCGATTTGTGCTAAATTCAATTAAGTTAAATGAGCTCGTTCATGAGCATTAAATGAGAATATTCATTTAAATTATATAAATATATATACATATATCTATTTATTCGTATTCGATAAATAATAAATTATTTGTATTCGATTTGTACTGAATTCAATTAAGTTAAATAAGCTCATTTATGAGCATTAAATGAGAATATTCATTTAAATTATATAAATATATATACATATATCTATTTATTCGTATTCGATAAATAATAAATTATTTGTATTCGATTTGTACTGAATTCAATTAAGTTAAATAAGCTCATTTATGAGCATTAAATGAGCATGTTCATTAACATATATAAACGAACATATTTATAAACAATAAACAAATCATTACCAAATAAATTCAAACAAATAAATTATAAATGAACATAAACGAACCTAAACAAATATAAACAAACCTTAAAATAGAATTAAGATAAACGATAAAAATATAATTTTATTAATATTATTATAAACAAACAATAAACGAACAATAAATGAATAATAAACGATAAACAAACTTTAAATAAGTTTGTTTATGAATATAAATGAACTTAACAAACCTCTATTCGTATTCAATTCATTTAATAAATGAATATAAAAATATTATTCAAAATCTGTTAAACTTAATAAACGAATATAAGCGAACAAAAACCAAACATATTTACGAACAATTCATCGAAAACTCTGTTCATTTACATCCCTAATTTCCACATGAAACTTGAATTGCTTATTCCTTGTGTTTACTCTACTAGATAAATCTAAATGCTTAAAACATTTTTCTTCCGTAAATACAGATTTTAAACCTAAAATACAATAAATAGTTTACAAACAAATTTATATTTTTCTTACATATTTGGTTGATTATTAAAATAATATACCTAAAAAATTAATTGAATTTGAACTCAAAACTTAAGTCAAATAATTTATATAATCATTTTTAATAAGTGATATCCAATAAATTTAAAGTTTAAATATCAATATTTATAATTTTTTATCTTCAAATTATAATTATTTTTATAAAAATATTAATTGAATTCATTTAAAACTTATAAGTATAAATTGGAGGCCACATGCAAAGAAAAAAATGATAAATCTTAAATAAAGTTTACTTAAGCATTTTTTTTTCTATATTTGAATTCGGCTTAATTTTTAAGTAAGATATACTATATTTACATAAAGTCAAATGCCCTAATACCTTGTCTAATAATTTATAAATTATAGTAAAATTTTTAATATAATAATTAAATTTTAAAAATTTTTAATTTGATATTTGAACAATAAATTATTAACTTATATAATATTTGAAGAGTTATTTGTCTTTCATGTATTATTATTTGAAATTAAACATATATAAGTATCATATTAATTAATAAATTTATAATTTAGTTATCATGTTAAAAATTTTAAAGTCAAGATATCATATTAAATATTTTATTATAATTTCAAAGTTATTTATGATATTAATTCAATTTAAAACTACAGAAATAATAAAATAATAATTTATATAAAATATATTAAAATCTTAACTAATAGGGTTATTGATTGTTGAAAGGTGGAAATTTTGTTTTGTTTTTTTTAAGGGTAAAAATTTTATAAACTTTCCATTCTCATTTTTTGGTAAAAACAGTAGGGCACTTATCAAGTTGTCATTTATGAAATACTTATAAATTTCCCAAAATTATGAGACCCTGAAAATCAGATATGTCGTGGCACTGTTTCATTGGACAGCTAATTATAGGCTGGGCAAGAAGTCAAAAGTGTAATTTAAAGACGAAGAGGGGCATTTTTAACCTCTTCCTCAGCCGAAAGATACCAATAACTCAAGAACACGTCAACAAGGAGTTCCTTGCCTATATAGATTTTCCTTTCTCAGTCCTTTCTTCCAAACGCCACCTCCTCTGTCTCTCCTTTAACATTGCCTCTTTCCTTACAGCATTAAATACTCCAAACACAGTCCCACGTTTTCGGAACTGTTTTTAGCTTAACGGCGGAGATGAAGATGCAGAGATTTATTCCTGTGAGCAGTGTCTTGTTGGAAACTAAATATTCTCTGCGATGGTGGCAACGACAAAACCGCTGCTTCTCTCAGGTGGCTCGAAACGAGGTTGCTGACAACGGTGGCGTTGTTGTTCCAAAAATGCCCCCATTTGATTACTCTCCGCCTCCTTACACCGGTCCCTCCGCCTTTGAGATCCTCTCCAAACGCAAGGAGTATCTTAGCCCCTCCATGTTTTACTTTTACAACAATCCCGTGAGTTTTTATTCTTTGTAACACGCTATCCATGGAGTTCTGAGATACACAACCAAAAATCAAATATATTTTTTTTATTTTTAAGATTCAAAAAAGCAACGTTTACAACGTGTTTTTTTCATGCAACTCATGTATTTTAATTTGAAGCGTTATTAACAATCTATTTTATATATTATTTTTTATTATAATTAAAAATAATGAATATTATGGTTTTTTTTTTTTTCAGCTGAATTTAGTGGACGGGAAGATGCAGTATTTGTACGATGACAAGGGGCGAAGATACCTGGATGCATTTGGAGGGATTGCTACGGTGAGTTGCGGCCATTGTCATCCTGAAGTGGTCGACGCAATCGTCAACCAAACCAAGCGCTTGCAACACTCCACTGTCCTCTACCTCAACCATACCATCACTGATTTCGCTGAGGCCATTGCCAACAAGTTGCCCGGCAATCTCAAGGTCATTGCTCCACTCGTTTAACTATCACATCATCAATGGTTTCCATGGCTTTCTCGTTGTATTTCGAATATACCCTTGTTTTTGCTTTGAACATTAATCAATATACAAGTGAAAATAGGAATACCCCATCGTTTCTTTTTTCATTATTCATCAATTATAGTTGATAGATTTGCTTGCAAGTTGGATTTTTCAGTTTCGTGTGTTCTTTTTGCATCTTAAATTTGCGTTTCTATATTTGTGGCTGTGTAGGTGGTATTCTTTACAAATTCAGGGACAGAAGCGAACGAGTTGGCAATGATGATGGCAAGATTATATACTGGATGCCATGACATAATATCACTGAGGAATGCGTATCATGGGAATGCAGCGGGGACCATGGGAGTCACTGGCCAAAGTAACTGGAAGTTCAATGTTATACAGGTATATGATGCACATTTTTATTTTATATTCCTGAAATTTGATGCTGTTTTTTGTTCCTTGGATATCATTTCAGTGTTGACCCAGATATCAATGTGTGATTAAAATAGTTGAAAATGAAATAACATAACTATCTACCGAAAAAAAAAAAAGAAGAAATAACAAAAGTAGGTGGTGGTTAGGACCTTTTGATGTTGATATATTGTTTAATTGAAATTTACTTCCAACGTTTACTTACCATAGAAAACTTTGTCCATTATTGGTATCATGTTTTGAGGAGATCATTTATCAGAGTGCCTAAAATGCTAAATATATGCAATTTTAATCTTTTGAATGGAAAGTAAAGACAAACTTTTTTTGTTTAAATTTTAATGTATTTATAGAGTGTAATGGAGAAACTGAATTCATTGAAGATAATATCTCAATTGTGGAAAACTATCTGCATTCTATTTAAACTTATCGGCAAACTTGTGAATAGATTTACCCCAAAGTTGCATGGGTCAAAAAAAATTTTTAATGCATCACATGATGTTAGATCTTTTTATCACATGGACCACTTTTTGTTATCTTGTACAGTATCAGGTCCATAATTTTGACAAGGAGTAGCTAGCGAACCATGCGTATGATTTCAGTTACAACAAATGCTGATATAAAGACAAAAATTCACCTCCATATCTCTCTCATTTCTAAAATTCAATCATTCCCATATCTGATAATAGCTAATGAATCATTCATTAGAAAAGAGGTTTCTGTTATCTTTGGTACACATATATGTTCATGCGTTTTGGTGATATGCAAAGTACATAGAATTAAAATCAAGTCAACCTAATTCTCGCAGCATGCCCAAACTAGTTCTTGTAGATTTTCAATGCCTATAACCAGATGTTATTGCAACCATATGCGCTATTCAATCTGATGGATAAACCATACATTGGGCTTATGTGCTTGTCATATATTTTAGAAACATGATATGTTAGAGTTCCTTTTATCATTTGAAATATACAAAGTTTTGGTATTATAAAATTAAACTTAATATGTCTACATAAGTATAGCTAACTCATAAGTATGTTCATCAGAGTGGAGTTCATCATGCCTTAAACCCGGATCCATACCGAGGTGTCTTTGGTTCTGAAGGAGAGAAGTATGCCAACGATGTCCAAGAACTTATCCAGTTTGGAACTTCTGGCAACATTGCTGGTTTCATTTCTGAAGCTATACAGGTAGTCACCAATATTCACCATCGCCCTCAATTTTGACTTCCTGCTATCAACTTTCCATGATTTCCGAGAGAAGACAACACTACCTAACATTCCTTCTATTTTTTCATTGACAGGGAGTTGCTGGAATTATAGAATTGGCCCCAGGTTACTTGCCTGTTGTTTATAACACCATAAAGAAAGCTGGAGGTCTTTGCATTGCTGATGAGGTCCAGGTTGGGTTTGCTCGCACAGGGAGCCATTTCTGGGGATTTGAAAATCAGGGCGTTGTTCCTGACATAGTGACAATGGCAAAGGTTAATTTTCTCTTTTTCTTGGTTATAAAAATGTACTAGCTACCTCCCTTTGCTCGATATGACAATTGTCTTATTGTGATGGTAGCTTTTTCCCAATCTTGGCTTCTTATTCTGGATTATGGCCGGAGATAGGAGAATCTCATGCCAACCGTTCTATTTGTTTTAAATTCATAAGCAGTGGCGGATAAACTAGTAGGCTAAACAAGTACATTGTTGAAAAGATACAAAGTCACATGCCTTGCTATTGTTAGCATTTTGTATAACAAATTGAATGATGATTGAGATAAAAATTAGAATAAGTCACCATTATCTATTTTCACTTCAACAGTTAAAGGTAATTGTATTAGTTTCATACAATACAGGTTAGCCTTGTCTTAGAAGCTGGCCTGCATATAGCTATAGAGTGCATTGGAAATAACATACCTCCCCATTTACTTCTTCCGTGTTAACATGTTTCTTTAATTACATGGACAGGGCATTGGAAATGGCATCCCTCTGGGTGCTGTGGTAACCACCCCTGAGATTGCAGAGGTCTTGACCCGCAGAAGTTACTTCAATACCTTTGGTGGGGGTCCTGTATGTACTGCTGCAGGGTTAGCCGTCCTGAATGTAATCGAAAAAGAAAAGCTTCAGGAGAATGCATTTGTTGTGGGGTCCTATTTGAAGGAGAGGCTAACTGCACTAAAAGATAAATATGATCGTAAGCTTATCCTTTCTCCTGTTTATTGAGCATTAGACATTCTCTTGCCCCTCCTTACTGAGAAAGAAAACCAACAGTAACTGGCATTGCTGACTGTACCATTTACGGAAATCTGCAGTTATTGGGGACGTGAGAGGAAGAGGATTGATGCTTGGAGTTGAATTTGTCACTGATCACAAGCTCAAGACTCCTGCAAAGCTTGAAACTCTTCATATAATGGACCAGATGAAAGGTTAGGAATCTTCCAATCCCCACAGGAATCCTGCCACGGATTATACTTGCTTCAAGTTACTAATAAACCGATTTTCTTATTGTAGATATTGGAGTGTTGGTTGGGAAAGGTGGATTTTATGGCAATTTATTTAGAATTACCCCTCCTCTCTGCTTTAACAAGGAAGATGCAGGTCAGTTGCTCCTCTTTGATGATTCTTATAGCAATTAGCTCCCTTGTGTTTGTAATGCATATGATTCCTGGTTGCAGATTTCCTTGTAGATGCGATGGATTACTCCATGTCAAAGATGTGAAGGCTCCAAATTCAAATGTGAATAAAGATATCTCTATGATCATTCACAAGTTGTTCTAATCAGTGCTGTAATCAGAACATCCCCTATTGTGAGTGAAAACTATCAATGCAGATACAGATTTCTTTCTTCAATAAGTTAAACAGACATTGCTATGGTTTTGAAAAGCCATGAGTCCACAACTGGTTGTCTCTTCAGTTGATGAGTCAACAACTGGTTGTCTCTTTGTTCAAACTCTCTTTAGTTGAACTAGTTGCAATAAGAGTAAAGTTTGGTGAGTTAATTTTCCCTTCTCTCCCTCCCGTTTACTTAAAGAAACGGTTTGAATTGCCCTCTCATAAAACACTCTTTTTCGCACGCCACAAAAAATATTCAAGCCACGGTTTCCACATGAAACTTGAGTTGCTTGTTCCATGTGTTTACTCAAGTAGACAAACTTGAGTTGCTTGTTCCATGCTCAACCATTTTCTTCGGCAAATACGGATCCTAAACCTAAAATACCATGAATAATTTACAAATAAGTTTATATTTTTCTTACATATTTAGTTAATTATTAAAATAATGTACTTAAAAAATTAATTGAATTTAAATTTAAAACTTAAGTCAGTTTATTTATAGAATTACCTTTAATAAATAATATTTAATATTTTTTAAAATTTTAAATTTCTTTTTTATCTTTAAATTATGATTTTTTTTATAAAAAAATTAATTGAGTTCCTTTAAAACTTAGTAGTTGTAAATTGGACGCCACACGCAAAGAAAAATGGTAAATCTTAAATAGAGTAAAAATACTTTGATAATTTTTTTTTCTAAATTTGAATTCAATTTTTTTTAATTCTTTATTTACCCTTAAACCTCTTTGTCTTATTATATGCCTAACTAAAAAATATATTATGTATCTAAATTCTCAAAACCGTAATTTTTAAGTGTCAATTCTAGTGACATAACAACTCATTCAATAAATAATTGACTGAAATTGACATTTTAAATAAGATATTCATGCATGTACCTCAAGTCAAATGCTCTAATACCTTATTTAGATTACTTATAATATTATCTAATAAAATTTTATATTTCTTTTCTATTGCTCTTCATTTAATATTGCAAAAAATAAAGAAATCATATGCACATATAAAAAAAAAATCTAATGGTTTAAGGGTTGTTTGTTTTTGTTTCCATCTTCTATTTTTTGTTTTTATTTTAAGTTTTTTTAAATTAAAAATAAAATATCTTTCGTAGATTGTTTTTATTTTTTATTTTTGAAAACTAAAAAAAAATTAAAAAAAATTTTGAAAATTGACATTTTAAGTAAGATATACATGCATGTACCTCAAATCAAATGCTCTAATACCTTATTTAGATTACTTATAATATTATCTAATAACATTTTAAGTAAGATATACATGCATGTACCTCAAGTCAAATGTTCTAATACCTTATTTAGATTACTTATAATATTATCTAATAAAATTTTATATTTCTTTTCTATTGCTCCTCATTTAATATTGCAAAAAAGAAAGAAATCATATGCACGTAATAAAAAAAATCTAATGGTTTAGGGGTTGTTTGTTTTTGTTTCCATTTTTTGTTTTTTGTTTTTATTTTAAGTTTTTTTAAATTAATAATAAAAATATGTTTCGTAGATTGTTTTATTTTTATTTTTGAAAATTGCAAACAAAATTTTAAAAAACTTTGAAAATTATTAAAAGCACAAAGATGGTGTTTTCAATTTGACATTTTAAGTAAGAGATACATGCATCTACCTAAAGTCAAATGCTCTAATACCTTATTTAGATTACTTATAATATTATCTAATAAAATTTTATATTTTTTTTCTATTGCTCTTCATTTAATATTGCAAAAAAGAAAGAAATCATATGCACGTAATAAAAAAAAATCTAATGGTTTAGGGGTTGTTTGTTTTTGTTTCCATTTTCTGTTTTTTGTTTTTATTTTAAGTTTTTTTAAATTAAAATTAAAAATATGTTTAGTAGATTGTTTTTATTTTTTATTTTTGAAAACTGAAAACAAAATTTTAAAAAATTTTGAAAATTGTTAAAAGCACAAAGATGATGTTTGCAATTTTTTGAAAATAATTTGATTCTGTTAGCACATGAGTACTATTCACAAAAATTACAATCAAACAGGTGATGCTGCAATTATTATATTAATAAAATAATATTTTTATTATATAAATAATATATTAATAAATAAATAATGCATTATATAATTAATATAATATATGATATTAATAATATATTATTTATTAATATATTATATTATTATATAAATAATAATATAATATATTAATAAATAATATATTATTAATATCATATATTATATTAATTATATAATGCATTATTTATTTATTAATATATTATTTATAAATAATATTATAAACATATAAATAAATAATATTATATTATATTAATAGATATTATTAGATAATATTATTATATTATTAATCAAAAATAGAGTCTAAAAACTTTAACCATTTTCTCTTACATATTTTTATTTTCACATTTTTAAATTTAATAAATTAAAAATAAAACAAAAATAAAACGAAACAAAATTTTTAGAAAAATAAAACACACAATAATATCAAACAATCCCTAATAATCAAATCTTTCCCTAATCACATGGGTTATACTTTATTTTCATTTTACTCTCAATTTTTCTGTTTTTTATTTCCATTTAGACAATGGTAGTTTTATTTCCATGAATGGTATTTCTTTATCATGTACTTTTATATAATTCTACTATTTGGTTTTAATTTTATTAACAAATGAACGACAAACAATTTTTAAGATTATTATTAAATTTATTAATCAAAATTATTTACAAATAATTATTTAATATATCATTATGGTGGAGTTTTATCCTCTATTAATAGATAGAATTAGAGGATTAGCAACGGATAATACAGTAATACTTTATTTGTCCCATTTTCTCTCCCTATTTGAATTTCATATAATCAAAAGATTCTGTATTTTAATTTAAAATTAAAATTAAAATTTTTTCATAAAATTGACGTACAAAGATTTTTAATGTTAAGAAATAAAAAAAAATAATTTTGAAATATCAGAAGTAAGAGAATGTCAGCTCCTTTTAATATTCCGTACAAAATGACTTTAAAAAAATAATTTTTATAGTTTTATTTAGCAAAAAGTTTATTGAATACAAATTGAAACAAAAAAAATAATATTTTAATTTTACTTATAAAATTAAAAAGGGTTAGTATTATAAGTGAACTTTAAATTATAATGAAAATTTTAATATAATACTTAAAATTTAAAAATTTTTAAATAATATTTAAATAATTAATTTATTAATTAATATAATATTTAAAAAATTATTTATTTTTAATATGTCATCATTTAAATCAATTACGTTTAAAGTTGATATCATATTAATTAATAAATTAATAATTTAAGTATCATATTAAAAATTTTAAAAATGAAGTATCATATTAAATATTTTATTATAATTTAAAAATTATTTATAATATTAATTTAATTTAAAACTACATAAATAATAAAATAATAATTTATATAAAATATATTAAAATCTTAACTAAGAAAGGAAGGTAAAAAATTGTTGAAAGGTGGAAATTTTGTTTATTTTTTAATGTAAAAAATTTATGAGCTTTCCATTTTCTATTTTTGGTAAAAACAGAGGACACTTGTCAAGTTGTCTAATAAATTTCCAAAAATTATGAGACCATGAAAATTAGATATGTCGTGGCACTGCTTCATTGGACAGCTAATTTTAATCCATCTAAGAAGTCAAAAGTGTAATTTTAAAGATAAAGAGGGGCAGTTTTAACCTCTTCCTCGACCCAAACAAACTAACAGCTCAAGTACACGTCAACAAGGAGTCTCTTGCCTATATTAATTTTCCCTCCTCGGTCGTTTCTTCCAAACACCAACTCCTCTGTCTGCTTTAAAATTGCCTCTTTCCTTACAGCATTAAATCCTCCAAACACAGTCCTACATTTTCGGAACTGTTTTTTTTTTTTTTAGCTTAGCCGCGGAGATGAAGATGCAGAGATTTATTCCGGTGAGCAGTGTCTTGTTGGAAACTAAATATTCTCTGCGATGGTGGCAACGACAAAACCGCTGCTTCTCTCAGGTGACTCGAAACGAGGTTGATGACAAAGGTGGAGTTGTTGTTCCAAAAATGCCCCCCTTTGATTACTTTCCGCCTCCTTACACCGGTCCTCCCGCCGCTGACATCCTCGCCAAATACAAGGAGTATCTCAGGCCCTCCATGTTTTACTTTTACAGCTATCCTGTGAGTTTTTATTCTTTGTAACACTCGATCCATGGAGTTCTGAGATACACAACGAAAAATCAAATAAAATTAAAAAAAAAACTTTAATATGTGTTACTAAGAATCAAAAAAGTGATACTTTTGATTTTTACAACGTGTTTTTTTTTTCATGCAAGTCATATTATTTTTATTGTAATTAAAAATAATGAATATTTGGGTTATTTTTTCCAGCTGAACGTAGTGGGTGGAAGGATGCAGTATTTGTTCGATGACAAGGGAAGAAGATACCTAGACGCATTTGGAGGGATTGCTACGGTGAGTTGCGGCCATTGTCATCCTGAAGTGGTCGACGCAATAGTCAACCAAACCAAGCGCTTGCAGCACTCCACTGTCCTCTACTTCAACCATACCATCACTGATTTCGCTGAGGCCATTGCCAACAAGTTGCCCGGCAATCTCAAGGTCATTACTCTGCTCGTTTAACTATCACATCATCAATGGTTTCCATGGCTCTTTTGTTGTATTACGAATATACCCTTGTTTTTGCTTTGAACATTAATCAACATACAAGTGAAAATATGAATACCTCATTGTTTCTTTTTTCATTATTCATCAATTATAGTTGATAGATTTGCTTGCAAGTTGGATTTTTCAGTTTTGTTTGTTCTTTTTTGCATCTTAAATTTGGGTTTCTGTTTTTGTGGCTGTGCAGGTGGTGTTCTTTACAAATTCAGGGACAGAAGCGAACGAGTTGGCGCTGATGATGGCAAGATTATATACTGGATGCCATGACATAATATCATTGAGGAACGCGTATCACGGGAATGCAGCAGGGACCATGGGAGTCACTGGCCAAAGTAACTGGAAGTTCAATGTTATACAGGTATGATGCACATTTTTATTTCATATTCCTGAAATTTGATGCTGTTATTTGTTCCTTGGATATCATTTAAATTTACTTCCAATGTTTACTTACCATAGAAAACTTTGTCCATCATAGGTATCATGTTTTGAGGAGATCATTTATCAGAGTGCCTAAAATGCTAAATATATGCAAGCATTAGTTCCTTTTATCACATGGACCACGTTTGTTTTCTCTTACACCGTGGTCCATAAATTTTGACAAGGAGTAGCTAGCGAACCATGCACGTGTTAGAACGTGCACATATATGTTCTTGTGTTTTGATGATATGCAAAGTACATACAACTAAAATCAAATCAACCTAATTCTCTAAGCATGCCCAAGCTAGTCCTTATACGTGTTCAATGCCTATAACCAGACGTTATTGCAACCATATGCCTTATTCAATCTGATGGATAAACCATACATTGGGCTTATGTGCTTATCATATATTTTAGAAACATGCCTTTTATCATTTGAAATATACAAAGTTTTGGTATTATAAAATTAAACTTAATATGTCTGCATAAGTATAGCTAACTCATAAGTATGTTCATCAGAGTGGAGTTCATCATGCCTTAAACCCGGATCCATACCGAGGTGTCTTTGGTTCTGAAGGAGAGAAGTATGCAAAAGATGTCCAAGAACTTATCCAGTTTGGAACTTCTGGCAACATTGCTGGTTTCATTTCTGAAGCTATACAGGTAGTCACCAATATTCAGCATCACCTTCAATTTTGACTTCCTTCTATCAACTTTCCAAGATTTCCTAGTGAAGACAACATTACCTAACATTCCTTTTATTTTTTCATTGACAGGGAGCTGCTGGAATTATAGAATTGGCCCCAGGTTACTTGCCTGTTGTTTATAACACCATAAAGAAAGCTGGAGGTCTTTGCATTGCTGATGAGGTCCAGGTTGGGTTTGCTCGCACAGGGAGCCATTTCTGGGGATTTGAAAATCAGGGCGTTGTTCCTGACATAGTGACAATGGCAAAGGTTAATTTTCTCATTTTATTGGTTATAAAAATGTACTAGCTACCTCCCTTTGCTAGATATGACAATTATCTTACTGTGCTGGTAGTTTTTTTCCCATCTTGATTTCTTATTCTGGATTGTGGCCAGGGAACGGAGAATCTCATGCCAACCGTTCTATTTGTTTTAAATTTATAAGCGGTGGCAGATAAACTAGTAGACAAAACAAGTACATTGTAGAAAAGATACAAAGTCACATGCCTTGCTATTGTTAACATTTTGTAAAACAAATTGAATGATGATTGAGATCAAAATTAGAAAAAGTCACCATCATCCATTAGCACTTCAACAGTTAGAGTAAAGGTAATTGTATTAGTTTCATACAATACAGGTTAGCCTTATTTTAGAAGCTGGCCTACATATAGCTATAGAGTGCATTGGAAATGACATACCTCCCCATTTACTTCTTGCCTGTTAACATGTTTCTTTAATTACATGGACAGGGCATTGGAAATGGCATCCCTCTGGGTGCTGTGGTAACCACCCCTGAGATTGCAGAGGTCTTGACCTGCAAAAGTTACTTCAATACCTTTGGTGGGGGTCCTGTATGTACTGCTGCAGGGTTAGCCGTCCTGAATGTAATCGAAAAGGAAAAGCTTCAGGAGAATGCATTTGTTGTAGGGTCCTATTTGAAGGAAAGGCTAACTGCACTAAAAGATAAATATGATCGTAAGCTTATCCTTTCTCTTGTTTATTGCGCATTAGACATTCTCTTGCACCTCCTTACTGAGAAAGAAAACCAACAGTAACTGGCATGACTGTAACATTTATGGAAATCTGCAGTTATTGGGGACGTGAGAGGAAGAGGATTGATGCTTGGAGTTGAATTTGTCACTGATCACAAGCTCAAGACTCCTGCAAAGCTTGAAACTCTTCATATAATGGGCCAGATGAAAGGTTCGGATTCTTGCAATCCCCACAGGAATCCTTCCACGGATTATACTTGCTTCAAGTTACTAATAACCGGTTTTCTTATTTTAGATATTGGAGTGTTGGTTGGGAAAGGTGGATTTTATGGCAATGTATTTAGAATTACCCCTCCTCTCTGCTTTACCAAGGAAGATGCAGGTCAGTTGCTCCTCTTTGGATGATTCTCATAGCAAGTAATTTCCCTAGTGTTTGTAATGCACATAATTCCTTGTTGCAGATTTCCTTGTAGATGCGATGGATTACACCATGTCGAAGATGTGAAGCCTCTAAATTGAAATGTGGATAAAGATATATGATCATTCACAGGTTGTTCTATCCAGTGCTGTATCAGAACATCCCCTATTGCAAGTGAAAATTATCAATGCAGATATAGATTTCTTTCTTCAATAAGTTAAACAGACATTGCTATGGTTTCGACAAGCCATGATTCAACGATTCGTTGTCTCTCCACTTGATGAGTCAACAACTCGTTATCTCTTTGTTCAAACTCTATTTATTTGAAATAATTGCAGTAAGATTAAAGTTTGATGGGTTAATTTTCCCTTCTCTTCCTCCCCCTTACGTAATCGAAAGAAACGGTTTGAATTGCTGATATTATCTTCATCCATTTCAATCAAATTAGTTGGAAAGAAAAGAAAGTGTGAATAACGAGTTGATCTCTTCTTTCCCTTCCTTCTTTCCATGCCTGATAATGGTTTAGTTCAGGTACAGGAATTGTAATAAAGAAGAAAAGCATAATGAAGGAATTTTTTTAGGAAAAATGAACGATATTGTACTTCATACTGGATATTGATAGCGAATCGTATGCATATGGCTCGTCTTTGCTTAACTTAAATACTAAAATACATTCTAACTTCTTTGTCTTCATGTTACTATAGCTTATATTATATAACCTGGCTGCCGAGGCCTTCGTCTCAAGTTAAACAAATCTTGTTGGTGCAATATATTAGTAAAATCAAAATCGATTAGAGATGGATTTATACTCATCTAAACTCCAACCTGATTTCTTAATAATTTCATACAACTTCAGGTTTAAAAAAAAATCATAATATCTTCGACTTGATTTCGATTTTCCAAAAAAAATTGTTCTTATCATATTAGGACAAGTCGATATGCATTATTTTTTCATCCCTTATTTGTATAATGTAGCTATAAAAAAATTAAAAACTGAGCAGAAGATTTCATCTCAGAGATGTAAAATAAATCATAGGATGGACAGGCCTGGAATGCTCTATGAGATAGAAGAAGAGAAGAAGGCTATATTTATCCTATTATTATGTAACTCAAAACAAAATCCTCAAGTACCAAAAGACCAAGCACAAGAAAGACAAAATAAAGTACTATGGGCGCTCTATTCATATGCCATCTCACTTAATCGCTTTAAGGTTGATAATAACGTTTCAACGAAAGGTGTTGAATTCAACATTATTTACATACATAGAACACTCACTAGTGTTGTATTTTACTTTGTTTGCATTAGTATGTATCATTTCATTCATTATATTGGGAAGTTCCATGTTATGCTATATTTCATGTTTTACATAAATGGATGGTAAAATCTACTTTATAATTAAAAAATTATTCTTGCCTAGAATTTTTTATGTTCTTAGTAAGTCTAATAATGGATGGTTAATTAGATAGACAGTAAAACTAGAAATAAGAAATAAAAACTATTCTTTGGTATAAAGTAAAACGAGATATGAAGAGAATTGTAAGAAGAATTTGTAAGTGTTGGTATCGAAATCTAACCTTACTCAAATCTAATTCATAAAAAAGGTGAATGAGCCATTTAAACTAAAACCCAAGTTCAAAAAACCATATTTAGATGCTCGGAATGTTATAAACAATCATGCATAACTCGTCAAAAATTTACTCATTTTATCTGAAATCGGGTAATCTTAAACTTCGAATCTTTTTTGAGTATTTCTTAAAATTAGATTAAAAACCCTGATTGGATTCGAAACAATGAACAAAAATAGAGATTGTTAACAGATGAACCTTGTGACATTATTAATCATACATAAATCTGCTAGTCAGCAGAATTTAAACCGACTCAAACTGAGAATATCAGGTAATAAATAAAACTAAGAAGAGAAAAACCAGAATGAACTCAAAATTGAACATTCTTGCAGCAAAAAGAAATAAAAGCAAAGAGGACCAATAATTTTCATGTTGGAACAGCCATTGAAGAGGGCATGGGATAGTATCTCCTGTACTGATTTGCAGAGGGTTGGCGAGCCATCAAGCTTGAGAATCTGAAGGCTGACATGAGAATGTAAGCCAAGTCCATGAGCAAACTTGAAAGCTCTTGGAACATGCTTATGCTCTTCCTTAACATCACACTCATCACTACCGAGACTGTTTGCTCAAATCTAGGCATTTCATTCGTTGATCTGGGGATGAGAAAATTTCATACTATATATTGAATGTTGCATTATTATTTTTAAGTTCTTAAATCAAACATAGTTTCTCTTGTTTTTACTAAAGTACCCCTCTTCTTTAATTTTATTTTTAAAAACAAATAATTTAATTACAAAGTAGAAGTGAAATAATTACTTATAGCAAAGTTGTTATTTGCTAGTGTTAAATTTTGAAAACACTAAATTTAGGAGTTATCTCAATTAATTTATATAATTATTTTTAAAAAATAATATCAAATAAATTTAATATTTAAATTATTATTTATTAAAGGTAAATCTTTTATCATATAGAATAATTTTTTAAATGACTAATTATATCCTCGGACAATAATAATAATAATAATATTATTATATTATTATTATTAATACATTTAATTTTCTTAAGAAAAAATTTAATTAGAAATTTTAAATTCAATTTTTGATGTATAAATAAGGTGGCTAATTAAATGGGGGAGAGCAAGCTATCTTGCATTTTGCAGTTTTTATTGCAAAAAGACAAAAACAAGTTAAATTTAAAGATCATAGATAATTTTTTTTTTAGTACAAAGTTATTATCAAGCATTTTGGACACTATTAAAATGTAAATTTTATTTGACAAATTTTGTAAATTTTAAGACAAAAAAAATGGTATGGGGCAGAAAAGTAATTTCATCCGAGTATTTAAGAGGCACTGGTGCGCAGACGTAGATGAGGACATTATGGGCTCATATTGTAGTTGCGGCGGCCATTTTCACGCCGTCCGTACGCCCAAATTCAATAATTTTGATTGAAAAATGTCGACACTATTTCGAAAGAGAGTACTAAGAAAAACAGTGTTTCTCCACCAAAATAAAAAAACAAAAGAATAAGGAGAGACATTGTATTTGCCCACATAAAATAATGCTAATTATTGAAGTTTTCCTTTTTGTTTGCTTTAATTTGTTAGCAAAAAATAAGATAAAACAATTCAATTTGAAACTCAAATGTTTGTTTTTTGTGGAAATACATTTTTTATAGTATAAAATTAATTATTCGTCTAGGGAGCAATTAAACTCATAATTAAATATTAATTTTATATTCTAAATTAATGAATTATTGTTTTTAGAGTTAGGTACATGATAGTATCACGAACTTAAAGAAAAGTCTTGAATCTCACATTAAACATAATAAGAAGGTCACTGAGGTATAAAAGGGTTCACACCACTTCTATCTTGTGAGGCGTTTTCGTATGACAAAATCATGAGGTCAAAGGGGTCAGAATGGACAATACCTCACAAGGATGCGAACCGTAGCAGAAAGACTGATTTGAGACGCCGGAAGGGTGAATGCCCGGGTTCCGAAGCCGCGCGGATTCAAAGCTTAAGTCTCGACTTGTGACAAGTAGTATCAGAGTCAACCCTAAATCGTTCGATTCACGCCAAGTACTTTGAGGCAAGTAGGTAGGGTGACCAGCTTCTGTGACGAGAGCGTCACAAGGTTGGGTGCAGGAAAATGTCACGAACCTAAGGAAGAGTCATGAATCTCACATCGAACATAATATGAGGGTTACTGAGATATAAAAGAGTTCACACCACCTCTACCTTGTGAGGTGCATTTCGTAGGACAAAACCGTGAGGCCAGGGGGGTCACCTCTGCCTTGTTAGGCGAATTGTGTGAACCGTGACAGGAAAGCTGATCTGGAATGCCGAAAGGGTGAATATCAGGATTCCGAAACCATGCGGATTCGAAGCTTAAGTCTCGACTCGTGACAATAGACAGATCAAACTAATTTGTGCTTGTATTTTTAGTTTCATAGTCACCATATTTTATGTTTTTTTATATAACAAAGTTCGTAAATGAAGATAAAAAAATTAGAAATGTTGAAATTTGAATTAATTAAAAATATTGTCGAGTCAAATCAAATCAATAAAATAAATAGTTCAAACTCAATTTAAAATTTGATATTCGAAACTCAATCTAAATTTAATTAAGTTTTAATTTTTAAATTTTAATTCGATTCAAAATAAAAATTGAATTATTCAAATTCATTCAATTAAATTTATTTAATAAATTATAATAAAATACTTTAATTGAATCAACTAGTTGAATCAAAATCGAATCTTTTAACGGTTTAATGATCGGTCCGGTAATTAAAACGCTAAATATGTTCTTAAATACATTTATTTGATTATGAACAAAAGCTAAGAAAGAAAACATTACAAGGCTGCAAAATCTAATAAGTGCTTCTACTTAGCAGAAGGACCAAAGCAATACCTCTAGAATGGGGCTCCCAAAAGATTGCTAAATTTACAGTTTTTGTGGAAACCATGACTGGCTGTCAAAGAAGCTGTTTGTGTGCCCTACCTACAAAGATGTAAAGCAAAAATCTGTGGAGTGAAGAACATATTCATGGGGCCAAATAGATTGAGTGTGAAGCCTGTGATGAGCTCGGAAACACACCAACTGCCTGGCAAACCGACCATCAAGTGCCAGCCATGAAGTTGGTACTCTTTAAATTTTCTCATTAAAAAATGGGCCCTTTTGATTCATCATGGTCTGTATTGGACTACCCATGGACCAGAATTATCCAGCTTCGGTTTGATCAAGTTGTGCACCTTCACAACTTTAGTGGGCTTTTTTTTTTAATTTTAATTTTATTTAAATTTGAATTGAATCAAAAGTATATTCATTATTCGTGTATTTATATTATATAAAATACTAAAATTTATATATTTATATTATATTTTATATAAAAATTATATGTTATAATTTTTGTTAATACGTAAAACATAAATTATACTTTATGATTTTGTTAAACTCACATATATTTATTGTTAAAATTTTAAGTTGTATTATTTTTATATTTTATTTTCGTATTATATCACCATATTATATTTTAAATTATTAAATCTAATAAAAAAGGTAAGAATGGATTAAAATTTTGAATTACTTTCTTGCATCTCCTTTATTACTATTTTAATTACTTTTTAATATTTTTTTAAATATACTAACCAAATTATGAATGTTATCATTTTATTTAGATAAATTTATATATTTTGCTCTAAAATATATTTTTAAATTTTAATTTGTATTTAAATAGAATCTTAACATTTAATTTATATTCAAATAAATTCTTAATATAAATTAATTTTTTATTTTAAGTAAAGATTTATATCAAAACAAATCAAAAGTTAAAATTTTATTTGGAGACAATAAAAATTAAAAGTTTATTTAAAAAATAAAATAATTCAAAAAAAATTTAATATTTGAACCTCTTCAATACAATTCTAAACACCATTCATAAATGTAAGGTTCATGATTCATGACTTCATGAATATATTGAAAAGTAACTAAAGATATTTTAAACCAAAACCTCTTGGAAGAAAATGGAAAATTTATGAAAAGTGAGATTGACATCATTCATGACCTACACAATTTCATCACTATATATAAACATAGGGAAATTAAAGAGTTTTTGACTTTTTGGATCACAATCATAGTCAATGTTTCATCTAGTTCCATTAGTTTAATTTATGATTCATGATGATTAAGACAATTGAATTTCTTTTAGGGGGAAATGGGTGTGACAAGAGACTAAAATATAAGATGGATTTTGCTAAAGTAATATCGAAAATCATCCATTTAATATAAAATCATTCTTGTAAATGATATATTAATTAATTTTAAAGAGTGTCCTAAAAATATGCATTAACAAAATCCATGAAAGATAAGAGCACTAAGAGCTTTGGAATGTTCAAACGACAGCTTAAAGAGAAAATTTCTAGTCAAAAAATCAAGTGGATCACTAAATAATTGTGATTTTTTTCCACTTTGACAGGATTTAACAGTTTGTGATATAATAATCAATAATTAGAGAGCAAACCGGGTTGGTTTAATTGATAAGATTATTCATTTAGTCGGTAAAAAATGCCCGTCGCAATAATTAATTAATAGTTAATCATGATTTTGAATTTGATCAAGTATTTATTAACTCATTTTGATGTTATACATTGCAAATTCAGGTGATTTAGCAAGGTCTAACAGTAATTAATCAAATCCCATATCTTCTGATTTTGACACCATAATCCAAACTCAAAGTCCAAATCAATTCATGTGTAACTTGAGTTAAACACTTCAACTTATTATAATGTTAATGTGGACAAATTATAATATTATCCATCCATGTGTAGTTTGAATTTCAACTTATCACTAAAATTAAAAATTTAATATTTTATCAAACCTAAATATAACCATTATTAAAATTTTAAATAGTGTCATTTTCATGATTTATTTTTGTATCGTATTTTAAATTGTCAAGTTTAATCAAAATGATAAGATGGATTAAAAATTTGAATTACTCTCTTGCATCTCCTCCATTACTATTTTATTCATTACTTTTCAATAAGTTATATATATATATATTTCAATAAGTTAAAATAAAAAAAAAAATCTATGAATTTTATCATTTTATTTATATAAATTTATATACTTGTATTGCATCAAAATAAGTTTTTAATTTTTAATTTGTATTTAAATAAGTTTTAACATTTAATTTGTATTTAAATAAACTTTTAATATAAATCAATTTTTTGTTTGAAGTAAAGATTTATATAAATACAAATAAAAAATAAAGATTTTATTTGGGTATAATAAAAATTAAGACTTTATTTAAAAAATAAAATAATGAATGCATTGAAAAGTAGCTAAAGAGACTTTAAATGTTGGAAGACAATGGAAAAATTATGAAAAGTGAAGATTGACATCATTCATGACCTAAACAATTTCATCACTATATATGAACATAAGGAAATTAAAGATTTTTTTTTTTTTTATCACAATCATAGTCAATGTTTCATCTAGCTCCATTTGTTTAATTTATGATTTACGATGATTAAGACAATTGAATTTCTTTTCACTAAAACAATCACATTGAAAATTTGAGGTGGCAAAGCACTAAATAATTGTGATTTTTTTCCACTTTGACAGGATTTTACAATTTATTTGATTTAATTGATAAGATTATCCATTTAATCGGTAAAAAACGTCCGTCTCTATAATTAATTAATAGTTAATCATGATTTTGGATTTGATCAAGCATATATTAGCCCATTTTGATGTTATCCATTGCAAATTTAGGTGAGTTAATAAGGTCTAACAGTGATTAATCAAATCCACTGTCTCCTGATTTTGACACCATAATCCAAATTCAAAGTCCAAATCAATTCATGTGTAATTTGAGTTAAAATTTCAACTTATTATAATATTAATCAGGACAAATTATAATATTATCCATTCATGTGTAACTTGAATTTCAACTTATCATTAAAATTAAAAATCTAATCGACAAATTATGTATAATTTTATTTATGTATTTTTTTTAATTATCGACAAAAACAAATTACGGAGTTTTTGGCTAATTTTCACCCCATTGATTCACAGGTCCCTATCAAAATAAATAAAACATGTAAAAATTAACAAGTAATTGTCAGTTGTAATCGAATCAAGAGAAAATTTTCAGACATGATCTTGAATAAAGTTTTGCCATTCATGTTAACGTTTTTGCAAGTACCCGAAGGTAGACAATGGATAAGACAGTGCCCAAGACGTGGACGGTCTTGTCTTAACAAGTGATTAATTAAATTAGTTTATATTATTATGCTTTATTATAAGAGTTTACCTTTGAAATTGATCAAGTGATTCTACTGAAGTGGCGACGCATTTGTCATATGTGCCTTTTAAAATTGTACTAATTCTTATTTCAAGCTTATCTTTTTAATGTTCAAATTCTTGAAACCTAGATTATCCTTCTTTTTTTTTTGTTGTATTTCAATATAAAATTAAACAATGAAATTAACAACTAATATATGCAAGGATCAAATTATGATCTTCTAATTTCTTTATTTTATATATGTCTATTTAAGGCTTCATCTAAAAATGCGGTGGCCAGTCAAAGCTTTTCGATGCAATAAAATCTTTCCTATCACTATTAGAAATTAAACATAATTTGGTTGTATTTGTTACATAAAATGATGAATTGAAAAATGATTCAATTTAGATAATAATCTTATCTCTTATTTAATATTATCTTAGGTAGGTATGATTAAGGGTGTAAATGATATATTAGTACTCGTAAGTTACTCGGGTTCGATTCGAATAAAATTTGAATTCCGTTCGATTATTACCGAGTCGAGTTTGAGCTCGAGTAGCTCGCTTATCGATTGAGCCGAGTTTGAGTATTCTTATACCCGGCTCGAGTAGCTCGCGAGCTTAATCGAGCTTTTATATTTAAACTTTTTTTTATTATTTTAATTAATAAAATATCTCGAATTTGAGTTCGAACTCGAGTACAAATAATTAAACTCTTGTCGAATATAAGAATAAAGTTTATTTTAACATATTAATCGAGTTTAATAGAGCGAGTTCGAGTAGCTCGATTTCGATCACGAATCGAGCTCGAACTAAAAAAATGAAACTCGATCGAGTTCGAGCTGAATATCAAGCCTCGAGTTGGGAGCCGAGCTCGAGCTCGAGCTCGAGCCGTATCGGTTCGACTCGACTCGATTACACCCCTAAGAATGATGCATATATATATATGTCATTCTCCTAGCATATTGAAAAAGTGGGGGTTTATTATAATTCTTAATTACGGAATAGATGACCGTGTATCTAATAAAAGAAATCCTAATAAAATTGTGTTTATTACATAAAATGATAAATTGAGTAAGATAACAATCTTATCTCACATTTAATATTATCTTTAAGATTAAATAGAAGGCATGATGCATGCATATATAGATATAGATATAGATATAGATATAGTAAGTCATCCTCCTAACAATAGCATATTGAAATTTTGGGGAGTTATTACAATTCTTACTTATGAAATAGATGATTGTGTATCTAAAAGAAACCTCAATTAAATTGTGTTTGTTGCATAAAATGATGAATCGAGTAAGATAATAATCTTGTCTCACATTTAATGTTATCTTTAAAATTAGGAAGGTGGGATGCATATATATATATATATGTATGTATATATAGGATAAGTCATCCTCCTACTATATGAAAAATGGAGGATTAATATAATTCTTAATTATGGAATAGATGATGGGTCAATTTGATACTTGGATATGTCATTTTTATGTTTCCTATTTTACTTATATTTTATTTTTAAAGCTTTTGGCAAAAGCATATATTTTATTTTTTATTCATGTATTTTGTTCTTTTTTGTATTAATTTTGAGTCTCTTTGTTCATTTTGAAATTAGAATCCCATTTTTATTTTTTATTAACAGAATCATATTCTTTTATGGGTTAAATTAAGGCTAAATAAGCCAAAATAGTTTCTAAAATTATAACATATTATTCCACCTTCAAAATGAAGCATCTCAAGTAACACTTCAATGTAATTTAGCTTAGCTGGCTAATAACAAAACTACATTGATTGGTCAATATCCTTACCATTAATCTCTTTGGATTTCATGTCTTTCTCTCTTTAAATAAATAATTTATTATTTATTATTTTCATAAAGAATAAAAGAAAGGAAATGATAACATAATTTATCATGTCATTGTATTATTATATCATTTTGTGAGTTAAAATATGAGATGCTAAAATGAGGGTTAAATTTAATTAGAAAATAGAAACCCTTCCCCTTTAAATCCTCCTAATTTAGAGGGTTTAAGAAAAAATTTTGAAGTTGAAGCCCTCCTTCATTAAAATTTTTTTCCAAATAAATGATATCTCAAAATCTAAAAGATAGAATGTAGTTATTAATATTATTATTAAAGATTTAAAAGAATCAAATTTAAGATTGTAAACAAATCGAATGTTATTCATGATTTATTCGTTTTATGATTTATTCATTTAATTAATTAATTTTAAAATATTATTCGTAATAATTTATTAAATTTAATAAACAAATTCAAATCAAATTTATTTATAAATTGTTCGTCAAATGCTTTAATCTTTTACACCTAATTAGCTAAGATGTTTATAAACTAAATAAAACAGATTTTTTTGCTTAACTAATGAATCTTAAAATATTATTTATGATTATTTATTATATTTAAAATGAATATAAATAAATAACAAAAATAAAAATTATTTAAAAATTATTCATCAAACGATTTATTCATTAAAGACCTAATCAAATCCCTTATCAATTCACAAATAAACTTATTTGTTAATCAGAAAAATATTGTTTCCTCTTTACTATATTCAAATATTTTCTAAGGAGTGGAAGAGTCAATCTCACTCTCACACCTGCATCAAATTGAATGATATTATTAATGTTATTAATAATATTATTAGAAATTTAAAAGAGTCAAATTAAAGACCGTAAACTAATCAAATTTTATTTGTGATTTATTCGTTTTATGATCTATTTATTTAATTAAATGAATTTTAAAATATTATTTATAATAACTTATTTAATTTAATAAATCAATAAAAATTAAATTTATTTATATCATAATAAATTATTAATTATTTAGAATTACATAGGATTCATTAAATTATATATGAAATTCATATTTATAAATGATGAACTTTAATATAAATTTTTATTGTAATTAAAAAATTACTAGATTATATTAAAATTTATTGCAATTGGAATGCCCTTATATATCACTTTTAGATTGTCACGGATGTTATAGGTACTAAACATTATGTCACACACAATTTTTAAAATGTTTTATTTAAATAAAAAGGTTAATTAAATTAAATATTTTAAGTGCTCAATTGAGCTCAATAAATAATATAATTTGTTTAGATTCAATCACTATTTAGCAACTTTAAATGTAAAACTTAATTAAAAGATTTAAGTTCAAATATGTTTTTGATAATACATGCAAAATTTTAACATTTAACACGAATAATAAGATTGTAAGAAGGATTAATCATGTTCTTGGCATAGGATAATTCATTCCTCTTTTATTATACTCTTAAAAATTACATTAATAATTTAAATTATATAAACTTTGATAAAATTAATTTTAATCAATAAATAAATTATTATATCTTAATCTTTGCAAAAATTAAATATAAGATATGATAATATTATTTAATCTAATCCTATTAATAATATCATCTTATCCTATCATCTTATAATCTTATGCATCAAACACATATAAAATATGAGGAGCGAACATAACTTTCTTTTAGATTAAGTACATAAGGCTTTTTATTTAAAATATCTAATGGAAAGTAAATTTAAATATGCTTTAAAAAAATAAGTTTAAATATAAAATATTTATGTTGATGGAACTAACTGAGAAAATTAATAATATGAAAATTTCAGTTAAAATAATATGTAATGTATGCACAAATTTTGGTCAATATTTACTGAACAGTGAAATTTTGGTAAAAATTACAAATAAAAATGTTTATTCAAATAAAATATCAAAACATATTTAAATTGATTCAAATTTTATATATTTAATTTATGTAAATTTAACTTTTATTTTATAATTTTTTATTCTTAATAAAAATACCTTGCGTAAAAAACTAATTAGGATGCCTATTCTTTTCTTCTTTGCTAATGATAAAATTGGTTTCTTTTTTTCCTTCGCTTCATAAGTTATATTTGGAATAAATCTTTATTAGCTTATTCAAAGCCAAAGGCCAAAGGCAATAGAATTTTTGGAAAGATGACAACTAGTCGACAACAATTCAATATCAATGGAAAAAGAATTGATGCAAGCATGCGATCCAACATTTCTTTCTTTTTTTTTTTTGGTAAAGAAAGCAGAAATTTAAGAATAAAGAAATGAATTATAAGTATTACATTTTAAAATTTAAAATTATTGGATATTATTTTAAATAAAAAGCATGGAATTCAGTTATCTTATGCAAGAACTTTACTTCTTATTGTATATATATTTTTTATAATCTTCTTATTATATTCTAAAGAACACATTTGATCCTATATTAAAAATTAATAATTTGATAAATATTAATAACTTTCCTATTATGTGTAACATAAAATAAATCCAAGATTAATGGTATAATTACTTCATTAAATAGTAAATATATTAAAAAAATGGACCTAATTAAAAGGAATATGTGATGAAAGAAACTAGGAAAACATATTATTAATAATTTTAAATAATTATTAATTATTTTAAATAATTTTATTAAATTAGTTATTATTTTGATTAAATTTGATTATTTATGTATTGATATAATGTAATTATTAAAATTTACATATTAATATAATATTTTATATAAAAATTATATATTATATTTATATCGACATAAAAATTTAAAACATAAATTTTTAATTTTAATAAATTTATATATAATAATTATTAAAATTTTAAATCCTTCACCTTCATTATTATTATTATTATTTTTTATCACGCTCTCATTGTGCTTTAAATTATAAGTCTGATTTTGATTGCCAGGTGAAAATAGATTTAAAAAAAAAAAAAAAAAAAGATACTTAAAAAAATGAGAAAATGGAAAGAGACGGAAAGAGAACAGCAACGCACGCACACACACTGAAACAGATAGTCACACTGACTTTTGACAAAATCCTTCTTTTGAGAGTTGATACCCCTCCCTTTCTCTCTCTTTGCTTTTTTTTTTTTTTTAAAATTTTTTATTTAATTTCTTGTGCCGCCATTGTTCTATGCGTCACTACCACCATCGTCGCCGTCACGTAGGATTCGAAATCCTCTCTTTTCCCTTTTCTTTTATTTCCGCAAATTTCGGAGCTGGATTCTCTCTCTTTCCTCTGGCGAATCTCCATGCGCCGCTGGTTCAGCGGCTTCGTTGATTGAATCCTCTCTCCTCTTCTCTTCTCTCTCGATCTCTCTCACTTTCTCTCGTCGATAGGTTTCGAGAAAAAAGGCCAGGGTTTTTGCGGATATTATTTTTTATTATTAATTAAATTTTCACCCGAGGTCTTTTTTCTTTGTTTATTTTTTTTTGGGAGATTTCGATGGCATTGGGCGATCTGATGATGTCGCGGTTTTCGCAATTGTCGTTGGCAGTATCCAATCATGTCATGGACGGCAGCGGCTGCAGTGGCGACTACCATGAGGATGATTTTGCTCCCGCTGACGCGGCCTCTCAAAGGAGGGATTTCGATACTGCATCCACCAGCGATTATGCCAATGCCGCTACCTCCTCCGCCGCAGCAGCGCCTAGAACGATGGCTTACTTGCTTCAGACTATTGTTTTATGCGAGCTTCGGCATGCTGCCTTTGAAGCATCCACGCCCGCTGGACCCTCTGATAGTGGCCTTGTCTCCAAATGGCGCCCTAAGGACCGAGTAAGTCATTTCCTTTCCTCCTCGTTTTGTTCTTTAGTTATTCCATTGATCTGACTCATTATATCTAATCATAGGCTGAAAAAAATGAGAATTTATTAAGACTGCTGTAGCAAAAGATGGGTATGAAAATTTTGATAGGTTATTAGAAATGATATATGTATCACATCACAATTGCTAAAATCAATCCATATCCATGTCACTTATGGTATGAAAGTAATATGTGAATATGATTTTAGTGCATTGAATGGAAGAGGGGAGAATTCTCGGATGTGCTAGCCTAGCATTATGGAATTCTTAGTGCAATTAAGTTTCACTGAGATCCTTGAATTTGGTGTGGGCAAGGGGGCAATAGCAGCATTCTATTGCTGACTTGGTTCTATGTAAAAGCATTAGAGTCATTAGGAAGTTCGATAGTTTGTACAATAAATAATCTACTTTTTTTTCCATTCCAGTATAACCTTTGCCTTATGATTCACTGAGGAGAATGAAACATATTTCAAATAGTTGGTTGTGCATGAAGTCATCTGATGAAAACACTAGATGCCTTCAAAGGAGAAATTTATTTTGTTCAATCCTTTTGTCTTTTCATCTGTGATAAAGTAACATTTCCCATAACTCCTCTAGCTTTGGGTTTTAAACATGCCATGGTGAAATCTATTCTATTTTTATCTCTTAATGTGAGCTTAGAGTTTAAAAGCAAAATAAGGAGAAAATATTGTGGAAGATTGTTATGTCTTCTTAAAAAGATTTCTAAAGCCTAAGCATGTAGAATAAGGAAGAATACAATAATTAGATAATAGTATGTTTGTTCTTAATAAATATTACAAATCACCCAATAAGAGTTATTTTCCCTTTAATCTGTCATGATATAGAAGGCTTGAACATATTCACTTGACTCTCAACTTTATATGCAGATGAAGACAGGATGTGTAGCTCTAGTTGTATGTTTAAATATTAGCGTTGATCCACCTGATGTAATAAAAATATCTCCTTGTGCAAGAATGGAGTGCTGGATTGGTATGTTTTCTGTGACAATTCTCTCCTCTTGTTTTTGCATGTTTACTGTTTAATGGTTCTTAACGCATTGATGCTCACTATTATTATTTGGTAATCTTTAATAGGGTTTATTTTATTTATCATGCAAAGGAACGAAATGCTAGTGGCTTATTGGGCATGCATGAATTTTATTATTGGCTATTGAGTTTGCCCTTGACTGTTACTTTCTCTACTCCATAATAATTGTCCTTATTTCTGCATTAGAATGTCTAAAGAGAATTAAGAGAATTCTTGTCCAAGAGTACTAATTACAGTCAATCTTCCAACTAAGCTCTTTTCTCTGTAACCTTTTATCAGTTGAGAATAAATGAAGTACCTCCATTTATTTAAGGGTAAATAACTATATGTAGTTTGGATTCATTTGACATATATTTTAAAAATCTTTGAGCCTTTTCAAAGAGGAAGATAAATGGGCTGTCTTACACAGGCTTGGCATTCCAGAGCCCCATACCCACGTCGGTGTGATACAACATGGATTTGGCTGCGGAATTCGCATCCCACATGGCTCTAGTTTTTCAGACTTGGCTCTTTCATTGAAGCAGTAAATAAAAAAACCAATCCAGAAATTGAACAAAAATAGATAACCAGATGGCATCATAAAAGAAAGCGTGAGAGGAAGTATAAGAGGGAAAAAAACAATGTAAGCCTATGTTTCATCATAAGCCCATTTAAAAATTAAAAGAAAAGAAGATGAGCTGAACTTTGGTTTTGGGGCAATATAGGCCCAAATTTTTTTATACTTTTCTCATACAGGGCCCCAATAAACATGAGGTTTTGTTTGATTCAAATTGATTTTTCAAAATTTCTAACCTTACAAGTAGTATTATATTCCCTATAAATTTTTACTAGATCCCTGTACCCGTATCTTATTTTTGACACTTTTTTAGCTGAATCCATAAGTCCAAATATTTAACAAAAGAAGGGATTGACACATGGAGACATACACATGTCAGATAGTCATACCTGAGTCAATGTAACATAGAAATTTGGAGCAGCAGGTGTACCTTTCTTTAAGCATGTATTTACTGTGGTATGGTGTTAGTGGTAGTGGCAACCAAGCAACAGAAAATTGGATAGAAATTTGGAATAAGAACTATTGAGTTTTGGGGGTTAAGAAACTGTTGCTTATAGTGGGGTTGTCGCTCTATGAAAATGGTATGCAATTAGCATGGAATCTCAAGAATGCTTATCTATTTATTATTTCGATATATAGTTTATGTACTAGCAATTATTTATTTGGTTGCCAAGAAGTTTGAATCCTAGTATTGAAATTACACAAAATAAATTTCCATTATATTTTTTCTTCCATCATCCATCTCCTGGTGACCAAATGGTGTAAACTGTAAAAAAATGTGTTTTATTTTTAATTTTTTTCTTTGGGAAAGTTAGTTTGCTCCACTTTTTCTTTCTTTGATTGTTGGCAGATCCTTTTTCTATGGCACCACCAAAGGCACTTGAAACTATTGGGAAAAACTTGAGAGATCAATATGAGCGGTGGCAGCCCAAGGTGTGAACACCTTACCGTACTATGTTTCCTTTGAGGTTACTCTATGAAGTTTATTATCTAATTCTTTTTTTTATGACCAGGCTCTCAGTAAGGTTGAACTTGATCCTACAGTGGATGAAGTGAAGAAACTTTGTAATACTTGTCGCAGATATGCCAAGTCAGAGAGAGTTCTATTTCATTATAATGGACATGGTGTGCCAAAGCCAACTGCAAATGGTGAAATCTGGCTATTCAATAAGGTGTTCGTTTGTTTAACTATTATGCAACAATTCTTGTTGCTTCTCATTTGCACTATTTGCGAAATTGTATTCCTGCTCTGCCTGATCTTTTTTGTGTGCAGAGTTATACACCGTATATTCCTTTGCCTATCAGTGACCTTGATTCATGGTTAAGAACACCTTCTATATATGTTTTTGATTGCTCTGCTGCTGGATTGATTGTTAATGCCTTCATTGAGGTATTTGCTTGTGTTCTGTCCTTAAGTTGTTGGTAGTGTATTTTATGGTTTCCATATATTCAAATTGATATTATTGTCTTCTTTCTCTAGCTTGATTTGATTTTTTAAATGAATTTGGTTGATAGCTTCTTGACTGTGGCACTTCTAACTACCCTGGATCTGCACGAGACTGCATTCTATTGGCTGCATGTGAAGCACATGAGACCCTTCCTCAAAGTGCTGAATTTCCTGCTGATGTATTTACATCATGTCTTACTACACCTATCAAAATGGCATTGAGATGGTAAAACTTCTTGTATTTTAGGTCTTTTTTTTCATTTGCAAAATGTTGGCGTTTTTGATATCCACACTGTAGATAAGTAATGACTCTACATCTTTCAGGCTCATAAAAAGTGTTCATCTCTCCCTTTTTTTGGCACATTACTTTTGTTTTTTTAATGTTTTGAGAAGTAAACTCTAGACCTTCATTTCTTTTTGTTTTCTGTTGGAATTTAGAATTTAATGAGTTAGTACTGTCACTATAGATGGTATTTGTGGGGATTGAAATTGTGTGAGATGCTTTGTGTAAAATGTCATGATGCACTGTCGTTTGGTGGCTATTAGCTGTAAATTGACTGTTGCACATGTCTTTTATCTGTAAGGTTTTCAATAGTTGCTTAATAACTCCTAGCATGATATTGAGGTCAAAGTAGTTTTTCACCTATTTAGAGAAGATGAAAGTACCTATCTGTTTGAGGAGTGATTTTCTCCTTGCAACTTTGATGCCTTGAAACAATTCCCTTTAGTTTGCAGAAGGTGCTCTATTGGTAGTTATCAGGAGATGTGAACATGACCTTGCACCTGGGATATGTTGGAAGATTTATAAGGTGTTTTTGTTATGTTGATCTGTTGTTTAGCAAGTTTTATGTGATATGATTAATTAGGACTAAGTACTACATTGAATACTCAAATTAATATGTCTATTTGCTAGGCTAAAGATATCTCCTTTGTATATACGTTTTGAATTAGCTTTTACTAATGTTCTCTGTTTACTTCTTGCTGTTTCTGGATTGTTATAACAGGGGTATTCACCTTATTGTGCGTTTTTAATTTTGCAGATTTTTTTCTAATTTAATTATATTTGATTATGTTGTGTAAAAATGGGCTTACTAATTTGCTGTTTCTGATGGTTATCGTCGTGCCCAGGTTTTGTACACGTTCATTATTTCACGAGTCTCTTGACTGTTCACTTATAGATAAAATTCCAGGCCGTCAAAATGACCGTAAAACACTTCTAGGGGAGTTGAATTGGATTTTTACTTCAGTGACAGACACAATTGCATGGAATGTTCTTCCTCATGGTACTTCTTTGAGTCTCTTGATCAGTTGTGTGCTTTCTTTTATAGAAGTGGTCCTTGTCTTCTGATTTATTTAATCAAACACTTCTTTTTTGTGATGCAGACCTTTTTCGGAGATTGTTTAGACAGGATTTACTAGTTACCAGTTTGTTTAGAAATTTTTTACTTGCTGAAAGGATCATGCGCTCTGCAAATTGTTCTCCAATTTCTCACCCAATGTTGCCACCAACTCATCAGCACCATATGTGGTACTACAGGGGACATTCACTAACTTTACAACTTGTTTCTTAGTGTTTTTTTTTTTTTTTTTAATTTTCTTCTGTGCACCCCAGGGATGCATGGGACATGGCTGCTGAAATTTGCCTTTCCCAGCTACCATCTTTGGTTGAGGATCCTAATGCAGAGTTCCAGGTGTGTTTTTCTTCAAAGTCCTTTGCTAACATGAATTTGTTGCTCTGAATTTTCCTGATGTGTACTGGAGCTAGACTAGAATTACTAGAGTAGCAGGACAAGAAGGTGCTTATTTTCAGTTCCTTGTCTTCCCTTATCATATCTGAGATTTCTTTTGCTTTGTTTCAGCCAAGTCCATTTTTTACTGAACAGCTGACAGCTTTTGAGGTATGGCTTGACCATGGATCTGAGCACAAAAAGCCACCAGAGCAATTGCCTATCGTTCTTCAGGTGCTGTATGATTTCCTGGTCCTTCTAGCTATTGTTTGGTTGTCCTTCTTATTTTATTGTGGTTTTAAATTTAGTCGGATATATGTTAAACAATTTTATTCTATTGAGTCCTCAGTTATCTAAGTTAATATTTGATGGTAAGGTGGAGAAATTCTCCTTCAGAATTGCCACTGCCCATTGGCATAGTTCCTAATAACTTCATTTTTGGATTGAAATCCCATTACTAGGAATTTGAGCTGTTGTGTCTGTTTAAAGAGTAGTTTATTTTGAAGTATACCCATTGATAGGTCAGTCTGTTATGCAGGACTACTAACATTGACATGTCCAATGAGTTTATAGTTACAATGGCTTAATTATGTAAAAATTTAATATAATGATTGACAGGTCACCATTGATGTTTCAGGTTTTGCTTAGTCCACGCCATCGATTCCGTGCACTGGTTCTTCTTGGAAGATTCCTTGATATGGGACCCTGGGCTGTAGATCTGGTAGTTATTGATGGGTGTACTCTATTCTATGTGCTCTTTTTTGTGTTCCATTATATGCTGTTGTTTACTTCAATAGTGGTTTCCTTTTTTAGGCCCTTTCTGTTGGAATATTTCCTTATGTTCTGAAGCTGTTGCAAACAAGCACACCAGAACTGCGTCAAATCCTCGTGTTCATTTGGACAAAGATTTTGGCACTTGATAAGGTGTGTCCACAGATGCTTCATGGTTTTGTGATGAATATTTGTTTGCTTATGCTGATATAGCTACTTATGCATACTATGCAACTTATATACTTGTGCTAACATTTTGAGTACTATGCGCATGCCTGCCTTTGAGCCTAATGTTTAGGTCATTAAGTGCTCTATTGTATATGGTGGAAGCTTCTATATAGTTGGCCTATGGTATGTGTTTAAAATTGTTGTTGTAGTGGTGAAAATTCTAATGTTTCACTTCTTGCTGTTGCCCAAATAAATATGTGTTGATGGTCCGCTGTGTGTGTTTGTTCACACTTAGGAATTTAATCTGCTTCTCTTATTCTATTTGATGTCTTATTGCAGCAGTATATGTTAGCAGATTTACCTCACCTTATACTGTAGTAATTTTGAAAATTTATAATCTTGGATTGCAGTCATGTCAGGTTGATCTGGTAAAGGATGGTGGTCATGTTTATTTCATTAGGTTTCTTGATAGCATGGAAGCATATCCTGAACAGCGTGCAATGGCTGCATTTGTTCTGGCTGTAATTGTGGATGGGCATAGACGGGGCCAGGGAGTCTGTATTGAAGCAGGGTTAATCCATATGTGCTTGAAGCACCTTCAAGATTCCATGCAAAATGGTGCACAAACTGAACCTTTATTCCTTCAGTGGCTTTGCCTGTGTCTTGGAAAGCTGTGGGAAGATTTTAGTGAGGCTCAGATAATAGGTCTTCAGGAAGATGCGCCAGCAATATGTGCTCCTTTACTTTCTGAGCCTCAGCCTGAGGTATATCTTCTCTCTAATTTTATATGTTTTTTAATAAATGGGTAGTTTCTATTTTGCTTGTTGCAGGTATTTGTAATCATAGGTGTTTTATTTCAGGTTAGGGCTTCTGCAGTTTTTGCATTGGCTACATTGCTTGATGCTGGGTTTGACCCATTTAGAGATGGTGTTGGAGGGGATGAAGAATGTGATGATGATGAAAAGAGTAGAGCTGTGATTATTATTATTAAAAGCCTCTTGAATGTTGTTTCTGATGGAAGCCCTCTTGTCCGGGCAGAAGTTGCTGTAGGTATATGGTGGTTATCTTGTTCATATTTCATATGTTAGGATTGATAATTGCTTAGATTGTTCTCCCCAGTTTTTAACATTATCATGACATAATTGAATGAATATGACAGAAACTTGGCAGTATGAAGCACCTCGAAAAGTTTCTGTAGCTTTTTTGCTAATGCCTGAGGATTACCTGTAATATATTCCAAATTCTGGATCATTGTGGGCCTCCTAAAAATTTTCAATATTCATGTTTTTGTATATAACATTTCTGTGCTATGGTGTAATGCAAAACATTAGAGCAACTTGCAATTGTGGTCACATTATACTCTTTGTTGTACAAGTTGTCTATCAGCATCTGACACTGTGATTAGAACCTAATATTTGCATGTTTTGTGCTAACATGATTCTGTCTTTGAATTGCTTTCTTTCCTGATTCGGGGTTGTGACTTGTGAGTTGGTGTTTTACAGATTTACTGTTTTTCTAAATTAAGTTGGTGGATCAATGTTGATGCCTTGTGTTTTTTCTTGGCAGCTCTAGCACACTTTGCCTTTGGACATAAGCAGCACTTCAAGTCAATTGCGGCTGCATATTGGAAACCTCAGCCTAATTCCCTTTTGAATTCATTGCCTTCACTGGCTAATATAAATGTTACAGGAAATGGAAATATAGTCTCATCCCAAATAGGGCCTTTAATCCGAGTTGGAAATGACAGCTCAGCAGTAGTTCGGGGTGGAAGAGTTTCCACTAGCAGTCCTCTTGCTACCTCTGGAATCATGCATGGGTCTCCATTGTCTGATGATTCATCTCAACATTCTGATTGTGGAATATTAAATGATGGTGTCAGTAATGGGGTTGTTCATCATTCAAGGCCAAAACCTTTGGACAATGCAATGTATTCACAGTGTGTACTGGCTATGTGTACTTTAGCTATGGACCCGTCTCCACGCATAGCAAGTCTTGGCCGACGGGTTCTTTCTGTTGTCGGGATTGAACAAGTAACAAACTCTGTGAAGTCTGCTGGTAGCAGTGCTCGGCCTGGTGAACCAACAACTTCCTCACCCTTTCCTAGTTTTGCTGGATTAGCTCGTTCTTCTTCATGGTTTGAAATGAAGGGAGGTAATGATTTTGTTCTCTGTTAATTTCTCATAATGCTTATCCTGAAAACTGTCACCTTTGCTTTTCCTTGATATCTGCTTGCAATAGTGCTATATTTTATTCTATTTAGACATTAAAGTTACAAGATTTAATTGGGAGATGATGTTCACAGGTCATCTGCCTTTAACGTTTAGAACACCTCCTGTTAGCCCTCCTCGACAAAATTTCTTCACTGGCATGCGTAGAGCTTGCTCTCAAGAGTTCAGGCCACATCTGATGAATTCTCCTGACTCAGGATTAGCTGACCCACTTCTGGGTTCTTGTTCTGGGGGGCGCAGTTTTCTTCCACAATCAACTATCTATAATTTTAGTTGTGGCCACTTCTGCAAGCCACTTCTTACTACATCAGATGATGGTGAAGAACCATCGGCCAGAAGAGAAGAGCGGGAGAGATTTGCAATGGAGCATATTGCTAAATACCAGCACTCCTGTATGCCTTTTAACTTTGTTTTTGGTTTGTTTTGCCAGTTTTCACTTTGAAACTAATAGGTTTCTCGTTTTCTTTGCTAGCTGTTAGCAAACTTAATAATAATAGTCAAATTGCTAGCTGGGATACTAGATTTGAGACAGGTACAAGAACAGCCTTGGTGCAACCTTTCCCTCCTATTGTGATTGCAGCTGATGAGAATGAACGGATTAGGTTTGTGATTTCTGTGTTAATGGATTCCTGTAGCAAGTCAATTCCAGTTTTGAATGTTAAATGATTTGAGATAACACGCCATTAAGAATTGATATGTTCTCATGTTCAGTCTGTGGGAATCTATCTATTAAGTGAAGGTGATAATTTTAGGCCAAATTAGAAATGTGAGCAGGGTAGCGGAAACTTATTGAAAACATTGGTAGTTTGGGATATTCACTTTTTTTTATTAGAAAATATATTTCCTTAAACCTTTTACTAGAAGCTTTAGAGTAACCTATTAGGTTCTGAGTAATGAAGAATGAAAATGCCCTTGAAGTTTTAATTGAGGAATGGGCATGTCACTATTTCATGCCCGATATAATTAACTAGGAACGAGAGTATATGCCATTGTGAGTTTTTCCATGTAAGATACTCTAATTTGCTAGCATTGACCTGTTTTTAAAATTTTAGAGCATGTTGGTTCAAGTACTTGTACAATTCAAGAACAGTTTGTCTTTATCCCATGATCTCAAAAGATTTTCTCTTCCATTTCTGAAGCAAAACCATTGGTCTTAGTTTTTGGAATTTATCCTTGTATTCAGTAGATATGATACTTCACTGATTTTGGAAGAAAATTTGAGATGTATTTTTAGTGTAAAATTCTACATACTCAGTTAATAAAAATTTGTTATTCAATAAAAAAATTAGTATCTATTAATGAGATTTATTTTTGATGTGTTTTTTGTATAATACTATATAATTCAATGAGTTACAACTTGTCATCTCATTGAAATGTTACTTATTGAAATTAACATTTATTTGTAAGGTTTTTAAAATTTTTTAATAAGATGGTGAGCTGTAATCATTGATGGTGCAAAAAGTTATACACCAGAAATGCATCAATTTGAATCTTATTAATATAGATTTTAAAAAAGATTTGGCAAGGTGGCCAATTGTGATTCATATTCACATGGTATGAATAAGATATAAACTCTTAACTTTAAGAAGATTGATATTTTTGGTTTCTTATAAGATCTGTTGCTAACCTATAATTATATAATGAAAAAGTAGAATTCTCTTATTCATGACAGGTGATATATTGTAAATTGCTTTCTGCAAGTGGCTCTTGTTTTGTTACTGAAAAATGAACAATGCTTCTGAAATCAGTTAGCTGAGTTTGGTACTACTTTTTGTTTTCTGTGACACTTTCACCATTTGTTTTTGCAAATTATTTGCTGAAATTTAATTTTTTGGTTTTTCTTTTCAGGGTATGGAATTATGAGGAAAACACCCTCCTCAATGGTTTTGATAATCATGATTTTCCAGAGAAGGGAATTTCTAAACTCTGTCTTTTGAATGAGCTTGATGACAGCTTATTGCTTGTCGCTTCATGTAATATTCTTTTCCACCTTTTTCTTTTAATGTTTCATGGTGGCTTTGTTTTGTTAAATTAATTTAGGGCTTATCTCTTGCAGGTGATGGAAATATCCGGGTTTGGAAAGATTATACACTGAGGGGCAAGCAGAAACTCGTTGCTGCATTTTCTTCAATCCAAGGTCAGAAACCTTGTGTGCGGAGTTCGAGTGCTGTTGTAGACTGGCAGCAGCGATCTGGATATCTTGTATGTACTTATTCTAAGAATGTTATCTCTAAGAAAGTGTTCCTTGCTCATTGTTTGATGCCTAATATAGTATTCTTCATTGCTTTGATATGACAACTAGTATGCTTCTGGAGAGATATCATCCATCATGCTTTGGGATCTGGATAAGGAGCAGCTTGTTAATTCAGTACCGTCAGCCTCGGATTGCACTGTCTCAGCACTGGTGGGTCTTCAATCTCCTTTGCATTTATGCTCATAGTTTACCTCATCAAAGTAGCAATCTTATAGAAGTTACAAGTTTGGAAAAATTACAGCATATCACTATCGGATTGGCAAATAAGAAGCATGCTGTATTGGATAACAAGCTATGCTGGAAAGTTGTTAAGTTTTATTAGTTTGGATGCTTTCCTGAATGTTCAGAAGGAGGTTAGTTATATGTCAGATTACTTGAATCGTACCTTACCTTTGCATTTGATTTAAGTTATTTCTTGGGTTTGATGTGTAAAGGAAGGTAATTGTTTTGTTGTTTTTTTATTTGGTTTGTTTGTTCTTTTTGTTTTTCTGACATACTTTTCATCTAGGAACTGAAACTGCATTCCATTCTTGGTGAAGAATAAAAATGGCATATGATTTTTCTTCCACTTTCATTAAAGATCTAACTCTTCAAGGTTATCTTGTCATGACTTGTAGTATTGACCATTAATAGTTTTTTTTCGTTCTTTGCTTTTCTTTGTTTTCACAGTTTATTTCAGTTGCCTATTTTCCTCATTGATTTCCTTTCCCTATATTTACAGGCTTCTTCTCAAGTTCATGCTGGTCAATTTGCTGCTGGTTTTGTGGATGGTTCTGTAAGACTCTATGACATTCGGACACCGGATATGTAAGCACTCTATAATGAATTCTTTATTTTTTTCAGAAGATAATGAATGATATTCTTCTGGAATGATGGATTTTTCCTGTTTGTGATATCATTTTGAGCTTCGAATGATGTGACCTTCCCCATTGTTGATTTTATTCCTGTGACCTTACCAGTTTAACATAGATTCCCTTCCCATTAACTTTGTCAACTAGTGGAAGTGAAATATTTTACAACTAGTTTATTACTATCATTTCACTCATCCAACAGTCATCACCATACACTTGATATTGCTCTCATAAACTTGGGAAACTTGACTGCTTTTATAGTGCTTAACACCTCCCCTCATTTTTACTTGCCTCCCTCTCTTTTTTCGGAAGAAAATGCTCTCTCATGTTCTCATCTGTATTTTCTGTCTGACCCAAGATTGTTATTTATGTTTTAGGCTGGTTTGTGCAACTAGGCCGCATACTCAGCAAGTGGAAAGAGTTGTGGGTATTGGCTTTCAACCTGGACTTGATCAAGGAAAGGTAAGCAGCCCGCAGGTCTTACGTTTGGTAAAAGGGGTGTTCAAATGTTGTCATCATCTTCTTCCCTGTTGAACATTTCATTGTGGTTTTGATTGAGGAAATACAGATAGTTGATGAACTTTACATGTTTTTCAGATTGTTAGTGCATCCCAGGCTGGCGATATTCAGTTCCTTGATATTAGAAGTCAAAGAGATACTAACCTTACAATCAATGCTCACAGAGGCTCACTTACAGCTTTAGCTGTTCATAGACATGCCCCAATAATTGCTAGTGGCTCAGCGAAACAGTTAATCAAAGTCTTCAGTCTGGAAGCCGAACAACTAGGCATCATTAAATACCAACATACCTTCATGGCCCAGAAGATTGGTTCTGTGAGCTGCCTTGCCTTCCATCCCTACCTAGTGTTGCTTGCTGCTGGTGCTGCTGATGCCTGTGTTTCTATCTATGCTGATGACAACTCTCAGACAAGATGAATGTTCAATTCTTTCCCAATTTCATAAATTTGGGAGGCAGCAAACGGTGGTTGAAACATTGTTAGCACAAATTTCATGGAGTCAGAGATCCAGGTTAATGGGTGCAAAAATTTGAGTTTGGATCATTAAGCGTTCGGTGTTCTGATGCCACATTTACAATTTGGGTGTTCCTGGAAATTCAGGGAGCACAATCCGCTGATTGTAATGCTATATATATAGAGACATATTCATTAGCCTCCGGTGGTGATTGTTTCACACATGTTTGGAAGAAATCCTATCCTGTATATGGGCTTTAACAAATAATTTGTTATATAATAGGTAAATCCATGTAAATAGTTTTCCCATTATTTCATCCTTTTCAGTGTGTTCATTGTTCCAACTCTTTGTTTAATTTGTAAAAGCAGCAAACAGACTTTTGTCATTATCATAATTTAAACTAGCGGAAGAAGATAAGTTGTGGGCAAGCCCGAACTTTCTGCCACTCCCCAAGTCGCTGCCACTTTAATTGTAAAGTCTAGCATCAACCATCCCAACAAATATTCCCCAACTATATCTGGTTCTAACAAATAACAAATTTACAAAATCAGATCAAACTTTGGTTGGGTTCGTAATGAAATCACCTTAATTGACGAATCACCATAATGGTTGTTTTAGTAAGAACAAAAACTATGACATTCTACTTAATTCTGGAGGTGGCAGTGACAGAAGGCTATAAACATCTTAGGCATCACACAAGGAAACAATAATGAATCACATATCAATCTGAGAGACAATTCCATCTTAGATACGGATTTAGACCATATTCGTATGGACATATCGATGCATAAAAGCCACAATGTCTCATTTCCTTCCACCAACCATACTTTGAGTAGTACCCGACAAGCTAGGGGATGTATTGCTCGTCGTCTTAAGCCTTCCATTGGCATTTCCAAGCACATTCAAATCTTCAAACAATCTGTATGATGGAATAAAGGGCTTCTGTCCTGCCACAGGAGCGGGATTCCTAGGTCCCACACTCGCCCAAGAATCCCCATTCATTGGTGCTCCATTGCTGCCTTTTACGGGGAATGAATTAACGTGCTGCAAGGGTCTGCTCCCTATCACAGGATTTGATGTGGTAGAATTCACTTGGGGAGTAGAAAACATGTTATTAGTAGAGGATAGATGATTTTGGCTGTTCAAATAACCTGGAGTTGCAGCCCATGGTGGAGGGGGATACCCAGATGAGTATTGAGGATATTGAGGTTGAAAATGTGGCTGATATTGAGGTTGCAAGAAAGACTGGGCTCGAGTTTGGGATTGTGCTTGGACCTGCGGTTGAGTTAGCTGTTGTGCTTGGTGCAGAGGTTGGGGCTGGGGATGGGATTGCGGCTGCAGATGGACTTGGGATTGTGCCTGTAACTGTAGTGATTGGGACTGTGGCTGGAGTTGAGGTTGGGGTTTAGTTTGGAACTGAGATTGGGCCTGATGCAGTGAATTTGACTGGTTTTGAGTTTGGGATTCTACCTGGAACTGGCTTTGGGATTGGGATTGTGGGTGAATTTGAGGTTGGGACTGTGGTTGTACTTGTACCTTCTGTGGGGAATGATATTGTGGCTGCACTTGAGGCTGAGACTGAGGCTGAGGCTGGGCCCAGGGAACAACATAACTATTATAAGGCAGCTGTCCCTGACTTCCAAGGTATGTTTGGGAAGTGTAAGGATATCCCTGGGTGCTAGGAGGAACAGGAACCTGATGCATATTTTGGTGAGATGCAGGTGGTGTAGAAGGGGTATGGGGAGAGGAAGCAGATGTTGTTGACAAGGTGAGGCTTAGAAGATCAATCAAGTCCTGCTCTTTTGTAGTCCTAACGGGTGCAGGTCGATCTAGCAAAGCTAATGCATTGCTCGGAGTAGAGGTTGAAGCAGTTGGCATATTCGAAGTTGTCAAAGTAATATTGTTGATTGGCACAATAGCTTCACTTGTTCCAGCAGATGTACTCTGAGAAGACGTGGACTGTGCTCTGGAATGCCTGCACTCGCAATAAACGTGAACCAGTCAAGAACTGACCTAAACCTAACACATTTTAAAACTATGATGTTTGATCACAGATGAAAAGAAACAAGGTCAACAAGCTCTTGGCCTTTTATAAAGGATGATAATAGTTATCAAGACTTGAGATGGGTTCTGCCGAAAAGAGTTGACTAGTATGTCTAAACAATAACCTAAAACCAAGTTCTGTGTTTCTTTTTTTTTTTTTTTAATAAAAGGAAAGAACAAATAAATTATCATGGGCTGTGAATTGTGATTAATGCTCAGATTCTCTATGTGGATTTTGCCTAACTACAAGCGATATTCACTAACAAAAAATTACTTATTTCTAGGATTGTGACAGGAAATATACGATGAATTAGAGGTTAGCAAATGAAACCTTCTAGCTAGCTGGGCAAAATCATCTTCCTCTTCTTCCTCTTCATCAATCTGGCTTCTTGTCACAGAAGCAACGGGTGTAGGTGGTCTAAAATTAGGTGCTGGACTTGAATTCTTCACTTCATTTGATTTGTTGGAGTTACTTGCTACAGTTGGCTTGGAGTTTACACCAGTATATTCAATTGGCAGGGGGGAACCTGAAGCTATGGCATCATGTTTTGCTAGTAAGCTTTGCAGGCCATCATTTAGTTCAAGACCTCGAGCTAAAAGTTCCTCATCCCTGCCACATAGCCAAGAAAGAACTTTTGTATTTACACATTGACCGCGTGCAAAAGAAAGAACTTCTGACTTTTATAGAAATCCACACACAAGTCATGTGCAAACAAAGAAACATAAGCATAAAGGTGGATGCCATAGATAAGATGACCATTAAGATGATGATAATTACAAAAAAAAAAAAAAAAAAGCTTTCAGGACACAAGCTTTTATGTTCCATGGTGCATCCCATTGTTAGCCCTAGACCTCCCAAATAGGGTTCCAATAATTGGGCAGAACAATCTGATAGAGGAATTAGTGAACAGAGATAATAGAGAAGGCTATGTACTGAAAATCATTAGCGCCATTTAAAGAAGAGAAATTTGGAGACAACTAACCCAGTGGTTGTAAGCATCTGCATAAGCTTTTTTTGGTTGGAACGGCATCGGTTGACAAGATCAACTATCACTTCATCTTTTACTGCCTGCCAATACAGACAAAAAGTACAGTTAAAGATTTCACTCTCAAATTAAATTAAATAAAGGTTTGATTAAAAATAAAAAAGGTTTTATTATTGTTGTTCATACCGCACGTTCACTGGGGTTTACAGCTTGCAGCATGTCACTTAAGAGGTCCATAACATCCCTCATAGATTCCAAGCTAGACAAACTAAGATAATCAAAGACAATTTCAGCCAAAAGAAAGTAGTGAGACAAAAACATCTATAGATGAACAAACAAACGTTATAAACAAAACTAAAGTGAATTTAGACCTTAAACTTTCAATCTCTGTAGCCATTGTTTCGTCAAGCCTTCTAGAAGAATTGCTTGGCATTCCATAACCAGGATGATTCAGGGTTGGATGCGTAGCAGGGGGTGTAAAGATAGGAGCTGCGTTCGATGAACGCTTGGGAAATTCTACTCCAGAACGCTGCCATTTGTACAGTTATATAATATTAGAATCACTAGAGTAGTCAAATACGATGAGAGTAATTGATCTTAGAAGTGGAAATCCTTGGATATCATGTCCTTGATGCCGGTCCAGTATGAGACATAACTACTTAAGGTGCTATGCTTACCCTTAGCTCATCATATGCCCAGTAGTACTGAGGATATTTACCCCCAGGACCACCAAATGCCTCCTGCCAAGATTCCAACAAAGCCAAGATTTTATCCCTCACAAGCATATCAGCCTGCAGAAATCAGGGAGTCAGGCTCATTAAAACTGACAGATAGATGGAGATTTTAAATAGAAAGAGATGGCAGATGAAGCATTTAGATCAGATAAAGTTCAACAAACAATAATAGTAATAAAAACTGTCATATATCAGCAAAACAATGTGAGAACAAGATAAAAATAAATACAAATGAGATGCTAAATCCATGCACCAAAAGTCAAAACATGCATAAAAAGCATTTCAGCTAAACCAATGACTTGGTCAAGGAAATCACCTCAAAAGCAAAATAACCGGACAACCACTACAATTCAACATTCATAACTAGCTCAATGATTTTCAACACCCATCACTTTTGGAGTCATGTCATCCTTCAGAAAAATTCCTGTCCTCACAGATAACATGAACCAAACTTAAATTTGGGATGCAAATAAGGCAGCTAGCATGTACCCCATTGGTTCACAAACACTAGTATCAGTCCCCAGTTGAAAGTGAATGCTAAGCACCTTCAATGGAGAAATAAGATTTGTCTTCCTTCAAAGGACATATGTTACATCATTAATTTTCCTCCAACATCTTACCACATGCACAAATCTTCATCCAAGAACTACATTCGCAGCACTCTTGCTTTTATTGTAGACTTTTGCTCCATAGCTAACAATGACCCCTTGAAACCTAATGGCTCTAAACTAGTTCTATGCATTCTAAAGACCATTAAATTAAGATAACTATATACGAGCAAGAATCCTTTTCGAAAAGGAAAGAAAGTAAGCAATAATAGTTTTAACCAGAAGAACAAGACCAACAATTCTTGTTATAATCAAATCAGGAAGATCAAAAGTACCCTCTTCTTCACAATTTTGACCATCTCCCCCAATATATTCCTCTCAGCAATCTGAAAATGGACATAGTCACCACAATTCTTCACCATCGTCTCCAAAAGCTACAAATGGTAAATGACACGCTGTTAATCCACAAATACACATGATACATGAAATCCCCAAAAAACAGAAAAGCAATTTTGAAAAATTATTTTCCAATAAAACTTACCGTTAAAGCAAGTAATTGCACTTTAGAACTCTTGTGTTGCAACCTTTTCTTCACAGCCTTTACAACATCCTTTGCTTGCCTGACAAATTCAACATCCACAGATCATATCAGTAAACTAGAAATTTTTATATTTTTATCAATTAAATGTTTTTTTTTCCTCAGAAGGCCTTTCACTTTACAGTAATGGTTGAGAAAATTTCACCACTTTTTCTTCAATTAGCTTCATCTATTTCAACACAAAAACTAGCTTTAAAATATCAAAAAAAGCAGAGAAAATTCAATAAATTCCATCAAAGAAAAAGAAAATCAACATCCATAATTCAACTATATTAGATACATAAACCAAAAGAAAAACAAGAAGATATGGGAAAATTACAAAACAACAAAATTAAATATCAACATAAAAGCATGCACGTGGAAATTAAGAAATTAAACAGAAAAAAAAAATCAAAGTCAACTCCTTTACAAAAATTGACGAAGAAGAAAAAAAGATTGAAACTTTTTACCAATGATTAGAATTAACAGAATCGCAAATATCGATGTTAATAGTCCAATCGGGACCGATTAGAAGATCGCTCGTTGCCTTGTCTACTGCTACTGTCGCAGCTGACGATGAAGCTGATGACATCATCATCATCTTTTCTCTTCTCTTCTCTTCCTTTTCCTTTAAAAATAACAAAATATTTTCTGCTTGTTTCCCGAGAAAATTCCACCAAATGAACAACAACAACAACCTCAAAATTTTCCCTAGAAAATCACACCAACTTTTCCTTACCTTCTGTTTGGATGCCTAGAAAAAAACAAAAAAAAAAAAAAGAAACTGAAAACCCTAGAGAAAAATATAAAAAGCGAAATTCTTTCTTTCTCTCGTTTTCTCGGCTTTCCTTTTAAAGACCTTCCAAGCAAGAAAATTTCATTTCATTTGTAATTTGTAATTTTCTACGGAAAATTCGTTTCTTTTTATTATTAAGCTTTTTTCTCCTCCATTAGTGAGCTTACCGACGCGCTCTATTATATCGTGAAAAGAACGCGCTGCGTTGGTGCAATCTTATCTCGTTAATGGTTTAGCAGATTACGAGGAGCCACTGTTGGAATTAATGTTTGGTGGTGAAGAAAGTGAATTTTCTAGGAAACTTCTTTTTATCAACTTTTGACTATAATTTAAATGTATTTATATAATTAAAATTAAATTAAACGTCATCGTAGAATTTATTTAATTAATTTTTTTATCCAAAGAAGACAAATTCCAGTTAAAATTCACATCCACATGTTTTCTTCAAAAATTTTTAATTATTAAATCACTAGGTAAAAATTATTTAATTAATATTTTCATATGTACGAATAATATTAATTAAAATTATACTATATAAACATTTTTAATTAATAAATAATTACAAAAGATCTTATTTAATTACAATCAATCGGTTCTTATAAATATCCTTTAATCAAATCTTTTTAAAATACAATTTAGGAAGAACATTTTTTAATTTAATTATAAAAAAAATTGTCAAATAGAGCCGATTTTTTTTAATTTATTTATTTTTGTAAAATAAAGTGTGAGATGGGACATGAATTTCCTAAGAAATTAACGGAAAATGCCAATTATTGTAACTATGTAAAGAGCAAGTGACGAGAAAGTTATTGGAAGAACAAAAGAAGCAAATCAATTATGAAATATGCCTTTGGCTTTGAATTTTTATGGGTTGGAAATAGAATTTGGAATTCCATTTCCAAACATCTATGATACTTCATTTATTCAACAATTTGTTCAATTATGCTACCTTTTGTCCAAATTTTAAATTTCGTAATTATGATCTCATTATTTTTGTAAAAAAATTTAATTTTATAAAATTAAAATTAAATTTTCTAATACTTATAATTTTTAATTATTTTTAAGTTACGATATAATTAACATAAAAAATATTAAACTTAATAATCGTTGAGATTTTAAGAATAAAAATTTTAAATTCTAATTAAGTCGTAATCCAAAAAGAAAATGATAGATAAATAAATGAAAAAGGCGTGAGGAGGATGATTTGATTATCTTGTTGAAGGAGGTGGAGGCAACTAACCTTTTTCTTCACATCAAAAATAATAACAAGGACAATACTAGTCAGAAAGATAATAGATTATATGTGAGATTTGGTTAATTTTAATGGAAAAGGATTGCGACATTTAATTTTATAATAGTGGTTGGCGGCGTATATCTTTGACTCAACCAATATTGTTATATGTCAGATGTTACTCCAATAATTAAGCACTAATATGGAGTGGCTGTCATCCAGAGTGAGAAAAAAAATGAAATAAAAAATTATTTAAAATCATAGCACACGATTTATTTTATTTGAATTAAATTTGAATAATAAATATATATATTAAATTTAGATTAAATTTTAAATTGAGAAATGAAAACTTAATTGAATAAAAAAATTATATATTTTTATTAATTTTTATGTATGTTTTAAATTTTTATAAAATAAAAATAATTGATTATATATAAATTTATTTAAATATATTAAAATTTATATTAAAATAATATATAAAAAATAAAAAATAAATTAAATAGATAAAATTTAATTTAAATAAAATCAATTTAAATTCAAATCGAATTTGACAAATTTTATTACTCGTAATCCTACTTAGCCTATGCCCAACTACGTATTTATTCTTGCTGCATTTAGTCTTGGTCTTCGGAGAATAAGAAAGCATAGCCAATTAAAGGTTATTGGAGTTGATCAGTATCCCACTCACTCACCCAAAAGAAGGCATACAGGAAACAAATCCTTTTCGAATAATTAAGTTTTTTTTTTTTTTGTCTTTTCCTTTCCTTTTAATTCATTATTTTATTTTTAATATTTAATATTAATACGATCTGAATTTTGAATACTAAAATTTATTAAAATTATTTTAAAATTTATATTCTTGATAATAAAAATTTTCAATCTATCAATCTTTATTTTTTAATTAATTTTTTATTTTAATGAAAAATCTTACGAACTTAATTAACCTAAATTACAATTCTTACGTTTTGGGTTTTTCCGTTGTTGGTGTGGGAAACTATAAGCAAAAAGCAAGTCAACGGTTATGTGTTCCCATCATTCCTTGTGTGACAGCCATCATGATTTCAGGTCTTCCATGGAAATACAATAATTCTCCATCAAATTGCAAAAGCAAAAATTTTTCTAGGCATTGATGATGGGTGCAATCAAGGTATCCTACCCTCCCAATTTCCCCTCTTTCTCTTTCAATTTGTGGATGTTGACATGTGCTAAGCCTAAACCAAAGGGGTTGCTCGCAACGGATAAAATATACATGAAATTTTTTAAGTGAAATCTATAAATTTTGAAAAAAGACTTAATAATAATTTTAGTAAAAAATTTAAATCAATAAATTAATAAAAATTAATAATACTAAAAAAATTATTTATAATTTAAATTTGATTGATACTTATTAAATGATTAAAAATTTATCAATATTTTTATTAAAAATATTTATATAAAAATATATATATTTATTAATTTTTTTAAATCGATATATTTAATTTATGTAATGAAATATTTAATATATCAATTTTAATTTTTATTTAATCATTTTTAATAAAAAATTTTACGAATTTTACTTAAAAATTGTCTAAAAATTTCTTGTTGGCAACTATCACAGCCTAGGATACTCCTGCTTTCGAAACAGTCTGACCATGCATAAAAGCACAGCAGGCATGCAATCGATCACCCCCAGCAAAATTAAAGGCACCATTGTGAACACATGCGCAACTATATCCACATATTGTTGGCCCATGCTCCAGCAAAAATTACTGCAGATGGTTAATCAAGGTTAATTACATACTACTAATTACTTTTTGACAGCTTTTCAAATTCAATTCGAAGGCATTTTTTATCCACCAAGGTTAAATGTATGCAATTTAACTATAATTGTCAATAGGACAAGTCCAATAAGGTTTGTATTAGATTATTTTGAGATTGTCAACATTTAAATTTGAACTATGATTATTAGAATTAAAAATTAAGTATTCAAACAAATCATGTATCTGTTGATTGTATCACATTATTTTGAGTTAAAAAGAAAATTAAGTTATTTCAAATAATTAATCATTTTGAATTTGTATTAATTATTTAGACTTAGACACTTTAATTTAGTGGGTTCGAATTTAAATTCTTTTGAGTCAAAATTATAAATTTTTAAAATTTAAATTAATTTAAATTTGAATCATTTCAAATTAAAATTTTTGGTTTTTCAACTTTGGATCGATATATGTTAAGGTCAAATAACTTCAGAGTCATTAACATTTTTCTAATTAAATCGTGTTTGATTGTGTCAGATAAATTTTTTCTTGGGCTATCTTTGTTAGCTCTAAATTCAAATAAGAAAATAAAAACTAAAAATGAGCAATTAAAGTAATTTATTGAACATACATAGATATCAAAAGGAGTACAAAGTTCAACATTATTTAATATGTCGAGATAATGATATGTGGATACATATACAGCAAGGTTTCCTCTCAAAGGGAGGAGGATAGTGGTGTTGTATGTTCAGTCCTCGCCACTACGATCAGCATTGATTTCATCAAGAACAACCACCAGAGCAACAATGAATGCGTAATCAACATTAGGGTATGCAGTAACTCCATAAGTGTCTGTGTCAAATACCATGGTTTTCACGTTGTGTTTTCTATGCATCTGCATATGTGTTGCACACACCCATTAATGACTTCAAGCTAAGATTTCCAATCAAACTCTTAATTGTTATATTTTATGATTATTGAACGGTGTAATAATAATATTTTTTGTTATATATATATATATGTATGTATGTATGCATGTATGTAAGTTTCATCAAGAACCATTAGGGTATGCAGAAACTCCATAATTGTCTGACTCAAATACCATGGTTTTTACGCTGTGTTTTCTCTGCATCTGCACATATGTTGCACACAACCATCAATAACTTCAAGCTAGGATTTCCTATCAAACTCTTAATTCTTGTGTTTTATGATTATTAAACAGTGTAATAATATTATTGTTTGTTTTATATATATGTATGTATGTATGTATGTCTCATCAAGAACCATTGGGGTATATAGTAACTCCAAAATTGTCTGTGTCAAATACCATGGTTTTCATGCTGTGTTTTCTCTGCATCTGCATATGTGTTGCACATACCCATTAATGACTTCAAGCTAGGATTTCCAATCAAACTCTTATTGATTCTTATATTTTATGATTATTAAACGGTGTAATACTATTATTTTTTGTTACATGTATATGTGTGTGTGTGTTTCATGTCTATTACGTTATTATTATTGGAAAATCCTGCATAAAAACTTAAATTTTGGTTAAAAAAGATTGAAAGTATGATTTGTTTAGTACTTCGACTAGTTTTTTATGGTCAACGGAAGGATCATGATATATGAAATCCCACCTTCATCTAAAAATTTATGAGAAAGTGAGAGTTATACTAAGTGTCTGTTCGATGCTAGAGTCGTGTTTGGCCTCAAACACGTTGCTAGTGTGGAGAGAATGAATCCCCACTGCACTAAAGTTCATCATCGAATGAGAACTTAATTACATGAACAGTGGAGAAAAAGGGGAAGTTTTTTTTTTTTTTTTTTGGGTATTTAGGAGGTTAAGGTCTAAAGAAAATTGGAGAATGAAAAGTTACAAGGGTGGGATCGATCCCAAACCTTGTTGGAATCCATTTCTTAAAGAGAGTAGGTTAACTATTTGATTAAGACACGCCCACATGATCCAAAATGATATTTGCTCTTCCAAAATGATAAAAAGGGGATGCAATTAAATTAAAGCGTTTACAACTAATTACCTCTGCAATTATGGTGTCTCCAGCATAAATAGTGCAACTGCTCTCATGCCAGCCCCCTTTGATCCTGAAATCAGGCTGTGATTCACTGGTATTGGATGCCAAGAAAACGTCTAATGTTGTCTTGAATTGGAGCATAGAAGATTTCTTCACACTGAATAGCAAATCATTGGAGCTGTTGCTTTCTCCTTTAAAAACTTGCCATCTCCTATGTACTGTCAATATCTGACAAATCACATATAAAAATGATGCCTTAAGTTTCAATCATAATTCATAAATTTTCCTGTATCTACCAATGAAACATTTAATTTCACTTGAAATATACAATTTCCAATCATATAATGATTTAATGATCAATTAAACAAAAGAGCAAAAAAAGAAAAAAACCATAGTTTTAACGGTTAACGTCTTCTGTTTCTGATAAAAAATTGAAAATTTTAGATCGAAATGAGTTCAGACATATAAGAGAAACATATATTCTGTGTCTTTTAGGACATATTTGGTCTAAAAGGGTAACAAAATTTACCTTCTGTTTGAGAGAGACGAGAGGATTTCCAGCGGCGTCAAGTAAAACGCGACGATCACGAAGGCTGAACAGTTTACCTTTAACCTTGAAAATAGGGTTACCATTAACGTCGGTAATATCAAAGTTATTTTCTGCAAGTGTAAATACTTTCTGTTGTATTTTAAGTTCCACGGGGTATGTGGCTAGGAACTGTTCTCCAATCACCACAATGGGGTTAGCCACCGGTGTATAGGCATTGGCCGGTGCTGGCACTGGCAGGTTTCCTCCTATTGCTGCCATTGAATTTATTATCAAAAATTTCAGGGAGAATTTGAAATTTTCTTTTGTTTTTTTGGGTTTTTGATCAGAATTCTTCCATTAATATTTGCAATTATATATGCAAATTGATCAAAAAGCCAAAGGCGTCGGTAAAACTTGGAATGGTAAATGTGTGTGAATTCCAGGAGATTTCTGTTGCAACGTTACGTGTTCGAATTAAATTCTTTCGCCGGTTACTGGTTTGTTTGGAATGAGGCCAAGCCGGCCATGAATTGTTTTGTTGCAACGCTTTCACGTATAACAATGCAAATTTGTTTTTTACCTTTTTTTTTCTCAAATTCAACTATCACAAAAAGGGACAGATAATTAACTTAAAGAAATGGATAATTGACTATTCGCTACAAAACAAACAATTAATTTTCCAATAAAGTTTGTACAAAAAATTTAACTATCTGGCAGAAGATGTATTTAGATTCTGTTTGTAAAATAAAAATCATAACTGAAAAATGATTTTGAATGGTGAAATTTTTGCATATTTGCTGGTTGTTTTAGTTTGGATTGTCCAGTAATTTATATTCTTCTTGATTACTTATATCAAAGATTAGTATTTGATTATGATTGTAATTGATTTGTACTTTTATACATAATTTCATTAAAAAAATTGAATACTCCCATTGTTCCTAATATAGTACTTTCTTTCATATTTGATGAAAAAAATAATCTCAAATAATATTCAAACCGAATATGTCACGTAGCAAAAAAATTAAATTATCTCTCTTATGTAAATCTAATAGGAATCAAACAAATATAGTTAACAAATAAATTACTAAATTACAAGTACAAGAATATAAGTAATTTACGTGAAAATCTTCTCAAAATAAAAAGTAAAAATCATGAGCAGTAACAAATAATATTCATTATCAAAATAATGAGAATACACAATTTTTTTTAGCTAGAACTAGAGGTATACAACTATAATATCTCAAAATTAAACAATTTTGATAAGGAAACAATCTTGTAAGAGAAAATTGAAAAAGTTTCAGCAAATTTAGAGATTAACAAATACTCACAAAATTAGTAGGTAAAAAACTCAAAACTCGATCTCCACCGTTCAGACTGAAGAATAATGAGTTTTATACACACAGATAAAATTTTAGCCAATCGGACAACGGATTGACCTTGATTAAACTACTTGACTGAAACTGCACAACACCCTCTTTTCTCCATTTTTTTTTCTATTTTGCCGCTACACTCTTTTGTTTCCTTTTTTAGTCATATAAAGGTTTAAAACCCTATAACTAAGAATGAAAGAACTAAAAAGTCCCTGGTGAATGGGCTTTAGTTTTAGGCCACCTTCACATGAAGGAAACTAAGTCCAACAAATTTCTCATTTTCCAGCTATGTAGAGGGAATCGCCTTTCCGATGATCAAATGACAAACTTCAAGCTTCTCCCTTGGTAGCTATACCAACTCAGAAGATTATTCTCATGCAAAGACTTTATCTCATCTTGCATGGCATCAACCCACTCTTTTTTGTTTTCATTTTTCATGAGCTCTACATAATATTCGGGTTCTCTCTTGTCAGTTATTAATACATGCTCATCAACAGAATATCATGTGAAAGGCTGTCGATCTCTAGTAAACTTTCTTATTGGAACTTTTAGTAAAACCTCCGGCTGACCTCTGATATTGGTGACTATTCATGGGTATCATCACCCACCTCAACCTATGTAAGACTGGTATCAACATCACTTGTATTATATTGATTATCCTCAATATCTTCAACCTCTATAGGCACATGTGTTAGAAGAACTAGATCCAAGTTAATCAAACCATCACTGCATCATGGAACTAATGTATCAATCTTTTGAATATATTCAATGCTCTGGTCTTCAACAAAAACAACATCCCTGCTTCTCACAAGTTTCTTCTACATTGGATCATAAAACTTATAGCCAAACTCATCTTGGCTATAGCCAAGGAACACACATTGTCTAGTCTTAACATCAAACTTGGACCTCTCATCTTTGAGAATATGTACAAAAGCCTTACATCAAAAGTGCGCAAGTGATCATAGGACAACCTTGCCTGACCAAATTGTATTTAAAATATCAAAATCTAGAGGAACACATGGTGAGAGATTCAAAACATGTACAACTATACTCAAAGCCTCACCCCAAAAAGATTTTGATAACTGTACTTATGAAAGCAAACGTTTCACTCTTTTTATTAGTGTGTTGTTTATCCTTTCAGCTAACCTATTTAATTGAAAGTTTTAGGAGGTGATTTTTGATGTCTAATACTTTACTTTCTATAATACTCATCAAAAGGTCCAGTGTACTCACCCCATTATCAGTTCTTATGCATTTCAATTTCAACCCTATTTGTCTTCTAACTAAAGCATGAAATTGTTTAAATACATATAACACTTGGTCTTTTGATTTCAAGGTATAAGCCCATATTTTCCTTAAATGATCATTTATAAAAGTCACAAAATAGATGAAACCACCAAGTGTTTTTGTTCTCATAAGATCACAAACATCGGAATATACTAAATCAAGTATACTTGGCTTTCTTGATGGAAGGGATGTCTTGAATGCAATTCTAATTTTTTTCCCTGCCAAGTAATGATCACACTTCTTTAAGGATACATTCTTTATTCTAAAAAAAATATTTTTCTTAGCCAAAACCTTCAAACCCTTATCATTTATGTGACTAAGTTGCTTGTGCCAAAACTTAGTTGTATCATTATTATCTATTGCATTGATAATGGAATTAGATACTTTTACTTGCATCAAATACAATAAAGAGTGCTTCATACCCCTAGCTACAACCATAGAACCTTTAGTGAGCTTCCATGACCATCACAAAAAGTGTTGCAAAATTCTTCATCATCAAGTATCCTTGCAGAAATTAAATTCATGCAAATATTGAAAATGTGTTTAACATTTTTTAAGATCAACATAGTGCGATTATTGGTCTCTAAGAACACATCTCTCATACTAATGGCTTTAGTTGAGCCATCATTACTCATTCTAACACTCCTGAAATCATCAAATGTGTAAGATGTAAAATAGTATTTTCAAGATATAGCATGAATTTTGGCATTAATATCAATCACCCAACTAATCTCATGGTATGTAAGATTAACAATATTATCATCATATAAAATAAGGAAGTCATCTATGATAGTAACAACTTTATCAGCATCATTACGATCATCATTCTTCTTTTCTTTATCTTTGTCACTATTGTTGTCACTTTTCAACTTTCGACAATACTTTTTATACGCCCTTTTAGACCACAATACTAACACTCAACAATGGCAAATTTGTTAGACTTACTCTTGCTTCTGTCTTTATTTTTCGGACCTTTGCTTTTATTCCTCCCTCTATTTTTTATGACTAAGACCTCAGACTATGAATAAGAACCTTGTGACTTTCTTCTCATCTCTTCATTCAAAACACCACTCTTAGCCAGATCCATAGTAATAATACCATTTAGGGCTAAGTTAGATAACATTGTTCTAAATGTCTCTTATGAGTCCGACATTGTACCAAAAAGCTATAAGCCCTATATCTCATCTTCAAACTTGATATTCATGCCAGCCAATTGATTAATAATACCTTGATATACATTCAAGTGATCTATCATAGGAGTTCCATCTTGATATTTCAAACTCATCAATTGCTTAATTAAAAACAGTTTATTATTCCTAGTTTTTTTAGCATACAATTCCTTAAGCATGCTCCAAAGAGTACATGCATGTGTCTCTCTACTAACATATTTCAAAACATTATCATCTACCTGCTGTCTAATATAATCATATATCGGTCGATGAAACAAATTCATTCGACATTTGTTTTATTTTCAATAACAAATATAGGCAAATAATAATTCTTCATATAAAGCAAGTCTTCTATCTTCCCTTTTCACACATGATAATTTGAACCATTCAAATTAATCATTCTACTTGTATTGGCTTCCATTATTCAACATAATGCACAAATCAAATAGCCTGAACTCTGATATCATTTTGATAGAATAAAATAATCTCAAACAATATTCAAATCGAATATGTCATGCAGGAAAAAAATCAAATTATCCCTCTCTTGTATGAATCTAGCAAGAATTAAACAAATAGAGCTAATAAATAAATCACCAAACCACAAGCACAAAGACATAAACAATTTAAGTGAAAACCTTCACAAAACAAGGAGTAAAAACCACGGATAGCAATAAATAATCTCCACTATCAAAATAATGAAAATAAAAAGTTATCTCTAGTTAGAACTGGAGGTATACAACTACAATATCTCAAGATTAAACAATTTTGGTAAAGAAATAATCTTGCAAAAGAAAATTGAAGAAATCTTAGCAAATTTAGAAATTAACAAATACCTACGAAATTGGTAGGTAGAAAACTCAAAACTCGATCTCCACTATTCAGACTGCAAAACAATGAATCTAAACACACTAATAAAATTTCAGCTCAATCGGACAACAAATTGATTTTGATCAAACTACTTGATTGGAATTATACAAAACCTTCTTTTCTCTCTTTTTTTTTTCTCTATTTTGCCGCCACACTTTCTTGCTTCTTTTTCAGTCATATAAGGGTTTAAAACCTTATATCTGAGCATAAAAAGACTAAAAAGTCTTTGGTGAATGGGTTTTAGTTTTAGGCTACCTCCACGTGGAGGAAACTAAGCCTACCAATATTTAACTTGTTCGGGGTTCCTTAATTAAGAGAGTGGTATGATATTTCTTATTGTGTAGACTTTGTAATCACTTCTACCACTAAGATTTTTGAATAATTATTATTCTAATGTTTGAGAGAGTTCATTTCATTATAATTGGCATGGACTGACATTATAACAGCTAATTCTGAAAGCTGAAATCTAGTATTTGAAATCAGTAAATGGGGTCTTTCCAGTGGATAATCAGAACTGTTTATCATGCCAGGAGAGATAATCGGTTCTTCATTTGCAGATTCTCTAAAGAAATCAGGCAGAGGATGTTGAACATATCAGGCATTCAGAGAAAGGTGGGTGATTGAAATCTGAATTTAACTGGCCAGCGCTAAGCTTAGGGGGAGAGCTTTGATTACTCTCATGGCCAGGATTGCAGAGAAAGCTGTCATCGATTATGCAAGACAGGAAAAAAAAAATAAAAGGTTGGCTGGATTTAGCCTTCTGTTTCTACTCCACAGCATCGAAGGACTCACCCGAGGGAAGCTTTATGGACTTAAAGGCGTTTCCAAGGAGTCCGTCAACTCTGCTCTTTGCCAGAATGGGGGTTTCAGCCCTGGGATTTTTGCTTAAATTGTATTATAAAGTGTTTTGTTTCCATGTAATATCTTAACTGTATGCTTGTTGCTGACCATTTCCTACTTTTTCTGGATAAATAAAAATTTTTGCTTCTCCCAAAAAAGGGTTATTCTTGTAATGCTAAGAGGCACTTGCTGCATTTTGTTCTTACAGCATTCTATAAATTCTGTCCACATTTTCGCTGGTGTCCTTCGAGTGCAAAGTTACAAGTGCTTGTCAATCAGCTCTCATTTCATAGTTAAAAGACTAGAAAATTTCTTGAAAAACAGAGTTTGTGAGCAAAGCATTGCTAATATCCACATCACCAAAGCTAACAACAGTCAATTAGAGAGTCAAGACATGATGGTTGTTTCTGGTTGCAGTCATGCTCAAACGTTGGTCCTTATCAGGTTGCCGTGCCCAGGGGTGTAACTGTAGATCATTGCCAAGCGTCTTTACTTTAGTCTTCTGTCCCTGAAATCAAACATCTTCATCTTTCTCATTTTTCCTTGCTTAATTACGTGGTTCATATATAGACGCTATTATCTTAATCAATCACATTTGCTTGTTAGATTCCCAAGTCGGCCTATTGACTTCCCAAGTCTTCAATTCCAACTCGTTTCCAAGTCTCAATGAATGCTTAGAAAGCAAGGGTTCAAAATAGTCAATGTTGGCTCAATTTATTGAGCAAATTTCAATTTGAAATAGAAGGAGTCAATTTTCTATCTCTTTTTTTCTTTTTTTTCACATTGAGATCTTAACATCAAGGTCTCAAAGTGATCTTGGAGATAACAGCAAAGTTTCCTTTTAACTTCATTTTTCCAATTCTCAGAAGTTCCAAGCATTTATTTACTTTCTATAATATGGAAGTGGTTGGTGCAGTTGTGGAGGTGATACTATCCAAGGTGATTTCAGTTGCAGCCGAACAGATTAGCCTTGCAATGGGTTTCAAGGAGGAGTTGACAACGCTCCATGACTCACTTACTATCATCCAAGCTCTACTGCAAGATGCGGATAAAAGGCAAGAAGAAGAGAGGGCCGTTAAGCTTTGGCTCGAGAAGCTTAGAGATATTGCTTATGAAGCTGACGATGTACTGGATGAATTTGCTTATGACCTTCTTCGAAGGAAGGTGGAGATTCAGAACAAAATGATGGAAAAGGTCAGCTGCTTTTTTTCGACTTCAAATTCTATAGCATTTGGTGTCATGATGGCTAAAAGAATTAGAAAGATTAATACATCTCTTAGAAACATCAACAACCAAGCCAATCTGTTTGGACTCCAGAGGAGAGTAACTGATATGATTATTCTGCCTAGAGGAAACCAAGTGTCCCACTCTTTTCTTGGAGATTCAACCCAAGTTATTGGAAGGGAATATGATGTTTCAAAAGCAATTAACCTGTTGATTAACTCGACTTGTCGACAAGCCCTCCCTGTTTTATCGATAATAGGGATGCCAGGTCTTGGAAAAACAACTTTAGCCAAATTAGTTTGCAAACATGAGCAAATACAAGAACATTTCAGTAGAATAATATGGGTTTGTGTATCTGACGATTTTAATGTTGAAAGTATTTTACTAGAGATGTTGGAATCTCTTACCCGAAATTCGTTTGCCATTAAAAACAAAGATACTACACTTCATAAAATGCTTGAAGTATTGGGAGGGGATAATTATCTTCTTATACTTGATGATGTATGGAATGAGGATATGGAGAAGTGGGAAGATCTAAGAAATTGCTTGTTGGGAATAACAAGAAATATGGAGAGTAGAATTATTGTGACAACTCGAAAGGAGAATGTAGCGTTGGCTATGGGAACACTTCCTGGTTATATGCATCATCCGCACAGACTTGTAGATGAAGAGTGTTGGTCAATAATCAAAGGGAGAGCATTTACCGGAAACTACTCTTCCATACCTCTAGAATTGGAGGTTATTGGAAAGGAAATTGCTAAAAGATGTGGAGGTGTGCCATTGGTTGCACGGGTTATAGGTGGAACATTGAGCAATAAAAGTGACAAAGATGAATGGATGTCAATCAAAGATAGTCCTGCTTGGTGTTCATTTGAAATGGATAATGGCATTTTACGTGTACTTAAATTGAGTTTTGATCGGTTACCTTCATCATCCTTGAAGCAGTGTTTTGCATACTGCTCAATCTTTCCTAAAGACTTTGAAATTAAAAGGGAAAACTTAATTCAGCTTTGGATGGCTGAAGGGTTTCTTCAATCCTCTGAAGTAAGTAAGGTGGAGATGGAAATTATCGGTAACAAGTATTTCAATGACTTAGTATTGAATTCCTTGTTCCAAGATGTGGAAAGGGATGTATATGGAAACATTAAAACTTGCAAGATGCATGACTTAGTTCATGATCTTGCTCTGTTCGTTTCAGAAGCAGAATCCTTGGTTTTCGAGAAGGCTGGTTCCATGAATAATGCTTCTCGTATTCGACGCTTGAGTGTCATTTCCACCGGAGAAGAGGCACCAACTATTCCAGAAGCTGTTGCTACAAAGTTGCGTTCTTTGTTTTCCAAGGTTGATATCTTCAACAGTATCTCAGAGGAACCCAGAAGCCTCCGAGTCCTAGATTTTCAGAATCCTAACGTTGAGAAGTTGCCAGCTTATCTTGGCAAATTGAAGCATTTAAGGTACCTTAACATTTCAAGAACTAAAATCAGAAAGTTACCGAAATCTTTCACCCGACTCTACAATTTGCAGACGTTAAGACTCATGGACTGCAGTCTCGAGAGGCTTCCCAAAGGAACAACAAGACTGGTTAGCTTGAGGCATATTTATTTTGATGAGGAAAAGATTATGCCAGTCAAGATTGGATGCTTAACAAACCTTCGAACATTGCCATTCTTTTATGTGGGAGTGGAAAAAGGACACCAAATTGAAGAACTTGGTTGCTTGAGCCAACTCAGAGGAGAATTAAAAATATACAACCTTGAGCATGTAAAAGAGAAAGCTGAAGCCATTAGAGCTAAGTTGCAAGAGAAGACAGAAGTATATGAGCTGGAACTGTTATGGAGCTTCAAAAGAGAAGGCTATAGCAATGACAAGGAAGTATTGGAGGGCCTCAAGCCTTGCTCAAATTTGAAAAGCTTAATGATTGTAAATTATCAGGGAGACAGCTTACCATCGTGGATGCTGATGACTGTCCATGGTTTTGGCTACACATTTCCCCTTGACAATTTGGTTTCTTTGAAACTAAATAAATGCACGGAATGCATAAACATTTCGAGTCTTGGGCAGCTGCGGAATCTAAAAATTCTTGAACTAGATGGAATGGAGAGGGTGAAATGCATATACAACAGTGACACAGCAAGCAATAACTGGGGTTGGGGTGAGGCAATCACACTATTCCCTTCATTGAGACGATTCAGCTTAGAGAATATGAGCAGTCTTGAAGAATGGGTACAAGGTGTGGACCTGGGGACAGAAGGAAGAGAAGACATCGTCTTGTTTCCACACCTTGAGGAGTTAATTGTCTTGAGCTGTCCAAAGTTGAAGTGTGTTCCAACAGAGAGAGGATTGACATCTCTTCAAGCATTTCATGTTTGCTACTGCGACGAATTAAGAAATTTAAATGATGGAATATCTGCCTCCAAAGTTCTAAAAGAATTAAGATTGTGGAGGTGTCATGGTCTGATCTCTGTCCCCAAAGATATAGGGGAACTTCGTTCTCTTGTCCATTTAGAAATCTCTTTTTGTCCGAAATTGACAACAATTCCGGATGAGATCTTTGGTTATCTCAGCAGTTTGAAGGAACTAAGAATTGGTTTTTTCTCAGAAGAGTTAAAGGAATTTCCAGGCCTCAATTCAATCCACCTTCTGCATGCGTCTCTTGAACACCTGTACTTATTTGGATGGAAAAATCTAAAGTCTCTACCACCTCAACTTCAACACCTTGCTGCCCTTAAATTGTTTGTAATATGTTTTTTCGATGGAATAGAAGCTTTGCCAGAGTGGTTGGGAAACTTATCTTCCCTTCAAAGACTACGAATCAGTAATTGCAACAATGTGATGCGGCTACCTTCTATGGAAGCCATGACATGTCTCTCCAAATTACAGGGACTTGAAATTAACAGGTGTTCAGCATTGACAGAAAAATGCACCAAGGAGAGTGGCCCTGAATGGCGAAAGATTGCTCACATTCCTTACATTCAGATTAATTGGCAATGCATTCAGTATTGAGCATGCAGCCTAAATCCTTTGAGAAACCTTCATTTTCAGTAATCGTTTGAGTGAGTAACCTTCTTCATATGTATGTTCCTTCGTATCAGTCCATTGTACTTTATTGGTCAAAAGTTTCCCTCTAAATGATGTGTTTATAACATTATCAACTGTTGCACGACTTAATTATTTCATCTGTTGGTTAGTTTGTACATCACCATGGGACAATGCATCTTGAGCTGATCACACGGGAGGATCAAAGTCAAATGAACTTTGATCAATGGGTTATTGATCTCTGAATAAGTTCTAATCTCAATGATATAATTGATAAATCCTTAATTAAACGAGGATTTTATCTTGCAATCTTTCAAAAAATTTTAGAGTTGCATGGAAACTCCCCCAAGTCCTCCTTTCAAAGTGTTGACCCATAAGTCTAACTGAAGGCGCATGGAAACTCCCTTTGTTTTTTCCCTCGCCCACTAATTCATTTTCTCTGCCTTGTGATTTACTGCTTCAGGACACGCTTCTAAGCTTTAATTTCCATGACTAAGGCTTAGGACTTGGCGACTTGCTTTTGGCTCTGGATTATATGCTTGGAAAATGCACCTTCATTTCCCCAGGTTGTCACTATATATGAAAAGGGAACTTTTTAAATTCATTTAACTCTTATTTGCTTTTCAATCATAAACCTAGGCTCGTTACTTTTTCCAGCCTTGTATTTTAATCTGTTCTTTATTTATTTCTTTAGAAACTTCTTCATCTCCATGACCTTTGATCATAACAGGGGTCTTTGTGGTTGGTCTTTGGAGCCATGCAAAGAGCAAAAGTTGATATTTGATAATTCTTTCAAGCTTGGGTTTATAATCGGGTATATTGTTTTCACACTATCAGCTATGACTGTTTTTATATCCTACTGTGTCCCTCGGACACAAGTGAAAGAGGCGAAGAATGTGGTATTAGCATCCTCACTGCTTAATAGGAAGAATAAGAAGAAAAAAGCTGACCAAGACAATGAATTGCCAACTTTGCAGCTTCTACAGGTATCTCTGTTTTCTCTTTCCTCGTGCAAGTTTGTGTTTGTTTGCAATTACATATAATTGGAATATGGGGATTATGTTTAATTTGGTACTGATATTGGAGATTGGTTTCTTGCTCAGATCCCTAAGTTGGAGAGGATGGTTCCTAGTATGAGTTTTACACAACTCAGTAAAGCTACAGATGACTTCAGGATATCCAATATTATTGGGGTTGGAAAGATGGGAACAATGTACAAGGCAATTCTCCCAAATGGTAGGTTGATAGCTGTCAAGAAGTTAAATGACTCTCAACTGATTACTGAAGAATTTGTATTTGAATTAAAGACATTGGGTAGTTTGAGACATGTTAACTGTGTTTCACTTTTGGGATTCTGCATAGAATCAACTCAAAGGCTTCTGGTTTATAAATACATGTCAAATGGAAACCTTTATAATTGGCTGCATCCTGTGCAAAAGGAGGCAAAGATCCTGGAATGGCCATTGAGGGTCAAAATTGCAATCGGATTAGCAAGAGGTTTGGCATGGCTCCACCACATCTGTAGTTTTCGAGTAGCTCATCTTAAACTCAGCTCAAAGTGTATTTTACTTGATCAAAATTTTGAGCCCAAGTTATCAAATTTTGGGAAGGCAATGCTCATGCATCCAAATGACATTGGTTTAAACAGGCCAAGGGGTTTCTCCATAAATAGGGAGTTCTGGGAGTGGGACTTTATTAAGAAGGATGTTTTTGCCTTCGGGATTGTGCTTCTTGAGCTGATTACTGGGGAAGACCCTAGCAAAGAAACCAAATGGAAAGAAAGATTCAGTGGGAACTGTCAGCTTTCCAATCATAAATCTCTAACTCAGCAAGGACCTGATAATGGTGAGATCTCACATTTACTTGGAGTGGCATCCAAGTGTGTTCAGCCATTTCCTGAGCGAAGGCCAACAATGCTCGAAGTGTACAAAACATTAAGGGTCATTGGAGAGAAATATGGCGTAGTGGATTATTCTGAGATTGATAGCCGCTGAAACTTGCTATATGCTAAGACTGCATCAAATGTGATTACACTCATTCTGATGCTGCAAATAATTCTCTAATATGGATCAAACCGAGCAGGCTAATAAATTTGCAAGCGTATCAATGTTAGAAGAGAGAACTTGTTTTTAAATTCACTTGTTATGCTGATTTTAGAGATACAATAATGAAAATTAACATTCTTTTCATGTGTTTCAAGTTTCAACATAAAGTTAGATTCCTACCCAAAAAAAAAAAAACATATAATTGGATGTAATATATTTTAAAGGGTACAAAAATGCCCTTTAATTATAATTAAAAAATATCCTCACTCTTTTTTTTTTTATTGCAATCAATTAATCCCTCCAATATCTATTTACATACTAATTAAGCTTTTATTTGAATAAAAAAATAATTCCATTAATTTTTTGCCAAGATCAAATTCAATGTTATATTAATAAATGGATTAAAGTTGCCACATAAGGCAATTAATATGTGTGAAAATTAAAAACAAAAATTTCTTCCTTTTTTTCTTTTTTTCTCTATTCTCTCTTTCTTTCTCTCTTTCGTAGAGTTCTTTAAAGGTTTAATTAACTATAGTTTAGAATTGATTGATTAAAGTTTGCTATATGATTAAAATTTCATCTATTTAAGGGTTCAAATGAATCTTATATAAATAATTAAAAACACAAAGCCCTTCACAAAAAAGAAAAATATCCAATGTGTATAATCTATTATTTTGACACATGTAAGATTTCAAATAATCGTCATGTATATTATATTTATTGAGTTTTATTTGATTTCATATAAATTTTAAAATATTTTAATGCATTAAATATATTTATTTTCTCTTAAAATTTCTTTTAATTTATTTTTTTTTTACATATGTATGTAATGTAAAAATTGACTCCTAATTAATTATTTAATATAATCATATTTGATTAAATATAATATCCAACCGAATAATTAATGTAACCTATGTATAAATATAAACAACAAATATATTTAATTAAATTTTCGTTATTAAGTTAATGAAATAAATTATTTCTGACATCAAGACTGCTACTTAAAAAACATCTTTAGTTTTTAATATAAACTTACACAATTTTTTTAATGAATTATGAGAAAATTTTCTTGATTCCTTTTCCAATTTTAAGCATGAAATTAGGAAAAAAAACATTAAAAAAAGTTGTTAGTAAACGATATAATTTTCATTAAAAAAAGAAAAATAGTATATACCTTTAGAAAAGTGAAATATTTGAGACTTTGAGGATGAGATCCTAAATTTTGGAACTTTTGTAAATTTGTTGGTCTCAATTTGACTTTTGTGTTTAAAAAAATGACTAGTCTTATATGTCCATATTTCAGATTTAATCCTGATGGAAAAAGAAAAATTGATGAATTAAACATTTTATTCTAATTAAAACTCCCAAGTCTTCATTTCAACGGTTGACCCATAAGTCTGACTGAAGGCGCATGGAAACTCCTTCCTTGGCCCCCAGATTTCCTTTCTCTGCCTCTTCGGGACACGCTTTCTAAGCTTTAATTTCTACGAATAAAAATTTTTGGCTTTGTAATAAATGCTAATTGGAAAATTTAGCTGAATTCTACACGGTTTACTTCTTGGCTTTGATTAGTCGAAATTGAACGTTCTTCGTTCTTACTTTATTTTCCAAGTTATTAGAGTAGTTGGTATAGAGATTGATTGAGACTCTGATCAGAATGGCACTGTCATGCTCACAAGTTGGCTTTAAATTGTTATTGCAACTCTCTTTCCTCCATTCATTTCACTCTTTTCTATGGTTTCTTTTTCCTAAATTTCATCTCTACCTAACTTTCCTTAGCAAATGATATATTCTTACATGCAAATGGCTCCAAACACAAGACGTGGCGGTTAAGTATTGCTTCATATTTTGTTGTGGTCATTGTTGGGTGCTGTTAGTATGTGCTACGTGGACGATATCAGGTGCTTGGAATCTATAAAACATTCCTTGGATGACCCTCATGACCGCTTTAAATCTTCATGGAACTTCGACAACATGACCGAGGGTATTAGCTGTCGATTCGTTGGGGTTGAATGCTGGCACGTGGACTCGAATGAAGTGCTAAGCATTATTCTAACTAACATGGGTTTGAAGGACCAGTTTCCGCGGGGCATTGAGAGATGCTGGAGGTTAAAAGGATTAAACCTTTCAAATAACGAGCTTTCAGGACCCATTCCATCAAATATTTCAAAAATATTCCCATGTGGAACTGCACTTGATCTCTCCTTCAACAGATTCTCTGGTAACATACCAAAACAAATATCAAATTGCAGTTTTTTAAGTACACTGAGACTTGATAACAATCAACTAACTGGCCTTATTCCGCCAGAACTTGCTCTGCTAAGCCGGATCAGGAAATTCAGTGTTGCTAACAATCAATTATATGGTCCGGTCCCTAACTTTTCTTTTAGCGAGCGTTCCTATACAGGTAACCAGGGACTATGTGGTGTCCCTCTGGAGCCCTGCATTAATAGACCTAATTTCAGAGACTCCTTCAAAAAAGGTTTTGTGATAGGTTATGCCTTTTCTGTAGTTTCAGTTATAAGCATTTTTATGTCCTACTGTGTCCCCTGGGTGCACCGAAATGAGAGGAATAAACCGCTGCGGCCATTTATGTTGAATCCGATATTGAATAGGAGGAGAAACAAGAGAAAACATTCACATCAGACAAGCCAAATGCTACATCTGGATCTCCTAGATGAAGCCAGCAAAGAGTTACACCTTTTTTTCTCCCTTTATTTTCTTCAAATTCAATATTTGTAGGAGCCAACATGCTTGTGTGTTCTTCCTGTTGCACTTGAAGCAATAATCACAACAATACGGAAGCAATAGATAACAATCAATAACAAAAAACGTAGGAAAAATAAAGCACACCAAGATTTACGTGGAAAACCCTCCAGTGTAGAGGAAAAAAACTACGAACCACCAGAAAAATCTTCACTATCAAATAATAGGTATACAAAGTTCTTCTCTAGCTAAAACTAGAGCTAATCAACAACTAGAGAAACAATTGGAGAAATCTCACCAAATAAGTGACTCAACAAATACACCCTAGATTTGTTCCTAGAGAGCTTCAAACCCGATCTTCATCGTTCAGAATGTAGAACTCTGAATTATAAACCTCCTGACAAGGTTCCAACTCAATCGGATCACGGATCGACTTCCGTTCAACCAACTCTCTCTTCTTCTTTTTCTCTCTGCTTTTCCTGGCTTTTCTTCTTTTTCTACTTGGTTTTCGACACACCCTTAAAACAACCCTACCTCTTTTTTATTAAGTAGCTAAGGCTCTGTATAAAATGAAAGATCAAGGCCTATGGCCTTGACTTGGTCCAAAACCACTTACATGAGGCTGGACCCCATTTTCCTAACAATCTCCTCCTCCAGCCCCATTAGGAGAAGATTCATCACCATAGCAATTTCATTTGGAACTTACCTTGGCCAGGGAACTCATTCCAATCAAGTTACTGCAAAGCTTAAGCTTTTCTCTGGGAAGTATCTTAGTCAACATATCTGTTACATTCTTATCAGTATGGACTTTCTTCAAAAGCAACTGTTGTTCTTCAATCACTGAACGTAACCAATGATATCTAACATCAATGTGCTTTGTTCTAGCATGGTACATGGCATTCTTACTCAAATTTAAAGCACTCTGGCTATTATAAAATACCACATACTCTTTCTGATTCAACCCCAATTTAAGAAGAAAATTTTTCATCCAAAGCATTTCTTTACATGCTTCGATTGCTGCAATATACTCAGCCTCTGTAGTTGACAAAGCAACACACTTTTGCAACTTAGATTGCCAAGATACAGCTCTTTCTGCAAAAGTGAACAAATACCCTGAAGTAGATTTTCTACCATCAAGATCGCCTGTCATGTCAGTATCAGTAAATCCTTCTAGAACTAGTTGTGAAACTCCATAAGTCAGGCACATTTTTGAGGTACCCCTCAAATATCTAAAAATATATTTCATTGCTTCCTAGTGAACATTTCTCAGATTAGAAAGAAATCTACTCACTACACCAACTGCATGAGCAATGTCAGGCCTTGTGCAAACCATAAGATACATTAAATAATTGACTGCAGAAGAATAAGGAATACTAGACATAGCTAGTTGCTCTTCCTTAGACACTGGACAAGATTTCTTACTTAGATGAAAATGATTGGCAAGTGAACTGCTAACTGATTTAGCATGTTGTATGTTGAATCTACCAAGCACTCGTTCAACATACTTTTCTTGTGACAACCACAATTTTCCAGCTCTCTTATCTCGGATAATGTCCATACCAAAAATCTATTTTGCTGGACCTAAATCTTTCATATCAAAAGACTTAGACAATTGTTCTTTCAACCTGTAAATCATACTAGCATTTTGTCCTACAATCAACATATCATCAACATATAATAATAGGATAATGAAGTTACCATTAGAGAATTGTTTAACATACACACAAGAATCTGTTACTGTTCTTTTATAGTTATGATTCACCATAAAAGAATCAAACTTCTTGTATCACTATCGTGGACCTTGTTTCAAGCCATACAAGTTTTTCATCAATTTGCAAACTAAGTGCTCTTTCTCTTTCACTTTAAAACCCTCAGGCTGATTCATATAAATGTCCTCATGTAAATCACCATGCAAAAATATAGTTTTAACATCAAATTGCTCAAGCTCAAGATTTAAACTAGCTGTCAATCCCAGTACCACTCGAATAGAACTCATTTATACAACTGGAGTAAAAATCTCATTAAAATAATGCCTGATTTTTGAAAAAAAACCTTTTACTACCAATCAAGCTTTATACCTCACTAGTTTGTCACCATCTTTTTTCAACTTGAACACCCATTTATTCTTTACTGACCTCTTTCCTGTTGGAAGTTTAACAAGATCATAAGTACCATTTTTCGCAATGACTCCATCTCTTCTTTCATTACTTTTAACCAGTGCTCTCTATCTGAAGTAGTCTGCACATCTTGAAAGCTTTTTGGCCCTCCTTCACTAATAACTAAAATAAAATCTAAACTTGGATACCTGGTAGATGGCCTGCACTTTCTAGTAGATCTATTAGGCTGAGACTTTACATCACTTGATGTCGAATGTAGCTCTTCCTGCTCAACACTCTCAGGTAGAGAGGATTGCTCCCCTTGCTCAAAACTAATTGTATCTGGCTCATCACCTACTATGACTGGCTCATTCATATCCTCAAGTTCTGTTTCTTGCTCATTTTCACCATCTGTGGCTCTTTCCTATGAAATTTTTATCGGTGTTGAAATATCACACTCAATAGTAACTCGTGTAGTCTTCTCATTTTTCTCAAGGTCTGCTATGATGGTTTTTTTTTCATGAAAGATCACATCTCTTTCTGACTGTCTTTTTCTTTACTGGATCTCATACCCTGTAACCAAATTCTTCATCACCATATCCTACAAACACACACTGTGTGGCTTTACTATCAAGCTTTGATCTCTACTCTTTCGACACATGCATAAATGTTTTATACCTAAAAACTTTCAAATGAGAGTATGAAGTATCTTTTCCTGTCCACACTCTTTCTGGAATGTCAAAGCCTAAAGAAACTGATGGTGACCTGTTAAGTAAATAACAAGCTGTATTGACTGCTTCACCCTAGAATGTCTTTGGTAATTTTACCATCCTCAACATACATATGACTTTTTCCACAATGGTGCGATTCATTCTTTCAGCTATACCATTATGCTGTGGTGTTCTAGGTTCTGTCATCTCATGCCTGATCCCATGCTTTGAGCAATACTCTTCAAAGCCTTTAGATGTGTATTCCCCACCATTATCAATTCGAATACAGTTCAAGGGTAACCCTGTCATCCTTTCAACCATGGCATGAAATTTTTAAAAATACTGTAGTACCTGACTTTTGTATTTCAACATATACACCCAAGTCTTATGTGAAGCATCATCAATAAAAGTAATAAAATATCTGCTACCACCTAATGACTCAACCTCAATTGGACCACATACGTCAGAATAAATTAATTCTAATCTATTTTTTTTCTCTGAGAACTTTTACGAAAAGAAACTCTATGATACTTACCAAACAAACAATAATCACATGAATCAAGAGACATACCTTTGGTCAAGGGAATAAGAGACTGCCTTGCCAAAACCTGTAACCCCTTTTCACTCATGTGTGTCAACCTCTTATGCCATAAGTTTACTGAAGCATCATTTTCAACGGTATTTACCTGGTTACCGTTCAATTGCATCCATGTCTTATACATTGTGCAGCATAGTTTTCCCCTTGTAACTACCATAGATCCTTTGAGAAGCCTTCACTGTCCATTCTTTTGTCGACTTTCATATCCCTCCTTATCAAGGACATTAATAGCAAGCAAGTTCATTCTCATATCTGGAATGTGTCTGACATCCCTCAAAGTCAATATGTAGCTTGTACTAGTTTGTACAATAATATCACCAATCCCAATAACTGCGATACACTCTTGTTTCTCATCTTAGTATAACCAAAGTCTCCTGCTTTATAAGTTGTAAACAACTCTCTTTTAGGAACACAATGATATGACGCTCCTGTGTCAACTATCCACTCAATGTCGGGATCACTAACATGATTACAATCATCATGTGTACAAATCAAAGTAACTGAATCACTATATGAATTCACTGTTGCAACATTGCCATCATCTGAACTCTTGCTTTTCTCATCTTTTCACTCTTGCTTTAAGATTTTACAGTTTCGTTTTATATGACCCGCCTTACCACAATAGAAATACTTCACTTTACGTCTAGACTTGGATCTATGTTTAGACTTACCACGACCTTTTGAGTCCTGATTTCTGTCGATGTTTGTACCCGTTGTTCTCTGTGACCAGAGCTTGATTCCCAGGGTCTACATCTTTTCGCCTTATTTCTTCATTAAGCATATTGTCCTTTACCATCTCTAATGTCACCTTATAATCAAGAGCTGAATTAAGAACAGTCACAACTAGAGTATTTTAGCTGTTTGGTAATGAACCTAAAAGAAATAACGCCTTCATTTCATCATCCATCTTAAGCTCCATAGTAGTCATCCGATTAAATATATTTTAAAAATCACTCAAGTGCTCTGTAACAAATCGTCAATCCCTGTACTGTAAAGTTACAAGCTTTTTAACAAGCATAACTTTATTCATACATGTTTTTCTCTCATACAATACTGTCAATTTTTTTCAAACAATGTGAGCATCTGACTCCTGCGCTACATGATGGAACACGCTGATATCAACCCATTTTCTGATTATAGCCAGCGTCTTTCTACCTAGCTTCTTTTAGCTTTCATCTGCTGGTTTAGTCGAATCATCCAATACTGACTTATACAAATCTTTGCAGTATAGATGATCCTCTATCATAGGCTTTCAAATTGAATAATTCGATGCTGTCAATTTTATCATGGAACCTGTATCACCCTCCATGATCTCAAACAGAATTTACTTCTATCCTAGGTTGCTTCTGTATCGATGTCTCAAAATAACCCTCGCTCTGATACCACTTGTTACGCCTGAAACAATAATCACAACAATACAGAAGCAATAGATAACAATCAATAATAAAAAACGTAGGAAAAATAAAGCACATCAAAATTTACATGAAAAACCCTCCAGTGTAGAGGAAAAAAATCACGAACCACCAGAAAAATCATCACTATCAAATAATAGGTATACAAAGTTCTTCTCTAGCTAAAACTAGAGCTAATCAACAACTAAAGAAAAAATTGGAGAAATCTCACCAAATAAGTGACTCAACAAATACACCCTGGATTTGTTCCTAGAGAGCTTCAAACCCGATCTTCACCGTTCAGAATATAGAACTCTGAATCATAAACCTCCTGACAAGGTTCCAACTCAATTGGATCACGGATCGACTCCGTTCAACCAACTCTCTCTTCTCTTTTTTCTCTCTGTTTTTCCTGGCTTTTCTTCTTTCTCTACTTGGTTTTCGACACACCCTTAAAACAACCCACTTCTTTTTTATTAAGTAGCTAGGGCTCTGTGTAAAATGAAAGATCAAGGCCTATGACCTTGACTTGATTCAAAACCACTTACATGAGGGTGGACCCCATTTTTCTAACACTTCCAATCATGGCATAGCCACAAGACTGATGCAGTTTGTATTTATAACAGATATGCTGGCGAAACTAGTTTCAAGAATGAGTTATACAGATCTCAAGGAGGCAACAAACGACTTTAGTGCAGATAACGTCATTGGATTTGGACACGTGGGGACAACCTACAAGGCAACATTGTCTAATGGTTGCCTTCTGGCAATTAAGAGGTTATTTGACACACAAAAGTTTGATGAGCATTTCATAACCGAATTGAAGACACTGGGAACATTGAGACATGATAACCTGGTGCCACTCCTTGGATTCTGTATAGAATCAAAAGAAAAGCTTCTGGTTTACAGATATATGTCGAATGGCAACCTTTATAATTGGCTACATCCTTCAGAAGAAGGTGAGGCAAAAATCATTAAGTGGCCATTGAGGGTGAAAATTGCATGTGGGATAGCAAGAGGTCTGGTTTGGCTTCATCAGAACTGCAGTTTCCGTGTAATCCATGTTGATATCTCTTCAAAGTGTATCTTACTTGACCAGAATTTCGAACCCAAGATTTCGAATTTTGGAGAGGCAATGCTAATGAAATCAAATAACACTGACTGGAGCAGTAACGTCTATATGGATAGTGAGTTTTGGGAGATGAGTATTGTCAAGGAACATGTTTATCGCTTTGGAATTTTGCTTCTTGAACTGATCACAGGGGAGGATCCAAGTCAATTGACCAATTCCTCAAACACTGGTAAATTGGTGAAGATTGATCTGTCAACAAGTTCTAATTTCTATCATGTCATTGATAAATCATTGATTGGTGAGGCTTTGATCTTGAAATCTTGCAGATTCTTAAAGTTGCATGCAACTGTGTTCATCCCAATCCTGATAGAAGGCCAACAATGCTTGAAGTCCACAAAACAATAGTTGCTGCTGGCTAGGTATATGGTGGCCCTAAAACCGGCTCTAAGCTAACTAAGGTCAAACAGGATGGTTCATGAATGCAGTGAATATTGTTTAATTAAAGATTGTGTTTCACATGATTGTTGTTTAAAGGTTGTGTTTCAAACGAGTATTGTTTAATTTTAGTAATAGATTATCAATACATCATTATTTTAATAAATTTATTTGAATTTATGCTACTAATTATTTGTAAATTGTTTTATTTTTCAATAAATAAACAAGAACTACCCAAGTTTAATTAATAGAAATTTTGCACGTTAAGAATGAAATTTAAAAATAAAATAAACAAATAATATTAAAGAATTTTTTTTTTATAAAAAATATGTTTATAGATATTGATTAAAGATTCTTTAATTATTATTTTTAAAAATTTTGCATTTAAAATAATATTTTTATCAAAATTTTTTAAATATCACTTCAATAAATTTTACTAAACTTCATTGATATTTTCTAGAAAAACAAAATCTATTAGTCTTCAAGACCATAAATTTTGGAGAATTTTCCGACCAACTCATTTACGACTGGCTTACTTGGCAAGCTGCCATATATGATCAAGTATTGCAGTATTAACGCATGTTAATTCCGATCACAGGAAAGCAGCAATGAGCTGATTTGGAGGCAGATTATAGAGGTAGTCAAAGTACAACTGATCCCCTAGAAGCTTAGACTTGAATTAAATCGGTCATATTATTTTAAAATAAAATTTAAAAGTAAAATAAAATTTTTTAATAAAATAATTTATCAAGTAAAATTCGTATATTTAATCCAATTAATGATAAATATTTATTTATCCAAATAATTTTATATAAAATATAAAATTATTTCATAATATCTTATTGATCAATAATGTCTCCGATGATTAAATAATCTTTTCTATTTTATATTCTAACTTATCACAATACTAACCAAACTTATTATTTATTTATCTGTTAAGAAAAAAAAATAAAAATGAACAAATCACAGTTCAATAAATATAAGCTCACATACTTTATAAGATCAAGCATCATTTTTATACATATCATATAAATCATTTAAAAATATTCATTAAATCATAATGTTAAAATATTTCAAAAATCATTATATTTAAAATATTTCGTAAATGATAAATCAAAATCAAAACATGTCAATTCTTAAACCATTGAAACATATATTGTCATTTGAATACCTTAATCAAACCAAACCATTAATCAATCTTTAGAAATCATCATATACAAATCATGGATCAATCTTTAAAATTCATCATCATCATCATCATCATAAATCATTATTATCATTAGTTATGATCACTACTATAACTAGTGACATTTGTCATATATCGACAATTTCATCATCACGATCATTGTTAACTATTATAACCCACTAACCAGGGCCTTACGCTAATTATTATTACCCATTGTTAAACTAGTTCTGATTTCAATGATCTCACTTTTCAGGGATATAAAAATGTAATTATCATAAAATCATTCCTTAAACATAAATCATTTTCTTATTTGATTCATAAGCATGATCCATCATTTACATAGCAAAAACATAAAATAATCATTTGCTTGATCCTATTTTCATATATCAAAAATAAAGAAATAAAACATTTACTTGTTTAGAAACATACATAGGTTTGAAAACAAGTAAAGTGTGTGAGATTCTACTTACCTCATTTTAATTTCACTACTTAGTTTTTCCTTCAAAATAATTAATAACCCATTGAAGATCATTTCAACATATCAAAAATTAATCAACTCTTTTTAAAACCATATATACTAAAACAACTACTAAGTTATACAAAAGTTAACTCAACTAACTAATACTAGCAGCTTGACCTCCTTTAATTAAAATGACCATATCTCAATATATTCAAATCGGGATTAAGATCTCTTTAATACATTAGAAACTAGACTTGATAAGCTTTTTAACAATATATGATCCACCTCATAATTCTTTATAGATTAATTATAATAAATTTTGTAATCCACTTCAAATGCTGCTACCACATAGCACGTATGCCTTCTTATAAAAATTAAATATTTATCCATAGGAGACTCCAAATTCAATTCTACTTGTTAGAAAGTAGACTTAGTAATAATTTCAAACATGTATGGCTCAATTCTTAATTTATTGTATAAAATTTAAGATAATTTTCGTAATTCAACCCTAATGATGCTGCCATACAACTTGCATATCTTTAGTAAAAATTAGACAACTCTTTCTAAAAAACTCATATTTGACGTTTATTTATTTCATTAGAAAGTAAATTTAACATGCTTTCCAATGATATATAATGGTCATAACAATATCTAATCTTTTGATATAAAATATTATTTTAATCCATTGTTGTAGATAATAGCATTTTATCCAAAAATAGAATTTTTCCTTTAACATTTAAAAATTCAAATCCTCACTTTTAGCCTTTAAAATCTACTCAATAACCATCATTAAATATTAATAATATGAAGTAAATGAAACCCAATAATTTATCCAAATCGATCATGAAGATTAATGAAAATTTTCATAATTTTTCTTCATTTTTCTCTTAGAACTTCAACTCCAAATAATAGCAACCAACATGATATAGATGTTAAATAAAAAGATGGCACATACTTATCTTTAGGAGATTAACTCAATTGTATCTTCTGATTTCGAATCTCCAACTTGATTTTTTATGCTCCTAACCCTAAGGAATATGAGGAAGAAAAACTTTCATTTTCTTTCTGTTTCATAATAGTTAGGTTTTCATTCATTTAATACTTTAATTATTTTTTACTAATTAATCTCTTAATAAATTGATAAGCTTTAGTATTAATCTAACCTAATTATCATTTGGGCTATGATATTACAATAACAGGGGTATGTGTGGTTGGTCTTTGGAGCCATGCAAAGAGCAAACATTGATATTTAATAATTCTTTCAAGCTTGGGTTTATAATTGGGTACTTTGTTTTCCCACTATCAGCTATAACTGTTTTTATATCCTACTGTGTTCCTCGGATACATGTGAAAGAGGCAAAGGATGTGGTATTAGTAACCTCACTGCTTAATAGGAAGAATAAGAAGAAAAAAGCTGACTAAGACGGTGAAATGGCAACTACGCAGCTTCTACAGGTATCTCTATTTTCTCTTTCCTTGTGCAAGTTTGTGTTTGTTTGCAGTTACATAAAATTGGAATATGGGAATTATGTTTAATTTGGTATTGATATTGGAGATGGGTTTCTTGCTCAGATCCCTAAGTTGGAGAGGATGGGTCCTAGTACGAGTTTTACACAACTCAGTAAAGCTACAGATGACTTCAGGATAGCCAATATTATTGGGGTTGGAAAGATGGGAACAATGTACAAGGCAATTCTCCCAAATGGTAGGTTGATAGCTGTCAAGAGGTTAAATGACTCTCAACTGATTACTGAAGAATTTGTGTTTGAATTAAAGAAATTGGGTAGTTTGAGAAATGTTAACTGTGTTCCACTTTTGGGATTCTGCATAGAATCAACCGAAAGGCTTCTGGTTTATAAATACATGTCAAATGGAAACCTTTATAATTGGCTACATCCTGTGCAAAAGGAGGCAAAGATCCTGGAATGGCCATTGAGGGTCAAAATTGCAATCGGATTAGCAAGAGGTTTAGCATGGCTCCACCACACCTGTAGTTTCCGAGTAGCTCATCTTAAACTCAGTTCAAAGTGTATTTTACTTGATCAAAATTTTGAGCCCAATTTATCAAATTTTGGGATATCAAATTATGGGAAGGCAATGGTCATGCATCCAAATGACATTGGTTTGAACAGGCCCAGGGGTTTCTCCATAGATAGGGAGTTCTGGGAGTGGGATTTTATTAAGAAGGATGTTTTTGCCTTAGGGATTGTGCTTCTTGAGCTGATTACTGGGGAAGACCCTCGCAAAGAAACCAAATGGAAAGAAAGATTGAGTGGGAACTGTCAGCTTTCCAATCATAAATCTCTAATCCAACAAGGACCTGATAATGGTGAGATCTTATATTTACTTGGAGTGGCATCCAACTGTGTTCAGCCATTTCCTAAGCGAAGGCCAACAATGCTCGAAGTGTACAAATCATAAAGGGTCATTGGAGAGAAATATGGTGTACTGGATGTTTCTGAGATTGATAGCCGCTGAAACTTACTATATGCTAAGACTGCATCAAATGTGATGAAACTCTGATGCTGCAAATAATTCTCTAACATGCATGGATCAAACCGAGCAGGCTAATAAATTTGCAAGCTTATCAATGTTAGAAGAGAAAGCTTGTTTAAATTCACTTGTTATGCTGATTTTAGAGATACAATAATGAAAATTAACATTCTTGTTATGTGTTTCAAGTTTCAACATAAAGTTAGATCCCTACCAAAACCAAAACAAAAGAAAAGGGCAAAGGGTACAGTATAGGCTATAGGGTAAAAACACGAAGTCCTTTAATTATAATTAAAAAATCATCCACACTCTTTTTTTTTATTATTGTAATCAGTCAAAACTCTTCAAGATCTATTTGTATCTAATCAATCTTTTATTTGGATAAAAAACTTAATAACATTATTTTTTTAATTAATTTAAATAAAATTTCGTGTAACGTAAATAAAATACATTAAAATTTCTATGTAGTATAATTAATATATGTAAAAATTTTTAAAAACAATTATTTTCTTTCTTTATTTTCCCTCTCAATTTTGTTCATATATCTCTTTAAAAATTCAATTGACTTTGGTTCGAGAATTGATTGATTAAAATTTATCATATAATTAAATTTCGTTCATTTAAGAGTTAAAATGAGTAAAATTAAAAAATTAAAGACTTAATTGACTGTAATAAAAATTAAATGCGTAAATTATTATTGAATTATAGTTCATAAGCATTTTTAATCCTTTAATCAATTATAATATAATATAACATAATATAATATTTTTATTGACGATATGACCCTCTCTATGGTTGTTCTTAAAAAATTGAAAAGAAGCAAACAGCAATCAATAAAAGCAATTTTGAGGACCCTGCCAAAACTTTGCAAAATTTCAATTCTAATTTCATCCCTGACATCAGGCCTGCTTCTTGAAATGCATCTCGAGTTTCACTATAATATAATATAATACACCTATTGACCATATGACCCTTTCTTTGGTTGTTCTACTGCGAAAAACAAATGAAATTTGAAAAGAAGCAAACAGCAATCAATGAAAGCAACTTTGAGGAGCCTACCAAAACTTTGTTAGAAAATTTTCAATTCTAATCATCCCTGCTTCTTGAAAAGCATCTTTAGTTTTCAATATAAACTTACACAACATTTTTAATTAATTATGAGAAATTAAGCATGAAATTAGAAAAAAAAAAAGTTGTTAGTAAACAAAATAATTTTCATTAAAAATGAAAAATAGTATATACCTTTATAAGAAAAGTGAAATATTTGAGACTTTGAGGATGAGATCATAAATTTTGGAATTTTTGTAACCTTGTTGGTCTCAATTTGTCTTTTGAGTTTAAAAAAATGACAAGACTTATATGTCCATATTTCAGATTTTAATCCTGATGGAAAAAGAAAATTTGATGGATTTTTAATTTTTTTCAAATGTAATCTTTTCAAAGTAGGAGGTGTTAAAGTGGTGTTATCCCACGTCCTATAATTTTATATTTAAATTAGATTTTTTTATTTAATATAAATTAATTTTAAATAAAATATTTAAAATAAAATCAGAATAAAAAAAATTTTTATTGTCCTTTCCAAATTTGTTGTATGAAAGGTTTCTTTCATCTTTGTTTATACATAATGAGCCTGTTAAAATATTGTTATCCCACGTCCTGTAATTTTATATTTAAATTAAACTCTTATTTTTTATTAATTAATTTTAAGTTAAATATTTAAAAAGAAAAAAACTCTTTTTGTACTTGAATTAAACGTTTTATTCCAACGAGAACTCCCAAGTCTTCCTTTCAACGTACGGTGGACCCATAAGTCTGACCGAAGGCGCATGGAAACTCCCTTAGTTTTCGCATGGCCCCTGAATTCCATTATCTGCCTTGCGTTTTACGGGACACGCTTTCTAAGCTTTAATTCCTACGAATAAGACTTGGGAGACTTGCTTTTGGCTTTGTAGTAAATGCTAATTGGAAACTTTACCTGAATCCTACATGATTTACATTTGGCTTTGGTTAGTTTACAGGAAATTGAACATTCTTCTTTACTTTATTTTCCAAATTAATTAATGTAGTTGGTATAGATGATTGACTGAGACTCTGATCAGATTAGCACTGTCATGCTCACTAGTTGGCTTTAAATTGTTATTGCAACTCTATTTCCTCCATTCATTTCACTCCTTTCTACGGTTTCTTTCACCTAAATTTCATCTCTACCTAGTTTTCCCTAGCAAGTGATATTCTTACATGCAAATGGCTCCAAACACAACACTCGGCTGCAAAGTATTGCTTTATATTTTGTTGTGGTCATTGTTGGGTGCTGTCAATATCTGCTCCGTGGACGATATCAGGTGCTTGGAATCTATAAAAGATTCCTTGGATGACCCTCATGACCGCTTTAAATCTTCATGGAACTTCAACAATAATACTTGTGGTTTCATCTGTCAATTCGTTGGGGTTGAATGCTGGCACTCGGACTCGAATGAGGTGCTAACCATCCGTCTAACCAACATGGGTTTGAAGGGCCAGTTTCCTGTCGGCATTGAGAACTGCGGGAGGTTAACATCATTAAGCCTTTCAAATAACGAGCTTTCAGGACCCATTCCATCAAATATTTCAAGAATCTTCCCATATGGAACTAAACTCGATCTCTCCTTCAACAGATTCTCCGGTAACATACCAAAACCAATATGCAATTGCAGTTTTTTAAATACACTGAGACTTGACAACAATCAACTAACTGGCCTTATTCCGCCAGAACTTGCTCTGCTAAACCGGATCAAGAATTTCAGTGTTGCTAACAATCAATTATATGGTCCGGTCCCTAACTTCTCTTTTAATGAGAGTTCCTATGCGGGTAACCAGGGACTATGTGGTTTCCCTTTGGAGCCCTGCATTAATAGACCTAATTTCAGAGACTCCTTCAAAAAAGGTTTTGTGATAGGTTATGCCTTTTCTGTAGTTTCAGTTATAAGCATTTTTATGTCCTACTGTGTCCCCTGGGTGCACCGGAGTGAGAGGAAAAAACAGCTGCGGCCATTTATGTTGAATCCGATATTGAATAGGAGGAGAAACAAGAGAGAACATTCCCATCAGACAAGCCAAAAGCTACATCTGGATCTCCTAGATGAAGCCAGAAGAGAGGTACACCTTTTTTTCTCCCTTTATTTTCTTCAAATTCTATATTTGTAGGAGTCAACATGCTTGTGTGTTCTTCTAATCATGGCATCGCCACAAGACTGATGCAGTTTTTATTTATAACAGACTTCTATGCTGGTCAAACTGGTTTCAAGAATGAGTTATACAGATCTCAAGGAGGCAACAAACGACTTTAGTGCAGATAACATCATTGGATTTGGACAGATGGGGACAACCTACAAGGCAACATTGTCTAATGGTTGCCTTCTGGCAATTAAGAGGTTATTTGACACACAAAAGTTTGATGAGCATTTCATAACCGAATTGAAGACACTGGGAACATTGAGACATGATAACCTGGTGCCACTCCTTGGATTCTGCATAGAATCAAAAGAAAAGCTTCTGGTTTACAGGTATATGTCGAATGGCAATCTCTATACTTGGCTGCATCCTTCAGAAGAAGGTGAGGCAAAAATCATTGAGTGGCCATTGAGGGTGAAAATTGCATGTGGGATAGCAAGAGGTCTGGTTTGGCTCCATCAGAACTGCAATTTCCGTGTAATCCATCTTGATATCTCTTCAAAGTGTATCTTACTTGACCAGAATTTCAAACCCAAGATTTCGAATTTCGGAGAGGCAATGCTAACGAAATCAAATAACACTAACTGGAGCAATAGCTTCTATATGGATAGTGAGTTTTGGGAGATGAGTTTTGTCAAGGAAGATGTTTATCGGTTTGGAATTTTGCTTCTTGAACTGATCACAGGGAAGGATCCAAATCAATTGACCAATTCCTCAAACACAGGTAAATTGGTGAAGATTGATCTGTCAACAAGTTCTAATTTCTATCATGTCATTGATAAATCTTTGATTGGGCGAGGCTTTGATCTTGACATCTTACAGATTCTTAAAGTTGCATGCAACTGTGTTCATCCCAATCCTGATAGAAGGCCAGTAATGCTTGAAGTCCACAAAACTATAAGTGCTGTTGACAAGAGATATGGTGGCCTTAAAACCGGCTCTAAGCTAACTAAGGTCTAACGGGATGGTTGATGAATGCAATGAATATTATTCTATCAACATATCATATGATCGTTGTTAAAGATTGTGTTTCAATTGAGTATTGTCTAATTTTTATAATAGATTATCAATGCAGCATTAGTTTAATAAAAATTTTTGAATTTACACTACTAATTATTTGTAAATTGTTTTATTTTTCAACAAATAAACAAGAACTACCAAAGTTTAAAACAATTAACAGAAAGTTTGCAAGTTAAGGATAAAATTAACAATTAAAAATTATTTTTCCATTTTGTTTTAATCCCTTCTTTAGTTCATTGTACGATATGAAAAAATCTGAACCGTATATAATTACATAAACTTCTTGACCTTAAGCGAGTATCATTGACGCAATTAGGCTAAAATAGGAAGCGAGCCCATGCACAACTCTTACTCCATGCAAAGCAGAAAGCCCATTTCTAAAAGGTCAGTGTCTTTGACCCAATTAGTGTCCGAAGAGAAGTTATAGGCTGAATAAAATATTCCTCATTATTTTCAATAGGAAAATATATCCAAACAATCTTTTTGCTCTTTGTCACATAATCCATGTTTTAAACAATTTAGTCCAACAATCCCACACATATTTTGGATTTTTTGTTTGTTAACATAAAATTTCGTTCGTCACATTTCGTTTATTGAAAATAATGGCAAAAATTGAATTAATTTTAAAAAATCAATGAGAGACATACAAAATAAGATGAAAAAATACTTGAGAATCGAATTAATTTATTTTTCTGAATAAAAAATGCATAAAACCTTTCAAATTATACACCCTTACCTTCCACATAGATATCTCTCCTATAAATACTAGACCTCTCCTCTCTCAGTCACTCTTCAATATATAGTTGAATTTGTAATTCTAGATCTCTATATAGTATTAGTTACAGAGAAATTAGAAAAGAAAGCAAATTAATTATTAAGATGGCGGATGGGTCGGCAGCCATTGATGAAGCAAGCAACATGAAGGTTGTATTGAAACACTATGTATCAGGCTCTCCTCAAGAAACAGACATGCACTTGACTGCAGGAACCATCAAACTAAAAACATCATCGGACTCCAATGCAGTAATTGTCAAGAATCTTTTTCTCTCCTGTGATCCATACATGATTTTCAAAATGATGAAGCTCGAAAGACAATTCTCTGACCCCATACGTGCCTGGTTCGGTTAGTTCTTATCGGTGTTGAAATATCACACTCAATAGTAACTCGTGTAGTCTTCTCATTTTTCTCAAGGTCTGCTATGGTGATTTTTTTTTCATGAAAGATCACATCTCTTTCTGACTGTCTTTTTCTTTACTGGATCCCATACCCTGTAACCAAATTCTTCATCACCATATCCTACAAACACACACTGTGTGGCTTTACTATCAAGCTTTGATCTCTACTCTTTCGACACATGCATGAATGCTTTACACCTAAAAACTTTCAAATGAGAGTATGAAGTATATTTTCCTATCCACACTCTTTCTGGAATGTCAAAGCCTAAAGGAACTGATGGTGACCTGTTAAGTAAATAACAAGCTGTGTTGACTGCTTCACCCTAGAATGGCTTTGGTAATTTTACCATCCTCAACATACATATGACTTTTTTCATAATGGTGCGATTCATTCTTTCAGCTATACCATTATGCTGTGGTGTTCTAGGTTCTGTCATCTCATGCCTGATCCCATGCTTTGAGCAATACTCTTCAAAGCCTTTAGATGTGTATTCCCCACCATTATCAATTCGAATACACTTCAAGGGTAACCCTGTCATCCTTTTAACCATGGCATAAAATTTTTAAAAATACTGTAGTACCTGACTTTTGTATTTCAACATATACACCCAAGTCTTATGTGAAGCATCATCAATAAAAGTAATAAAATATCTGCTACCACCTAATGACTCAACCTCAATTGGATCACATACGTCAGAATAAATTAATTCTAATCTATTTTTTTTCTCTGAGAACTTTTACGAAAAGAAACTCTATGATACTTACCAAACAAACAATAATCACATGAATCAAGAGACATACCTTTGGTCAAGAGAATAAGAGACTGCCTTGCCAAAACCTGTAACCCCTTTTCACTCATGTGTGTCAACCTCTTGTGCCATAAGTTTACTGAAGCATCATTTTCAACGGTATTTACCTGGTTACCGTTCAATTGCATCCATATCTTATACATTGTGCAGCATAGTTTTCCCCTTGTAACTACCATAGATCCTTTGAGAAGCCTCCACTGTCCATTCTTTTGTCGACTTTCATATCCCTCCTTATCAAGGACATTAATAGCAAGCAAGTTCATTCTCATATCTGGAATGTGTCTGACATCCCTCAAAGTCAATATGTAGCTTGTACTAGTTTGTACAATAATATCACCAATCCCAATAACTGCGATACACTCTTGTTTCTCATCTTAGTATAACCAAAGTCTCCTGCTTTGTAAGTTGTAAACAACTCTCTTTTAGGAACACAATGATATGACGCTCCTGTGTCAACTATTCACTCAATGTCGGGATCACTAACATGATTACAATCACCATGTGTACAAATCAAAGTAACTGAATCACTATATGAATTCACTGTTGCAACATTGCCATCATCTGAACTCTTGCTTTTCTCATCTTTTCACTCTTGCTTTAAGATTTTACAGTTTCGTTTTATATGACCCGCCTTACCACAATAGAAATACTTCACTTTACGTCTAGACTTGGATCTATGTTTAGACTTACCACGACCTTTTGAGTCTTGATTTCTGTCGATGTTTGTACCCGTTATTCTCTGTGACCAGAGCTTGATTCCCAGGGTCTACATCTTTTCGCCTTATTTCTTCATTAAGCATATTGTCCTTTACCATCTCCAATGTCACCTTATAATCAAGAGTTGAATTAAGAACAGTCACAACTAGAGTATTTTAGCTGTTTGGTAATGAACCTAAAAGAAATAACGCCTTCATTTCATCATCCATCTTAAGCTCCATAGTAGTCATCCGATTAAATATATTTTAAAAATCACTCAAGTGCTCTGTAACAAATCGTCCATCCACGTACTGTAAAGTTACAAGTTTTTTAACAAGCATAACTTTATTCATACATGTTTTTCTCTCATACAATACTGTCAATTTTTTTCAAACAATGTGAGCATCTGACTCCTGCGCTACATGATGGAACACGCTGATATCAACCCATTTTCTGATTGTAGCCAGCGTCTTTCTACCTAGCTTCTTTTAGCTTTCATCTGCTGGTTTAGTCGAATCATCCAATACTGACTTATACAAATCTTTGCAGTATAGATGATCCTCTATCATAGGCTTTCAAATTGAATAATTCGATGCTGTCAATTTTATCATGGAACCTGTATCACCCTCCATGATCTCAAACAGAATTTACTTCTATCCTAGGTTGCTTCTGTATCGATGTCTCAAAATAACCCTCGCTCTGATATCACTTGTTACGCCTGAAACAATAATCACAACAATACAGAAGCAATAGACAACAATCAATAATAAAAAAACGTAGGAAAAATAAAGCACACCAAAATTTACATGGAAAACCCTCCAGTGTAGAGGGAAAAAATCACGAACCACCAGAAAAATCTTCACTATCAAATAATAGGTATACAAAGTTCTTCTCTAGCTAAAACTAGAGCTAATCAACAACTAAAGAAAAAATTGGAGAAATCTCACCAAATAAGTGACTCAACAAATACACCCTGGATTTGTTCCTAGAGAGCTTCAAACCCGATCTTCACCGTTCAGAATATAGAACTCTGAATCATAAACCTCCTGACAAGGTTCCAACTCAATTGGATCACGGATCGACTTCCGTTCAACCAACTCTCTCTTCTCTTTTTTCTCTCTGCTTTTCCTGGCTTTTCTTCTTTCTCTACTTGGTTTTCGACACACCCTTAAAACAACCCACTTCTTTTTTATTAAGTAGCTAGGGCTCTGTGTAAAATGAAAGATCAAGGCCCATGACCTTGACTTGGTTCAAAACCACTTACATGAGGTTGGACCCCATTTTTCTAACACTTCCAATCATGGCATAGCCAGAAGACTGATGCAGTTTGTATTTATAACAGATATGCTGGCGAAACTAGTTTCAAGAATGAGTTATACAGATCTCAAGGAGGCAACAAACGACTTTAGTGCAGATAACATCATTGGATTTGGACACGTGGGGACAACCTACAAGGCAACATTGTCTAATGGTTGCCTTCTGGCAATTAAGAGGTTATTTGACACACAAAAGTTTGATGAGCATTTCATAACCGAATTGAAGACACTGGGAACATTGAGACATGATAACCTGGTGCCACTCCTTGGATTCTGTATAGAATCAAAAGAAAAGCTTCTGGTTTACAGATATATGTCGAATGGCAACCTTTATAATTGGCTACATCCTTCAGAAGAAGGTGAGGCAAAAATCATTAAGTGGCCATTGAGGGTGAAAATTGCATGTGGGATAGCAAGAGGTCTGGTTTGGCTTCATCAGAACTGCAGTTTCCGTGTAATCCATGTTGATATCTCTTCAAAGTGTATCTTACTTGACCAGAATTTCGAACCCAAGATTTCAAATTTTGGAGAGGCAATGCTAATGAAATCAAATAACACTGACTGGAGCAGTAGCGTCTATATGGATAGTGAGTTTTGGGAGATGAGTATTGTCAAGGAACATGTTTATCGCTTTGGAATTTTGCTTCTTGAACTGATCACAGGGGAGGATCCAAGTCAATTGACCAATTCCTCAAACACTGGTAAATTGGAAAAGATTGATCTGTCAACAAGTTCTAATTTCTATCATGTCATTGATAAATCATTGATTGGTGAGGCTTTGATCTTGAAATCTTGCAGATTCTTAAAGTTGCATGCAACTGTGTTCATCCCAATCCTGATAGAAAGCCAACAATGCTTGAAGTCCACAAACAATAGTTGCTGCTGGCTAGGTATATGGTGGCCCTAAAACCGGCTCTAAGCTAACTAAGGTCAAACAGGATGGTTCATGAATGCAGTGAATATTGTTTAATTAAAGATTGTGTTTCACATGATTGTTGTTTAAAGGTTGTGTTTCAAACGAGTATTGTTTAATTTTAGTAATAGATTATCAATACATCATTATTTTAATAAATTTATTTGAATTTATGCTACTAATTATTTGTAAATTGTTTTATTTTTCAATAAATAAACAAGAACTACCCAAGTTTAATTAATAGAAATTTTGCACTTTAAGAATGAAATTTAAAAATAAAATAAAAAAATAATATTAAAGAATTTTCTTTTATAAAAAATACGTTTCTAGATATTGATTAAAGATTCTTTAATTATTATTTTTAAAAATTTTGCATTTAAAATAATATTTTTATCAAAATTTTTTAAATATCACTTCAATAAATTTTACTAAACTTCATTGATATTTTCTAGAAAAACAAAATCTATTAGTCTTCAAGACCATAAATTTTGGAGAATTTTCCGACCAACTCATTTACGACTGGCTTACTTGGCAAGCAGCCATATATGATCAAGTATTGCAGTATTAACGCATGTTAATTCCGATCAGAGGAAAGCAGCAATGAGCTGATTTGGAGGCAGATTATAGAGGTAGTCAAAGTACAACTGATCCCCTAGAAGCTTAGACTTGAATTAAATCGGTCATATTATTTTAAAATAAAATTTAAAAATAAAATAAAATTTTTTAATAAAATAATTTATCAAGTAAATTTCGTATATTTAATCCAACTAATGATAAATATTTATTTATCCAAATACAAATTATATAAAATATAAAATTATTTCATAATATCTTATTGATCAACAATGTCTCCGATGATTAAATAATCTTTTGTATTTTATATTCTAGCTTGTCACAATACTAACCAAACTTATTATTTATTTATCTGTTAAGAAAAAGAAAAATGAAAATGAGCAAATCACAGTTCAATAAATATAAGCTCACATATTTTACAAGATCAAGTATTATTTTTATACATATCATATAGATCATTTAAAAATATTCATTAAATCATAATGTTAAAATATTTCAAAAATCATTATTACGTAAAATATTTCGTAAATGATAAATCAAAATCAAAACATGTCAATTCTTAAACCATTGCAACATATACTGTCATTTGCATACCTTAATCAAACCAAACCATTAATCAATCTTTAGAAATCATCATAAATTATCTTCATATACAAATCATGGATCAATCTTTAAAATTCATCATCATCATCATCATAAATTATTATTATCATTACTTTATCATTAGTTACGGTCACTACTATAACCAGTGACATTGGTCATATATCGACAATTTCATCACCACGATCATTGTTAACTATTATAACCCACTAACCAGGGCCTTACGCTAATTACTATTACCCATTGTTAAACTAGTTCTGATGTAAATGATCTCACTTTTCAGGGATATAAAAACGTAATTATTATAAAATCATTCCTTAAACATAAATCATTTTCTTATTTGATTCATAAGCATGATCCATCATTTACATAGCAAAAACATAAAATAATCATTTGCTTGATCATATTTTCATATAGCCAAAATAAAGAAATAAAATATTTACTCGTTTAGAAACATATATAGGTTTGAAAATAAGTAAAGTGTGTGAGATTCTACTTACCTCATTTTAATTTCACTACTTAGTTTTTCTCTCAAAATAATTAATAACCTATTAAAGATCATTTCAACATATCAAAAATTAATCAACTCTTTTTAAAATCATATATACTAAAACAACTAAGTTATATAAAAGTTAACTCAACTAACTAATACTAGTAGCTTGCCTCTTTTAATTAAAATGACCATATCTCAATATATTCAAATCGGGATTAAGATCTCTTTAATACATTAGAAACTAGACTTGATAAGCTTTTTAACCATATATGATCCACCTCATAATTCCTTATAGATTAATTATAATAAATTTTGTAATCCACTTCAAATGCTGCTACCACATAGCACGTATGCCTTCTTATAAAAAATATATATTTATCCATAGGAGACTCCAAATTCAATTCTACTTGTTAGAAAGTAGACTTAATAACAATTTCAAACATGTATGGCTCAATTATTAATTTATTGTATAAAATTTAAGATAATTTTAGTAATTCAACCCTAATGATGCTGCCATACAACCTGCATATCTTTAGTAAAAATTAGACAACTCTTTCTAAAAAACTCATATTTGACGTTTATTTATTTCATTAGAAAGTAAATTTAACATGCTTTCCAACGATATATAATGGTCATAACAATATCTAATCTTTTGATATAAAATATTATTTTAATCCATTATTGTAGATAATAGCATTTTATCCAAAAATAGAATTTCTCCTTTAACATTTAAAAATTCAAATCCTCACTTTTAGCCTTTAAAATCTACTCAATAACGATCATTAAATCTTAATAATATGAAGTAAATGAAACCCAATAATTTATCCAAATCGATCATAAAGATTAATGAAAAATTTCATAATTTTTCTTTATTTTTCTCTTAGAACTTCAACTCCAAATAATAGCGACCAACATGATATAAATGTTAAATAAAAAGATGGCACATACTTATCTTTAGGAGATTAACTCAATTGTATCTTCTGATTTCGAATCTCCAACTTGATTTTTTATGCTCTCTAACCCTAAGGAATATGAGGAAGAAAAACTTTCATTTTCTTTTTGTTTCATAATAGTTAGATTTTTATTCATTTAATACTTTAATTTTTTTTTTACTAATTAATCTCTTAATAAATTGATGAGTTTTAATATTAGTCTAACCTAATTATCATTTGAGCTAGGATATTACAATAACAGGAGTATGTGTGGTTGGTCTTTGGAGCCATGCAAAGAGCAAACATTGATATTTAATAATTGTTTCAAGCTTGGGTTTATAATTGGGTACTTTGTTTTCCCACTATCAGCTATAACTGTTTTTATATCCTACTGTGTTCCTCGGATACATGTGAAAGAGGCAAAGGATGTGGTATTAGTAACCTCACTGCTTAATAGGAAGAATAAGAAGAAAAAAGCTGACTAAGACGGTGAAATGGCAACTACGCAGCTTCTACAGGTATCTCTATTTTCTCTTTCCTTGTGCAAGTTTGTGTTTGTTTGCAATTACATAAAATTGGAATATGGGAATTATGTTTAATTTGGTATTGATATTGGAGATGGGTTTCTTGCTCGGATCCCTAAGTTGGAGAGGATGGGTCCTAGTACGAGTTTTACACAACTCAGTAAAGCTGCAGATGACTTCAGGATAGCCAATATTATTGGGGTTGGAAAAATGGGAACAATGTACAAGGCAATTCTCCCAAATGGTAGGTTGATAGCTGTCAAGAGGTTAAATGACTCTCAACTGATTACTGAAGAATTTGTATTTGAATTAAAGACATTGGGTAGTTTGAGACATGTTAACTGTGTTCCACTTTTGGGATTCTGCATAGAATCAACCGAAAGGCTTCTGGTTTATAAATACATGTCAAATGGAAGCATTTATAATTGGCTACATCCTGTGCAAAAGGAGGCAAAGATCCTGGAATGGCCATTGAGGGTCAAAATTGCAATCGAGTTAGCAAGAGGTTTAGCATGGCTCCACCACACCTGTAGTTTCCGAGTAGCTCATCTTAAACTCAGTTCAAAGTGTATTTTACTTGATCAAAATTTTGAGCCCAATTTATCAAATTTTGGGATATCAAATTTTGGGAAGGCAATGCTCATGCATCCAAATGACATTGGTTTGAACAGGCCCAGGGGTTTCTCCATAGATAGGGAGTTCTGGGAGTGGGATTTTATTAAGAAGGATGTTTTTGCCTTAGGGATTGTGCTTCTTGAGCTGATTACTGGGGAAGACCCTCGCAAAGAAACCAAATGGAAAGAAAGATTGAGTGGGAACTGTCAGCTTTCCAATCATAAATCTCTAATCCAACAAGGACCTGATAATGGTGAGATCTTATATTTACTTGGAGTGGCATCCAACTGTGTTCAGCCATTTCCTAAGCGAAGGCCAACAATGCTCGAAGTGTACAAATCATAAAGGGTCATTGGAGAGAAATATGGTGTACTGGATGTTTCTGAGATTGATAGCCGCTGAAACTTACTATATGCTAAGACTGCATCAAATGTGATGAAACTCTGATGCTGCAAATAATTCTCTAACATGCATGGATCAAACCGAGCAGGCTAATAAATTTGCAAGCTTATCAATGTTAGAAGAGAAAGCTTGTTTAAATTCACTTGTTATGCTGATTTTAGAGATACAATAATGAAAATTAACATTCTTGTTATGTGTTTCAAGTTTCAACATAAAGTTAGATCCCTACCAAAACCAAAACAAAAGAAAAGGGCAAAGGGTACAGTATAGGCTATAGGGTAAAAACACGAAGTCCTTTAATTATAATTAAAAAATCATCCACACTCTTTTTTTTTATTATTGTAATCAGTCAAAACTCTTCAAGATCTATTTGTATCTAATCAATCTTTTATTTGGATAAAAAACTTAATAACATTATTTTTTTAATTAATTTAAATAAAATTTCGTGTAACGTAAATAAAATACATTAAAATTTCTATGTAGTATAATTAATATATGTAAAAATTTTTAAAAACAATTATTTTCTTTCTTTATTTTCCCTCTCAATTTTGTTCATATATCTCTTTAAAAATTCAATTGACTTTGGTTCGAGAATTGATTGATTAAAATTTATCATATAATTAAATTTCGTTCATTTAAGAGTTAAAATGAGTAAAATTAAAAAATTAAAGACTTAATTGACTGTAATAAAAATTAAATGCGTAAATTATTATTGAATTATAGTTCATAAGCATTTTTAATCCTTTAATCAATTATAATATAATATAACATAATATAATATTTTTATTGACGATATGACCCTCTCTATGGTTGTTCTTAAAAAATTGAAAAGAAGCAAACAGCAATCAATAAAAGCAATTTTGAGGACCCTGCCAAAACTTTGCAAAATTTCAATTCTAATTTCATCCCTGACATCAGGCCTGCTTCTTGAAATGCATCTCGAGTTTCACTATAATATAATATAATACACCTATTGACCATATGACCCTTTCTTTGGTTGTTCTACTGCGAAAAACAAATGAAATTTGAAAAGAAGCAAACAGCAATCAATGAAAGCAACTTTGAGGAGCCTACCAAAACTTTGTTAGAAAATTTTCAATTCTAATCATCCCTGCTTCTTGAAAAGCATCTTTAGTTTTCAATATAAACTTACACAACATTTTTAATTAATTATGAGAAATTAAGCATGAAATTAGAAAAAAAAAAAGTTGTTAGTAAACAAAATAATTTTCATTAAAAATGAAAAATAGTATATACCTTTATAAGAAAAGTGAAATATTTGAGACTTTGAGGATGAGATCATAAATTTTGGAATTTTTGTAACCTTGTTGGTCTCAATTTGTCTTTTGAGTTTAAAAAAATGACAAGACTTATATGTCCATATTTCAGATTTTAATCCTGATGGAAAAAGAAAATTTGATGGATTTTTAATTTTTTTCAAATGTAATCTTTTCAAAGTAGGAGGTGTTAAAGTGGTGTTATCCCACGTCCTATAATTTTATATTTAAATTAGATTTTTTTATTTAATATAAATTAATTTTAAATAAAATATTTAAAATAAAATCAGAATAAAAAAAATTTTTATTGTCCTTTCCAAATTTGTTGTATGAAAGGTTTCTTTCATCTTTGTTTATACATAATGAGCCTGTTAAAATATTGTTATCCCACGTCCTGTAATTTTATATTTAAATTAAACTTTTATTTTTTATTAATTAATTTTAAGTTAAATATTTAAAAAGAAAAAAACTCTTTTTGTACTTGAATTAAACGTTTTATTCCAACGAGAACTCCCAAGTCTTCCTTTCAACGTACGGTGGACCCATAAGTCTGACCGAAGGCGCATGGAAACTCCCTTAGTTTTCGCATGGCCCCTGAATTCCATTATCTGCCTTGCGTTTTACGGGACACGCTTTCTAAGCTTTAATTCCTACGAATAAGACTTGGGAGACTTGCTTTTGACTTTGTAGTAAATGCTAATTGGAAACTTTACCTGAATTCTACATGATTTACGCTTGGCTTTGGTTAGTTTACAGGAAATTGAACATTCTTCTTTACTTTATTTTCCAAATTAATTATTGTAGTTGGTATAGATGATTAACTGAGACTCTGATCAGATTAGCACTCTCATGCTCACTAATTGGCTTTAAATTGTTATTGCAACTCTATTTCCTCCATTCATTTCACTCCTTTCTACGGTTTCTTTCACCTAAATTTCATCTCTACCTAGTTTTCCCTAGCAAGTGATATTCTTACATGCAAATGGCTCCAAACACAACACTTGGCTGCAAAGTATTGCTTCATATTTTGTTGTGGTCATTGTTGGGCGCTGTCAGTATCCGCTGGGAGGACGATATCAGGTGCTTGAAATCTATAAAACATTCCTTGGATGACCCTCATGACCGCTTTAAATCTTCATGGAACTTCGACAACATGACGGAGGGTTTCCTCTGTCGATTCGTTGGGGTTGAATGCTGGCACGTGGACTCGAATGAAGTGCTAAACATTACTCTAACTAACATGGGTTTGAAGGGCCAGTTTCCTCAGGGCATTGAGAACTGTCGGCGGTTAACAGCATTAAGCCTTTCAAATAACGAGCTTTCAGGACTCATTCCATCAAATATTTCAAGAATCTTCCCATATGGAACTGCACTTGATCTCTCCTTCAACAGATTCTCTGGTAACATACCAAAACAAATATCAAATTGCAGTTTTTTGACCACACTGAGGCTTGACAACAATCAACTAACTGGCCTTATTCCGCCAGAACTTGCTCTGCTAAACCGGATCAAGAAATTCAGTGTTGCTAACAATAAATTATATGGTCCGGTCCCTAACTTGTCTTTTAATGAGAGTTCCTATGCGGGTAACCAGGGGCTATGTGGTTTCCCTTTGGAGCCCTGCATTAATAGACCTAATTTCATAGACTCCTTCAAAAATGGTTTTGTGATAGGTTATACCTTTTCTGTAGTTTCAGTTATAACCATTTTTTTGTCCTACTGTGTCCCCTGGGTGCACCGGAATGAGAAGGACAAACCGCTGTGGCCATTTATGTTGAATCCGATATTGAATAGGAGGAGAAACAAGAGAAAACATTCCCATCAGACAAGCCAAATGCTACGTCTGGATCTCCTACATGTAGCCAGCAGAGTGGTACACCCTTTTATTCGCCCTTTATTTTCTTCAAATTCAATATTTTTCATGCTTGTGTGTTCTTCCAATCGTGGCATAGCCACAAGACTGATGCTGTTTGTATTTATAACAGACTTCTATGCTGGTGAAACTGGTTTCAAGAATGAGCTATACACATCTCAAGGAGGCAAAAAATGACTTTACTGCAGATAACATTGTAGATATCTGATTTAGTCTGGATCTAAATCAAAGGTTCTGAAACCGATTGGACTCATATTTGATCCAAGTTTAATTGTCAAAATTGTATTTTACCTTGTTTATCTATATGTTTTTTATTTATCCTTTTTATTTTATTTTGTTATTTATTTTATCTTGCTTCTTTGTTGGTTATCTTTAATTGTATTTCCTTATATTTATCTAATGTTTTAAAATTTACCTAATTATTGAAAAAAAAAAAGAATGAATAGCTATAAATTAAAAAGGAGTGACTAGTTATAATGTAGTTTTATCATGATTAAATTTGAAGTTAAACTTTTTAAAGATAAATTTTATTTTTTCATGATAATCTTATTTTTTTAGAGTTAGAATCGATCTAAAATTCTCCTTATTGTGCTATATAAATAGACTTTTAAATTACAAAACAAAAAAAAAAATAGCAATCAGAGAGCAATTCAAAAAAAAAATAGAGGAAAAAGTAAGAGTAAGAGTTTGATAACAACTAAACGCGAAATTCCAGCGTAATTACCCATATTCCAACAGCCAAATATAGAATCCAATAATCCACACCTAAGCCGAGTCGAGCCGCTTCCTAAGCTTTTCCAGTCAAATTTGAGCCTACAACCGAACTCTGCTCCAACCACCAAGCCGAGGCATAATGTTTTGGTATTATTTTTTTTCTCCATTTTATTTATTTTATTTATTTGTGAGTTATATTTATTTAATTATTATTACTTATTTATTTAGGATATATTTCTTTTGTTTTTTTTTTTTAATTTTGGGAAAATTGTTAAAGAAGTTAATTTTAAATTATAATAAATATAAAATAAAATTTTAATAAGATTTTGAGAGGAAAAATTTAGATAAAGTTTCAATAATAATAATTAATATTTATTTTTAAATTTAAATAAAAAATCTAAATAAATTTAATAAAATTTTTGGAATGAATTAATAATTATTCTAATGATTAAATTCTTAGAAATTTCAAATGTAAATTTTCTAAGAAATCTCTAGATAAGAAATTTTTTTAAATTTAACTCAAATGGTAGAATAATTTATATGAAATTTCAGTAAAAGTAATTGTATTTCTTTTTAAATTAAAAATTAAAAATATGACTTTAAGAAAATTTTGGTGTGAAAATATATGATGATTACCCAAAGATGTAATCTTAATAAAAATCACAAATTGTTGAATTTTCATAAGATTTTTACGCAAAAAATTTTTTTTTTTCTAAATTCAATCTAAATGATGGAAAGATTTAAATAAAACTTCAAAAAAAAAATAATTGTCATATTATTTTTCTTTTTTAAAGGATAAATGATGAATAAATTGAGACTAAATTTAGGAAAAATATTTTCAAATTAGGCATAAATGATGAGAAATTTAGAAATGAAACTTATAAAAATAAAATAAATTTCGAGGATGAAATTCTTAGTAATTATAAATGAATGATTATCTAAAAGATTTATTGGTAAGAAAATATCTCTAATTTTGGCCCAAATAGTGAAAAAATTATATATATTTTCAATAAAACAAAAATTTAACAAAAAAATAAATAATTAAGTCAATTTCCAACAATAGAACCTTTTCAAGAAAATAAATGAGATTCTTGAATGCTCTTAAAATAAGAAAGTATTTTTAAAGATTTTATCATATCGAAGGAGAAGTTTTGAAAATATTTTTAATATTTAAACATTAAAATAAAGACCATTAGAACCAAAATTATTATTAGGATAATTTAAAATTAAATGGTACCATCTTAGGATAGGCATTGTAAGGCTACTATAACATTTCCTACACGTAACCAAACTCTCGAACTTAGTTCTGAAATAGAGACCAAAATATATTTTTTTAGGGATCCTTAATCAAGCTTAGGACATTCTTAAGATGATAGATTCATTAGGTACCCAATCACACTTTAAACAAATATTGGTGACAATTTATTTGGTTATGTCTAGCTATAGATTTATGGATCTATACATTATGACAGTTTGGTGACTCCATTGAAAATATAGAAAGTCAGGCTATTAATTAATTTTAAATTATCCTAACTTTTGGTTTGGTTGATCTTGAATTATTGATTATTCTTTGTTGGCATTTACTTTGTTCTTTCACTTGGTAGAATTTTGAATAAAGATATATGTGCTCCTTTACACACATTATGACATGTATATACATCACATGAGCTCTATACTTGGGCTTCGTCTCTCTCTTAAGAAAAAGTAAAGTACCTACGCTTTTGTGATATGATAATCTCCACAATGACTAACGAAATACTCATACTCAAATTGAATCATTCATTGGTAGCATGTGATAGACGATGATTGGGATTGTCTTACTAGTCTGTGATGGACAATGATATAAGGCACAATTTGGAAACTTGTAGAATCAATCCCAAACCACATATAGTAAGCCGTAATGAACCTAACCCATAGGTAGAGCCATGTCCTTCCTTTTTGTAGAAATGATCCAAAATTAGGTCATATATTTTTTGTTATATGTGAGCTGTTCACTAACCTATTTATCTTTTTCTTCTTTCATATTGGATGCTTACTCTGTTCTTATTTGGTATTTTTGTTAGCAAGAGTCATATCTCATTCATTCATAAAGCATCATCATTCACATAATACATCCATTATAATATTGCATAATACAGACATATTTTGCTTTATTTTGGGTAGCAATTTAGGAGAAATGGGTGATCAATTAGAAGCGCGATCCAAAATGTTGCACTTATCCAAGAAAATTTGGGCATGACTTACGAGAAGTAAAAACACAACTTGCCAAGCTAGTGGAAAGGGTTAAAAATCTTAAAGTGGCCCATTCTCAAAAGTCCTCACCAATTCATGTGTACATTAAGCAACCAATTTTCCAAGATCAAAAGCCTCTCAAAACATTGATGCTGGGCATGCCAGTGCATCCGATAACCCAAGAAAAAATCAAGTAAAAAAAAAAGATAAGGCTTTCTAACTTCACGCCAACCCCATAGATTGGCTCATACCCAAATCTTTATCCCTAACTATAATAACCTTTTTTGGCACTACAAACAAAACTTGCTCCCATTCAACGCCCCCAAATTGGCCCAAACCCATCTTATGGCCCAATTATAAACAATGCTAATCAACCCATCCAGCAATCAAATTTTCTAATGAACCCCCAGCATTATATACCCATTTTTACTCCAAGACTTGCACCTACAAGTCTACCAATGGCTTAACCCAAGAAATCATTAAGTAAGATAAAGGAGAGAGCCATAATTAATCCAATCCCTATAACATATAGTGAGCTATTTTAATTATTTTTTCAAAATCATCTGATAGCACTAGTTCAATTAAAACCATTAAAACCTTTTTATCGTAAGTGGTATATTGCTGAGGCTCAGTATGATTATCATTATGGGAAGACAAGCCATTCAATAGAAAATTACCTTGTCTTCAAATACAAGGTGCAAAGTTTGCTCAAATATGGCCTGTTAAGTTTTGAAGAAAATGGAAAGCCCAAGATTGTTAAGAGGTCATTGCCTAATCATAATGGCTGAAGAAGTTATTCATGGTAGTATCATGATCTTGAAGTTGAAATATAGAGCTAGGCAATAAATTTTAGGGTTTTTTAGGAATGTTTTGGATATTTTGTTAGAATAATTTTTTAAGTTTTAATTAAAGATTTTTTTATTTATTTCCTTTCTTATTATGTGTGATAGCACTCGATGCATCCATTCATTCATATAAATCTTTTCTATTTGCACAAATTTATAGTTAGACATCATCCTAATTAGATAATTATAGTAGTAAAAGTTCAAGTGCTTGATTGTCAAAGTAATCTATTCATTAAGCCAGAACAACATAGCCGAATTAAGAAAATGGAGAAAGCTCAAGATGAAATAAGAGAAGATTTGGCGTAAATAATGGAAATGTTGAGAAATTTTAAAAAAAAATGAAAGAAGCCTACATACAAAAATTTCAAGAGGCATAATCATAACAAACAACCTTTTTTAGGGCATACTCTTATCCCAGAATACCATCAACAATTGCACTAATTTTAGTTTTTGATGATCCTAAAAAAGCTAAAAAAATTGAAAGAAAGTTCATTTAAAGCATTAGAAAATCCAAGTTCTCAAAGAAAAATGGATCTCATAAAGAAAAGGCTTTGAGCTATTGAGAGAATAGATTTTATGGATCAATGGACGTATTGGAGCTTTGCTTGGTACCAAATATTATTATTCCACCCAAGTTCAAGGTTTTGAAATTTGAAAAATATAATAGGACTAAATGTTCAATGATCCATATCACTATGTATTGTAGAAAGATGGCTACCTATGCTCATGATGACAAGCTTCTAATTTATGTATTCCAAGACATTTTACGGGGTCCATTGTTATGTGGTATATTCAGTTGGATAGAACTCACATCACTTTATGAAAAAAATTGGTTAGGGCATTAGTAACCAATACATGCATATTATGGAGTTGGCTCCAGATCGTTTGTCTATACAAACAAAGCATGAAGATGAAAGACATTGAGAGCTTCAAAAAATATGCTCAAAAATGAAGAGATGCTGCTACCTAAGTTCAACCATTTCTAATTGAAAAAAAAATATTACAATTTTGTTTGTTAACACTCTTAAAACTCTATATTATGAGAGGATGATAAAAAATGCAACTAAGTATTTTGCTAACATGATCATATTTGAAGAAATAATAAAGAATGTTATACAGAATAAAAAGCTTAAAGAGAATAATACAGCTAATAAAAAAAAGTTGGTGCACTTAGAGTGGAAATATGAGATGTTCAAGCTGTGATATATGAAGGGCAACAAGTTGAAGACTTTACCCATTACCATCCCTACCAACCTTGTTACCCTACCATAAATAACCTTACTCAGAATCTTTACTTTCACCAGCTAGCCCAACAATTAATTCCTTATACATGTCCTTATCCCCAATCCACTGTTCAATCATTAAATAGTAAAAAGAGATCAAGAAACATTCTTAATAAAGTTTCAATTTTGATTTCTAATCTTTTATCTCCGTTGGTAAAGTACCAATATCTCACCCCTAGTACATTTGAAAACAATTCCAAATTCATCAGTAAGAGTTATGATCCAAACAGTAAATGTGATTATCACATGAGGGCAATTGGGCACTCAACTGAAAAATGTAAGCAATTGAAATAGAAGATCGAAATTCTCATTCACAGTGGTACCTTGACCCAAAAGCTTTTTAAGCAATGAAAATTTGCTTGGTTATAGGTTGATGTCTTGAACACGCATTTTGGGAAAATTTTAGAAGTTTGTAATAAGTTTTTGTTTCCAAAATTTTAATTGTTTGGATTTCTACATAATTAATTTTTCAAATGCATATGAAAAATTTCAAAAACTTTTGGTGATTACTATTAAGAATAAACATCATGAGCCATTGCCCTGAATATTTTATTCTCTTTAATTGAAAGATTAAGAACCTTGAAAATCTTTAACAATGAAAGCTTCACTCCACTTAAGTATAATGAACCTTAAAAATTATTGATCTTTGTTTGGGCTATAAGCAATGAAATGGTCATTTAATTTGTAAATCTTTTAAGGCACCCTCCTAAGCTTTTGGATTTTAGTGATTTAATGAATGTCAAGGCTATTTCAAACTCTTCACCACCCCAATCCCAAATTCTCACAAGCCATATTTTCTTAAGTTGTTCAGTATGTTGATTTATGCAACATTTTTCTGCTTTTCAATCTTTCATCAAGTGATCCTTTAACCTCATCTTGGGATAAATCTACTAAAAAAACTAAACTTACTTGATGTCCTAAATAACTTTTTTTTTTACTGTTTTGTTTGATGAACATCTGAATGGATTGTGAAAAGTAAAATTGTTAAGCTTCACTTGAGTAAAAAATTGAAAAAATGTATTATGAGTACGAGTTCCAAAAAAAAGGCAAAAAAAAAAAGATGATTATGATATCATGCATGTAATACCATGACTTGGCATTTATTAAAATACTATATATCAAGAATTGAAAAGAGTGCCAAATGGATTATATGTTAAAAGATTGTATTCATTTGTAAGCCTAAATGAAGAGACATTCATATTTCCTTTCTTATTTAGTGGTCAAGTTCTTTTTGATAACTAAGATCATAATATGCCAAACTATTACTTTCTTTTAGAAAATCAAGTTGTGATTTATCAAATTCATTTTAAATAGTAATCATCAGTTTTTAAAAGATTTGTTCACACATGAAAAATTGATATTAGTGTGGGATAACGTCCATTGATATTAGTATAGGGCAACGTCCATTGCTACTGGAGAAAATTTTAAGAAATGTTTTAAAAGTTCATTTAAATCTCAATGTTGATTATGGGAAATAGATAAATACCATGATGAAATAAATGTTTATGAGGCAAGGTGAATGCTAAAAGTAAGGGACCATCAGTGAAAAAGATGGGGTTTAAGTTTAAAAAATTTTGAGAATGTTTCTTTTAGTTCGTGAAAAAACCTGCCAGCCAGTCTAGAGGCTATATCATGGAAAAAGAGAAGGAAAAAAAGGTTTTTAGAATCATATTGTCACAATTCAGAACACATGGTATAGATTTCATACATTATATCCATTGCATACATTTCATGTATTATATGCATCACATTCATTTCAGGTGTCACATTCATTTCAGGTGTCTTTAGCAAATAGGAGAAAAAGGTTTAAACCTAAAATCTAATGAAAAAGAAAACTTTGATATAAAGATTAAACAAGATTTTATCTTGGGTATTTGTTAAAACTTTTGAGTATTGATTTTAAAAGCCTCGAGGTAATACTTTTTAAATCCTTCGGGTACATACTATAAGATTTTGAATACTTTTTCTCAAAGACCTCCAAGCATAATTTTCAAGTCCTCCAAGCATAATCACCAAGTCTTTTGGGTAAGATTCATAAATCTTCTAAGCTGAATCTTTTAAAAGACCTCTGGGCATAATCACCATATCTTTTAAGCAAGATTCGTAAGTTTTTCAAGTAAAATTCATAAGTTTTCTTAGCTGAATCTATTATAAGACCTCCAGGCATAATCACCAAGTTTTCGGGCAAGATTTATAAGTCTTTCGAGCTGAATCTATTTTAGAATTGAGATTTATAAGATTAATGTGTATGATCTTTTAAAACCTTCAGGTACCTTTTTTAAAGTTGTAAAGTCTTTATTCAAAGAAGCATTTTTCAATATTAGGAATGATTTGTAAGACCTCAAGGCCTAATCTCTTAGTTTTTCAAACACGATTTATAAGATCTCCGAGCATGATTATCAAAACCTTCGGGTGTTGTCTTTGTTTTTAAAGTTATGTACCTCTATTTTCAAAAAGCTTGACGTAAAAAAATAATAATAAAAACAAAAAAAGATAAAAAAAAAGAGGGGTGAATAATTTGGACCTATACGTAATTGGCAATTTATGTCATTGCATAATTCCTATTGTACAAAAAATAAGCAAAGAATGGGCAATTGTAGACATCTAATTTAGTCTGAGATCTAAATTAAAGGTCCTAAAATCAATTGGGCTCAAATTTGATCTAAGCCTAATAGTCAAAATTGTATTTTTACTTTGTTTATCTATATTTTTTTTATTTATCCTTTTTATTTTATTATATTATTTATTTTATCTTGCTTATTTGTTGTTTATATTTAATTATATTTCTTTTTATTTATTTAATTTTTTTAAATTTATCTGGTTATTTAAAAAAAAAAGATAATTTAAAAAAAATGAATGGCCATAAATTAAGGAGTGACTGGCGATAATATAGTTTTATTATGATTAAATTTAAAGTTAAACTTTTCAAAGATAAATTTTATTTTTTGATGATAATCCCAATTTTTAGAGTTCGAATCAATATGAAATTCTCCTTATTGTGCCCTATAAATAGACCTTTAAATCATAGAACAAAAGGATAGAACAATCAAAGAGCAATTCGAAAAGAAATAGAGAAAAAAGTGAGAGCAAGAGTTTAACAGCAATTGGGCGCAAAATTCCAATTAATTACCTAGATTCTAGTAGCCAATCTTAGAATTTAGCAACTCACACTTAAGTTGAGTCGAGTCACTTCACAAGCCTTTTCAACTATTCATACCTACAGCCGAGCTCTACTTTAGCCACCAAGCCAAGCCATGGTGTTTTGGTATTATTTTCTTTTTCTTTTTCTTTTTCTCCATTTTATTTATTTATTTTTTATGAGTTGTGTTTATTTAATTATTATTATTATTATTTATTTATTTGTAATATATTTCATTTGATTTTTTTTTAATTTTAGGAAAATTGTTAGGGAAGTTAATTTTAAATGATAATAAATATAAAATAAAATTTTAATAAGATTTTGAGAGTAAAATTTTAGATAAAGTTCTAATAACAATAATTAATATTTATTTTCAAATTTAAATAAAAAATATAAATAAATTTAATAAAATTTTTGGAAATGAATTAACAATTATTTCAATGATGAGATTTTTAAAATTTTCAAATGGTAAATTTTCTAAGAAATCTCTAGGTAAGGAATTTTTTTTAAATTTAACCTAAATGGTGGAATAATTTAGATAAAATTTCAATAAAAGTAATTGTATTTATTTTTAAATTAAAAATTAAAAATATGACTAAAAAATTTTGGTGTGAAAGTATATGATGATTATCCAAAGATGAAATCTTAAGAAAAATCACAGATGATTTAATTTCCATAAGATTTCTAGGTAAAAAGTTTTTTCTAAATTGAACCAAAATGGTGAAAAGATTTAGATAAGACTTAAAAAAAATAATTATCATATTATTTTTTTAAAGGATAAATGATGAATAAATCAAGATTAAATTTTAGGAATGATATTTTTAAATTAAGCCCAAATGGTAAAAAATTTAGAAATGAAACTTATAAAAATAAAATAAATTCTAATGATGAAATTTTTAGTAATGGCAAATAGATGATTATCTAAGAGATTTCTATGTGAGAAAATATGTCTAATTTTTGCCCAAATTGTGAAAAAAAAATCATATATTTTTTCAATAAAATAAAATTTTACCAAAAAAATAAATGATTAAATTAATTTCCAACAATGAAATATTTTCAAGAAAATAAATGAGATTCTTGAACACTCTTGATATAAAGAAGTATTTTTAAGGATTTCGTCAAATCGATGGAGAAATCTTGAAAATTGTTTCCAATATTTAAACATTAAAATAAATACCATTAGAATCAAGATGATTATTTGGATAATTTAAAATTAAATGGTGCCATCTTAAGTTGAGTATTGTGGGTATACTATAATTTTTCTCACACGTAATCAAATTTTCGAACTTAGTTCTGAAATGCAAATCAAAAATTATTCTTTTAGAGATTCTTAGTCAAGTTTAGGATATCCTTAAGATGATAGATTCATTAGGTAGTCAATTACACTTTCAAAAAATATTGGTGATGACTCTTTAGATTTTGTTTAGCTGTAAATTTATAGATCTATACGTTATAACAAATATCATTAGATTTGGACAAATTGGGACAACCTACAAGGTAACATTGTCTAATGGTTGCCTTCTGGCAATTAAGAGGTTATTTGACACACAAAAGTTTGATGAGCATTTCATCACCGAATTGAAGACACTGGGAACATTGAGACATGATAACCTGGTGCCACTCCTTGGATTCTGCATAGAATTAAAAGAAAAGCTTCTGGTTTACAGGTATATGTCGAATGGCAATCTCTATAATTGGCTGCATCCTTCAGAAGAAGGTGAGGCAAAAATCATTGAGTGGCCATTGAGGGTGAAAATTGCATGTGGGATAGCAAGAGGTCTGGTTTGGCTCCATCAGAACTGCAATTTCCGTGTAATCCATCTTGATATCTCTTCAAAGTGTATCTTACTTGACCAGAATTTCAAACCCAAGATTTCGAATTTCGAATTTCGGAGAGGCAATGCTAATGAAATCAAATAACACTGACTGGAGCAGTAGCTTCTATATGGATAGTGAGTTTTGGGAGATGAGTTTTGTCAAGGAAGATGTTTATCGGTTTGGAATTTTGCTTCTTAAACTGATCACAGGGAAGGATCCAAGTCAATTGACCAATTCCTCAAACACTGGTAAATTGGTGAAGATTGATCTGTCAACAAGTTCTAATTTCTATCATGTCATTGATAAATCTTTGATTGGGCGAGCCTTTGATGTTGAAATCTTACAGATTCTTAAAGTTGCATGCAACTGTGTTCATCCCAATCCTGATAGAAGGCCAGCAATGCTTGAAGTCCACAAAACTATAAGTGCTGTTGGCAAGAGATATGGTGGTCTTAAAACCGGCTCTAAGCTAACTAAGGTCTAACGGGATGGTTGATGAATGCAATGAATATTATTCTATCAACATATCATATGATCGTTGGTTAAAGATTGTGTTTCAATTGAGTATTGTCTAATTTTTATAATAGATTATCAATGCAGCATTAGTTTAATAAAAATTTTTGAATTTACACTACTAATTATTTGTAAATTGTTTTATTTTTCAACAAATAAACAAGAACTACCAAAGTTTAAAACAATTAACAGAAAGTTTGCAAGTTAAGGATGAAATTAACAATTAACAATTATTTTTCCATTTTGTTTTAATCCCTTCTTTAGTTCATTGTACGATATGAAAAAATCTGAACCGTATATAATTACATAAACTTCTTGACCTTAAGCGAGTATCATTGACGCAATTAGGCTAAAATAGGAAGCGAGCCCATGCACACCTCTTACTCCATGCAAAGCAGAAAGCCCATTTCTAAAAGGTCAGTGTCTTTGACCCAATTAGTGTCCAAAGAGAAGTTATAGGCTGAATAAAATATTCCTCATTATTTTCAATAGGAAAATATATTCAAACAAATTTTCACATTTTTGCTCTTTGTCACATAATCCATATTTTAAACAACTTAGGTGTTCCCAAGATTCATACATATTTTGGATTTTTCGTTTGCTAACATAAAATTTTGTTCATCACATTTCGTTTATTAAAAATAATGGTTGAAATTGAATTAATTTAAAAAAAATCAATAAGAGACATACAAAATAAGACGAAAAAATACTTAAGAATCGAATTAATTTATTTTTCTGAATAAAAATTGCATAAAACCTTTCAAATTTTACACCATTAGCTTCCACAAAGATATCTCTTCTCCTATAAATACTGCACATCCTCTCCTCTATCACTCTTCAATATATGGTTGAATTTGTAATTCTAGATCTCTATATAGTATTAGTTACAGAGAAATTAGAAAAGAAAGCAAATTAATTATTAAGAAGGCGGATGGGTCGGCAGCCATTGATGAAGCAAGCAACATGAAGGTTGTATTGAAACACTATGTATCAGGCTCTCCTCAAGAAACAGACATGCACTTGACTGCAGGAACCATCAAACTAAAAACATCATCGAACTCCAATGCAGTTATTGTCAAGAATCTTTTTCTCTCCTTTGATCCATACATGATTTTCAAAATGATGAAGCTCGAAAGACAATTCTCTGACCCCCTACGTGCCCGGTTCTGTTAGTTCTTCTTCCTCTCTCTCTCTCTCTCTCTCTTTCCTTTCTCTCTTTCTATTATCACATCATGGATACAATCACATTAAGATTTTTTTTAATTAATCTATTCGTAGAACTTAAAAATTTCACTAACAATCTCTTCTTAGCATGTTTATCAAAGAGTCAATTTTTCCTTGCTTGAGAAGAAATAGAACCAATTAATATACAAAGTTTTGCAAATTGTGGTATGATTAAAAGGTGATATGTGGTAGATTTTGTTTCAATTTTTTTTATTATGCCATTATAATAATATTTATCATATAGCAATAGTAATCTATAGATAAAATATTAAACTTTTAATTTTTCAATCCGAGATTGTTTCGTTTAGTAGAAATTAACTAAGTCCATAAATTTCTCTAACTTTTTCCATATCCGTGATGGCCATCTCTTCTAATTGCACCCACAAATATATTTGCTGGTTTCTATATATGGTCATGTTTCTAGTTTACTTAATACGATTTCTTCCCTTTGCTTTTTTTTATTTTTGTTAATGATTTTCAATACAGTGAACAACTTTTTTTAATCTTTCTTTTTATTGAAGAAACTAGAATGAACAAGATTATGTATTATTTGATAAATAAAAGAAAATCAATGCTAAGAAATTAAGTATTGAATTTTGAGTTCTAAAATATTTAAATACTCAAATTTTTACTTTAAAAATTGTTTGGTATCCTATCCAAAATTAAGTAAAATATATATTTTATTTTTTTTTCTAAGTTGCCAATGATTAAAAGAAAACTAATAAAATGTAAATAGTCAAAATAACAACTATATAGAGTTTTTTTTTTTTTTTTAATATATGCAAGAGAAAGAAATCCCCCTATATCTCCCTTCCTCCCTAACCATTTGTATACAAAAAAGATCTCTATATCACATTTTCTACACATGATCTCAACTACCATGAACAATATTCAAAACACCATCCCTTCATCAATTACTATTGTCTCTCTCTTTTAGAGAGAAAAGTAATGGCAAGGCAAGGCATTGAAGAAGCAAACGTCATTAAGGTGACACTAAAAAATTATGTGTTTGGTTTTTCAAAAGATACAGACATGTAATTGAACATTGGTTCCTTGAAATCAAGGTAACATAGAGCTGTAATTATGGAAATGTTGTCAAAAATCTATATATGTCATGTGATTCTAACATGACAACACGAATGATTAAGATTCAAGGACATTGTGTTCAGTCTTTTAATCCGGTTTCAGTCAGCGATTCATGTTTTCCTTAATCTGGCTGTCTATTTTCTATATGCTTAAAAACTATATTTAACTTTCTTTAATTGTTTTTTATATATATTTGGTGGTGTCATATGGTCAATTACTAGTCATTTCCTTGAGTAACTGACCATTTTTTTGGAAATATGAAATATGATGCAGCCTATAACAGGATATGGCGTGGCTAAAGTTTTGGATTCTGCATGAATCCGGGCCTCGAAAAGGATGATTTGGTTTGGGGAATGACTGGTTGGGAAGATTATAGTCTGATTACAGATACAAATCACCTGTATAAATTCAACACACTGGTCTGCCTCTTTCCTACTATGCTGGAATTCTTGGTAACTAATTGCCTTTTGCAATATATATATATATGAACTATAGATTCCTAACAATGTTAATGGAAGGAAAGTAGGCAAGTTAGGCTCCATTTCATATATGCTTTTGCTTCATAGATGACACATTCTCTATATATTGTGATCGGAGAAGCAGAATAATAGATGAAATTAATACTAAAACTTTCCTTACCTGACTGTTGTTTGTATATGTAACATACTTGACAGGTATGCCTGGTATAACAGCATATATTGGTTTCTATGAGCTTTGTTCTCTTAAGAAAGGAGAATATGTGTTTGTTTCAGCAGCATCTGGTGCAGTTGGCCAACTCGTGGGGCAGTTTGCAAAGCTGCAAGGTTGCTATGTCGTTGGCAGCGCCGGAAGCAGTGAGAAGGTAGCCAACGTATTTCTTAAACATGATTTCCCCATCCAATAATGAGTTTTATCCACCTGAATCACTTCTCTGATTTAACACTACTGCTCATTTTCAATGCTTCAATTTAAGTTTGATCTATTGAAGAATAAATTTGGATTTGATGAGGCTTTCAACTATAAAGAAGAGCCAGATTTTAATGCAACATTGAAGAGGTCAGTACGTAGGAATATTACTTACAACAATCTGATATTGAAATCTAATGCCAACCCATTAATTGTCAATGCAGGTTGTTCACAGAAGGCATCGACATTTACTTCGATAACGTTGGAGGAAAGATGCTTGATGCAGTTCTAATCAACCTGAGATCCCATGCTCGCATTGCTATGTGTGGGATGATCTCTCAATACAACCTTGAACAGCCTGAAGGGGTTCACAATTTGACATCGATCGTGATGAAACAAGTTCGAATGCAAAGATACCTGGTCTTCGATTACTATCATCTGTACCCGGACTACCTTGAAATGATATTGCCAATGATTAGACAAGGGAAAGTTGTGTATGTAGAAGACATAGCTGATGACCTGGAGAATGCTCCAGCTGCCCTTGTTGGACTCTTCAGTGGCCGCAAATTGGAAAACAGGTGGTTGCGTTTAATTGCTTGTGATCCAAATCCAAGGCTTTACTTTGTTTAAATCAATGCTTTTAGACATTCAACAAAGGAGTTGGATATATACATCCCTTCTCTTCCCTTCTTTTTTTATTTTTATTTTTCTTTTTTACCAAACACATTGCTTGAATATGTAAAAACTATTGTGACACCCTTTGGATTTTGATTAAAATTTAATAGAATTATTTGTTATTATTAAGAATAACTATAATTTAATGTCTTTATTCTAACAGACCAAAAACCAATAATTTTTATTAAGAACCAAATTAATAAATGGATAAATCTTAATTCATAATAATTTATTAAATAGATAGATGCTTTAAATAATTCAATTAGGCAATCTGATTTTTTTTTCATAAAAGTTTAACAAAGTTATATATTAAAACTTTAGCTAACCTAAAAACTTAATTATAATTAAATCTAAACTCCAAACCATCATAAACGTTAAAACACACACAAAAACCTTTTTTTTTTCTGCCTTCTAAACATAAAAACCAATAAACCCTTGTAAAATTAAAATTTACATGATAAAATCCTTAGATTTGGTATTAAAATTACTAAAATTAATAACAAAAAAAAATAATTTATATGAAGCACGAACATATCTAAACCCTTTACATGTCTGTATCTTATCCATATCTAATATTTTGACGCTTTTGATGCATCAAAATATGTATCGAAAATGACTAAATATGGTAAAAAAAAAATATTTCGTGCAAATAACGACACCTTTTTTTTATTATTTTATCTACCAATAATTTTTCTACACAATAATAATTCTCTTTTAAAAATAACTCAATACCTATCATATATTTTTAAATAATTATTATAATATATAAAAAAAATTTTATTATGATGTTATGTCGTATACGTCTTCTAATTTTTAAAGATGGTTATGTTCTTGTGTCATGTCATATCTGTCTGTTCTTGATAAGATAATATCAAAATACTTTTGTTTTTAATCAAATGTGAAATAAAAAATTTTTAAAAAAAATTGTTTCATGCATAATATTAAAATCTTTTAAAAATATATATGTAAGAAATCACTTAAATTTAATATTAAAGTACTAAAACCTGTATGACTGGGCAAGATACAATTTAATGTCCCTTTCTAATTTTCCATAATTGATGCCTATCAAATCTTTACTTTAACATCCCATTCTTCTTTTCCACCCTTTCACATACCAAAATATCTGCTTCCACTTTACTTTTGGAACAATTAATTTTCTTAACATCACCTCATCCTGTCAGGCTGTCACTGCCACCTTCACTCATTTCTTCTTCTGTTTAAGTTCTTTGGTCTTGGGTATCTTGGCTTCTTCATTGTGAAGTCTTCAGTTTTGTTTCAGCTGAGAATAATGGCTGGTGATGAAGTGGTAAGGAACAAACAGGTGATATTGACGAACTATGTGACTGGTGGTTTGCCCAAGGAATCAGACATGGAAGTAAGAGAAAGTAGCATTCTACTGAAGTTGCCAGAGGGTACTCGAGATGCAATTTTGCTCAAGAATCTCTACTTGTCTTGTGATCCTTACATGAGAAATCGCATGAAGAAGGCTGAAACTTCTTCATATGTGGATTCGTTCCAGACTGGCTCAGTGAGTTACATAACCAGTACAGAACTCCTATTTCCATTTCTTTCCATTTACTGCTCTATTTTTCAATAATTTTTTCCTTTTTTTTATCTTTAAGTAACTGATCTTTGCATGCAGATTTTGATGACTTCTCTGGTAATTCTTGGTCGATTTGAAGTTTGATGGCTATTAAGACTGAGTTAATATATAGAAATATGGATCAGAGACTCATGAAAGTGTATCTATATTATGAATCATCACAGGAAAATTAGGATTATTGTAGTTTGTGAATTTGGGTTCTTCTTATTATGTTCAGTGATAGTGAAGAATAAATCGTAGTTCAAATCATTGATGATTGTTTAGATAGGTTAATTATAGCTGTCTATGACTAAAGCTACAACAAAACTACAGTGGATAACTGAACTCTCTCATATGATTTAAGATTCAAATGGAGCATTAATTATTTAGGACAGTGCCAAGAGACAAATGTATCTAATGTGCTGCAATAGAAACTGAGTTCAGCATTCTATTTCAAAATAGGGGAATAAGAAAAGAACATGGTATGTCGTTTTCTGATTCTGCTCATATTTAGCTGACCTTTAAGTGTTTACATTGCACAGCCTATAATTGGTTATGGAGTGGCCAAAGTTCTGGATTCTACTCATCCAGATTTCAAAAACGGCGATTTGGTTTGGGGGATAACTGGTTGGGAAGAGTATAGTCTCATAATAGCACCAGATCGTTTGTTCAAAATTCAACACACAGATGTTCCTCTTAGCTACTACACTGGACTTCTTGGTAAGTGTATTTCATATTTATCAAGATGAGAATCTTTTTAGTATTGAGGAAACAAAATTTTTCTCTGTTTTGTGATAATGTATTGGCTAATTATTTGCACAAGCTAAATGATTATGCTAGTTCAATATATTTGGCTACAAGCGAAAATGGGTTTTCTCATTTCGTTGTTGTAACATTTTCCAGCATCGTAGCTGAAGGATATCGATGGGATCAGTCTCAAAAATCTTTGTTAATAACATGAAAAGAACCCCTTTTTTATGATGTAATAGATTTGTAAATGACTTATTGAATCATTATGTTAGGCTTTCGTGTTCCTCCAACTCCTTCCCCCAGCTTTTTTTTGTTTATCTTGAAGTTATCTAGTATTGCAGAATACTTTTGGAAGCAATTTTGCTATAAAAGAGTTGACATGGAATTTGGCTAGAATGACCTTTGAGCTGCAACTTTTTGCTTTGGAAACTGCAATTCTTGATGCATTTTCAGAAAGCCTCCATGGCAGTTAAAGCTACTTCTAGCAGACTTCAAATCTAATCAAAATGGAGTGCCACTTTGTAGGGCACTTATCAGATATGTAGTCACTGCCTTAGGCTTGGAGATTAAAGTACTTAGTAGACTTAAGCAAGTAATCAATCTGAAACCAATGGACAGATATAACTCATATTCTAAGCAAATTGTGGTAACTGTTCCTTGTCACAAGAAAATGTTACTTATGGTGTTGCCATACTGAGACAAGGCTAGCAATGTTAAGAAACACTTTTTGTCAAAGAACATAAACCAGAGCAACTTTACAATATCGAGTCAGGTAGTTTCCTGCCACTTATAATCCTGTTTATGTCCTTTGTTTGGCAATTCAAATTTAGTTGTTAGATTACACTTGTGTACAAGTGCCAGCAAAACACATATAGTTGATAACGCATGTAAATCAAGAAGGATATCTATTCTGTTTACCATTTAACTTTGGCTCATTATTGTTTCTCTCCATCTATTAATTCTGCCATATTGAGAGTTAACTACATATTATAAGTTGCATGCGGAAGCCTTTATAATCATCCTCTGTTTCCTCAGGTGGCCTTACGCTTATTTAATTGTTCTTCAATTTGTCATCATAGGTATGGCTGGTATGACTGCTTATGCTGGTTTTTATGAGGTTTGCTCCCCGAAAAAAGGAGAATACGTCTATATATCAGCAGCATCTGGAGCAGTTGGTCAGCTCGTTGGGCAGTTTGCAAAACTGTTAGGCTGCTATGTTGTTGGAAGTGCTGGCAGCAAAGAGAAAGTGAGTTTTGAGATGATGTGCCATCTTTATCACAGTTTTGTGTATCCGCTAGCTTCATTATCTGATTCTGTCCAGCAGTATGCATTACCCATGAGACTTTCTTGATTCTTCTATTCAATTATTTTATTCTCCAACGTCCATGGAAAAGGTGAAAACCGGCACAAGTAAATAAGCTTTTGAACTGAAAATTTTTGGCCAAAAAGTTTCCATTGCCGCATGTTAATTGTTACAGCCACTATCCCTTGACTTCATTAACCAGTTTCTTGTTTTCAGTTTTGCAGTTCTCCGATTTTCCCCTTTTATCTAATTATCTTTGTAATTTCTACAATCAAAGGTTGAATTGCTGAAGAATAAGTTTGGGTTTGATGCGGCTTTCAACTATAAGGAAGAGCCAGACTTAGATGCTGCTTTGAAAAGGTCAGTAGCATAAAGATATTTTAGTAGAATTTTGAATCATTTGGCTGACCTACCACTCGGTAATGCTCTACAAGGATTATATCAGTAATTATTAAACACAGACAGGCCTGGTCTTCCAATCTGCTGACCGGTGACCTGGCCATTGGACCGGTCCAGTTTTCATGGTATAACGACCTTAAAGCTTCAATCAGCTGAAAGTTCACGATACATATTACCAACCTTAGTAACAATAGTCCACTTAATAATCTGTTCAGTCTGCTTTTTATTTAAGGAGTCAAGATGCTATTTTATATTCCGATGTCATGTATAGTCCCAATGCTGTATTACTTTTTCAGGTACTTTCCAGATGGCATTGATATTTACTTTGAAAATGTGGGGGGAAAGATGCTGGATGCAGTGCTGCTCAACATGAGGATCCATGGTCGTATTGCTGCCTGTGGAATGATCTCTCAGTACAACAATGAGCAGCCTGAAGCAGTGCACAACTTGATGCATATCGTGGCGAAACGGGTTCGCATGGAAGGATTTCTGGTAGGTGATTTCTATCACCTCTATCCCAAGTTCCTAGAAATGGTTATACCTTGCATCAAAGAAGGGAAGATAACATATGTTGAAGACATAGCAGAAGGTCTTGAGAGTGCTCCAGCAGCACTTATTGGCCTCTTCACTGGTCGCAATGTTGGGAAACAGTTAGTTGTACTCTCCCATGATTGATATAAGCTGTACTACAACTTTTTTAGTGAGGTTGCTTGATTGATGTATGTGCTTTCTTAAGAACAGATCCAATTTTTGGTTGAATAAGAAACATCCCAAACTTATATAAATCATCATTGAAGCATCCTCAACACAATCATAGTATTCATCATTACCATGATTGTCATACATAACATAGTATGATTAACCAAAATCAATGCCTTAAATACACAATTGGTTCTACAAAATATTTCACCTCTTCTTGGGCATTCAAACATAAATTTTTTTGCCACTAAGCAAAAATTTATACAAAGAATTTTTTGGCATTCACAGGAAACCTCGAAAATTCTTTGAAATTATACAGGAAAAGAATATCCACGTAGATATTTCGAGTCCACACCCGACTCTCGCACCAATGCGACACGGCCAGTCCGTGCAACCTAAAATGAAAAAGAAAAAAAAAAAGAGAAGGAATGATATGTAATGTATCATAAAGTTTTTATAATGCTCGGAAGCCAAATGTCAATGATATATCATATTAAGCAAAAGAAACATTATGTTATAGCTGCTAAGAAGAGTTATGAAACGGAACGCGAACCTCACAAATGCCATAGGGCTCCAACAATCTCTGCAGTGCAACCATTTTGTCTAGATCTCCTGTAAGCTGCAACAAGCATTGAAATCATGTTTATGAGTCTCTGCAGTTAGAAAGAAATGCTAATAGATGCAAAGAAAAGTGAAAGCCTGAAAAACAAACGTTAGAATTCGGAGTTCACATGAAAAATGTGCAATGGATTCAAGAACCATGATCTATGAAACTTGCATTCAGCAATTATGCCTCCCCCACCAACAAAGAAAAGCAAGAAAACAAAAGGAGAGAGTGGAAATAGGCAAGCAAATTTTTTGGAACCACCATTCTGAATTTTGCGTTCTATCAAATGCAAGCTGTATTGCTCATAATAATGTTTGCAAAGAGACTAGTAATCGTGCATCCATAAATCACCTCCTACAAGACCAAAGAAGAGAAATATAGATCATGGGATAAATTTGATTCACCTTATCTAAGACATGGCTTCTTCCACACCAACACTTAAAGCTGATTCACCTTTGAACAATATTGCTTCAAAGTGGTTTCTCTCTTGGCAATCCAAAAAAGCTACTCAAACATGCTTCAGCATATGGCATGACACCACAATTAAATATTTTTTCCATAGCAAGATAAAATGCGAATTTGTTTATCTCATGCTAATGGCATTAAACTTTCTTTCTTTTGATTATTTTTTTGAGATGAATCAGTATCTCAGGATTTCAGCCCAACTAGCCAAGGTCACATGAAGTGAAGGATCGGCTTGCTGTCTGAAATGAAGAGTTTTCCTTGCTGACTCAAGCAGGAATTTATTTGCTTTTACTGAAAACAGTGACACTTGGTGATATTCCTATCATAGAATGATGACTTAAAAGTCGAGTAAGCAACCCAAAGGACTAATGGAAATCCTAAATTCTGGAGGTGTAAGTAAAATTAATAATTAAAAGAAACACGTCATTATTTGATAATTAGCTCGTTATCTTGTATGACAGCAACAACTTTTGCTTAATGACACAATGTAAAGGGTATAAATTAGGTAAAGTTGCTTAAATCTTTTTCCTCAAGTTTGCCAAAATAAACACTGTATTTAGAATTGTTAAATCAACAAAACAAAACAGGTATAAGGCCATGGCTAAGTTAGCAATTTAAGCACGACTTATTGTCATTTGGAACTTGAGGAGAACATAAGGAACCTTATCTAAGTACCGTCCTAATAAAAGAACACAAGGGATCAAGTCAAACTCCACTTAAAAAGAAAAAACACAGCAATAACAACACAATAAAAACACCTCTGTTGCAATACAATTCAACCATTTCCTCTGATATTACATGCCACTTGCCATTGTGTTTGCACTGCACTGGTAAAAGCTAGCTACTGCTATGTATTTGATGCCAATAAAAAATGGATAAGAAATATTACAATGTGCAAACACAAATCTCAAAAGATATTTACCTCAAGAGTGACTGTGTGGCCAGAAACATCAACAGCCCTGGCCCTAAAAATGTTGGCAATGTCGAGGACATCTCGTCGAGCAGCAGCATTCACAGCAATCTTTATCAACATTAATTCTCGTTCAGCAAATGGCAAGTGGGTAAGATCCCGTACCTAAGAAGTGAATGACTGTCAGCCATTGGTTCACTCAAGATAACAAACAGGCAAAGAGAGATTTCCTATTACACCTCATGGATAATGTTGCCTCTATCAAATTTCTACATCAAAAGATCAAAAATCTAGACTACCGAATCATGTCATATGCAGCTCAAGGAAATGATACAAAACCTACATGAATTTACCTTTCCTATCATAAATAATTGTACTATATCACAAGGAAAAAAGAAAAAAAAAAAAAAACTTAAAAAGGGGCAATTCCAAGGGCATTACTCTAATGAACTTTGCAAGTTGGTTGAAGTTACTCAGTATTAAACACTAAAAGTATATCTCTTGCACAAAAACTATATATGGCACTGAGTTCATGCATCTAGAGTACAAATATTTTGAAGAATGACAAGAAGCAAGTCACTTTACAATTTTTTATATTTAAGTATGACCAGAAAAGCAAGGCAGTCCATTTACAACCAGATGACCATGCAGGAACAGATTCAATATTACAAGTTAGATAATGAAACTTACTCAAAGTAAATGTTACAGAAAGAGTAAAATGTCTCATGCGAAGAAATCATCTGGAATGGGAGCAACTTCTAAATGCATGTCTCATCTATAATACGAAAGTATTGAAGTATGACTGCAAGGAAGTCACTCCATTTAAAAATGTTCATAGTAAAGTATATTGCAGTCATAGAATATAATGCCCAAGTGATGAGGAAGTTTCCAAAAACAGCTCATCAACTAAAGGGAGTGCAAGATTTTCTAAAGGTTTCTAATCATTTGCACCTAACAGCCAACCACAAATTTCATGAAACCATCATGTCTACCCCTGTGGTGTCCATTTATGATCCTTGTAAGCAGTTTATCTCTGTGGATGCACAATGCAAATTTTCTGAAGGAACAAAAATTGGAACATACCAACTTCGACATTTCTTGTTCTCAGGCTATTTATGCATTACCCAACAAACAATTTGCCAAAATCCATACAATTTACAAGCAATTCCACTAGCAGATTATACAAAATGCACCCTTTCAATTAATCTCACCTCATGCAGATCTACTAGCTTATAGAGTTGCTGCACTAACTTGCTAATTGATTCATCTGTACCCGGAACAACAGTTGTAATGCGGGAGAGACCCTCAACTTCTGCATGTCCAACTGCCAAACTCTTGAAGAGAGTAAAGAAGATTCAGCAGATAAGAAACCCTACAAAGAGAGCAGGAGAGCAAACAAATAATGGCAGTAAGCTCACCTGAATATTATAGCCTCTTCGAGCAAAAACCCCTGTAACAATGTTTAGAACTCCGGGAGCATCATTTACCAGCATGGATAAAGTGTGAGATTGAAGTCCACTCGTCTGAAAAATATTAAAACAATTATTAATGTTTTTTATGCTAAAATACACTAGCCTACAACAAAGATATATTTCAAATAAGGACAAAATGGTGACTCGTGAAGAAAAGCTTGCTCAGCACCAAATGAGCAGGAAATTGAGAACTTGTAGAAACTAACCAAAACTCAAAATTAATATTGGCTTATATCTGGTTATCTTTTTTTAATAAATTCAAAAAGCCTTAAAACTTTTAGAGATTCTTCTATTGAATAACAGCTTCAGGATTGTCCATTCAGACATTGAGGAAGACAGTTGACTCTCCTATTGGAATAAAATAACTTAACTAACCTCTGAGTAAAAATACTAACAGTGACTTTTGTTTCTTTAAAGTTAAGGTTCCTTGCAAACACAAATGTATATCGAAATTAAGCAGCAGCGAGACTACATATATTATTATTTAAAAATCACAATAAGCATTATCATCTTCATTCACTCAGAAGATATAAGAAAGTTCCAGGAGATGACTCATCTTAAGCATGAAGGATGAGGTAGCATACAAAATTCATACTTAGCAAGCCATGAACCATATTTTCTAAATGGCTTCTATTGAGTTTCAAGAATAATTTACCAAAATATAACATGATTATAAGTTTAGAGAAAGTTCAAAAGCCATGACAAGAAGAAGTTGGTGATTTACAAGGACAGGACTTCCATACTTTCACGCTAGGTCACTTCCTACTACATTAGCCCCTTTTTCCACAATAGTGCCCCTTGGAACATAGATCCAAGCATGTTCTAGAACAAGGAATAACATTTCAAAGCCAAACCAACGTCAAAGTGCACCATTCTCACAAGTCATCAAGCTGGTGGTTTCCTCATGTATGCTTAACAGCCACCATAATTTAAGGAGCAAGAGTGTGGAAAAGTGTGTGTCATAAAGAGAGAGAAAAGTGACACAGAACCAGCAATAAGCATTCTTACATCGTCATCAATAAGAACACCCCAATGAGCATCAAGAACTTGATTGATCATAAAACCATCAGACGACTCCACTGGATAAACATCCCCCTGCATGAATAGACAAAAACACATAAACTATGGATTTTAGAGAAGAAAAAATATGCAATTGAAGTGATATATAAGGATAGAAAAGCACAAGGACTGTGAAAGATGGAAGCATCAATTAACATGTGAAGAAGATGTTAAAAAAAAAGGAAGAAACAGCGTTAAGTCAACAGTGCAAATTGATGAGGCAAACAAGGTATGAGAAGTATACAAACATGCACAACTACAGAGTCTGCTGCAGAAGACAAACAGCATTTACTTAATATAAATTTGAGTAGCTATCAGTATCTAAAACCACTTAACAAGAAAATAGTTCAACATATTAAAAATGAACAACAATCATAATAAACCAAAAACATAACAACACAATGTATCAAAATGTCAACATACAAATGTCAGACCAAGAATATAAAGTGCCAATAGGTGATGATACATCCCTAAAAGTCCAAGTACCAAAATGAATTCAGTAACAAGAGTGTGTTATAAATGCACATATCTGTGTAACATCCCTTCTGAACTGGCAAGCAGGTAAGCTAATTAAATTCAATACCATTGACCACAATTTATTTCCATATGTAAATTTTTTTCAACCAACATTTTCTTAAGCACTTTGCAGGTTTAAAAATAAAATTTAATAACATATCAAAATTTTTCACAGATAGTATTGTATAAAGGGCATCATGTATGAGCCTCACAAGAAAATAAGCATGTAACAATACATACCATATACACCATTTTAGCATTTTTTTTTTTGGGGTGCAATTGAGGCCAAGGCCTAGGGCGAATCGGGGAAAGGGAAAGTTGCAAGTACTGGAGATCAAACCCAAGCCTTGCTGGAATCCACCTCCTAGAAGAGGTGGGTGAATCATTTGGGCTAAGCCTCAAGTTCATCAGTTTAGCATGTCTTGTTAACCATATCTGAATGACCCAGCCCATATGTTTCTATTAAAGAAAAGACAATCCCAGAAGCAAAAGTAAACAAGTTACTTATGAGTGTTGTGTTGTGTACATGCACAACATGCACGTATGTGTGCATGAAAAGCAATGTAACTGCTTTAAAATTTCTTTATACTCCATTTTTTGGTGCATTAACTCTTTTGGTTATTCGCCATCCCTATTTTGAAAGACAGAAACTGGGATGTACATTAGCTGCAAGTACTATGGTCTATTTCTAAGACTTATCATATAGAACAAAGGCATCAATCATTAATTTATTTTAATCCATGATTAAAAAACAAATCGAGGATCTCTAATGTAAAACAAATCGAGGATCTCTAATGTAAATAACTAACTAAATGCTTATAATCGCATTAACAATAAATAAAGATGTCTATTTCTACTATAATCCTATATGGTGCGATCTACAAGCCTCAATTTGATTTTATACCTGTCTTTAGAAACAGTCACAAAAGCATGATAGATAATCACTATTAACCTAACTATAGATACAGCATCTTCCATGGTACAAAGAAATAAAAAATAAATAAAAATAAAATCTTTGCAAGGAAAATTCTAACTGAAAACTGAGAGGAATGCTTACCCCTCCAGAAACATCAGCCTCACTAACTACTGATCTATCTCTGGCCCCTGCAAGAGCATTAACAGGTACTGTTTCTTCAAGATCTGGGTATGAAGCTGCTGAAAATCGCCAGAATGGAGCGGATGCACCCATTTTTTCCCTTCTGAGGGCAATCTATAGGAGACAGAGGATAAACATATAATAGCCTTGAACTAATAAATGAAGTTGAATGGTGGAAGATTAGTAAAGTACCAATTAGAAAATTTTCATCAACCAATTTATAGGAAAGATCAGTACCTTTCCTGTTCTAGCAATTTCTTTGATCCCAAACTTGCTTAAATTTCTTTGCACAGCAGCCATCTTCCCTGGATCTCCTGTTACCTGGGTTTAACCCATGATAATGATTTAACATTGCAAGAATATAATCGAATACCTCCACACCCCTCCCCCCCCCCCCAAAAAAAAAAAAAATGCTCCATCAGATAGTCTTGTAAGTAGCTCTGAGTAATACTCACTTCAAATGTCAACAAGTTGAAGCATGAGAAGCGCTTCATAAATTTTCTGGTTTTCACTATTTAGACTTGTTAGATAATTAGCACTTTAACTCATTCACCATCTTGGAGATTGTGATATTCTTAAACCCTTAAAACTCTTTGTTTACACCCCAGTGATATCCTTTGTTTCTGTTTTCATCTCCATATTCCCATCTAAAGATTCGAGACGTAATACTGGACATGATGAATAACAAAAAAGAAAGCTGCTTGATTCATTTTTAGAAATAATATTAGGATTTGATCTATTCCTCTGTCAGAAACCAAAATGGAAAGAGAGGGATACAAAATCTCAGTATGAATAACTCACACAATGGATAGCAATCTGATGCTTTAGTCTGCTGAGCCAAAAGTTAAATACTCTGTCCTCAAAAGTCTTTCTCTACCCTTATTCTTAAATATCTTTCATTAACAATCAAAATCAGAAAAAAAAAAAATTGAAAGAAATGTCTCAAGTGTATTAATCTTGCTTTGAACTATAACACAACAATTTTAAACTTTTTCCAAAATTGATAATTACTTAAAAAGTTTTGAAATAAGCATCTGCACAAACATAATGGAATGAACTTAGACCAACTTCAGAACAAAGAGTTTTATTCCATAGAAACAATTATTTATTACATAAATAATTTTCTAAGTTCCCTAAAAGATAAGTTAGCACTCCAAATTGAAATATGAAAGGAGGGTTTCTTTAACCGGTTTTCAATAACACTAGCCATACTTTAATTAGTCACTCTTAGTTCCTACACTGTGGCTACTAAAAATTCTTCATTCTCAGTCAACATGCACTCTCACAGAAACTCGTCTGTAGGCAAGCACCCAAAATTCTGAGCAACACAAGATAATCTAGTCATACTCACAATCTTATTATTTCTCCCATACATTATAATAACACAAGCACACTTTTCAAATTCAACTTATGCTAACATTATGTGTATTGGGGGTTGGAGAAACAAGGAAAAGAAGGGCCAAGTACAAAGTCATTTCTTCCATTCATTACCTCAATAGTTAGTGAGTGTTCTGAGATATCCACAATCTTTGCCCTGAAGATGTCCACTAACCACATGATCTGATAAACAGGAAAAAGTTGGCCAATCAAAGGGAAAAAATTACAAGAAGGAATTCTTTACATTCTAAGAATCATTGCAGGATTTACCTCAGCTCTGAACTTTGGATCAGCATTCACTTTTATTAGCATTAGCTCGCGTTCAACCTGGGGCTCATTTGAGAGATCTTCAACCTTCCATCAGATTAAAATAAGTAATTTGAGAAATTGACATATAACACAATCAATTTTCGCTAAGATGGTAAAGAAAAGGAGAAAACAAGGGAGAGAAAAGTAATCACTTAATACCTCATTGGAAATAGAAAGGTATAGTCATCTAAGGAATGATGGCAAATAATGAGAATACGAGGTACTATTTAAGACTGCCATCTACCCTTTTAAGATATTCTAATGAACAATCTTAAGATATAAAACTTCAACACTCCATTTGATAGGAAGGAAAAAGTTATAATCTAATGGTTGAGCTACATAACAACATGTCCTAGACTAATAGTTTGTAGCTCAACCATTAGATTCGAACTTTTTGAATTTTCAAAAGGAACAAACTTTAGCCTCTGGGGAAGATAACATAATGCTTAACAAAGCCAAACAATCATATAAATATGAAGAGTTCAGGGAAATATTGTACCTTCCAAACATTGACAAGCTTTTGCAACTGCTCTACAACTTGTTGCAGCACTCTATCAGTACCAGAGACAACTATGGTGAAGAGTGCCTTATCTTTGTTCAGACCAACTGCAAGGGACTCAATGTTATACCCTCTCCTTGCAAAAACTCCAGCAATTCTGTTAATCATTCCACTTTCGTCGCCAACAAACACCGAAATTGTGTGCCGCCTCACCCTTGATTTATCACAGAAGGCAATAGGTGAGGAAACCATGGCCAGCAACTATAGTAAGCAAATGAAATCGAAATAAAAAACCCAATATGGAAAAGAGTATATTAGATAACATACTTTGATCGAGTAGGAGTAGTAGAAGGAACAGCGCCGTTGGCAGAGAAAGTTTTGTTGGAGATCTTTTCATTGACACTCCTTGGAGAAAGCGCCAGTTTCTTTGGGACATGGCTATTGGGTCTTCCTATCTTTTCTGGGAAAAAAATGGGTTTCCAAGCAGTGCCTGAGTCAGGCTTTGCGCACTGGATTGGTAGGTGAGAAGTTGAGAGAGCCGCCATGAAAGAACAGAGGATATACGAAAGGAGACCGACTGTTGTGAGAGCAAGATTCTTCTGAAATTGCCGAAATAGAAATCCTAGGATTTTGTTAACCATACGACAGCATTTTATCTTCCTTTCTTTAGAAATTAACAGACCGTTATGAGGGGCAAAAAAGGAAATTCAAAATTAACATATCAATTTAAGAAACAATTGGTTCTTATTTCTTAAAATATTTATAAAAAACAATGGATAATTTAATTTTTTTCGTAATTTTTTATAACAAATCTATGATAGATTGACAACTAACACCTCAAACAATACATAAATTTACAGTCATAATAATAAAAAAAAAAACCATTATTCTTTTTTTTTATATAATTGTGAAATATTTTTTATTTTAAATGTACAAATTGGATTACACCTTATACAAGTTTTTAAAGATCGGATTAAGCCCAACTCATAGAAAATCTTTAGTTGTATCACACGCACACAATATCTTCCGTAAAGATTAGTATATATTTTGTATTTTATAATAGATTTATATTTAATATATTATTAATATATTAAATATGTATATTATCAAAAAATTATATTTTGATACCTTATTAATACATAAATTAAAATTTTTGAAATCTTTAACAATAGACATTTATTTTTTTTATAAATTTATAGTACTACTATTTGCACCATAACTTTTTATTACTACACTTTAAATTTTTAAATTTTAATAAAATTACTTGAATATTTATTAGTTAATTACCTTTTTTTTTGTCTCTCAAATCCTATTTTGAAAATTTATTTTCAAAAACTTTAGATTTCCAAAGTTTTTAAAAGATTTTGGACATTTATTTTTTAAAATCTTTAAAATTTTTCAAAAATTTCGGATTACACCTAAATATTTTAAACATGAAATATTATAAAACTAAATATAAAATCAAATAAAAATAGAAAAAACAAACAATTTACTTTTAATTTTATTGTTTTTAACTTCAAATTGGTGACATTTTCTTTAAATTTGGTTTGATTGATGTTTAAAATTTTTTTATTTTTTTGTTGGGAAAATAGAAGAGACGGGATGTTTGGATTTTAGTAAATTTGTGTTTTTGTTTTTGAGTATGCTGAATAAAAAATTGGTTATTAATAATAGTGGGATGTGAAAATAAAAGGGTGCAAATAGCACCACTCTAAATTTAAATATTTAAAATTTATATAAATTTATTGTTAAGTACTTTATTTTTTTTAATTTATTCACTAAGAAGATGTCATGACTTATAGATTCAATATTAAGATGTAAATGATATATTTATGCTCTCAAACTATTCATGCTTAGTTCAAATAAAGCTCGTATTCGATTCAATTATTACAAACTAAACTTGAGCTTAAATATCTCAATTTATTGAGTAAGCTGAGTTCAAGTGTTTTGATATTCAACTTAAGTAGTTTATGAGTATAATCGAATTTTTATATTTGAGTATATATTTTTATTATTTTAATTAAAAACTAAAATTTTACTTTTATATATTAATTCAAGTTCAAATTCAAACACAAGTAATAAAGTTTTAAGTTAAACATAAGATCAATTTTATTTTTTATTCAATAAACAAACATACTTGAGCTAGATCTCAATTTTATCTTAAATTAAGCTCGAATTTAAAAATTAAAATTCAATTAAACTTAAATTGAATTTTGAATAAAATCTTTTATATTAAATTTTAATTTTAATTTTTCACTGTATTAATTTGACTCAACTAGATTACATTCTTATTCAATACACTGACAGTGTATGCAAATAAACCCAAGTAATATTTTCATCCAACACATTAAAAATCATGAATAAAATTATCAACTATTGTAATTGATGCAAACTTATTACTACAAAAAATAAACTATAAATGATGAACTAATTAACCTTAAAGAGTGTTGGCACTCATTAGCAAAACCCTAAAACAACAAAATAAAAGTATTTATAAATTTTAATTAACATTTATGTTTTGATATTATATGCTTATATTTATTTTATTAAATTTATATAAAAAAATTAAATATTTATCATTAAGTGCTATACCATCCTATACATCTTTGGAACTCAGCACACGAGGAGGAGCTTGCTTTCATTCAAACTATGCTTCAAAAATTTGCCAATCAAAACCCAGAGCTATAAATGGTTAGACCATTTACTTGTGATTGCTTTTTCTCGAACCTTAACAAACTTAATTTCTTTAACTACAATGAAATTAAAAAATATATATTTTTAAGCTATGTTTGGTTTAAGAAAATTTTGAGAAAATAAAAAATGGAATCCTCGGATTTTAGCAATAAATATTCGGTGAAAAAAATAAAAAATAAATATTTTATTGGACATTTATATTTTCACAAAATTAGGTAGTTTTTGTACTTCAGCTTAGATCATATTTGTTATAATGAATCATATGCAATTCAAACATTAAAGCAATGAGTATTAATTTGACTTAATATTAGTTGCAAATTCAACTAAACTCTATGGTCCAAATTTGAATAATTTAAATGTTAAATTTAAAAATTTTTAATTTTAATTTATATCAGTATTATTTGTTAAATAAAAATATAAAATATTTTATAAAAATTTTTACGTGAATGTCATATAATAAAAAATAATTGATTGATCTCAAATATTTTGTATAATTTTAATTTATATTAAAAAACGATGTTAATAGTACGTATAATAAATATATAATTTAAAAATATTTATAAAATATTGTATATATAAGTTGATATGTTTAACAAAATTAAAATTTGAATTAATATAATATATATGATTTGAAAATTTAATATATATATAAATTATATATTATTTAAAAATTCAAGATACAAATTATACATATTATTTCTTTAGATACCAATTATATATTTTTTCAAAGTTCAAAATTTAAAATTTGCGTATCTTATTATATATTTTTAAAATTTAAATATTATATTAAATATTTTATTATAATTTAAGAGTTGATATTAACCCAATTTTCATAGCCTAACCTTATCCGACCGATCAGACACGCCTCATTGTTACGTTTTTTAATAATCAAGGCAAAGAGAATTCCATGGCCAATGGCCCAATTGTTTTAAACATTTAAGAATCCTTCAGGGTCAATTTTACCGTCGACTCTTAATGTGTTCCCATGTCTTTATTACAAGTTGACAATGTCAGCAGCCCTAAACTCACTCAAGTTAAACCCCTAATCACTTATTGCAGATCAGATCCAACATTTTTTTAAAACAGAAGTACATAAATTTCTATGAAAAAATCATTCTCAATAACAAGTCAAGTCAATCAAATTTAAAAAAAAAAGAGAAGTTCATTTTAGTGAGGATAAGAAGTTTATCTCCCCATTAATCAAGCTTTTTTTTTTTTAGTTAGTTTAATTATTTTTTGTAAATTATAATTTGAATTTTAAAAAATATTTTAAAATTTTAAATTTAATATATTAAATGAAATATGTACTTTTGTGAAAATATTTATAAATAAATTTAACAATTTATATATTCATATCAAATAAAATATTAATAATTTACATCTTTATATTATATTTTATACAAAAATTATATATTATAATTTATATCAATATAAAATATATATATTTTATATTATTAAATTTGTTTATAGTTTTTATAAAAGTTTTTAATTATATTATTTTTATATTATATAATTATATTATATTTTAAATTATCATATCTATCTATAAACATTTTATAAAAAACCTAAGCTTTTCTTAATGAGACAGATCTTAGAGCATATTGATTTAGATTAAGGGTATAATTAAAAGATAGATTCACATTATTTTGTTGGGTAATGGCCTCGAGGGCTTCAGAAGAACAGGAATCCACATGTTGGCTGAAGTGCTTTAGGGGGGGGGGGGGTTCCCAGTTCCCGCTAGCCCATGGATTTTTCCTACAAGTCAATACTTGGTGGCCCATCCTTGTCGCATTGGTCCCACCTATCCTACATTCGCTGTCCTCAATCCCACTTGTGGACAATACAGTTAAAGACACGTTTCGTACCGAAAAAGATAAAGTAAAGACACGTTTGAGTTTGGAGTTTTGTGAAGCATCAACGATGAAAATGACCTTCGTTTTATTTGGAGTGAGTGACTCTGGAAACCATCTATCATATCCAATTTGATGTCGGCCAAATGCAAAAACTTCTAATTATTGGAGTAATCTTATTTAAATGGGGCACACAGAATGATATGTTATATAGATGGGCACACATAAGTATGAACTTTAGATAGAAAAAATATTAGAGTTAATTATATGAATAATTTTTAAATTACAATAAAATATTTAATATAATATATGAATTTTTTAAAAAATTTAATATAATATTTGAAATATAAATTTATTAGTTAATATAATATTTAAAAAATTATTTATATATTTCATGTCATCGTTTGAAATTAATTATATTAAAATTAAATATTATATTAATTAATTAATTTATAATTCAAATATCACATTAAAAAATTTTAAAACTAATGTATTATATTAAATATTTTACTATAATTTATAAGATATTTATAATATTAACCCAAAACATTAAAATAATAAAAAAAATATTTGAATTAAAACTTTTACTAAATTGATTTATGCTATAAGGCAACTTTTATAATTTTTTTCCTTACCTTCGTAGTGTAACTTATTTTATTAAAAAAAAAGGCATTATCCTTACAAAAAGACATTATCCATGTCACTCTATTATTTTAATTACATTTCATCATTTTTTTTTACTTGAAGATATCAAAAATTAAAATTTGATCATTGATGTTAGAATCAATACTTTATCAATAAATTTATATAATTGATATATATGATTTAATTAATAAATGTGAATTCCAAATATTTGAATAATAACAATAATAAATACATTAATATAAAATAATAAAATAATGAAAAAAATCAAATAATTTATTATTAATATTATTTTCTTTTTCCTTTTTTTAAATAATATTTCTCTTGCTTCTTTTGGAAAAGAAAATTTTAATTAAAAAATTATCATTTATTACTTAAAAGACTTTATCAATTTATAATCAAATTTTAATATATTATTTTGGAGAATATTTAAATTTAGCTTAAATTTAGTTGATGACATTGTCATTAATTATTGAATAAAAATAAAAAATAAATCACAAAAACATCAATCAAGATCAAATGAAGTTTTAATAAAATATCAATATGGAGAAATCATAGCTAATTTGTCAACAATAAAATTAAAGTCACGTTTGAGATTTGTAGTTTTTTAAGTCGTCAATAATGAAAATGACCGTCATTTTGTGAGTGGCTATGGAAACTATTATATCCAATTTGAGGTCGGCCAAAAGCAAAACTTCTTATTATTGGAGTAATCTTATTTAAATGGGGCACACATAGAATGAAATATTATGCAAATGGGGCACACGTAGTGTGAACTTTAGATAAAAAAATATTAGGGTTAATGATATAGATAATCGTTAAATTATAATAAAATATTTAATATGATATTTAAATTTGTAAAAAAAATTATTATAATATTTAAAATATAAATTTATTAATTGATGTGATATTTAAAAAATTATTTATATGTTTATTATTATCATTTAAAATTAATTACATTAAAGTTGAATATCATGTTAGTTACCGAATTTATAATTTAAGTATCACATTAAAAATTTTTAAAACTCATATATCATATTAAATATTTTATTATAATTTACGAGTCATTCATGATATTAACTCAAAATATTAAAACAATACAAAAAAAAAAAAACTTGAATTTGAATTTTACTAACTTGATTTCTACAATAATTCAATGTTTATAAACTGTTGTCTCATTTTCATACTACAATTTCTTTTATTAAAAAAAAAAGACATTGCCCATACAAAAATTAAAAGTGATATTATAAAATTATTTATTACTCTATTATTTTAATTACATTTCATCATCATTTGTTTCTCGAAAATATGAAAAATTAAATTTTAATCATTGATATTAAAATCTATATATAATAGACATATATAATTTAATTAATATACGTGAATTCCACATATTTGAATAATAATAATAATAAAAAAAAATATTAGTATAAAATAATAAAGTAATGAGAAAAAATAAATCATTTAATATTAATATGTAAATAACTTTTTTTTTCTATTTCTCTTACTTCTTTTGGAAAAGAAAAATCTAATTCAAAATTTTATCATTTATCAATTAAAAGACTTTATTAATTTATAATCAAAATTTAATATTATTTTTGAAAATATTTAAATTTAGCTTAAATTTAGTTCATGACATTGTTATTCACTATTGAATAAAATAAAAAATAAATAAAAAAATCAATCTAAAGAAATATTAAATAAGACATATTAAATAAATTAATAATGTGTATTTTTTAGATTTAATAGTATAAAATATGATATAATAATATAAAAAATACATAATATGAATAAAAAATATAAAATTAATATGATTTATAATTTTAATAATAATAATTATATATTAATTTATTAAAATTAAAAAAATATTTTATATTTTATATTATTTTGGATGATGATATATAACTTTTTTATAAAATATAATATGAATATAAGAATTTGAATATTTTACATTAGTAAAATGCATGTATCGCTAGATCTATCGTAGCCTAGGCTACAGGCTCTAGCACGTTTTATACGTCCAAATTACAGTATAAATAAATTTTTTTATGAACGCCATTTTCGCTGGCTTTGTTTTGTTATCCAAATTCCACCATTTTCTTCCTCCTTTTTCTCTTTCTCTGACTCTCTATTATTTCCATTACCATGCGCTTCGCTCGGATCTCAAATCCTTTCTCTTACATCATATCCTCCTTCACTTGTTCCTCATAATCTCTTTCCTCATCCTTCCTCGGTTCGAAATCGAGAGCCCTGAGCTTTAACTTTTATTACCCTTTTTTTTCCTCTCGGCTCTCGATCCTTTGAAGCCAAAAAAACATTACATTTTGTTGTTTCCTTGATTGGTATATAAATTTCATTGCTATTCCAAGTTTTTCACTTGATTTACGGATTACCCTTTTCTTGTACCACAAGGAACAGCCATGGAAAACTTAGCAGCGCAGCTAAAACGGGGAATCTCCCGCCAATTCTCGACTGGGTCGTTAAAACGGACTTTCAGCCGGCAATTCACTCGGCAGTCGTCGTTGGACCCACGGAGGAACAATCTACGGTTCAGCTTCGGTCGGCAGTCATCGCTGGACCCCATTAGGAGGAGTCCCGTGCAAGATGAGCTGACGGTGCCGGAGAACCTGGACTCCACCATGCAGCTTCTGTTCATGGCGTGTAGAGGGGATGTTAAAGGAGTGGAGGATTTGTTGAATGAAGGCATTGATGTTAATAGTATTGATTTGGATGGCCGTACCGCCTTGCATATCGCTGCTTGTGAAGGTCACGTTGAGGTTGTTAAGCTTCTTCTTAGTAGGAAGGCTAATATTGATTCCCGTGATCGTTGGGGTAGCACGGTACATTTCTTTTCTTTTTTTATTTTTATTTTTAATTTTCTTTTAAATCCTTTAATAGTTTGAACTGTGTGGAAATTTGTGATTAATTTATTGTTATGATTGTGATTAATGATCTTTATCGGTTGGTTTTTTTGAATTTGGACAAGGAGATTTTAAAATGTGAGATTTTTTATATTTAAACCATTTAGCTTTGAATGATTTGTGGGATTAAGTACATGGAATTGGGATCTTGGTGCTTGGATTTGGAAAATTAGGATGAGAAATTAAGGAGAAAAGGTGGAATATAAAAGTGCATCATTTTGAGATTCTAATTTTGATTTCCTTGATAACATTCCATATGGCTGATTACTTATAAAAAGCAGTTTGATTCATGATGAATATGAATGTGTGTTGAGCAATGTTAATAAAGTTATTGATTTCCTTCATAACACTGCATATAGCAGATTACTTATAAAAAGCAGTTTGATTCATGAAGATATGAATGCTTTTTGAGCAATGTTAATAAAGTTATTTTTATATGGGCAGGCAGCTGCTGATGCGAAGTACTATGGAAATGTAGAGGCGTATAATATTTTGAAGGCCCGTGGAGCAAAAGTTCCAGTATGATATTAAACTTTTTTTGTTTTTTGTCTTCCATCGATACGTTATTTCTGTTTGTGATTGATGATTTATGCCTGTATGAAGATTGATATTTACATATATGTCATGATATTAGAAAACCAGGAAGACGCCGATGACAGTTGCTAACCCTCGAGAAGTTCCAGAGTATGAGCTAAACCCATTGGAGCTTCAAATTCGGAAGTCTGATGGTATAACAAAGGTATGGGTTCTCTTCATTTTCTTTTACTGGATTGATGCTTTTGGAAACTCATGTATGGTCCAATCTGAAAGGTGATCAGGTTGATTTGCATATAGTATTCTGCATTTCATTCACTATGGTGTGAAATGATTAGTATTCTGCATTTCATTCCACTTTCAAGAGGCATGATACTTATTGTGGGCAATTGTTACACTTGATGAAAGATTACTGGGCATCTTTGAATTGTTATAAAAGCATTAAAGTGTTGACAGAATAGGGGGCATTTTTTCTTAATTGCTTTTTTAGGTTTAATAGTGGCTTATTTGGGATTGGTTTGGATGTCACATGCATCCAACATTTACTTTTGGTCTTTGCATTGTTACTAATTTGTTAAAACAATCTATTGTCTTTTATTGTCCTGGTGGTAAGACATTTTAGATTGCTGAGAAAGACATGTTTTCTTTAACTTCTCAAGATTAAAGGTTTTCTTTTTCTTTTTTTTGTTGTTTTGTTTTTAACTTTTTTTGTACAACTTGGAATTTGTCAATCATATTATGAAATGGTTAAACTTCTAATTTTTCTAAGAAAAGAATTTAATTCTGCATAATCTCCCTCAAATATTCACCAAACTGTTGTTCCTTTCAGCAAACTTTTGTATTATCCTTGACCATATCTTAGGCAGTCATGGTCATTCCCTCTGAGGTTGATGCGCAGATCTGCATCTTGATGAATTTATATTTGTTCTTTATGTTTGAAAGACTAGAAGTGCTATATGATGCTCCTCGTTCAGTTTTTTTGTGCTTTTTATAGATGAATTTTTAACATTTCATAAATCACTTGCCAGGGATCGTATCAAGTGGCAAAATGGAATGGCACTAAGGTCTCTGTAAAGATACTAGATAAGGAAAGCTATTCAGACCCTGAAAGCATGTACGCACTTATCTTGTTTTCTTTCAGATATGTGTTTGACTCATGTGAATGACAGCATACATATGTCCTTTCCTTTCTGACATCAGTCATTTACACTTATGATGTTACTTTTATAGAGTTTATTACATATTTTATTTGGTTACCATATATTTCTTCTTTTTTTGAGAGCTGTATGATTTTTCCAAATCTTGTGAAAGGGATGATAGGATTTTCTTTGTTTACCAACTTTGTTGCACGATCTAACACGAAAGTATATTCATATCTCTTCCCTTAACAGAAATGCTTTCAAACACGAGCTAACTTTACTAGAAAAAGTTCGACATCCAAATGTGGTTCAATTTGTTGGAGCTGTTACACAAAATATTCCCATGATGATTGTTTCAGAGTATCATTCAAATGTAAGCATATCTCTCTCTCTTCCGCTCCCTACCAGCCCCTTGACTATCTTGTCTGTATTTTGTTCTGTCAATTTGTCCGTTTATCTGTATATATGCATGCTTCTATGTTCAATTATGATACAAGATAAACACACTGCTTGTCCCTTTAGAGATAACAGAGGAAAAAGTGGGATGACTAGAGAATGAAGATTTCCTCAAAGGCCTAGAAATTTTCTCCCATATTGTTTAGGTGGTGTCAAAATATAAAATGCATAAGCAGAAAAATTAATAGGTAAGGGAAAAAGAGTAGGATGTATGTCATTTTGCAACCAAGACCACTATGTATTGCATGTGTGGAGAAACAATGCATTGAGTAAAGACTTACCCATTTCCTGGAGTGTTTCTTAATGAATGAACTTAACCTCACGACCATCTTAAATCATTTGTGGATACAACTTTGTTTTCTTTCTCCTGCAGTTCTATAGTGGAGCTTCTGATATTTCAACCTTATTCCACATAGTTTTCATTCAGTTTAGTTTTACATATTCTGGAGATGGTATGTACTTAAAATATTCTGGCATGGTTTCTGTATTTGGTAATTAAAATGTTTTCTACACTAGGAATTGTTTAGCGGCATAATTTGCTTTGTCTAGAGAAAGTCTTTAGTGTTTTACTCACCACTTTAACATTACTATGGTGATGATCCTTATTTCAGGGTGACTTGGGAAGCTATCTTCAAAAGAAAGGGCGTCTATCACCATCCAAAGCTTTAAAATTTGCTCTTGACATTGCCAGGCATGTGTTTTTTTTGTAATATTCTCTATATTATCACTTTAATCATCATAAGTTCTATTTTTGGCCTATGCAAAACTCAAACGTTAATGTGCTGAATATGCTTCTTGTACTTCTATCCTACATTTTCCTTTATTTAATAATGCATGGAACTGCTTCTAGTCATTCATTTCTCCTGGTTCTTCACTTTTTGACTATCATTTTCTTGATATCAGGGGAATGAATTACCTTCATGAATGTAAACCAGATCCTATCATTCACTGCGATTTAAAGCCAAAGTAAGGCAACCACTGTAGAAGTTGATATAATGCTTGCAGAAATTGCAAGTCGAATTTTTTTTTAATGTACTTGTTGTGATGTACTGTTCTTTAATATTTGAAATTTTGGTAAGGTGCCAGAAATGTTTTGCTGGATAATGGAGGTCAGTTGAAGGTAGCTGGATTTGGTTTGTTAAGATTGTCAAAAATATCACCTGACAAGGCAAAATTAGCACATCCAGAGGCTCAAGTTGATCCATCAAGTGCGTTTGTTACCAAAAATGTTTCCTCTGGATGTTCAATATAAGAATGATACATGTATTCTTTATGCTATTGGTAAAACTGTGACTAATGATTCGGTTTTTCTGGTTGTAGATATATATGTGGCACCTGAGATTTATAAAAATGTGATATTTGATCGAAGTGTTGATGCATATTCTTTCGGTGTTATGCTATATGAGGTACATGGTCTCTCAAAATTTTGTTGTCGACTAATGCAAATGTTACTTTCTGGCTAAAGGCAGTTTAATTGTTTTTGAGAGTTTCATTCCTTGTTTTTCTTGCTGACATCTTTCAGATAGTGGATGTGTTGGATTTTTCTAAAAAAGATGCTCACCTGTTTCCACCATTGTGATAATTTCCTCTGTAGCTCTGTGTGTGTGTGTGTGTGGGTGAGAGTGAGTGAGAATAAGTCAATGTGGGGATTTTCTGGGGAGGGGGTTTAGGGAAGTAATTATTCGGGCAAAAGGTGCTTTTTAGTTTGATAGTAGGTATTAACCATTTTCTGTTTTGTTCTTTTGTGAATTCAGATGATTGAAGGAGTAGTGCCTTTTCATCCTAAGCCTGCCGAAGAGGCTGTGAAATTGATGTGTTTAGAAGAAAAGAGACCACAATTCAAGACCAAATCAAGAAGTTATCCTCCAGACTTAAGAGAGTAAGTTTGGGATTTGAGATGAAGAAGAGACTTTCCTTGCTTTCTAGCTTCAAGTTCATTGAATTAGCGACAGGGTCATTTTTCTTTGTGCGTGCGTGTGTGCATGTTTGTTTTGTCTTCCTTACAAATTTAATTGGAAAGAAAAACCCAGGTTTGTTTTTTATCTCTCTTCTCACAAGAAAAAAGTGCAGTGCATCCTATGGCTTATCTTGTGTCAAACAATATATTTACAAATATTCTAAGCTTTACTGCCATTGTAATATATGGACAGGCTGATTGAAGAATGCTGGGATCAAGAACCTGTTGTTAGACCAACCTTTTCAGAGATCATTGTACGATTAGACAAAATAGTTGCCAACGGCTCAAAACAAGGGTGGTGGAAAGACACTTTCAAGCTTCCTTGGTATGCTTCTATCACTATTTTTTTTGTTTAGGGTTGGTTTGTATATGTTACATGTGAATGAAATGTTATTGGAGTTCCTCGAAGTATCATGACCATACACCATGTATTAGCTAAGGCTTTTAATTTGAGCTCGAGTTTATCTTTTGCCCCTTAAAAAAAAATTCAAGGATGTTCTAAATTGAATTTCTGATTAAGATACCTTCTGATTTAGTAAAAGAATTAGAAATAAATGACTTGAAATGTTAAGCTGTCCATTCATTGTTAGTATGATGGAATGGATTATTTACTCCAGCAGCAAGTTTCAATGTCATTTTTGTTTTTCATACAAGAAAAGTTAGAGGAGGTAGTTAGATATCACAGATTGGAACACTTAGGACTAACTTCATTATGCCAGATTTGAAGTGATTTTAACATATGTGGACCCCAATTTCCATGCGTGTGCTTATAATAGTGTGAGACGTTCAATTTGCATAAACAGAAGTGTTCTCACACATACATATATATATATATATATATATATGTTCTAAACGAGAAGTTCAACTTTGCATATACACATATACACACACCTTGTTAACAAGCAAAGGGTGAATGGAGATAACTTGTTTTGTTTTATCAAAGAGTTTGTTTCGAACACAGGAACTGCTTATTCCTTGCTGATTGTTGTGTGGCTATGTGCTTACCAGACTGCCAAAATGCAGAATGGCAAAAGAAGAGAAAGGGGCTTTTATGGTTTTTGTTTTTCATCATATATCTAAGGGATATTAACCTGAATCTGTTACTTACCTCTAGCGACCAGATAGCCTAGATAAAAAATCTTGTACTAAGAAATGGAATTTTTTAGGTGGTTAATTACTAAGAACATTTGATTAATAATAGTAATATGTTTTGCTCAAATATAATGAAATTCAGTTTTAAAGCATTATTATATGCATAGTGAAAGATTTTTAGTAGAGTTCATCCTCGCAAATCTTATTATTTCAAAATTTTGAAGTTTGCCTTTTAATCTAATGCATTACATCTTACATGTTATTTTTTGCAGGAAATAAGAGAGGGTTCAGTTCTGTTCAATTTGTTCGAAAAAGAGAAAATATGATGAAGATTTTGAGGGAGGTTTCGATCTCGAGTTTTTGTTGCTTCATCTTAAAAATTGTATGTTACAAAAACCGAGTTAACAAAGTATAAAATCATGTTGAAATAAAGCAAAAGAGTGATCTTTCCTCTCTATTTCTTCTATCTAAAAATTGAAACAGTTTGTTTCCTTGTTATGTATAATGTGTAAAAAAGCTTACAAATGAAAAATTATAAATCAGAAGAATTAATGTACTTGTACATTTGGTGAACTTGACAATAAAATTGTTGTTTCAGTTTTGAAATTAAAAATTTCAATAATTTTTTTTAAAATTTTAATATTTTTTTGTCCCTCCAAATTTAAAATATATATTATTTTATTTGTCTTTGATTTTAATTTTTTTCCCACCAAATTTTAAAAGTATATTATTTTATTTATCTTGTTGATAAAAAAAATAGAAAAAGGTCCACATTTCATAAAACAGCCCAACTAGTCAAGATTAAAAAGTCAAAACAAATCAAATCTTACTGTAACAGAGTAACTTTCCTTGTCCGCAGAGTAACGGTCGTTGTACCCTTTTAAACCCTCCCACTCCCTGTCCTTTAAACCCTCCCAGTCTTAAACCTTCCTGCGTGTTCAACTTTACCTTTTTCTTCTTTGATTTTTTTCTTTCATTTTATAAGTTCAAAATTTTTTTATCCATTAAAAAAATATTCTCTCTCAGTTCTCGTCTACACACTGTAAGTAACATGACTTTTTATTCAACAATTTATTTAATTTTTTTTGGTTATCCTTGAATTTTGCTACTTCAAATTTTATTTTACTGTAATGTTTGTTTTACTTAAGTTTTTTGGTCAATATCAAATATATATTTGCTTTTGCATTTTTTGGTTTTCAAGTTTCTGAAATGATTCTTTTAGTTGTTAATTTCGCTACATTTTCTTTGACTTCTTATTTTTTGATTCTTGTATTTTATTACTTCAAATTTTTTGATCCATAATAAATGTTCTTTTTCAGTTCTCACCCACAAACCTTAAATAACATGCTTTTTATTCAAGAATTTATTTAACTTTTTGGTTATTCTTGAATTTTGCTGTTTCAAATTTTATTATAATGTTTGTTTTTTTTTATTAATTTTTTTACTCAAAACTAAAAATTAATTATAATTATCGAATATATATTCTCTTTTGCATTTTTTTGTTGTCAAGGTTCTTTTTAAGTGGAGTGAAAATGGATGTTAAGTATTGTTTGAAATGAATTTTGAACAAATTTTATGAACTGCTTGTAAATTTTTTAATAAAATTTCTTGTTTTCGCTTTTCTTTTATGAGAAACAGATGCTTTGAATTTTCCTCTTTTTTTTTTTTTTTCAGTATTTTTATAGCTGCATACTTTCTTTCTGTCTTTTTTCTTTTAATTTTTAATTTTTTTCAAAAAAAATTTCATTTGAATTTATTTGTTAATTTTTGACTTGAACAAAATTAAAAAAAATCTAATTTTACTTAACTAGCTCCTAATGTGATGCAATTGAAGATAATTTTTCTTTATTTGAAATGTTATCTTCATCAGGTTAATAGAGTGGTTGTTGCAGAAACGTGAATGTGCTCTGTTGTTGACAATAAAAAAATTGATATTGATAATGGCTTCTAGAACGATTTTAATAAGGAAGAGATTTATTTCTGATTACCTGAATGGCTTTTCATTCTCAGTCCAGACCTCACTGTGTCATGGCCATCCTACTCATAAGTTGAAATCATGTAGTTTTGAAGATTTTAATCGTGTAAAAAAATCAGATGTAAATTCTCTTACCAAACAGGATTTAGTAGGTTTTTTGGGGTTAGAATTCTCTAGATGCTCAGTTTTGTGTCCTGGAAGTGCAAGATTTCAATTCAATTCTCCATTAAGTGTCATGTCATATTCTGTTCGTCATTCTTCGACGGCTACTGCTAAGCAACCCGAACGAGATAATGAGGGAAATGAAGAATTGGTCTCTAAAAAGAGAAAGGAAGCATCTGCAGAAGAATGTGATCAAGCTGTTGAAGGTTTGAGTACCGTTAAAGCCAAAGTGAAAGCCAAACAGTTAAAAGATTTTCAAAAGGTTGCCAAATCCATTTTGCAAAAAATATGGGTTACAACAATTGGGATTGGTCCTTCTTTAAGAGCTGTAGCTTATATGAGCAGGTCAAACTTTATTCTTTTAATTATTAAGGTTTTTAATAAATCAGTTACATGATTTGAATTGATTTTTGATGTATTGTATATTTAATATTCTATTTCTTTTTATAGGGAGGATTGGGCAAAGAAACTTGTTCTTTGGAAACACGAAATTCGTTCTACTTTGCAACATTATTGGTTGGGTTTTAAGCTACTTGGGGTTGATGTGAGGATCAGCTCAAGATTGCTGCTAAAGCTTGCGGGTGGTAGAAGTTTATCTAGAAGGGAGAGGCAACAGCTGACTCGAACTACTGCTGATATCTTTAGGCTAGTCCCATTTGCAGTTTTTATCATAGTCCCATTCATGGAATTTCTTCTGCCTGTTTTTCTAAAACTGTTCCCCAACATGTTGCCATTGACTTTTCAAGACAAGATGAAAGAGCAGGTATATAGGCATTCTTTTTAGAATATCTCCTGTTAAGGCAGGAAGCTTTGAAGTTAGGTTTCTCCTTTATACATGCATGATAAAGTGGGTGAAAATGAGCCAGCATTTTCTTTGTCAGCCTTAAACTGATATATTTTTATTCGTTTGGTTTTCTTTCCAAACAACAAGAGTTTTCTTTCACCATAATTTTATTACGATTGCATATGTGAATAAATTTGTGTTAAATTTTCTGAAAACATTTTATGCAAAAAAGGGCTGGTGGATATCAATACTTGCTTGAGCTCATATATGTGAACAAAATTACTAAAATTTGTGTTCACCTTGTTTTAAGCTTCATATATAGATCAGAATATGAGTTTTTAGCCAGTGGGATGTTAAATTACCTTGCTTAGGAGAAAATGGAGAAATAGAGAAAAGAAGCATAGGAAAAAGAATCAATAACATAAAACGTCTGAGATTATAATATTAAGTATTAACTGATAATATGTATGGACCTATTGCTGATAATTTGAAGCCGAGAGATATAAATAGATAGGCATTGGCCCTGCTACATAAATCAGGAATATTAAGGTCTCTTTACATATTTTTTGCCTTTATTTACGAGGTAATCTGCAAAATATATATTTTTGAGAGAGGATCATTATCTAGGCAATTGAAGGATTTGTGGTATTTCTGTTATGTCAAACATTAGGCTGGGTTCTGATTTTGGGGTAGTATTATTGAATGAGTGCTGTAGGCGTCTTACTTTCCTTGTAAGTATCCTAGTTTGTTGTTTCTTTTTCTAGTTGTTCTAATAACAGTTACTTTTTTTCTTATATTCACCAGTTTCCCTTGATAGAAACTGGACCAAATCTTTCTTCTTCGTTTATAAATATTTTATTAATCAAAGTTATTGGATAAATAAGATTTCTCTGTGTGTAAGGGCGTGCAAGCACACTTGCTTGTGTCTATGGAATGTGCACTTGTTTGGACCTATGTGTATGCGTATGAGGAGGCAGATTTTTGGTGTTAACTGTGCAAAGTGTGTGTGTGGCTGTGGCATGCCCCTGCTCTCCTCCCTTTCCTTTTTTTTTTTCCAAGGCATGTCTTCTTACTTACTGAACATGTAGGAAGCACTGAAAAGGAGGCTTCATGCAAGAATAGAATATGCCAAGTTTCTTCAGGATACAGTCAAAGAAATGGCAAAGGAGGTTCAAAATTCTAGGAGTGAAGAAATTAAGCAGACTGCTGAAGATCTTGATGAATTTTTGAACAGGGTAAGATACTATCTCATCTATGATTTTTCTTGTCTCTTTTCCTTGTTTCCATTATTTAACTTTAGCAATTGCATTCTTGATATTTTGCAGGTCAGAAGGGGTGCCGTTGTATCCAATGATGAGATTCTTGGCTTTGCCAAGCTGTTTAATGATGAACTCACTCTGGATAATATCAGCAGGTTGGTCTCCATTTAAATGTTCTTGTATTTGAAAGCTTTTGACTAATTAATTTAAATTGAATTGTTGATTCAGAAAAGTTGTGCTATTTTATTTCATGTTCTTGTTTTTTTCTTCTGCCAGGCCCCGATTGGTAAATATGTGCAAATATATGGGAATCAGCCCTTTTGGAACAGATGCATATTTGCGTTATATGCTTCGGAAGAGACTCCGATGGTAAAACTTGTTTATCCAATCTGAGCTAATTTAAGTGTTACATGCCTTGTTTTGGCAGAACATGCCAATGTAGTTGGATGTATTCGAGAGTAGTGAATGAATTCTTCCAGATCTTCTCCATTGAACTTGTGTTTTATCGTGGTTGCTTGGGCAGATTAATTTCAACTGAGGTTATTTGACTTTATCATTTATGAACTCATGATAACATCTTGGCTTTGGAGAGGAATCTCGTTATTGTGTGATTTCTGGTTCCTTTTTCACTTGTAAAGTTTAAATATAATCAAGTTACCCCTTCAAGCATAACTTGTGTTGCATTTTAAAACCACGTGGTTTCATGGTATGAGTATTCCCTTAGGCTCCGTTTGATTGGTGCTTTTGCTTTTTGCTTTTTGTAATAAGAAAGTGAAAAGCAAAAAATCCCAAATGAACCAAAATAAGAGGAGTTATGAGTCTTGTTGAAATTTGGGTTTGATTTTCTTGGTATGGTATTCTTGAAATCTGGTTTTCTTTCTAGCGGAGTTTAGTTGAAGCTATTTAGTTTCTTTAGCTTTTCTTCACTTTAATATTTGGGACCCAACTAAGCTCTCTTTTTAAAATCCTTTCTCCGTCTATCTCATCCCTTTGCTTTTTCAGTAATTTTGAAGTCATTGTGAATGTTGTTATTGTTACTATTTTCTTATTGTTATTATTTATGTTTTAGGATTAAGAAGGATGACAAGTTGATTCAAGTGGAGGGCGTGGAGTCCCTATCAGAAGCTGAACTTCGTGAAGATTGTAGGAAGCGAGGCATGCTTGGAGTGCTCTCAGTAGAAGAATTGCGTCAACAGGTGTTTTGTTTTTAATTTTTAAGTGCTTATTTACTTTTACCTTTGCCAATTAAGTCTTGAGATTCTGCAATCTCTATCTGCACCTTATTTGCAATGATAAGTTGTTGATCAGATATTCTATGGTCTCATGTGTTGATAGGCTTCTGAATTTGCTTATTTTCACTTTTGGTATCACCATTATTTATATTTTTTTTATGTTGTATGGTCCGGTTATGACAATTGTACAAACATACCCTACTCCAAAACCCTACCATGCCAAAACCATCCACATGAAAGAATATTAAAAAAAAAGGGATTTAATTATGCTGTATTGATTTAATTCTATTGGAACAATCTTTTTTTTTTTTTTTTTCTGATTTGGTGCGTTTAGATGCTCGGATGAGATGATTTTTTCAAAAGAATTGTTTTATCTTTATTTTTTAAATTGTCTTGGAGGGACTTGTTAGTGTTTCTTCTATTTATTGGTTATGTAATTAATTGCAATATCACGTACATTTTTATGTGACTCCTTAACAAGGCTAACATCTGCCTGCAGCTTCGGGATTGGCTGGATTTGTCTCTCAATCACTCAGTCCCATCTTCCCTTTTGATCCTTTCCAGGTGATTTGAAGTTTTGTTTTATGTTTTCTTTCTTCCCATGTTTTGTTGGTTACTGAAGTTCATCAGTTGACGCACGTGTTTACCTTTTCTTCATCAGATCTGAATCCATATTATTCTGATTTGATACCCTCTGAAGGGCCTTCATTGTATCAGGAAAGCTGAAGCCAGAAGATGTTGTTCGAGCTACCCTTTCTTCTCTACCTGATGAAGTTGTGGATACCGTTGGTGTTACAGCTTTACCATCTGAAGATTCTGTTTCAGAAAGGAGAAGGAAGCTGGAGTACCTTGAGATGCAGGAAGAACTGATCAAGGTTGAAAAAGGAAGATGGTTTTTTTTTTTTTTTTTATATATATTATTGCCATATAATAGCCTCCTCTACTGTAGGGTGCGTACCATTGGGGCCTCCTATGGGGCTAAGTTGGTCCTGCTTTTTGTGAAATAGTTGGGTATAATCTTAATGTCCTGTAAATAGAGGCCTCAACTCTTAAAGTTTTCTGCTTAGGCTTTAGAAATGAGCCTAAAAGCAGCTTTCCGGATCTTGAGCACTTCTTTTGAATTGCCTTGTTCTAAATTGGTACCTTTGTAGAAGGAGAAAGAGAAAGAAGAAGAAGAGCTGGCAAGGGTGAAGGAATCTAAAGCTAGTGAAGAGGATGTGGCATTGAAAGAGATGACTATCCCAACGGCTAGAGAAGCACAAGAACAGGCTATAGCAAGAACATTGGAAAAGCAAGAGCAGCTTTGTGAACTCAGTCGTGCATTGGCTGTTTTAGCTTCAGCATCTGTAAGGACTTGATTTTAAGATTCTCTTCAGTGGCTGTCATTCTGTCAATTCTATTCTTTCTATTGTTTTCTTCCTAGCATTGCCTCTTGCAATGTTGATTTGACTTACTTTGTTCCTAATATGTAGTCTGTGAGCCGAGAGCGTGAAGCGTTCCTGGGTCTTGTCAATAAGGAGGTATGTTATAAACTTGGATAGCATTTTATTTGGTCGTAGTGAAGAAATCTGGGTGCATGACGTTCATATTTTACATTTAACTAGTTATTGGCAGAAGTCAATGAAGCAAGTTTAAAAATAAGACATAGTTTTTGTGCAATGTCCTTATGGTATTCTTAACTTGGAAAAATCATTAAAGAAATGATAAATCTGCTAGTTCTGTTCCTTTTTATTTTATGTTGATGTTGGGTTTTTCCAATGTTGCCAGATAGAACTTTATAATAGCATGGTAGAGAAAGAGGGTGTAGATGGTGAAAAGGATGCCATTAAGGCATATAGAGCTACAAGAGAGGAAGGTGACCATTCTAGTGAAGCGTCTGAAAGTGATGAGGTTTCTTTGGCACTTACTGAAAAGGTAAGACTCATGGGAACTAAGTTTTGTTGCAGTTTCTCTATTTCTTATATTGTTATAGAAAGCAAAGCATTTACCATTCTCGTCACTTGTTAGGTTGATGCCATGCTCCAAAATCTTGAGAAGGAAATTGATGATGTAGATACAAAAATTGGTGATCGTTGGCGATTACTTGACAGGTGCAAATTTGTTTTGGATTGTTTCCTTTTCTCCTGTCTTGGCTTTGTACTATGATGCTTGCAAATAGTGTGATGTTTTGTTATCATAATGTTATGTTTTGTTATTGAAAAAGATTAATGGAGTTAGGTGTTGTTATTCATATCAACTGTCACATGGGAACAGTTACCGGCATCAAGGACGGGGTGACCCTAAACCCATACTTGATTAAATAATATTAGCTGAAGTCATCTTGAAAAGCTCATGGACTGATCGTAAGAAACAGTGTCATGCAATTTTTGCTGATCTTGGCATTTGGTGTATGTAATCAAATATGTGAAAAATGTTCTCTGTCTGCAGAGATTATGATGGGAAAGTCACTCCTGAGGAGGTGGCTGCCGCTGCTATATACTTGAAGGATACACTTGGCAAGGCGGGTGTGCAAGAGCTCATCAGCAATCTTTCCAAAGATACAGGTCAGCTAAAACAATTTTCCTTCTTCATGGTCAATCACTTGATTTATTTGTTCACAAGACGGACTATATGCTCTCATCGTTTCAATTTAATAGATGGTAAAATTCTCGTGGAAGACATTGTCAAATTGGGCAGTCAGACAGAAGATGACAATAGTACCGAGGAGGCGAGAATACAGAGATTATAGTCTTTTTTCGACTTTCATTTAATTTTTTATTTCTCCTTAATACATTTTGTAGTTAGCATTCTAGTTGGTCCAATGCATCTCTTGGCACAATCTTTGACATTGTTCAAATGTTTATAAATAAAGATGGAAATAGATGCTATTTACATCTAAGTTGAGCTACAAATTCATCTATATTCTTGTCTGAGCTTCCCCCTTCATTGACTGCCTGTACGGCCAGTTTCTTCCACTTATCTGAATTCCATTTTATAGCTTTACTTTTATCTCCTCCCATGATTTCCCTTATGCACCGTTCTATCTCTTCCTTTGTGATGATTCCTTTGTCATCCATCCGAGCTCTTATTCCCACCTGCCATACATCGGCAACAAGTTTGGCATTTGTTGTTTGATCTGAAAATTGTGGCACTGCTACCATAGGCACCCCCAAGCTTAATGCCTCCAGTGTCGAGTTCCATCCGCAATGAGTCATGAAGCAACCGACTGCCTTATGAGCTAAGACTTCTAATTGAGGACTCCAAGACACTACCAGCCCTTTCTCTGAACTCTCTTCTAAGAAGTTGGCAGGAAGCTTTTTCTTCTCAGTTTCTCTAACTACCCACAGGAAGTAGCTGTTGCTTCCCTTTAGACCTAATGCTAGATCTTTCATTTGCTCCTCTCCTAGGGCCGCCAAGCTTCCGAATGATACGTAAACAACTGAGCCTGTTTCCTTAGAGTTTAACCAGTTATTGCATATGTCGATCTCAGGCTTGAAGAGGTGTATGCCGTAATCCTTGTCATCCTCCAGCCGTTTGTCTAGGTACTTTGATGGAATTGTAGGTCCAATTGTCTTGATTGACCTCAGGCTTCCCATCCAGCTCAGTACCTGCTCGGAGTTATCAACAAATTTGGGGTTAAACCACACATGAAGTTACAAAATTCACTTGTTTAGTTGGCAAACGAGCATATTTTTAACTTATATCAGAAATCAGGATGCATGTATGTACCTCCTCTTCTAAGCTAGTGAAAGTATTAACCAAAACCCAGTCAGCTTTTCTGAAGTTTAAGAACTGATTCACTGACAGGTGTGTTAAGGCTGGATAGGCTCCTATGTCATAAACAAAAGTTGGCAGGTCGTATTCTTCAAGTAGTGGCAAGCCAACAATCGAGAAAGAGGACTGAGCAGCAAGTGGAACCTTGAGCAATCCTTCATGGACGTTGTAGAAGATGGTATTGACCGCACACGATTGAGTGAAGAATGCAGCTCCATGGAGGCCTTGCTGTTTGGCTATGTCGAGTGCCCATGGGATGACTGAGTCGTAAATTAGGCAACTGACTGAGTGGTTAGACTTAGACATGCCTAGTTTAGCAATGATCTGAGGTAGTCTTAGTGTCACAACTGCTTTGAAACGCTCTAGATATGCATCAGGACTTTCTACTAGTAAATTGTCTGCTTCAAGATCATCAGAAATAGGCTCAAGTTTGACAGGACCGTCCTGCACTGCCAAAGGCTTATTGCCAGTGAAGGTAAGTAGTGTGACTTCCAGACCCTTGGAAACCAGGCGTTTTGAGAACTGTAGCATTGGGTTAACGTGACCTTGGACTGGGAAAGGCAATACCAGAACCTGGGTTTCACAAACATTTTCTTGTTTCTTCATTTTACCTCCTCAATGATCTGATGAACTACTGATTCCCCTCTGTTAAAAACAAGAAATTTATGCGTCGTGGAAGCCTAGCACACCACAAAAAATTGGTGGAAATCAAGAAATCTGATGGTATACACCATGCATCTTCTCCTGCATTAAATTATTGATGCTTGGTTATTGAAATGTCGTTTCATGATCATTTATCTTTGGTCTTTGATAGTACATTCATTTACAAAATGCATGGCCCAGCCCAGTTTGGTCATATCACTGTTACGTACTTCCATGCAATATGTTTGTGGTCATTGCATTTTCCATTATCTTTGTTCCATTATTGTCCTCAATAAGAAACAAATAATTAGCTGGACTTGGACTGCCTTTTGAAACGCTTTTGAAATCAATAATAGAAAGTGCTTATTTCAAGTCACGCAGATTGTTGTACCTATTTACTAGATTAACACTTATTATTATTTAATTATTAACTGTCACGTCACTATAAATGATAATAAATATCTAGATTTTTCCTTATAAAATAAACTCGTCACTTACAAAGGAGAGATTTATCCAACACTTCCACAAGCATCATTTTAAAACAATATAATTGGCTTACAAGAGAATAGACTTACAATTTATTAGAAATTATTAAATATAATTTATGTGTGTATGAAATTATTAAATATAATTTATAATTATTTACATAAATTTTTTAAATTTTATGTAAATTTATTATTAATTATTAATTATTTCGAATATATCATTATTTTTTTATATATAAAATAAAAAAAAAAGTTTATTGTGATTTTTTTTTCGTAACTTAATGATTAAAAACCGAATTAAAAATTGTGTAGGCATAGATTTAACTCCGTCGTTCCCTTTGTAAAGGCACTAATTTTTTTTTATAAAAAAAAAAGTATTTTATTGTCTTTTTTTTTTTTTTACTTTAAATAATCAAACGTTCACTTGTCTCATTCTTTCTCTCACGTTTTAATTTTTTTTCTTTTTTTTTTTTTTGAAATTTTATATTAATAATAAATTATCTATTATTCAAGTATTTCACCAAATAATGGGTGTGCATAAAGCTAATTGTATATAATGTATTTGACTAAATTTAAAATTATCAACGAAGAACCAATAAAACTAGAAAATTTCAAAATAAATTAACTAAATTAATAAAAAATAAAAATAAGATTTTTTTGGCCCTTTTTTAAATATATAATGCATCTTTATGATAATCACATAATATTAAGTTAATTTCCCCTTTAATTAATAAATTTATCAAATTATTTAATTAATTTTTTAAAACAACCAAAACGCAAACTATATTGTCGCTTTGTCCAAGTGGTTTAGTCAGCCATGAACAGTTCTGCCCCTGCGAAAGTTCTATTTTTTTTCCCCAATTTCTCTATTTTTAATTATATCGTCCATCTTTGGGTCAATGGTAATCAATCAAGTTTAGTGAGTCTGAAACTTAAAAGAGTGCCTTTTGCTTTTGGAATTGCCTCATTTTCATTTGCACAATGGCAATTTTGAGGGTTTTATGTATATATTTGCTTGGCGATCACAATTAAGGTGCGATCTCTTTTCTCCTTATTTTTGATTTGGGTTTTAGGGTTTTTGTTCATCGCTTATTTCAGCTTTTGCTCTTCTTTTCTCTGTTTGTTAAAGTTGGAAGTTGAATTCTTTATCAATCTGCTAAAACAAATTTAAAAGAAAAGTTTGTTTGTTTGGTGGAAGAGAAAGAGTGGGAAAATTTCTGCCTTTGATTTTGATGTAAGTTGAAAGGGCTAAGAAATTGGGTGTGTTTTGGAATTTAATTATCATCCCGATATCAATTATTTGCTAATTGCTCAAATGTTAAATTAGCTTAATTGCTTCTGCTTACTATTATGAAATGAATTTACCCATCTCAATTTTCGCAGGTTTGTTCAGTTCTCATACATGGACTTTGCTTCATTTCAACTAATTTATTGATTGACACTCTCCCTTGTAGTTTTCGCTTTCGATTTTCGATAATAACAGCAAATGGATAACTTTGACCAGAAGCTTGGTCCAGGTAATCTCTCTTTTCTTTGCAACCAAATAAAGAATACCTTTGTTTTGTTCGTAATTTCGATTCTGTTCCCACTTGTTTACTAAGAGTGCTCTTTTCATTGCCTTTATTTATTTTCCCTTGTATTTTGAAACATTTCTCATCAATTCTCTCAACTGCAGATTTTTTCAAGAATCTCACAGGGGAAGCCATTGCCCCGTTAAACGTGGTTCATGAAGAAATATATGAAAGCTCGTCAAAGCGACCAAAAACAACATCTAAGGTCTGGGACGTTTTTGAGAAGCTTCCAGCACAGCAAGGAGATTCCAAAGCTATATGTAAGTTATGCAGGAGGATATATACTGCTAAAACCACTAGTGGTACTTCTCACTTGAGACGTCATATTGAAGCATGTGTTAAACGCGGTAATCATGATCTAGATCACCGCTCGATAGAAGCATGCTTTAAACCTGTTAACCGTGATGCTAATCGCCTCACTCTTTCGCATGACACCTTGATTGCTGCTACTACGTCCTTAAAGAGCTATAAATTAGATGTGGATGAGATTCGTCAGGCAATTGCAATGATGATCATTGTTGATGAACAACCATTCAGAATGGTTGAAGATGCAGGTTTTAGACGTTTATTGAGTGCTGCATGTCCTGAATTTCCGGTGCTGACTACGAAGTCTATTAAAAGTGATATAATTTCCATTTATGTGAAGGAGAGAGAGAATATCCGTGAATTGCTAGCAACATGTCCTGGTCGGATTTGTTTGACATCCAGTACATGGAAATCCAATTGTGATGATCATTTTAATTGTGTCACTGCACACTTCATTGATCATGAATGGAGATTGCAGAAGAGGATTTTAAGTTTCAAGCTTATACCTCCTCCATATGATAGCTTGTCTGTTGCAGATGAGATAGCTTTGTGTATGGTTCAATGGAACATTGAACACAAGGTGTTCAGCGTTACTCTGGAGAACTTGTCGAGTGATGATTGTGTGGCTAACATGCTTAAACCACGTCTTGATGCGAAAAAGTACCTCCCTTGTAAGGGTGCATTTTTTCATATGAGTTGTTTCTTTCGCATTTTGAATTTGATTGTGGAATCTGGTTTCAACCTGGTTATTGATATCATTGGAAAACTTAGACTCGGTATTAAGTACGTGCAGCAATCCCCCCATCGGAAGAAGAACTTTTACATAATTGCTAAGACATTGAATTTGGATACTCAAAGAAAGTTGTGTCTTGATTCTCCTACTAGGTGGAATTCCACATATAACATGATAGAAGTTGCTTTGTGTTATAAGAATGCATTTGTGTACTCGGCAGAACAGGACAAAAACTTTATACACAAATTATCAGAAGATGAGTGGGAAAAGTTGAGTGTGTTATACAAATTTCTGAAAGTCTTTTTCGAGGTGACATGTTTATTTTTTAGAAACAGACAGCCAACTTCAAATTTATATTTCAAACCCGTGTGGAAAGTTCATAGTCGCTTGTTTGATATGGTTAGAGGTCCAGAAAATTTTATGACTTTCTTGGTCAAGGAAACGCACACTAAATTGAACCAATACTGGTCAGAGTATAACTTGATCTTGTCATGCGCTGCAATCTTGGATCCTAGGTATAAGATTAAGTTTGTTGAATATTGTTACACCAAACTGTACGGTAGTGGTGCTCAGAAATATGTTAGTATAAGTGTTAACACTTTGAATGGCCTGTTTGGTGAATACATGCAAAATTCTGCCTGCCCTTCTCGTACTGCTGTGTTATCAGTTGCTACCAGTAAAATCTCCAATGATAAAGATGATAATGACGGGTTTGAAGATTATGAAACCTTTCAAAGTGCCAGATTTCGAACTCAAGTGGAGAAGTCTCAACTTGATCTTTATTTAGAAGAACCAAGCCATGACCTAAACAGTGAAATAGATGTCTTAGAGTATTGGACTTTATGTTCCCTGAGGTATCCGGAGCTGTCGAGAATGGCTCGTGATGTTTTAACCATTCCAGTGTCCACTATTGCTTCTGACAGTGCATTTGACATTGGTCCTCAAGTGATTAGCGCTGATCGTAGTTCTTTAAAATCAAAGATGATACAAGCTTTGGTTTGTCTTCAAGATTGGATGCTGGCTTCTGATAGAACAAGTAAGTTGGTTTATTGATTGCATATCATAATTGCTATTGTCCTATGCATAACTGCTTTGTTTAAAATCTCTGTAGGAGCTTCAGGCTCTATGGAAAGCAGAACTGAAGATGATAGCTCCAGTTCTAGTGATGGTGATGATGATTATTAGGTAATTTTTTTTTAATCATATATCTATTGCCATTGTTTTTTTAAATATTTTTCCCCAGTTTAAAAATTTATCGATATTCTTTTGTGTATTGAGGGGAAAAAGAAAGATCATCAGCCCTTTTGTTGGGTCTTGTGTTAGTGGGTGCGTTTTCGTTCTGGTGATGGTTGGTTATATTGTTTCTGAACTTCACGAGTTCTTCAGGGATTATTAGGCCATTCAGTTTCCCTGTGAGCTTTTTCAAATTGTGAAATGCAATTCCTTTTTCATTTTCTGGTTGGTTTGGCCCAGCTCTGTGTGGGACTTGCCAATCAATCTGACCTGAGGGATACAGTTAGGCATGGTGATATAAATGACTTCGAATGTGCTATGTTGCTTCAGGCCTAAACTTCTTTTCAACTAGTTGAGATATTTACGGGGCCGTTTGGTTGATGTCACCTAGTAAGGAATATAAGTTTAGCATCCCTGGATGAAATCGGTGGCCAATTCAGGTTGTACACTAGTGGTTCGATTTTTTGATGATAAATTGGCCAGTCTAGAATACCAAAAATAGAGGAATCCCATTAAGGTGCATGCATAGAGCTATGAACCATATCCTTGGCAAGCCCTGAATTTTAAGTATTAATAACAATGAGTGGGCGGTGGTGCCACCAGCCTTTTAGTTTTATTGGTTATGCAAATTTTGTTTTTTGGTAAATTATTCAGTATTACAACCTATTTGTTTTCACTATTTGCAACATTGCACGCACAGGCTGATCTGTTTAAGTAGCAGTGAAGCCTACTAAGAGTGGTAGGTTTTTGTTTGTTGGCTCTTTGTGATAGCCATCAATGCTATTTTCTGTAGGCAAATTACAAAAAAAAAAAAAAAAAAAGGGAAAAAATGCCTTGTGGTTAGGCACAAGAGAAAATTTCCCTTTGAAGTTGAAAACTAACAGCTAACCTCCCAAAGCTTTATTCATTTAGAAACTTGTTTAACACTATTATAATTTTGCACAATTGTTCATCTCTTTTTAAAAACCAGAAAATGGATTTTTACTGAAAAATAATAAAATCACACAGACCTGGTGCTTGAGCTCAACTGAGCTTGAAAGCCTAAAAACTCAAGCAAACCATGAAGCAGAAATGCCCAAAGCCATCAGAACTAGAAAACTAGGTCAGATTTTGGAAGTGATGCATATTTGTAGGCTTTGCAACGAGAGTCTTGAACTTTTGAGTTCAAATGAGAGATGAATTATGAAATTGGTGTCTGAATAACGGGAAAGAAAACAGAGAACTTTCATTTTATGAATAAAAGAAAAGGAAATATATTAGTGACGGGAAAGAGTACTGATAGAACTCGTTTTTTTTTTTTTTTTTCCATCTTTATAAGCCCACCAATTTCAGGCAACTCAAGGTGAACATCCATGGCATTCTAGTATGTGTATATAAATGAATACTGCATGTGACCAAGAATTTGCATTTAGAATGTTCGAATGCTTACAAGCATGCAGGGTTTTTTAACTTATTTCTTCCTCTTCCATATTATCAGAAGTGTTGCAGAAGAGCTAACTTGCTTCCAGGAAATTTTGAGAAATGGTGAGATTTGATGGACCTTTATATGACTCAGAGTGATAAACAGATGATGGCAGATCAATCATCTCCGGCACAGTGCTTGAAGGCAATGGAGCAATGAGCTCTTCCAAAGGGTCCCTGAAACTCTAAAATTCGATGGATAATTAATGGCATTAACTGCCCAAGATTGAGAGAAGAATGCAGCTCCCTGAATACCTGATTTTGGAGCAACATCTAAAGCCCGTGACATAACTGGAGCATAGACAAGGACTTTCAAAGAAAAGATCAGAGCAATTTATTATTAGCGAGCTTGGCTAGCGTTTGAGAAACTAGTGTTGGTAAAAAGATTGAGATATTCATCCACTCTAGGATTTGCTCATTCAATTTCTTCAAATTATTCAGGCTTTGTGCTGACCCTGAGGCCTTTTGAATCTAAGCACTTGGACAATTGGAGCATTGCATTTATGTGACTTTGTATTGGAAGAGGAAATACCAGCAGGAGTTTTGTCAATTCTTTGCATCCGCTCCACTTCACTCACACTCTCAAATCCCTTTGTGACTTTATTTGTAGCATTTGGGAAGCTTTTGAATGGAATTAATGAATGGACAATAAAGGATAAAATGAATTTTGGTTGATGTACACAAGGGGCAGGCCTCCTTGGCAATTCTGCTCTCCTTCCCGAACACAACATATGAAAGAGACCTGCCTTTGGAAATAAATCTGATAATTTAAACATGACATGAAAATAAAACAGAAAAAATAATGTATGAATTTAGTGTAATCGTATTTTGTGTTTTAATTGTGTTTACATGATTAAGACACGGTATTATTTGTATCATATTTATGTCAAATAGTGATAAAACGTTTAAAATATAATATTATTCATGCAAGTATATATAACATACAAATTATTGAAATTATTTTAATTTATTTTTTAAATAAATTAATAATCGTATTTATTGTATTATTTTGATGTTTAAATAGATTATAAATATTTAATTTTTAATTAATTTTTTGTTTAAATACTAATTAAAATGATATCTTTTAGTTTAAATAAATAGATTAATCATGTCTAATATGTTATTCGTATTAAATTGTGTTAATCATGTCATATCATGTTACTTGAATTGTGTTAAACAAATTAATTTTAAACGTATTAATCATATCGTGTTACATATAATATGTATAATAAATATATTGTATTTATATTTAAATTATTCATATTATTTAAATATTCGTGTTATATTTATATCAAAATTATTCATATTATATTTGAAATTGTGTCTTATACGAAATACGATATAATAATACAAATTGTTAAATTTACTTAAAAACTTGAATTATGTCAGTTCAAAGAAAATAAAATACCGATAAAATTTTGATGTATTATTAATATATAAATTTTATATAAAATTAATAAGATGATATATAAAATTTATATATCAATAATAAATTAAATATAAATTTTAAAAAATATCTGGTATTATTCTATTTTTTTTATAGATATAATTAAAGTTGTATTTTTTAATACATTTTTTGGTAAATAGTTAAGTGATTTTATGAGATGCTTTACTGTGATGCCATTTGTCATAACTATACCAATATGAAAAGGACTAAGGTAAATTTTATTGCAGTACTAGAAAACCAAAACAGCTTAATTATCTAATGTAAATCGACAAATTAAAAAATCTTATTGATAGGGTTTTGATTAAATGATCAAAACTAATAATCGCGATTATAAAAAATATTTTGTAGGAAAAAAAGTTAAAGCTAACCTCATGTTCCAACTCGTAGAAGGTATTAACAAGAATGAAATCTGCTTTGTCTGCATTAGAAAACTGACTCAACACCAACTCAAAGTAAGAAGGATACGACCCTGCAACATAAATGAATGATGGCATGTCTCGAAGCTGAAGCAATGGCAAACCAGGGATGGAGACAGGCACTGATGAAACTGGAAGACTCAGTCGTCCATGGTAAGCATAATAATATATGTAATTAACAACACATGCCTGAGTAAAAAAAGCTGCTCCGATTAAGCCGAATTGCTTTGCTACATCCAAAGCCCATGGAAGGAAAGCATCATATAGTATGCAATCAATAGGATGGGATGAGTTTTTGTATTTTCTGATGAGCTCAAATAGGGTTTTTGATCCAGCAACTTCTAACCTTTTGAGGTAATCGTCGACGCTGTCGGCTTCCGAGAAGCCGCCTTCGTCGCAGCCATCGGATATGGTGTCCATTTCGACGCCCGAGCCAAATGATTCAGGCTTCATGGTTTGGGAGATGAAGAGGGTGGTGGCAAAGGTTGCCTTGAGTCCTTTGGAGGATAAGCGCTTGGAGAATTGGAGCATTGGGTTGATGTGGCCTTGGCTTGGATAAGGAATTGCCAACACATGGGCTCTATAATCCTTTGTCTCCATCTCTTCCTCTCTCTCTCTCTCTCTCGAATTTAATGTATGATCTTCAAGCATATTGGAGTAAGATATTTATAAGTGAAATAAAAAAAATCACAATCTTATAGAAATTTTGAGGTTGAACATCTTCACAAGTTTCAGCCACAAGATGAGCAATTGAAATTATGGCTAGTATCGATTCGATGTTCTCATAGAAAATAAGTCAATATATATATATATATATATATTATATTTACAAAAAAATTTAAAATAAATAAATTATTCAATCTTTCAAATTAAGATAAAATATGTTATATTCGATAAAAATATTTGTAAATCACATATTTGAAATAATCCCAATAAAAAACCAACAATTAGATTCGAATATAAAATTTTTATATAAAAAATGATTCTTATCAATTCAATCAATTTTTTATTAATATGTATTTTCTTTTTCTCTTGTAGATACTGAATTTTGTTCAAATTTATTGGATTAAATCTTGTTTTCAAAATTTGTTTATTAATATCAAAATTATTAATTAATTAATTATATTAATAAAAAATATTTATAAAAAAAAAGAAGGGGACAATGGTGCCATCTGGCACCACCCACCTCTGCAGCCACCGCGCCCTCATGAGAACCTAGGCTAACCCACTTCTATACCCTGACTGCCTATCACTTTCCCTTACCTTGCCACACCAACCTCCACCTGCTACCCCTCAAGCTGACCTTATAAAGCCAACCCCCAAACTGGTGACCAAAAAGGAAAAAAAAGGCATACATCGACACCCAAGCTCTCATGCCAAACCACTCAGTACCTGCACTCAAACCAATCACCTTTTGCTCAGAACCCAACCTCACATCCAGTACCCATACACCAAACACCAGTCATAGCCTCAAACATAAAAAAATTAGCCCCCAGAACTAGACATTCTTTCGCCACCCCTAATCACATACCCCAAAACCACTCCTTACTAGTCTTAGGAACCCATATGCCCTTGACAACCAACAACTGAGCCTCTCAGCCTCGCATTTACCCATACAACGCTTCTAGCTCGAAATGTACTATCTCGGCACTAGAAAACAAACAAAAAAATAGCCATAAAAAAACATAAAAAAATCATAAACACAATTCTCTCCGTAAAAAGGAACTATCGGCATCGAGCTACCTGTAAAAAAAAAATCAGTGTTGGTTTATATAAAAAAAAGAAAAGAAATGAACATTGAAACTTTCAACCCTAATCTACGCCGCTCAGGGCTGTTACTGACAAAAGAAATGCTGAATCAGGAAAGAGTGCATTGAGGAGAATTTTATGGAAGTTTTTTGGTATTTTCTATCACTGACGACCATCATTGGTGAGGACCTTAAGCGGCGACAGGCTCGACAGCATGGCACTGAATTTTGATGAGGTTAGAAAGAATTTTGGGGGCTGAGGATTTTTTTTTTCTGAAGAAAGGAAAAAGTGAAGAAAAAAATTTTAAGTTTTATATAAGGTTAAAGAAATCCAAAACGACACTGTTTTAGGCTAAGGAGGATCAACGCGTAGACTCAAACTTGACCCAATCTGGCAACCCGTCTTTCAACAAGTCCTAAAATGGAGCATTTGCCATGAAATGCACTACTAGCGAAATGAATTTAGGTACGAGTTATGAGGGCATGTTAAAAAAAATAAAAAACAAAAAAAAGCAAAAAAGAAAAAAAATGGTTATTACATCATGCACTTAAAAAATTTGAGCAAATCTAAATAAAGTCCTGACAAATTCAAATTTTTGAAAAGGGACAAGGAAAGTCCAAAATAAAACAAGCCAATAATTCAAAAAAAAAAACACAAAAACTTTGAAAATGAAAACCTTTCTTCAAGTTCATTTTCCTAAAAGGAACTGCACTTCAATTTAAGTATTTATGTTTGAAATGACAAATGACCACATTTCATTATCCCTTTATAAACATAAAAATTTATCCCTTGTTACCCCTTTGAGCTTGATTGAAATATTTTCAAATAAACCTTGACTTAGGATCACCCTCCACACTGGGAGACAAAATGGAATGCGTTTAAGGGTTAAGAATGGGGATGTCCAATGGAATCTTGTGTGTTAGGACAAAACTCGAATATAAAAGTTCACAAAAGCTTTGAATCCACTCAGTGAAATAATGCAAAAAAAGAAAAGAAAAGAAAGGAAGAATAAAAGAAGGAAAAATAAAAGAAATGAATGGGTGGAAAACATAAGAAAATAAAAGGAAATATACCGTAGAGTGTATCATTCAAATAAAAAATGATCTTTAGTTTCAAATACTCTTAAATACTTATTTTGAGCATTTTTATCATTTTCTTTAGCAACCCCTATAATATTTGAAAAGTTCATATTGGATCAAGTATGAAGGCTTAAAATTGAAGAGTTTCTTTTGAAAAAAAAATGAATCTTTTGAATTCCCCTTTATTATGTAATTTCTTGTTTGAATCGTTAACCACTTTTGAAAAAATTCTTTTCAAAAAAATTCTTTTCAAAAAAATTCTTTTCCTTTTTTGGATTAGGTTTGAATTTTTTAAGTGCATGGTGTGTAAAAAAAATCAAATAAAAAAAATAGAAATAAAAGTGGCTCTAGAATGAAAACTCTGAAAAAGGCAGTCTAGAATAAACCCTGAAAGGCCACCCATAATGCTAAATATAGTGGATGCTGAATAAAGGTAAAGCCAAATCTTTTTGAAAGATTTAAAATATCAAAGCCCATAAGTCTAAGATGGATTGATTTTGAAAGTCTCAACTTTTGTCCATTCCCAAATAACTTTTTTAAATCTCAAACCCTTATAGTGGACTTTGACATATATCAAAATATTGCATTTAGAGACTAAGGAAAATGTTAAATATATTTGGTTTTCAAGAAATTTATATTTTAAAAAAAGCTTATATTTCATCTGTGAGCTTGCATGAAAAATTGTATGTCTCTTTTATTCCCTTCAAGTGTTGAAACCTTTTAAATAAATAAAAACCTCTGTCTATAAAACCATTTCATTCATTTAGAAAGAAAATTCCCACCTCTTTCATTTTTTAATGAGATTGTCAAATTTTTTTAAAAAAATTTAAGTCCAGTTTTGCTAACATTAATAAAGTCTTAAGCCTAGATTATCTAGCATCGATAAGATTGAAGCCTAATACAGTTAGCATGTAAGCCTAGATTAGCTGGCACATAAGTCCAGTTTAGCTAGCACAATAAGCCCAAATTAGTTGGTACATAAACTGAGTTTAGTTGACACAATAAGCCTAGATTAACCGGCACATAAGCTCAAATTAGCTGAAAAAATATATACCTATTTTTATCACTTTTAAGTGGTGAAATCTTTTTGAATTAGCAGGAATCTTTGGGTGCTAAATCAACCAATCCATTGAGAGAGATTTTTCATTTTTTTCATTTCTAATAGGAATTGTCAATTCCTCAGAAAAACTGAAATCTACATAAAATTTAAACTCAGTTTATTTGGCACAAAAAATTTTTAAACCCAATTTAGCTGGCCCCAAGGGAAATCTTAAGCCCAGTTTATCTAACCTCAAACGAAATTTTAAACCCAGTTTATCTGGCATTTGAAAAAATATTTAAGCTCAGTTTATTTGGCCCCTAATAAAATTTAAGCCCAGTTTATCTTGCCATCGAAAAATATTTAAGCTCAATTTATTTGACCTCTAATAAAAGTTAAGCCCAGTTTATTTAGTCCCTAAAGAAATCTTAAGCCCAGTTTATCTGGCTCCTAAGAAAATCTTAAACCCAAATTAGCTAGCACCCAATGAAGTTTTAAGCCTAATTTTTCTGGCACCAAAGAAAGATTTAAGTCTAGATTAATTGGTACTAATAAATGTTAAGCTTAGTTTATCTAGCCTTCAAACAAAGATTTAAGCCTAGTTTAGTTTTTCTGGCACCAGAGAAAGATTTAAGTCTAGATTAATTGGTACTAATAAATGTTAAGCTTAGTTTATCTAGCCTTCGAACAAAGATTTAAGCCTAGTTTAGCTGGCCTAATGAAATTTTAAGCCTTGTTTATCTAGCATCAAAGAAAGTTTTAAGCCTAGTTTAGTTGGCATGCAAACCTAGATTAACGATTCTTTCTTTCCTAACTTACGATGTTGTCCCGATCGTTCTTTTTTATTCGACTTGTGGTGTTATTCTTGTCGATTTTTTGTTTTCGACTTGCATTGTTTTCTCGATCAATTTTTTATATTTTGACTTGCAGTGTTGTCCCGATTGTTTTTCTTTATTTGACTTGGGTGTTGTCCCAGTCGATTCTTTATTTCTGACTTGTGATGTTGTCCCAATCGTTTTTCTTTATTTAACTTACAGTGCTATTCCAATCAACTTTTTGTTTATTGATTCACGGTGTCATCCCGATCGTTCTTTATCACTTGACTTATGATTCAATTTGAAAAAAAAATAAAAAATAAAAAACTTTTAAAAAATTCTAAATCGTTATTCCAAATAAAATTGATGTATTTGTTTTTGTCATATTCTTGATTCTTAGTAATGTGCAAAAAGATATAGCAGTAGACATTGCATTTTATCCAGATTTACTGAATTAAATCTTGTTTTCAATATCTATTTATTAATATTAAAATTATTAATTAAATAAATATATTCATAAAAAATATTTATAAAAAAAAGGAGGGGATAGTGGTGCCATATACAGCACCACTGGCATCACCCATCCCTGTAGCCACCATGCCCCCATAAGACCTTAAGCCAACCCACTCGCATACCCTGACTGCCTATCACTTTCCCTTACCCTACCAAACCAACCACCACCTGTTACCCCCCAAGTTGACCCTATAAAGCCAACCTAAAACCAGTGACCAAAAGGAAAAAAAGAGATACACCGGCACCCAAGCTCCCACGCCCAAACCACCTAGCACCTGCACTCAAACCAATCACCTTCTGTTTAGAACCCAGTCTCGTACCAAGTACCCATACACCAAACACTAGCCATAGCCTCAGACACCAAAAAGCCAGCCTCAAAATTGGACATTCTTTTGCCACCCCCAACCCCATACCCAAAAACCACTCTTTACCAGTCCTAGGAACCCATACGCCCCTAACCACAAACATCTGAGCCTCCCAGCCTCACACTTACCTACAAACACACTACCCTGGCACCAAAAAACAAACCTAAAAAAAATCAGCCACAAAAAAACATAAAAAAAATCTCAAACATAGTCCTTTATGTAGGGAGGAACCATCAACGCCTAGCTACCTACAAAAAAAATCAATGTTGGTTTATATATAGAAAAAAAAAAGAACACCGAAACTTTCAACTCCAATCTACGTCGATCAAGGCTGTTCCTAACAAAAAGAATACTAGATCTGGAAAGAGCGCATTGAGGAGAATTTTTTAGAAAATTTTTGGCATTTTTCAATCATCAACGACCATCGACACGACTAGCAATGGTGACCTCAGATGACAGCCAGTTTAACAGCATAGTGCCAGATTCTGGCTAGGCCAGAGAGAATTTTAGGGGTTGAGATTTTTTTTCTAAAGAGAAGAGAAAGTGAAGAAAAAAATTTAGGTTTTATATAGGGTTAAAGAAACCTAAAACGACGTTGTTTTAGGCTAAGAAGGATCCTCGCGTAGACGCGAACCTGACCTAAGATATGCACGACCCGACCCGATGACCTGTCCTTCAACCAATCCTGAATGATTCGCCAAATCGCCCCTCAGTTGGTTCAACTGGATCGAACCGTCGAACTAACTGAATCAACATTGACCAGTTTAAGTTTTTTTTTATTATATATATTATTTATATCATTTTAGTTTTATTATTATTATTTATGCATGTTTAAGACCTTTAAATTTTTTAAGAATAAATATTTGTTGTTTCATAATAATAATAATTATTAATAATAACAAAATAAAATAATAAATAAAAGATAATAATAACTGAAAAATAATTATCTAAAAAATGATAATAAGAATAAAGTAATAAGAAAAATTTTCTTACCTAGATGTTTGAGGGAATATAATCATGTTTTTAATAATGATAATTTCGTCTAAATGTTAGAGAATTATTAAAAAATAATTATTAATAAAATTATTAATAATAAATTGTTATAAAATAAAAATACACAAAAAATTTTAAATTAATTTTAAAATATCGAACTTGTTTCAAAAGTCCGTTTAAATATTGAAGATTCTTAGAGATGTCGTGTTTTTAAAAAATAAAAATCATTTAAACCCTAAACACTAAACACTAAAACTTTAAACCCTTCAAACCTTAAAATCAAAACCCTAAACCCTAAAATCAAAACCTAAACCTTTTAAACTCCAAACACTAAACCCTAAATCTTTTAAACCCTAAACCCTAAAATTAAAACCATAAGCCTTAAAATCTAAAATCAAAACCCTAAAAATCGAAAACCGTAAAACCCTCTAAATCCTAAAATTAAAACCCTAAAACCCTAAACTCAAAAAAAAAAAAATTTAAAACTTTGAAGCCCCAATGACATTAAACCTATACTAAAACATGTTCTGAAACTTTAAGGATACATGTAAAAATCTTAAGTGGAGTAGCTTGTTCCTAAATATCGCCTAAATAGTGGAGTATTTAGGAAACTTTATTCCATTAATTTTTTCACGTGAGTCCTTAATTCGTTTTAACAATGGGGTTAATAACTGATAAGCTTTAATAAAAAAATAATAATAAAATGAGATTTTAAATATGAATAATCGTACCTAAACTCCATCTAAATGTTAGAGAGTCAAGGTGATCTTTTATATTTAAGAATCTAATTTTAAATTTGTATTTTATCATCATACATAGCACCTATTGGCTTACATACATTTATTTGTTATTATTTGCATTCATTTGCATTTCTTTGTCTTTAAATTTTTACTTGCTATTTGATAATATTATTATTTACTTTTTCACACAAAATGTTTTTTTAACAAAAAAAATTATTTACTGTAAAAATGTGAAGTTATAAAATAAAACAAAAATAACATCCCGAGAAAAATAATTTTTGATACTCTGTCTAGATATTTGAGAGTTATCAACAATTATATTTCTCAAAGAATGTTGTTTTCATTTTTAAGGGATGTCATGGTAAATATTAGTTAAAAGCATTATTTTAAAGTTTAATTTAGATGTTGGAGAATTTTAAAATAATTCTTTAACTTAAAGATTTCATTGATACTCCTAAATAAAAAATTTTGATAAAATTAATTTTTTAAAAAATAATAAAAGGGGATTATTATTAAATTTCAAATCAAAATAATTTCATCCAACATAAAAAATAGCGTATGATTAACTGCTACCAATTTATGAGTATTGTAAGAGTACTAATCTTTCCACACGCGTAATCAACTTCTAAACTCAACTTGATTTTTTTAGATTAAATTTATTTTTTTGATAAATTTTAAATCTATTTTTATAATCTTATTAAAAAGATAAATTTTTGAGTGATCAATTATACCTTAAAAAAAATTTATGACGATTCCTATCATTTTTCTTGATTTTGAAATTCTTTTAGTCTAACAATCCCAAAAATGTTACGACAAAAATATCAGCTTAGTCAAATGTTGTCAAATGATAATTGAGAAGAGAAATCACATGGCAAACCACTCTACTTTGCTATATCATTTACACTTGATGATCATGCGTTTTGAGCAGCGGACGAAATTTCCTAATGTCTTCCTTTTATTTTCTATCTTTTATTTTATTGTTAATAATATTTTTACTTAATTACCTTAAAATAATTTTTAATCTATTGACAAAAGTTTTATATTTTAAATTAGAGATAAATATTTAATATAATATTTAAATTTTAAAAATTTAGAAGATATAGTTTATAGTAAGATAATATTCTCTAACATGCGGATTATATGCTCTTTGCTTTTCATTTTTTTTTTTTTTTTGTATATTTGGACAAATTTGTTACAAAAAAGAACATTTTTTTTGAATCAAAGTTTTATTTTCATGAAACACAAGACTTATTTTTTTCACAACGAAAATAATAATAGCTTGAATAAATAAGACATGTAAAATTTGTCATTGTACTAATTAAAAAAATGAATTTAATTGTCTATTTTTTACCAAAAAAATAAATAAATATATAAAAAGTTGTCCATAAACTTAGCATGTTTATTATTACCATTTTAATAATCTAATGGAGCTTAACCAATTAGTACCACCCCTGGATGAGATCAAAGGAGTTAATTAGGATTCTAACATAAACAAATACCATACGGCCCCATGCTAACTAAAATATCTAGACGCCATTCTTTAAAAGTTGAAGACTAATGCTATGTTTGGCTCTCACTTATTATACATACTAGTATTTTTATATATTTATGAAAAAAAAATTAAAATAATAATTTTAATTTAGTTTATATTATATTATAAAACTTAGATGATTTTAATAAATTTTAAGTTTCACTTGTTTATGATATGATCGCTTGTAATATCAAAGAAAAAATTCATTATCTGTTAATGATTGAATGATCAGACACTAATACTTATATACGTTGTTAATGAAAATGTTATTTTTTGAAATCAAATATTAAAATAAAAAATTTCAAAAAATTAAATGATAAAAAAGAAAATATTCTTAATTTTAAATAAAATTATCTCAGTTATTAAGTTTGCTTCAGGTATTAAACCAATATTTATATTGAACTAATAATATAATTTTTTGAATTACTTATAAAGTATCTAATTTTTAATTCAGTTTAACTAATGAAATCTTAACATTAGTTACTTTTTTAAGAGAAATAAAATGTGTTTTTCGAACTATTAAAATTAAAATTTAAGTTTATTTTGCTTCTTAATTTCTTATAAAGTTACTTCAAGGCAAAAATAAAATCATCTAATATTAGAAATGAATAAATAATTAAAATGTAATAACAGTTCTAATAATATTGTTCTATATCAAAGTAAGAATTCCATTTTTTTAGTGTTATATCCAAATAGGTATTTTATTTTTCATTTTTGAAAGTTAGTTAAATTTCAATAGTAACCAAACATAGCCTAAAATTTTCCTAAGCTTTAACATTTCTTTAATATTATTAAAGTGGTAATCAGTAGTTAGACGATGATATCAAGAGCGATATTCAACGACTGCAGGTCAAAATTAAACAATGCAAGTTTGTTTTTTTTAATAATTTGGACAGATAACATAAAATGATTACAGCTCAGAGAAATTGACTTCATTACAACTTTTCTTATTAACATGTTTCAAGCTCATCAAATGATAATTGGGAAGCAGAATCACATGGCTAACCATTCTGTTTTGCTATGTCATTTTATATTTGATGATCATGTGTCTCGAGCTGTGTGCGAAATTTCTTAATGCCTTCCTTCTATCTTCTATCTTCTATTTTTTATGTTAATAATATTCTTATTAGAAGAAAGATCAATTTAAGTAAAAATTTTAATTTTATATTTTTTAATTATTAATTTTAATAAATAAAAAAGATGAAATTAAATCATTTTTTAATTTATCTTTTTAATCTTTTAAATTTATTAAAATTAATTATTTAATAAAAATATAAAAATAAAAAATTTTATATGAATATAAATTAATCTTACCCTTTCTTACTTAATTACCTTAAAATAATTTAATAATAACCTTGTTATTTTTGCTATGAATAGGTCTAATCTTTAAATCAAACATTTTTGTTTTTTGTTTTTTTTTTAAATAGATGAGTGATCTAAATACAAACGTACATTGCAGAAACACAACCTGAAAATCAAATAATCAAATAGGAATACATAGTTCAATGAAAAAAAAAAAATGAATTGTTCTCTAATCTCCACAAATATACGCTAATATTTAACTATATTTTTTTTCATCTCCAAGCTTTTAATTTAATAATTAAAAACGTTTAAAAGAATATCTAAAATTTGATTTTGAATCAGACTTTTTTTTTTTATTTTGTTTGTATTAAAATTTTATCCTTTTAATGAAAAAAAAAAAAAAACTATATTTTCAGCACCTTCCAGGACATCTCAAGCCAGAGCTGGAAGACATAGCTCGTCTGGAAAATCCAATGGCCGCCGGTTTTTCTGATTATCGAGATATCCTTCGGCAGTTTGTTTCACTTTATGACTTTGAGGCAGAGAGCGGAATCCATGGACAAAAGTCAAATTCATAGTATTTCAAGGTAACATCCATCTTTTAAATGTACGATGTAATATTTAAATTTAAAAAAAAATTTATATTGATATTTAAATTAATTTGATAATTATTTTTAATATAATTAATTTTAAATAATTATTCGTGATAAATAAATAATTTTTTAAAATATTATATTAATTAATAAATTTATAATTTAAATAATATATTTAAAAATTTTAAAATTCAAACATAACATTAAATGTTTTAAAATAATTCAATAAAATTCATGATATTATCTGATTTTTCAATTTTCTTGGCGGCTTCCCTTTATGCTCTTATAGACAGTCTATTCTTTCATGTTAGCTGTAAATTATAATTTACTCTTTGTTCAACAACAGCAATTTTTTTATATACAACAATCAGCCTGAAGGAAGCTAAGATGGATGCTCACTCTTTAGTATTTTCCTGGATCTTTAGCTCTTACCCTTCACTTTGCTTTTTTTTTTTTTTCCTAATGTTTTCCTTTTCCTTTAATATCCTAGAGTTGTCCAAACCCAATTCTTCGATCCTAAATTTAACTACAAATAATATCTTAAAGAAGATTGAATTAAATCATTATTTTATTTTAACATATATTTTTTTAATTTAAATTATATCATATAATCGTATTATTAAAAAAATTAAATATTTATTACATAGTACATGTTATAATTAAATAATAAATATTTATTTAAAAAATCATGTTTATAATGTATAATAAAAAATAATTTTTTGATAATATGATTACATAATATAACTTAAATAAAAATGATCTATGCTAACATCAAATAATTGATTCATAAATTTTGCTGGTTTGTCCAAATGCATTTACTTTACTTTAGAGGAAATTAAAAATTTTAAAATTATTTTTTAATAAAAAAAATTCTAAGTTGAATTTTCAAATCACTGTTAACATAGTATGATACTCGACATACAATGAGAAAAAAAAAATATATTACATTGAATTCAAGGACAGCGAAGAACATTTGCAGAATAACACTAAACATGTATTGTATAAGAAGTTATTTAAATTTTCCTGTTAAAACATGAAGTTAATCAAATATTGCCTCATTGAAAAGACATATACAATCAACAAATCTAATTAATTAATCATGAAGCAAGTTAAACTGAATAACTAAAACATGGAATTAACACTATCCATGCATTGTGATTTTAATTGTCAAAGACACCAGTTTTTATGTCATCAGTTATTTTTTGTTTACAGCCAATATCAATATGCTATAAGCAAAATTTTAAAATGTTCTCATTCACTAAAAGGAAAGTATGCATAATAAGTGAATTAACTACATTTTCATACTATATTTCCGTTAACTATGGGCACTTGTTAAAAATATCCTAGTCATTGCCATTATTTCTAAGATACATAAGAGAATACCTTCTGGAGTGATTTTTCCAATATTAAGGCAAGATCTCCAGTGCTGAACTATAAGCAATGCTGCTTCTCAGTTCCTTCCCCACTATATCATGCCACAAGAATTAAACAAAGGAAAATACAGTTATTGTATTTGGGAAAGAAGATGACTTTTGAACAAAAAGTTTTCTGATAAAGAAAAACAAGACAAAAAAAATTTTAAGGAACTCACAAGCCATTGTTTAATAGAGGATAACCTAAAATTCTAATGTCTGCAAATTACAGAGGAGGCATGGCTTCCTTAGATGGCAGATGCATTGAATTCTCACATTTCCGCTCTATAAAATCCAGTGTTGGATAAATATCCAACTCTAAGCTTCATCACTCTGGTGCATTCTTCTGTCAAAAACATTTCAGAATTGCATGGAAAACAGTGAGGTTTAGTAAAGGTTTTAATCAAATTAAGTACAACAACTTTTTTTTGCTTAACAAAAAGACTGAAAGATCAAATATAAGTTAACAAAGGCTCTGATTTCCCACTGTAAATCCAAACTTTTAAACAGCACACATCAAATGAAGCACGAGTAGCATGTGTAAAATGATGGAACAAAAGTTTTGATGGGGAAACTTTTTTAAATTATTTAAGTTCACATGTATTATGATTTTAACATATCAAAATGTAAGAAGTTCTCAAGAGAGGGATGAAAAACAAGAATACAAATAACATTTGGGTTAAAAATGTAACTTACCAAATCTATGGTGTGAAACAAAGGGACAACGAACTTTTGCAGTGTGATTAGAAAATTTGATGCCACATTGGTCCCCATGTAATCAACTGGGTTCTTCATTAGAACTAAACAACAGAAAGAAATTCATCAATTGTTGTCATTAGGATGAAGTGAAACACCGATAATAAGGTAATAAAATCCCCAAGGAATTGCCAAGATAACTAGATGCAAAAATAGACTTATATCATGTTTGTAAAAAAAATCACAAACAAAATCCTCCCCGTAGGGAAGAACCAGCAGCGTCGAGCTATCTGTAAAAAAAAGTAAAAAAAAATTATCAATATTGGTTTATATAAAAAAAAAGAAGAAAGAAAAGGAACATCGAAACTTTCAACCCCGATCTACATCTATCGGAGCTGTTCTTGGTGAAAGGAATACTAGATTTGGAAAAAGTGCATTGAAAAGAATTTTTTGAAAGTTTTTTTAGCATTTTTCGATCACCAACGACTATCGACGGCGACCTTAGGCGGTAGTTGGCTCAACGGCACAATGTCATGATGCCAGATTCTGGTAAAACCAGAGAAGATTTTAGAGGCTAAGGATATTTTTTTTCTGAAGAGAGAGAAAGTGAAGAAAATTTTTTTGGGTTTTATGTAGGGTCAAAGAAACAAAAAACGACATCGTTTGAGGCTAAGAAGGATTTGCGCGTAGCCCTAACTTGACCCGGGATCCTCATAACCCTATCCAATAACCCATCCTTCAACCAACCTTGAACTAGTTTAATTGAATCATTGTTCGAACCGCCCTTCAATCGATTCAATCGGATCGAACCATTAAACCAACTGAACCGGCATTGATCGGACCATTAATCGATCTGGTTTAAGTATTTTTTTATTTTTTGATTTTTTTAATTATATATATTATTTATATCATTTTAGTTTTATTATTGTTACTTATGCATGTTTAATACTTTTAAATATTTTTAGAATAAATTCATAATAATAATAATAATTATTATTATTAATAAAATAAAATAATAAATGAAAGATAATAATAACTAAAAAATAATTATCTAAAAAATGATAATAAGAATAAAGTAATAAGGAAAATTTTCCTACTTAGATGTTTGAGGGAATATAATCGTATTTAAATAATGATAATTTCGCCTAAATATTAAGAAATTATTAAAAATAAATATTATTAATATTATTAATAATAAATTGTTATAAAATAAAAATACACAAAAAATTTTAAATTAATTTTAAAAAAATTGAACTTGCTTTAAAAGTCTGCTTAAATGTTGAGATTTTTAGAGATGTTCGTGTTCTTAAAAAATCAAAACCTTTTAAACTCTAAATACTAAAACTCTAAACCTTCCAAAGCTTAAAATCAAAACCTTAAATCCTCAAAACCCTAAAATCAAAACCCTAAAAATTGAAAACCCTCAAACCCTAAAATCCAAAATCCTAAAACCCTAAACCCCATAAAAAATTTAAAACTTTTAAGCCCCTATGACATTAAACCTATACTAAAAATTGTTTCAAAACTTTAAGGATACGTGTAAAAATCTCGAGTGATGTAATTTGATCCCGAATACCGTCAAGACAATGGTGTATTTAGGAAACTTTATTTCATTCAGTTTTTCTTGCAAGTCCTTAATTTATTTTAACAATGGGGTTAATAACTGATAAGCTTTAATCAAAAAATAATAATAAAATGAGATCTTAAATATGAATAATCTTACCTAAATTTCGCCTAAATGTTGGAGAGTTAAAGTGGTCTCGTTATATTTAAGAATTTAATTTCAAATTTGTATTTCATTATCATACATAGCACCTATTAGCTTACATGCATTTATTTGTTATTGTTTGCATTTGTTTGTCTTTAATTTTTACTTGCTATCTGATAATACCATCATTCACTTTTTCGCACAAAATGTTTTTTTAACAAAAAAATTACTTACTTTAAAAATGTGAAGTTATAAAATAAAACAAAAATAACATCCCGAGAGGAACAATTCTTGATACTCTGTTTAGATATTAAAGAATTATCGATAATTATCATTCTTAAAGAATGCTGTTTTCATTTTCAAGGGATGCCATGGTAAATATTAGTTAAAAGCATTATTTTAAAGTTCTGCCTAGATGTTGGAGTATTTTAAGATAATTCTTTAACTTAAAAATTTTTTCGATACTCCTAAATAAAGAATTTTGATAAAATTAATTTTTTTAAATAATAAAAAGGGATTATTATTAAATTTCAAATCGAAACCATTTCATCCAACATTGAAAATAGCGCATAATTAACTAATACAAATTTATGGGCGTTGTAAGGGTGCTAATCTTTCCTCAAGCATAACCGACTCTAAAGGCCAAACTGATTTTTTATAGACCAAAATTTATGTTTTTGATAAGATTTAAATCTACTTTTATAGTTTTATTAAAAAAAAAAAAACTTTTAGGTGATCAATCACATCTTAAAAAAGATTGGTGGAGACATCTCTCATTTTTTTTTATTTTAAATTTTTTTTTGTTTAGTGATTTTAAAATCGTTAACACTCTTTCACTCCCCTGGCCATTTATTTGGATTCAATTAGTTAAATATGAAATAAAAAAATTCAAAGTTTTGTATGATTAAATATCATATTTTTTAAATTCAAAGTTTTAAAAGGCTTATCTATATTCCCTCACATCCAAAGTCCATTAAGGTTCTATTTGGATAGGTGATGAAAATGATTACGATAAAATTGAAAATAATAATAAAAAATATTGTAATTACGATTGAAAAAAAATTTAATGAGAAATTTATATCGACTTGACCTCAGAAAAATTAACATTTAGATTCAACTAGTGATACGATGAGTTTAATCGTATCGCACTGAAAGTGTGCGATTAAATCTAGAGGGAGACTAAAGTTAAAAAAAAAAAACAAACTGTTATGGGTAGAAAACTTATGGGACTCTTTTTATAAATAGTAGTATAGATTCTCTCCCAATCTATGTTAAGCTAGCACTTAGCATGACATGTGTTATCATTTTGCAAAATTTTTAATTAATGAAATGTTTATCACTATGGAATTATTTTGTAAATTAATTAAAATTAATGAATTTTTTAAACTATATTTTTTTATAGTACTTTTTTTATCTCAACTTATTTGAATGCTATTAATATTTACAAAATTTTATAAAAATTTTGATTTTAATATATTTAATGTCAAAATTTAATTTTTTTTTAAATTAAAATTTTATGATTTTTAATATTTAAAAATATAAAATATAAAAAAATAATTTTTAAGATATAAAAAAAGAGTTTTGGATATTAAATAGGATATAATTTTAAGATATCTAAAAAAAATGAACAAAAAAGGAAAGGGATGAAGTATTTCTTTTTTAATATCTTATTATTATAATAAATTTTTATAAATAAATGTAACAATTTTTATTTAATATATTCAAATATATTATATACAATATAAAAATAAAATAATATCATATTTCCATCATATAATGTATATAAAAACATAAATGTGATAAATTTTTTTAATAGATAAAAATAGATATTTATTTGTTATATTTTTAAAATGTCATTTGTCATTTTAAATTATTTTAAATTTAATATTTATAAAAATTAGTATTATAATAAATTAACAATTCTATTCAATGTTAACTTCTAATCCCATTCTTATGTTAATATTAATAAAATTTTGAAATAAAATTGTATTAGTCTTCAAAATTTTAACAATTTGAGTTTTATTAATGATTTAATTATGATTATTATTAAAACTTTCGTATTTAAAAAAAAAAAATTTTGTTGAAACTCTTTTTCAAGTTTCAATTCATAAATTTATTATTGTGTTTATATTTTGATAATAATTTTTATTTTTAATTGTTCAAAAATATTGCAAAGCGATAGTAATAGTTTTCTTTGCAAATTATATTTATTTCTGAAGTAAATAAAAGGTGGTACTATTGGTTAAGATATATAGTAATGAGCATTTTTCTTTTTCTAGTACTAGGTTTGACTTGATAATTTTTTAAATAAAAAAAATAGTTACTTTTCAATAACCACTTTTTTGGCTTTTGAATTCATTTTTTTCTACAAAATCAAATTTTTATCATAAAATTAGAAAGTAAATAATTTTTTTAAAATAATTTTTTATTAGTTAGATTGTTAATTAATAATTTTAGTTGATCCTACTCATATTTTAAATAATTAAGTTTTAATCCACTTTTTATCACGACCCCATTATATATATATATATATATATATATTAAATTAGGACATGAAAATCAAAGTGTGGTAATAAATAATTAGATCACCTTCATTTTTTATTTATAGTTGTTTGCATATTAAATTAGTGAGTTTTTCAACAACTTAAATAATAAAGATGGTTTTGAGGTTTGGAGGAAGGTTTCAACTACTTAAACTATTTAATAATAATGAAGTTTTTGAGTTTTTTTTAGATTTGATAATTTATATATTTATATTTTATAAAATATTAATAATTTATATATTTGTATTATGTTTTAAGCGAAAATTATGTGTTATAATTCATATCGACAGAAAAATATAAAGTATATTTTTTATTTTTGATTAAAATTTTAAAATTATATCATTTTCGTACATTTTATTCGTATTATATTCATGTCATGTTATCGTATCATATTTTAAATAATGAAGTTTAGATTTTTTTTTTCAATTTTTTAAGAATGATAAATTTCTAACCTATATTCTCCTCGCATTTCCGTTTTATTATCTTCTTTTAGTACCTTATTATTATGACTTTTATTGTATAAATAAATATAGCAATTTCTTGCTTAACATATTCTAATATATTATATAAAAATATAACAATAATGTTTTTAGCAACAAATTTTAATTATTTTATTTTTATTTTTATAATAAAAGTAAAAGAATGTGAATTTTAAATTACATATATGTATTAAAATATTATCACATATCTATTTAATTTTTATATAAGATTATCGTTCATAATAATATGCTAGCTAAGAGATAAAAAATGAATCTAAATTTGAGAATAAATTTAAAAAATTTAAAATTTGAATTAAAAAAGAATTTGAAAAACCTCAAATAAAAATAAATGTAATCATAAATTATCTAAATTTGAAAAAAAAAACCTAAAATAATCTAAACTTTAAAAAAATTTTAAACTTTAACTCAATCCAAAATTCAAGAATTGTTGAAATTTAAATCTTTCATAAATCTAAAAAAAGTAATTTGATTAGCCCAAACTCAAAGTTGGCCCAAAGCTTAAAGGGTCAAATTATAAGAAGACCCAAATCATAAATAATCAAAACCTAAAATCGACCCAAACCTAATACCATAGGTCTCGAACTCCAACCCGGCCCGTTTCCCACCTGTCCCTTCACCCAAATAACAATTAAAAAAAAAAAGGAAAAATCAGCAGCCCTTGTTGCGTTTTTTTCCGACTTCGTTCCTCTTTCCCTGAAACTTCGATTTTCTCTTCAAATTCCCCAAAATTTTTCTACCCATCGGATTTGTCTCTTTAAAATTCACTCTCTGCAGTTTCTCTTTTGTTTACAGATTCATAATCGAACGCTTCGAGGGCTCCTACGACGTCCCTTCGGTACGTTGCTAGCTTTCATTAAAGGTTTTGCAAGTGAAATTGAAATTAATTTGAACAACGTTTGCTAGTTCAAAATTTTAGGGACTGCTTCTAGGGTTAGCTGCAATTTTGTGTTCAATCCGATATTATTGGCTAGGGTTAAGTACGAATTTGTTCAATATTATTGTTAAACCCGAAATTTTTAATTTGGTCTCGGATCTGATTTAGAAAAAAGTTTAAACTAGGGTTAATCGACGGTGGGGTGATTGGCTTGGCCGATTTGGCATCGAAAACTGAGAAATGGCATTGAAGTTTCTGAACAAGAAAGGATGGCATACTGGAAGCTTGAGGAACATCGAAAACGTGTGGAAGGCTGAACAGAAGCATGAGGCTGAGCAAAAGAAATTGGAAGAGCTTCGTAAGCAGATTCACGAGGAGAGAGAGCGGTCTGAGTTCCGTCTTCTCCAAGAGCAAGCAGGCCTCGTCTCGTACGTCTCTTTCCTTGTTTTTTCCCCCTTTTGTTATAGGAAATTAGGGTTAGGATTTTTTTATTTTATTTCAAATTTTGATTCTGCAGGAAGCAGGAGAGGTTGGACTTCCTTTACGATTCTGGACTTGCCGTTGGGAAGGGTGCCAGTAGCTCTGCTGCTGGAGGCAGCGGAGGTGGAGGGTTTAAGGCTCTTGAAGAAGCCCTCCCAACGTCCAAGGCTACGGATGCTTCTGCCAAGCAGTCTTCTTCTGTCCCAGGAGCCTTGTTTGAAGACAAACCTCACTCAGCCAATGATGCCTGGCGCAAGCTCCATTCTGATCCTTTGCTTTTGATTCGCCAGCGCGAGCAAGAAGCTGTTGCCCGCATTAAGAACAACCCTGTCCAGATGGCCATCATTCGTAAATCTGTACGTTATTTATCTATTCTATTGCTCTTTTTTTTTCTTTTTGGGTGTCTTAGCAAACAAAATATGCTTTTTCTGATAGATTTCTTTGTGAATATTGTTGTACTCTAAAAAGGGCGTTGGAAGAGCCACCATCAATCTTTGCAGTTAGGATGTGCTTTGTATCAGTTCTATGAGAATAACTATTGCAATTGCTAATTAACTTATGTTTCTATTAATTTTGTAACAGGTTGTAGAAAAGAAACAAAAGGAAAAGTCCCCTAATCGCAAGGAACACCGGAAGAAGCATCACAGCACTTCTTCCAAGCATCGGAAGCATTCATCATCTAAACAGGATTCATATTCTGAAGAGGACACTTCTAAGGAGGACAAAAGAAGTAGAAAACATCATCATAAGAGGTCAGATTATGAGGGCCACTATCGCAGAAGAAAATCAGACTCAGAAGATGGATTAAATGAAACAGAAGGTCAAGAGATGAATCGTCCCAAGCAGAAATACAGATATGATAATCAAGATGCGGTTAAGTCGAACCATGACAAGTCTAAACATGATAAACATTCTGCTCAAGCTCCACAAAGTATTGATGCAGATAAAAATCAAGAAAAAGATAGAAGGTCTTATGACCATAGAGCTACTGCACCTCGGAATGATAAACGACGGAATGTTTCCTCCAAACTTTCTGAAGAGGAGAGAGCTGCCAGGCTTCGTGAAATGCAAGAGGATGCTGAGTTGCATGAAGGGCAAAGATGGAAGCGGTTGAAAAAGGCTGAGGAGAACGATGCTCGGGAGGCTACACTGTCCAGCACATCTGTTGGCAGAAACTTCTTGGATGCTGCTCATAGAAGCGTCTATGGTGCTGAGAAGGGAGGAAGCTCAACTATAGAAGAGAGTGTCCGTCGCAGGACACATTACTCGCAAGGCCGTTTTGAATCAGAAGGAAATGCTTTTAGACGCTGATCGTCGTCATTTCTTTTTCTTTGCATTGGCAATTCTGATAAATCCTGGTATGCTCCTGCAACTCCAGGCAGGGGCATGCTTGCTTCTGGCTATCGTAATTGCATGTTATTGAAATACTAAGCTGAAAAAGAGTTATTGGGCCAAAACTGAATTAGATTTATCTTTTCTATTTTCAATTTCCAGAAGGCTTCCAATTAAGCTGGGAGATATCAGTTATAGTTGTACCATTGATAATTTTGTAGATCTAGTTAAAGTTTAATAACTAACTTGAAAATTTTATAATAGTTAAATAATTAATGGTGAAATATGTACAATATATCAATCATTTAATAATTCTCGATAAAAAAATATAAGCAAGAAAATAATAAAATAAAAATAAAAATAAAAATAATAGTTCACGAGTAATGTAGCAATTGGTTTTGACAGACACTTGGATGCAAAAGTGCGAAGATTTGAGATCTCATTTCATCTTTAACAGTGGGAAAAACATTGAGGCCCAAATAGAAGGGAAAAATAGAAAAGAAGAAATTGTAAAAATTGGCAACCCAAAGAAGAAAATCAACGGAATCAAAAGGCAGAGAAAATTAGGATCCACGTCATCAACCAACTCACCAACGTTAGATCAGATTCCCAATATTTCATCGCAAAATCCTCAGCTTTCTAACTGTCGTGAGTCATCCAAACTTGTCCATATCCTTGTCTTTCCTCGGCCGCCCCATTTTCTCTGTCTCTCTTTTTCCGCCCCACATCATCAAAACACGTGTCAATAAAAATATTGGTCCAACGTTTTTTGGTGACCTTGTGGTCTGGAGGAGACGTACGATGTGGCCCCCACTTTGCGAAATCAATACCACCACCCCTACTACACACCGGTCACAGTCACAGCCCATTTCTTCTCATTAACCTTTTTTATCGTCTCATAAATTCAAAATATCCTTATTTGTTTTTTTATTTTTTATTATTTTACCTTTATTTTTTTTTTCTCATTCTATTTTCTTTTTCTTCAACCAAACCCACTAAAGAATAAGAAGCAAAATCTTTTTCCTTCATTTAGAAAACATAATTAATTAAAATTTGTCTACAATGATCAAAATGGTAAAAAGTGTTATATTTAATTTTATTTTTAGATAATTATATTTCAATCACATAATATCAATAAATCTTTCATAAGTAAAAGAGAAAAAGAAATTATTACCTACATAAAAAGTTAAGAAAACAATCATAGAAATTAAAATAATTATTTTTATATTAATATATAAACTTAAACTTAAAATTAAAATTTCATAATTTCTTTGTTTTTAATTATGATTTTTTATAAAGATAATTAATAACTTAAAAGTTTTGAAAAAAATTATTTATTTTATTGTTTTAATTGTTGAAGACAAAACAAAAGTTGGCATGATTTTAAAAACAAAATTTGCCGACATTGCCAAAAAATCTTTGTGAGAGATTGAATGTTAAATGTAAATTATAGGCTTCTTTTGAAAAGTAGCTGTCAAATCACATTAGGGGAGACATAAAAAAAATTATCGAAAATCTTATGGCCAAAAAGATGTCCCAATTAGAGAAACAAAACAAAATTTGTTGTGATGAAAGCATAGAAAAATTGAATGGTTTTGCTTTAATTCCAAACCCGACTAAATACAATAGGAAGTATTGAAAAGGTTAAATTATTGGACAAGAGAGAACATATCAAAAAGGGTTTTTTCTATTGGTTCAAATTAATTTCGAATCAATTTTTTTTAAAAATTAATTATATTATATTATTTTTATTAATTAAATTAAAATTATTAATTTTAAAATTAATCAATTAAATTTAACTTGATTAATATTTTTAATTAATTGAATAATAAATGAATTTAAATTAAATTATATTTTAAAACTTTAATTTATCATATTTTAAATAAATTAAATAAAATTATTTAATAAAATATTTAAATATCAAAATATTATGTTAAAAATTATTATAATTTACGAAATAAAATGATCAATTTTATGTATTTTATTTTATATTTAAATTATTTTATATTTTGATTAAAATTTTGATTAATTCAATTAATTAAAATTTTAAATAAATTAATTGAAAATAAAAATTTTTTAAAACATTATTTTCATTAATCAATCTTACCAATTGATTTGTGTATTAAATTATAAATCGAGATAAATAAAAAAATAATATAAAAATGTCAAAGAACTTTCGTGACGATGATGATGACGATGAAAGTTATTCTATTAATATTATATTCATGTTTGTTCGAAACGTGAATTATAATTTTTTTTTAAAATGTCAAAATAATACTTACATTTAAAAAATAGCCAACACAACGTCACTTTATCTCTTTTTTCTTTTAATAATAAATAAATTTAACTAAAAATAATATTAAAATAATTAATCAAATTAAATAAATTTAACCTATCAATTCAATTAAAATCAAATTATAAACACTCTTCCATAAATTTATGTAAGTGGACGATACGTTAGCGCGAAAATATAGTAATAAAATAAGTGACAATTATTATTAGTGACAGTGAAATTTAAATTTATCACGAGATGAGTGGCGCGCACCGATTTTCATGTCACGATTTTTAATATATATGGAAACGGACAGTCAAAAAACGAACCCGTCTCCCCACATCTCGTCTTCTTTCTCTCTAGCAACTTATGTTATCTATGCACTAAAACTGCGCCGTTTTGAAGCTCTAATACCAATGCTCTCATTTGCGGTTTGCCCCATGTATCTCTTCCTTCTCTTCTATTTTCTTTCAGCGTTTTGATCAAAAGGTAAATTTTAATTCTTTTCTTTGTTCTTCCTTTTAAGCTCATTTTTTTTTAATTAAGCTTTTTCGGCTTTTAAAGATGACATTTTTTTTTTCTTCATGATCATCATATTTCTTTGCTTTTTTTTTGTTTTAATTAAATTTTATATACATTGAAAAATGAATTTACAATAATTTTGTTTCTTTTAGTTGATAATTTAATGTGAACCAACATTAAATTAGTGTTATTCCTTATAATTGATTTTTAAAATATTTTGTTCATTTTTTTTTTTTGGTGTCTATTCCTTATAATTTATTTTATTGGTTTTTTATTTTATAATGTTAGCTTTTATTTTAATATAATATCAATGGGCGGTTGAGTATTTTTTTTTATGGCTGATTATATTATTTTAATAATAATCAGACTCTAAGATTTATTTAACTTATTTATTTAATTATTATTATTAAATTTTTTTTTGTGGGTTTAGAATTATGGGTTTTGTTTCTTGTACATATCCTTGTTGATTGTTTTAAGATTTCCTTATCCTAGATTATCGGTAAGGGCAGGTAGCCGTTAAGAAACACTTTCTGTTGATACTTGTCCTGTTTGATTCAGTCAAGTTTTCTGCTTTGTTTATTAATTCATGTTAACATTCCTTCTAGGACTAGATTTTGACATTCTATGCTGGAACCTTAAGATTCCATCTAGGAAAACTCCATATATTTGGATGAGTTTGTTACATATTGGTCTCCTCTGTTGATGTTATGAAGTTGATTAATCATTGCAGTTGGTTTTAAATCAACACTTTCTGTTGATACTTTTCCTGTTTGATTCTGTTAAGTTTTCTACTTTGTTTATTAAATTTATGTTAACATTCCTTCTAGGATTAGATTTTGACCATTTATGGTGCAACCTCAAGATTCCATTTAGGAAAACTTTATATATTTGGATGAATTTGGTACATATTCGTGTCTGATTCGGTTCATGTTATAGAGTTGATTAATCACTGCTGTTGGTTTATATATTGTGACATAGCTCATTTGCGATTAACTACTTTTCGCACTTTTGATTGTTCTATTCTCATTTGTTTAATTTTTAGTGCAGATATTCTGGGAAGAAGTTATATTTGATGTCTCCGCCAGCTATTGATTCTGCCTTGCTATCCTCGCCTAGCGAGCCCTTATGTAGATCTTTTAATGTGTGTGTAGAGGTAGCAAATCCAGCCGAAATTTTACCTGTGCCGGAAGCTCCTATTTCTTCTGGGTCTGATAACTGTAACATTCCAAAACCACCACCTCTCCCTGGTAAAATGTGTACAAGAGCTAAGTATTTAAAAACGCCTCTGGAGTGCAGCTTTGTCCCAAAGGAAACAAAGGATATTTGGGACAAGCTTTTTAAGGAAGGGTATGGTGCTGATGTTTGTATTATCACTGAGGATAAATCATGTGTTGTAGCTCATTCAAATATTTTGGTGAGTTGATTATATTTCTTTTTTCTTTTTTATCTCTTTAAGTAGAGCAATAGAGTTGGCCTGATTTGTATCACAATGTTAAGGAAATTTTCTTCTAATTATTATATACATAATTTGAACAGTTGGTTGCTTTTATATGTTTATTCAGTGAATTCAATGAATTTTGATAGAAATTGGGCCAAGGGTCATTACTGCTCTTCTTCAAAAATGGAAATGATTTAATATTTGAGCTTGAATTGATTTCCTTATAAATGGTTGATTAATGCATTCATTTTGACATACATGTGAAAAAAATGGAAGCTATAGTACTATAATATTATCAATTCATCAATTCTAATTTCTGATTTATGATCTAAACATTTTCTTTTTTGAAGAGTGTTGCGTCACCTGTGCTGGGTAACATTGTCGGGCAATCAAAAGTCAAGCATGGCATGAGATTCATCAAAATTCCTGGAATTCCTCATTATGCTGTCCGCTTGTTTATTCGTTTTTTATATTCATCCTGGTATGTTTGAAATCTTTTTCTGCATACTTGCTTCCTAAAGTTTTTAGCAATAGTTTGTGAGCTGGGGCTGGAGAAACCATAGTTTAGCATATTCATCCTGGTATGTTTGAAACTATAATTTAGCAGTAGTTCCTTCATACTTGATATTTTAAAGCTGCCCCCTAGAATATAAAAATTATGGTTCTAAAAAGTTTCACACAGGAAAGTATACTGGTTCTGCCCAAACTGGATTCTGCTAGAAGAACATTTGTACATCTGAAAAAGGGGAAAGTGAAAGCAAGTTGTTTTTGCCTTTGCGAAGACTTCTATTTTTCCCTTTGGGCTAGTATTTTGTTATTAAGTGTTTAAACTTGATAGGCACTGCTAAATCGGCCTAAGGTCTTTATTTTGTGTGCTCATTTATCCTAGTTATAATTGGATACACTCAGTATTATTCAATATGGAAATGCAGTTATGAAGAGGAAGAGCTGAAGAAGTTTGTTCTCCATCTATTAGTCTTGTCACATTCCTACTCAGTTCCAGCACTAAAAAGAGTTTGTATTTGCTTCCTGGGGCAAGGCTGGCTTACCAAAGAAAATGTGATAGATGTCCTTCAGTTAGCAAGGAATTGTGATGCACCTAGGCTTACATTCATTTGTGTTCGTATGGTTGTAAAGAATTTCAAATCTGTATCTTCGACTGAAGGGTGGAAAGTGATGAAGCGTGCCAATCCAGCTCTTGAACAAGAACTTCTAGAGTCTGTTGTTGAAGCAGATTCTGTAAGTCAAACCCTTTTCTATGTTTGGAGTTTATATTTGTTATTCAATTTATTTTCATGATATAGCCCTCTTTTTGTTTTTTTTTTTAATATATATATTTGTTAATCAATTTGTTTTCTTTTTCCCTCTCTGGAGGGTTGTTTATTGCTATTACTATTACTTTGATTATTATTATGTTTGGGGGGTGAGGGAAGATTGTGGAGGGGTGAAGGAAAAATTTTGGTTCAAAACAACATACTCTTTGTGGTGTAATCTCTTCTCATCCTCTTGTCCAAAAGACTGTCCATTTTAGTCTTTTGTTGATGTTGGTCTCTTGACTACATCCTAAAATATTTCATCTCACTAATTCTCAGTTCTAATCATGCTTCTTCTTTTGAAAGCATAAACTGTATTGGCTTCCATTGAATAACCTATTTGCAAGTGCTGTAGATTTAGATAATTGTAGCATGGGGTATGATTATATCATATTGAAACATTTCACTGACTTGCCCTTATGAGAACCACTATGTTGTGATATATGTGTGTGACTATATGTATGGTGTCCTTTCCTTCCTTTCCCTCATACAATGTAAAATTTGGACCGACTAATTATTTCTTTGCCTTACCTATAAGACTGTAACTTAGAAAATAGGATCTTTGCTTTACTTGTGTTTCAGATCCTGGCTCAAAGTTTGATGCCAGAGTTTAGTGATAGTTGAGCTTATGCTTATATGTTATAAAATTGTCCTGTTTTAATCATTGGTTTTGCTTATTGTTTTCTTTCTCTCAGAGAAAGCAAGAAAGGCAGAGGAAAATAGAAGAGAAAAAGGTCTACTTTCAGTTGTATGAAGCAATGGAGGCCCTACTTCACATTTGCAAGGATGGCTGTAGGACAATTGGACCCCGTGACAAGGTGCTGAAAGGAAGCCAGGCTAACTGCAATTTTCCTGCTTGTAAGGGACTTGAAGCTTTAGTGCGTCATTTCTCCAATTGTAAGACTCGGGTCCCTGGTGGATGTGTTCACTGCAAGCGCATGTGGCAGCTTCTTGAACTGCATTCCCGCATGTGCAATGAGCCTGATTCCTGCAAGGTTCCTCTTTGTAGGTAAGCATTAACCTTTTACCAAACCATTATATCGACCACTTTAGAGAAAATATTTTAGAGTTAAAAAAGAGGAAAAGGATGATATTAGTTTACTGAAAAGAAAAGAAGGATTATGTATAAGGTTTATGCTTGTGTTAGACGATTTCATACTAGCTGATGAAAGCTTAAATATATTTAATTTGGTTTTTTGAGGTATTTGACAGGAAATATTTGTCTCTGGTTGGCAATGAGCCATAAACTCCTATTAGTATTTGCTCTTTTATTTATCCTTTTACCGTAGTATGTTTCTTTTGGCAGTAGTAATATCTATCAATTGGGCAAAAGCTAAGCTAGTTAGTTTGATTGATGCTGCTTAGTTTTAGATGAGGTTTGTAAAACACTATGCCGTAGGAGTTATACTATGCTCAATAACACGGCTTGCATGCATTGTCTTCAGACTTGGTTGATTTCTTATGTTGCTATGGTGATTGGAATGCTTGCTTCTTTAGAATACTTTTCCCCGTTAAGCTAGGGGCTTAGTGCCGATGATATCACCTACAATAGTAACATTGTTCCAAAATCTGATTGATTTATCAACGCTGGCTTGTACTGTACTGGTTACTTGGTTTTTTGATTGAATTTGATTTAAAGGATGTGATTGAAGGTTATTAAGTACTTGTCGATGGTGACAAATGTAGTGGAAACCTGATACCAGTGATTAAACCATCTCCTTTTCTATTTCGTAGGCATTTTAAAGAGAAAATGCAGCAGCAGAGCAAGAAAGATGAGACTAAGTGGAAGCTGTTAGTCAGCAAAGTTATTGCAACAAAGAATGCAGTAGGGTTATTCTCATCTCGGCGTTCAGGTGTAATTTGACATCTCAAATGTGAAAAATGGCATTACCATGTATTTTTATTTGAAGTGGTTAATGCTCCATAGTAACTTATAGAAGTTGTGAAATGGGAAAATTAAAAATAAAAAGAATATTATTAATGTGTTAATGACTTCATTAGAAGGATTAGTCTATTTTTTTTCTTCTTTCCTTTCCTTAAAAAGGCAGCTTGGTGCGTAGAGTTCCTGCTATGTCCAGAATCCGAAAAAGGTTCTGTTGTAGGCAGATTTTACATTTTTTTTTTTTTGTATTTAACATTTTATCTTTTCTTTCATAAAAAAAACTTAAAAACAGATATGTTACAAGCAGAGGCAACAATTTAATAAAACCTGTAAAATTAACATTTTTATATTAAAAAAAAAGTAATAATCTCATTATCTAAACACAAGGATGAGACCTTGATTAAACTATTGTTTTAGTTTTTCATATGATGAGCTGTTAGACTCGCATAAAATGAAATAAAGCTTTCAAATTTGGTTTCTAACTTAATTCAGACATTAAATGGCCAAAAAGAATTTAATTCAGACATTGCATATTTAGCAAGTACACAACTTGAGTGAGTTCATGAATGAGCTGTAAGAAAGTCCACAACTTGAATTTACAAACAAGCGCTAAATAAAAATTAAGGAAATCCATTCACAAATTTAATAAAATGGGTTGTCAAAACCATGATTAGATGCATACAATAAGATCGGTTTTGCTGTTTTGGTAATTTGAAAGACAAGCTTGGTGATAAAGATATCACGAGTCATAGGAAAAATTTGTGATCCAACGGTTAGAAATTGGAAAATCAAGATTTAGTGATTCAGATTCAAATCTATAAATAAGATCTCCAGTCTTAGGTTGTCTTAATGAACAAGTCATCAAGTAGAGTTGAGGGCTTTGAGTGTTTTGTTTTTCTTTAATAGAAAGCTAAGCTCTCCCATGTCTGGGTTGCACATGGTTTCTGATAAAACTATGGAATCAATCTCTGTCAAACCAGTTCGGGTTCGAGAGAACATGGTTTATGTGAATCCTCTGCGAAATCCCATCTCCAGCCTCCATCAATGGACTGATTTGAAAGCCAAAGACAAGAATGGCAATGAAGACATTGAAATTGGGTCGTATCAACGATTTCTGAAAAAGGGTTGCAGCCATGTTAATCATCTGTTGAACCCAGTGTCTGATATTCATGAATGGAGAGCTTTGTTGGCCAACGATACAAAGCCATTGATGACTGAGTCGCTGCCACAAGGTCATAGTCTTAAATCTAATCCAAGTTTGAAGGAGTTTGACGAAGAAGTAGCTATGGATGCTAGCCTTTCCTGTTGGCTGTCTTCTTCTGATGAAACTACAAATACAAAATAGTGCAAATTTCTATGGAGATTTTGAGGCTGTTCTCCACTCATTCTCATGAGTGAAGACTAAAGAGTTGGCAATCAAATAATCAAATTGAGTACTTTGGGTATGGATCAGGGTTTATGGAATATGTAGGAGATAAGTTTGATCCTGTTTAGGATAATTCGAATTGTATATTTTCTTTGAGATAAGTGTTTAATCAATGAACTCTTATTTGTTGAAAAAAAAAAAAATTTTATTTTAATGTATGAAAAAAAATAAAATTTAATTCTTTATTTCTATGATGATTTAATCATACAAAATAATTTGAATAATTCATAGCTTAATTATGAAATAAATACTTTCTTTTATATCTAAAAAAAAAAAATGCACAGATTGTTGCGATATACATGTCCCAAAAAGATTTACTTGACTTTCAAGTTAACTTTGTTATTTTGGATGTTTTTTTTTTTTAGTGAATCTATTTGTTTCATTCTTTTTAATTTATTATTTAAGCTCAATCTTTTTATTTTTAAAATTATCTCTCAACGAAATAATTTAATTATTTTTTTTTCAAAAACCTTTAAAAATTTTTTAATATGCTAATTTGAAATTTTTAAAAATTTACAAATATTATTATTTAAATCAAATTCAGTAATATACGATTGTTATATCCCAATAAACTTATTTAATTAGATATTATAATTATATGGTCAAAGAAATTACCTTACACAAGGCACTAATAAAAAATAGCAATTTTAAAGAAATTAACCAATTACAGTATCTTGCAAAACATAAACCATAACATTATTATTCATATCAAAAACATTTTTTGATACATCATATTTCTTGAACTTAGAAGGGATTACTTAGATGATTCCCTTTGGTTCACCATGGATTCTTAATTAAAGCCTAAACACTCTCTTCTTCATTGAACTTCTTGGAACATTTCCCTATTAACTGCTTCTTTTGTGCATCAAAATCACAATTGTTTTATAGGTTGAGGCCCTCAATGTACGCTAGTGTTTCTTGATCGCAGTTCCTGATCCGTCCATCCCTGCCCAATTGCCGGCTATGTAGTGAAGGTAAGATACTAACTTCGTAACTTACTCGGAAGGTTTTATCGTATGTATAATTCCACTCGAACATAAATCCATTAACCTAATTCAAAATAAAGTGTTAATAAAACGACATATGAAAACAAAATTTGTTTGGATATAAAAAAAAAATTGTAGCCCAAAAATGAAAAAAAAAATCATAAAAAATGATTATATGAAACGAAATAAACCTGCCGGTGAGAGACCTTCGTTAGAGCTTGAACATCTTTCTTTTCAGCGAGCTCCCTGGCATTGCTCAAAAGTGAAAGATATTCATGATACCTGCCATTCTGAACTAATAGATCATACATTTGAGTGTAAGGTGGGAAATTAATGTAATTGAAGCAATTGGGAAAATTTAATTAATTAGTGTAAATTATTATTCGTACCATCTCGTCAAACTGTTGCCTCACTTTCAAAATGCGTTTTTGGGCTTCATTCTTTTGCTTCCATATTCCCCATTGCTGCCTTCTGTAAGCAAATGCCTGTTCGTTAATAGCCTCAAGTTCTTTCTCCAAACGCGCAATTTCGGTCATAACTTCGCATTGCTCCCGTCTTAATTCCACCGATATTTTATTAACAAGCTACATGACAAATATGATACAATATTAGTGAATTCGAGAGAAGCACCCTTATTAGATTAAGCCATTAAGACCCAAGTCCAATTGGAAAAAAATATGATAATTTTTTTTTGTCGTATTTTGATAAGTAAAATCTTGAATATATCAGATCAATATGAGAGATTGTGCTCATAAAATTGCATGAAAAAAGACGAAGTCTAGACAAAATCGGGAGAAACTCCTATCAAAGAATTAAATAAAAAAAATAAGCCCTTGAGTTTAAGTAAAGTAAGAGTATTTTACCTTGATTTGCTCTTGTATGGCCCTTCTCACACTCAAGGGGTTCCAAATCTTGCCTTTATTAGCAAAGTCAGCCAAAGCTTTCTCTTTTCTCTCTTCAATCTGTTTCATCTTGTCAATCATTTGGGTATACCTGGTTTTATCTATATTTGAGCCGTCACTATACCACCGAATCTGCCATAGGAAAGCTTAGTCAGTAGAAGAAGAATTAGAAGAAAGACATGCATTAAGCTAAGATCATTGAGTCTCCAATTGTTGTCTCTTACATATTCTTGTAACAATGACCTTGGCTCAAGATCACTGAGGCTTTGTTGGCTACTAGCTATGTCTCTTAAGAGCTGCTTTTCTGTAGCCAAATTACTACTTCCATGTGACATCCAGCTTTGAAAGTCCTGTAATCGGTTCAAAAGTCTCATGAAACGCCAAATAATAATAATAAGATAGATTTAATGCAGCACAAAAATACTTTGTTTTGCGAGTTCGTTTTGATGCATTCATAATATTTTAATTTCACGAACGAAATTAAGAGATGATCACGTACAACAAAAGAATTATATTGGATTTTAAAGTGCGACTTACTTGACTATGACGTCCAGTTGAGTAGGACTTGATAGCTCTTCCTTTATGTGTAATCTTCTTGTCAAAATTCAGTTTATCCAAAACTACTTCTAGATAATCCAACATATTCTTTTGCCCGTACTCCAATCCGTATGTAATATCCCATTGATGATAGCTTAGCTGCTCAATTTGTGATCGAATATCTATCCTTTTTAACTGTCCACAAAGTCCATCAAATAATATATAAATATATAAATTTAATATTAATTTATTATTTACATCTATTTGTTTTATCAAAATTTGACAATTTAAATTTAAAATACATGATAAAACATTTTACAGATTTTACTAATGAAAGCATTTTGATTAATTTTTTTTTTTTATATTTGAATCGTGAAAATTTGAATTTTGATTATTGAAATTAAAATTTTAACATTTTATTAAAAGATCATACAACTATTGTCAAAATTTTCAAGAGATCATAAATGAATTGATATCATTACTTACCCTTAAAATTTTTTGTTCCTTGCGAATTCGAATTCTATCTTGATCCAATTTTTCGATCAACTTTTCTGTTTCTGAAATTTTTGATGCTTCATCTGGGTCTTTATAGGGCCAAAACTTAATAAAATAGAATTGATGAACCTTTTTAGAAGCACCACCAACTCTATCCAACACAATCTTCTTAGGCTGATTGATTTTCAAATTAAGGGTCTCAATTGCACCCGAATTTATGTCTCCTTCACCTTTAGGAACTGGAATTTGCTGCACCAAATTACCTTCCAAGCTGTCTGTTGCCATGATTTTCTGCCTATATTTTGATACAATAATACAAACAAGCTTTACTTTCATAGAGATATTATAAGTGTAACATTTACTTTTGGATGTTAAAAGAAATTTCACCATGATCATATATAAACATGAAAGAGATTCATAAAAATGCCAAAAAAAAAAAAAAAGAAAAAAAAAAGAAAAGGAAAAGAAAAAGTTCATAACAATATGAAAAATTGAAGGCATGGATTTGTTTGTTACCTTGGATATAGTCGATATGGCCTTTCCAATGCAAGAAAAAGGATGGCTAAATGCGAATATATAAGCTGACTATATATGCAAATTATGAATAAGATGAATAGAAAATTACTGTAACGTTTAGGGTTTTAAAGCTTAAAACCGAAGTCCTTGCACCTCACGCCAAGTGTTGAGTCAACTCCTTTGCCAGCACTTTGTCACAACTTCAACTTCTTCTTTAATTTTTTTTTTTAATAATATTTTATCAAATTGATTTTCTTAATATTTTATCATTTCTTTTAATTTAAAGAAGAAGAAAAGAAAGTTGATGATTCCGTATATTCATTCATATCAAATTCAAAATAAAAATATATTAGGATAATCTTAAAGAGGATATTTGAAATTGATTGTTTCTTTAATTGAAAAATAAAAAATTCGAATCCTACTCTTTAAGCAACAATATAAGCATTCGCCATTAATTTGGTCAAGTTATTAATTTAATTAATTATATTAGGTTACTAATTTAATTATATCAGTAAACTTAATTATAAACATCATCTATGTACAATTTCAAGCATTATTTAATTCGGGTCAATGATTAAGTGATATACTCTCGGTTGAAATGTATACTTGTTTACAGTCACTAGGCAGGCGATCCCGATATAGTCATACTCCAATTGCTTGTAGCTCAATACCACTATTTTATACTTTTATTTCAGTTTGATCTGGTGTTTAAATTTGCAGAATAATATATATGCTTTGAATGAAAATAATAAATGACAGAGTAAAATCTTTTCTTGCAATCTCTATTGAATAAATAAGGCTTCTGCAGTTGCAGGAAATTTAATTTCTTTTATGGTAAAATTGTCGACAAATGGACGACAATCACGGAAGCATAGAGGCTTCCTTCTTTTTCTGGTCTACAATGGACTTGTGTCCTTCAATCTCCACCCCTTCAAGTGCTTTGCTCAAAGTTGCAAAGGTCTCTTCCTTCCTCTTACTCTGAGATGTCCCAATTCTCATGTTGTTGGGGTGTGTTCCAATGTGTTGCAACAGATGGAGACAGCCTTGAATTTGGCAGTGGATGTTCCATTTCCATACTCTGGTATGCAAAGAATCCCATTTCAGCAAACCCTTTGATTCCTCTAAGAAATGAGAAAATGATGAGAAAAAAGAATTCAATGTTTTTGTTATTTTTTCTATAAGGGCAAATGGCTTTAAAAAAAAGAAAGTAAAAGAAAAAGTTTAATAAGAAATTTGCTGAAATCATGATTGAAGAAGATGGCTAAGTGATTAAACATACCTCTATTTCCAATTGACTTGAACTCCTTAACATTGTTGAGATAACTTGAATTTTTTACACAGGGATCAATCATCATTTTTAATTATGACTTCTGGAATGTCAGAAATCTTGGAACACTTTGGTCAAGGTCCTGCTGTTATGTCTGTGACATTCAACTCACTGCTTCATCTCCATGGCGCAACTTTAATCTGAAAAGGGAATTAAAGAAATACAGTCAGTGCAATTCAGAAGTTAAAGTCTGACAAATTCTGTAGCATAAAAAGTTCCTACAGACTAGGAAAAGAATGCCGAAACAAAAACTAATGTGCATTATACATAAGGTTCACTGACAAGAATGCCTAGAAGCAGGTGCTTCTTTGAAGGCTTACAGTTCCCTGCAATCCCGCCATGAAAGGAGGAGAGAAGGCAAAACAAATGGTTAACTATTAAGTTACTGTTATGAGCTTTCCTGAGTTCTTGTTTGAGTCTCATAAGTCAAAAGACAAAGCTCTCAGATAAGTAATTGACAATGAGGGATTGAGATTTGTAAGAAAATTAACTTACCAGAGGTATGAATTGGATCCACAGCTTCAATCTCCACTAGACTGACTAGGACATCATCTATGAAGATATTTGGAATATGGGAAATCTTGGACCACTCATGGCTGTTCTCCTCAGCACACCTTTCCTTCAACTTGGGACAATCATTAAGCTTAAGTGTCTGTAATTTGGAAAGGCATTGCATGGTTTCTATAGGAGGAAGATACATCAGATTCTTGCATCTCTGGAATTCAAGTTCTTGAAGACATGAGAGGTTTCCCAGCCACTGTGGTATAGCTTCCACTTCGTTGAAGTCCCTTATATCCAAAGATGTAAGGCCAGTGAGGTATTGAAGCTGATATGGTAGAGCTTTTAGTTTTTCCCATCCATATAACCAAAAATCTTCAAGGGAAAGATGGAGGTGCTGAATGGAACCAAAACCAGGAAATTCCTCCAGTTCTTCTGACAAACCACCAATACTCAACACCTTCAACTGTGTGAGGTGCATAGACTATCCGGAATGGTAGTCAGTTTTCCACAAAATGTGATTCCTAAAGAGCGGAGAGATTGCAATTTTCCTAGATCTTCAGGAACAGAGATCAAACTGGGGCAGTTGCAAATCCTCAAAACCTCAAGAGAAGTGCATAAGCACAACCCACTTGGTAGGCTTGTTAATCCTTCACATCCAGAAATTTCTAGTTTTGTAAGAGAGCAGAGCATATTTAAGCAGGGAATGGACATCAAATTAGAACATTCCCATATAGATAATTCTTTGAGATATGTAGATGCAGATAGACCGTCTCCTATGGAACTTAACCGCTCACACCATCTAACATCAAGCTTCTGAAGAGATGAAAATCCACTCATTACAGGAATGCTTTGCAACTTGGGACACCTCCAAATAATCAGCTCCTCAAGGCAAGGAAACACCACAACCTGTTCTCTTCCGATCATTGCTGCCTCCACCTCTTCCACCCATTTCTCCAGGCTGCTCATCTCCTTTAAAGTGAATTTCCTCAATGCTGGGAAGAGTGACAAAGCCTTCTGCCCTTCACACCTACTGCTGTTCAAATAAAACTCAGTACCTATATACTTCACATTCTCCATCCCATCTATTGTAAGAACTTTAAGATTGCACAATTGCCCAATGGTTGGAATGTTTTTGCAGTTCCTGCAACTGATTAATTTCAAATCCACCAAATTATGGAGCAGAAGTGAATCAACATCATTTGTCTTTGTCAACATCCATGATGGAAAGTTCTCTCCAGCGTAACCCGTAATAGTTAAGCTTTTCAAATTTGAGTGAGGCTGAAGACCTCCCAGCACATCTTCATCATTGTTACCCCCTTCTCTTTGAGAGCGCCACACAAGTTCCAACTTGTATATTCTTGTCTTTTCTTGGAGTTTAGCTCGTTTGGCTTCTTCATTGTCTCTAACATACTCAAGATTGGATATCTTTAACTCTCCTCTCAGTTGGCTTAAGGACCCCAATTCTTCAATTAGGTTTCCCATTTCTGTACCCACAGAAAACAATGGCAACGTCTGAAGACAGGTTAGCTGCCCAATCTCCAGAGGCATCAGCATTGGATCATTGAAAAAAATGTGCCTCAAGCTGACTAAATCTCTCATTCCTTTGGGGAGATTTTGAAGGCAAAAGCAGCACATGAATCTTAATGTCTGGAGATTATAAAGCTTAGTGATGGATTCAGGTAGTGCTCTGATATTGGTCCAGGAGATGTCAAAATACCTCAAATGCCTCAATCTTCCAAGTGAAGCAGGCAACTCTTCGATAAAAGCGCCCTCAAAATTAAGGACACGCAAGCTTCTAAATTCACCTGGAAAGTTGGGGTAGACATCAAACTTTGAAAACAAAGAGTGCAATTTCTGAGGGGTAGCTCCTGAAACTTTTGGAATCATTTCACCCTCATTAATGAAATTCAGATGACGAACATGAGACAAATCACCTACACAATCAGTCTTCAGAGTCAGTGTTTCAGATTTTGATACAGACAATGCAAGTTCATGAACTACATCATGCATTTTGCAAGTTGTAATATTGCCATATGCGTCCCTTTCTGCATCTTGAAATAAGGAGTTTGACAATAAGTCATTAAAGTACTTGTTTCCTATATCCTCCATCTCTGCAAGACTTCCTTCATATGGCCTACTTTCTGCAGATGGCTGAAGAAAACCTTGAGCCATCCAAAGCTGAATCAGCTGATCCCTTTCAATCTCATGATCTTGTGGGAAAATTGAACAATATGCAAAACATTGTTTCAAACAAAAAGGTAAGTTATCAAAACTCAACTTCAAAGTAGGTAAAATTTCATTGTTGTTTCCCAACTTCCAAGCATCACTATTTTTAATCGACAACCATGTATCTTTTTCCAATTTTAAGCCCATTGTGCCACCTAAAATGCTTGCAACAAGGGGCACCCCACCACATTTTCTTGCAATTTCCATCCCAATGTCCTTCAAATCTGAACTCACCAACCCTCCTCTTTTGCCGAATGCTCTTTCCTTGATAATTGACCAACACTCATCATCTGATAACTTTTCTAGGTGATGTGTATGCAAAGAAAGTGTCTCCATTACGGATGCCACATTCTGACTACGAGTTGTTACAACAACACTGTTTGCATTATTATTAATTTTTGATAAACGACTTTTCAATCTACCCCATTTCTCCCGATCCTCATTCCATACATCATCAAGAACTAAGAGAAATCTTTGCCCTTCCAGCTCTTTTCTAAGGTTCTGAATTATTGCATTAATATTACTCAATCCTCCTGCAGTTCTATCAAGAGATTCCAACATTCCCCCTAAAATCTTTTGGTCAGTAAAATTATCAGATACACAAACCCATATTATCACATCAAATATATTTTTCTCTTCTACTTCTTTGCACACTGATTTTGCCAAAGTTGTCTTTCCAATGCCTGCCATACCCACTATGGAAATAACCGAAACACCATGTTGGCCACTTAAGCTAATCAACATGTTCACAATCTTTGAGACATCATCTTTTCTTCCTACAACTTCTGAATCAAGGATGGAATCCGTCTCATAATCTCGGCTAATTTGGGAAACCCTGTCCATATTTCCAACTCTAAGTCCAAAACCAGCTGCATCAGATTTTATTTGAACTAGAGATCCATTTATCTTCTTAATTTTCTTAGCAAATCTGAAAGAAACTGACACAGGCTTGAAGAAAGGAAAGTAGCAGACCTTTTTCTTCAGCTGGTTCTGATTTTTTACCTTCCTTCTGAGAATTTCATAAGCGAAGTCATCAAGCACGTCATTAGCCTCATAAGCAATATCTCTAAGCCTCTCCAGCCAAAGCTGCACAGCCTTGTCTCTCACTTGCCTTCCATCAGCATCCTGAAGCACAGCCTGGATCATAGTAAGTGAGTCACGAAGCCTTGTCAGATCTTTCTTGAAACCCCAGGCCAGATTGATCTGCTCATTGGCAAGAGAAATCACCTTGGACAATGCTGCCTCTATAACAAAACCGAGCAAAGCTTCAGCCATCTTTTGCAATGATGCTCCTATGTGGATTCTGAAAATTCTTCAAATCACTGAAACAGAAAAGAGGAGAGAATGATGCTGTAATTCTGTAGTTAAAGGATGGTTGACTTTGTACCATCACAAGGCGGAAAGAGGTGTGGGAAAGAAAGGAGCGACAGTCAAAGAAAACGGCTGTGGATGGTAGCGAGTCAATGGGCCATACCCGTAAGTTAAGTCACAGCCATCAATGCTAGACGTTATTTTTAAGAATAGAAATGCATCTTTCCAAGCGGCTCATCAGCTGCATGCGTTGTTCATTTCCCTAAGACAAGTTATCCATAACTCACGCAAAGACGTAGAACAAGTTCAGGTCTTGTAAATTGGCTATGCATCCAGCATACCAGCTTCCGGGATACAAATCACTGGCTAAACGAGTCATCTTAAGATGAAAATCCTGTTGATCGAAGGAATTATACCAAGCAAGGGTAGCGCAAGCTTCTGGACTAACGATTTTAGACAAATGTAGACCATCATTGTGTAGCACCACAAAGCTTACTGGCATTTTTTTAAGAAATTGTAGCTATTCTTTCAAATTCCAGGACCTTGCGAGCTACACCGGAAGGTTCAACTTGAGTCATAGCATTCATTCCTTACAAAGTTTTCTTCTCTGTTTTCTGCTGATTTAATGCTAGTATTGTTCATTTGTGTATCCTTCTTTGTTAAAAGTAAAACAATGACATATCCTTAAAAGACAAAAACAGTTGGTTCAATTTAATAAAATAAACATGCAACTTAGAAGCGGAAAGGACACACTGATCTTAGAATGAAAGTATCTCTGCCACTTTCTTACACAGGTTGAACAAATAGAAAACCTTCATTGTTTCACTCAAGTAAGATGATCCAGTACCGTCTCACGGTATAATTTCTAAAATCCTCATATCCTAGAAACAAGTAGATAAGAACCGCTAGGACTTGTAGATGACATAATTCCTTGATGCAGTTGCAACACTAAGCCCCATCTGCTAATGTCCTCTTTGATGTACTGATGTAAAGTACTGCATAATTGAAATGAAATTTACCATCATCGCCAGCACAAATGCATAAATAGTATTAAATAAAATGAAGTTTATTAAGAATAATTACCATTATTTCCACGAATAAAAGCATCACCGTATTTATTTTTTAACTGTCCATTAACATATTCTTCTGTTTGCTCCATAGCTATATTCATATATCCATCAAGGCAAGCTAGAATACCTGCAAATGAGGGGGAAAGTTAACGGTATAAAACTCCCAGAAAGCCACAATTCTGTACCGCAATAATAGACTAAGAATTCAAATTTGAATGTCGGTTCTCCTTGTTTTCTAAATATATACAGAAAAGGCCATGGCCCAAAGCTTACACATTCACTGGAATCCATTAATATATTTCAGAAAGAAAATTTTCATAATATACATGATACACGCTATCTCTGCTATTTATGTGCAGGTGTCTCAAATATCTTAGGAGAAACTTTGCTGAATCCATACCAGATGAACATCAGCATGCAGAAAAAATAAGATCATGCCGTTCATGACAACTTTACATATCTTATGACAGAGTACAGGAAAATACTGGGGGACAGAAATAAAGAATAAGCATTTACTCTCTCCGGTAATTGACAAACAACAGCAAGGTCTCCCAAATGATTCATCACATGCAAATAACAATACAGTAAGTATCTAATAAATTCCAAAACTGTAAGACAATTGAGAAAGTAACTGGTACTCATTTCCATTTCCTGAGAGTTTGAGCCGAACTCTACACATGCATGAAAGAAAGTGAGACTTCATGGAATAAACCATACACAAATCACTCAAACAAGCTTTGAATGCATAACATTTGTATCTGTAAGGACAGACAATATGAAATTTACCCTTAATCTAATTAAGCACATTAACAATAACAAGCAAAACTCAAAATCCAAAAATAAATAACTCTAAATGCAGAATGGATCAGAAGCATACATAGATGAAACAATCATAGAGTGAAAGGGTAGATGCAGAGCAACCAACCTCTATAATCAACACCAGAATTCAGTTTCACAACAACTGGTCGCCCACGAATTGATTTGAGGAAATCCCCAGGTGTTTTCGTAGTTGTTGACCCTTTCTCTGCTGCAGTACTCATCTTCCTTATCGTAATTCCACACAACTTACTAATGTACACCTCTGCAAATTATAAGACAGTTATATTCAAGTGAATAATCCTGTGGGGGTAAATATAGGAAATAGGAACGAGGAGGTAGACAACAAGAAGCCAGGCTTTTTAGACGAGCACATATGAATATGTCGATAGAATAAACCAAGCATGCTTATGGATCTAGAGTAAAGAACAAAACGAATCAGCTAGAGTAGCTTCATACAGAATTCTTATTAACAGGCTTTCTCTTTTGTAATGAGACAATAATAATAAAAGTAGTAAAAGCGACTTCAACCTAACAACTCCCTTGGGGACACCTATTTCCAGCCCCACTAAAATTTGCAGCTTTTGAAGTATGATGGAGAAGTGAAATTAAATTTTATGCATTACCCTACAAATAATAGGGAAATGCCGAAAACATTTTAAATCAACAAATTTTTCATATGTATAATAACAAATAACCCATTTGTTGCAAAACCAAGACAAACAGGAAAAACATTGCATACTTTAGCTACCGGATTGGCAAACAGAAAAAGGAAAGACCCTTCACGCTGTGCGTTAAATCGCAAACAGAAACTTATTTCACAACTTAGATCAAAGGCACCTAATCACTATTTTTCTCTCCTCTTACTGCCACATTGAGCTCAGAGCATACCCGATAAATAAACAAAAGCTAATATTTTTCACCTAAAACGTTATCGGACAAACAATTTTCCAAATCAACATAAGAACAACAAGGGCTACTCTAAAGCAAGCTTCAGTTAAGTAGGAAACTGCAAACATGACAGCCTTTGAACTGAAAAGAACAAAATGCAGTCAAAAGGCTACCCAAAAACCTAAATATCAACCTTAAAATTCTATGCTTCTTAAAAAAAGATATATAAATTAAAATTACAAATTAGAATCCATGGGAAGGGTACCCATGAAATTGTCAACGTTATAAAAACTCAAAACAAATTCATACATAAACATAAATGGGTGAAATACATAGGTTATACCAAAATGGGTTTTCGTTTTTCAAGGTAATTCACGTTCCAAGGATGTTAATAGTTGAAAACAGCAAAAGCTTACTGAACAAATAGCCAGACAAGATAACATCAAGCTGACCCAACTATCTCATAGAAATTAAAAAAAATACCCCCACAAAAATAAGAGTAAAATAAAGTTTTAATCTGAATCTGAAATAGGAAAACAGTTTACAGCAAAAAAGAGCTTACCTTCTTGAGGTTGTTGTTCAGTTCGATCACACTTCACAATGGCAATGGCCGTGTCTAATTTGCTTTTATATTTTGGGAACAGATAGGTAAACGGCTCGTTTAACTCACTCTCTCTCTCTCTTTGTTTCAGTTGGTGGATAAGTTACGAAGAAACCCTAGCTATTTCCTAAACCTCTTACTCAGTATTTCGTTTTTTCTTTTTGATCCATTCGCTTTTTTTTTTTTTTTTTTTTCCCATAAAAGGTAGATGATTAGTGCAATACGTGATATAAAATATTAAAATATATATATTCATATTATATTTTATATAAAAATCATCCATTATAATTTTTATAAATATAAAAAATATTTTTTAAATTTTATTAAACTATTAAAATTTTTAATTATATTATTTTTATATTATATTTATATCATATTATTATATCGCATTTTAAATTTTAAACTTTCAAATAAATGGATAGGAAAATGAAGCATTTAGCTTTAATTTTGTGTTTTTCATTTTTTTTATTTTACTAAAGAGTGTATACTCTTTTAAGATTATTAAATTATTATTTTTAATATATTGAAAATCTTTTTTATGAAATAATATATTAAAAATTATTAAATTAATTATCAATTATTATATTTAATATAACTGTCTTCTTATAAATAGTAACTTAATTTGTAAAGATAAAGTAAGATTTGATAATTTATATTTTCGTATCGTATATTATATCGTGTTTGATATATATAATGATATGAATTATTAAAATATGAATACAATATAAATTATAAAATATATTTAAATTTTAAATAAAAATACGATACGTTTAATATACGTATTACATATAACATGATACGGTTAATATATATATAATTAATTTATTTAAATATAATATAAATAAATATAAATAATATGGATATACATAAATAAATATGACTAATATAGATATATCCGAATAAATACGACTAACAAAAAAAATATATATATATATAATACTATGACTAAAATAATAAATTTGACATATTAATAATATAAAAAAATATTTACAAATTAAAAAAATTAATACTCATTTAATATGTATTTAATTTATATATTTAAATTTTAATTTGTATTACATAACTATATTAATTTTTATATCAAATTTAAAATAATAAACTATTAAAGATTAAATTATAAAATAATAATATATATTACTTATATTAATATTTATATTGTATTTATATTATTAAAATAAAAAATAATTTTATAATAATTATTAAATGAATATCATAATTAAATGTTTAAAATATTTTTATATGAAATTAAATAGTTAATTAAGTATCATAATTAAAAGATTAAAAATTAAAATAATTTTTATATGTTTATACTAAATTAAAATAAATATAAAAAGCATGTTAAACGTATTAAATATATTAAACGTATACTCGTATTATAAAATTAAAGTAAACATATCATTCATATTACGTTATGTATTTAAACGAGTCAACACATATACGATATGAATTATATCATATCAAAATTTGTGTCGACACAAATAAGCAAGAAATATATTTTTTTTAAAAACACACATATAATTTTTTTTCATATCGTTTTCATATCTTATCATTATATTGTGTTTAAAGTTGTCAAACCTAAGATAAATTATAAAATTATTATTTTATTATATGAATTATTTAAATTTATAAGTAATCTTTTAGTTAATGTAATTTATTATTTTTTTAATTTTGAAATAAATTAATCATTATATTTCAAGTTTTAGATAAATTAAAAATATTCAACAAAATTTTTTTGTTATAAATATTTTATAATTAAAAAATTTATAAAAAAAGAACATGAAAAACTTGACGATCAACTAACAAAGTATAATGTAATATTATATAGAGTAGAAAATGTAGTGATGAAATAAGAAAAAAATAAAATAAAAAGAAAATTTTGGATTATTTAACATTATATTTAATAAAAATATCATGATAAAATAAAAAATAAAATAAAAAGTAAAATTTTGAATTTTAATTTCATGATTACTTTCTTAGGATCATGTCATATTTTAAATTATTTTTTGAATTATAAAAAAGATTTAATTGTTTTAAATTTTAAATAATGATAAATTTATTCTATAATTATTATGATAGAACTACACCAATTGAAAGGTTATGGTAAATTTGTATTGAATTATTCTTTTCTTTTTTCAAAATCCAACAAAACAAAGCCCTCAAGAAAACTTTCCAAAGTAACGAATGGAAACTCAACATGGATTGACCTGAAACTACCCTTCAGCTCTACATCTTCCTTCCATATTCTGATGGAATTAACAGCTCTTGATTTCTCTCAATTCTGAAACCATGAACCCATTTAAGAGATCACTTTCTAACCCTTTCTTCAGATTTAACAATTCCAAGTCCACACTTCTGCGATCCTCGATAAAAAATAGAAGTCAAACCAAAGAAACAATCAGTTCCCAAAATCCCATTTTCAGTTCCATGTTTTCTGATCCAACCTTGCCAGTTTTCACTGCAAATTCATCTTCATTCTCGAGGGTAAATACCCACTTCTCATATTCATTGAAACAACCAAAACTGACTTCAAAGACTCAAACTTTGCCTAAAATCAGGACCTTTTGTGTTAAAAAAACAAGCCCAAATGCTGAACTTTTTGCTTCAAATGATAGCCCTGTTGTTTCTACTGTTAGTCCACCAATTCAGAGCTCTCAGCCTATTGATGCAGGGTCTTCAATGAGAAAACCAATCAGTTTATGGCCTGGAATGTACCATTCTCCTGTAACAAATGCTTTATGGGAAGCAAGATCAAGCATGTTTGAGAAAAGTTCTGATGACAAGCAAGATTCACAAAGTGAATTAGTCGCAAAAACACCTTCAAGGAGCAGGACTAGTATTGTTTATAAGTTTTCTTCTGATTATATACTTAGGGAGCAGTATAGGAATCCTTGGGATGAGATGAGGATGGGGAAATTGCTTGAGGATCTTGATGCTCTTGCTGGAACCATCTCATATAAGGTACTACTATGAATTTTGAAATCTTTCGATAGCTACATTTATTTTAGTCTGTTTATACCAAAGCTTGTTTGAGTTTAGACTGGTGATAGTGCTTGAAATGGTGTGTGTGATCTCTGACATGGTTCTGTTGTGATAAGCTCTCTGTTTTGATATAACTGATAACTGAATTTTCAACTTTATGTAATTTGTTTGTTTGCTTTGGACCAGCACTGTCGTAATGATGATGGCGCAACAAGGCCTATATTATTGGTTACTGCTTCCGTTGACAAGATGGTTCTGAAGAAACCAATCCGTGTTGACTTTGATTTGAAAATGTCTGGTGCTGTTACATGGGTTGGGAGGTCATCTATGGAGATTCAGCTGGAAGTAACTCAATCCACACCAGGTAGTGCAGAATAATGGCTAGTTCATTGTTTTCTCCTTTTGGTCTGTGGTTGGCTGCAAATAATTTTCATTTACATGTGTAGATGTCTGTTTGTTTCTTCTGGTTCTGAATGTCCATCGTCCTATACTTTGTTGAATAAAAACATGTGAATATAAATTGATTATAAATTTTGAGTTTTGCTAAATACAAAAAAGCCAGATGGAGAAGCAATGTTTAGTTGCTTTCCACCATCACCTGTACTTTCTCACTTTTCACGGTACTCAAGCATATTAAACACTGCATAATCCTCCTTTTTGCCCTCTTTATTTCTTCCTACTGATCCAGTTGCAATACTATCTTGTCTCTCTACGACAAAAACCCTCCATAATTTTAAAAGTTTTTAACAAATTCTATTAAGGTACCGAGTATAAATAATATTCCAAGCAAGCAATGTGCCGGACTGATGTTCTCAAGAGCTTATTTGGAATGGGCAGATTAATAGTTTTACATGAATTTTAGCCACTGCACTAATTTCAATTTTGAGTTAAGATATCTATGGTCATGCCTTTTTATTCTACCCAAGGAATTTCTCATATTGCAATAACAATTAGCAGCTCATCTATATCACTTACTCTTGAAATATTATTTGTTCTTTCAAAAATGTTCCACTCAACTCCAAACCAATTAGGTCCTATACTGATGTTTTACGTATACTCTGCTGCCACCTGAAGTAGGTTTTTGTTCACAAGTTGTTTCTGCTCTATTGCTCAACTTTTCTGGTATCTTGTGGCCCGTTAATCCTCTATAGGATGCTTGGAGGATCCATTTCAACGTTTAAAGACCTGAAGTGAAGACCTGGAATCTCAAGGTTTAGAAAAGTGTATATATACCAAATGAATTTCTACCTTGCAGAAATAGCATACATAGATGCTGCTGAGTAAACTATTTTTAATGTTCTTTACCTTCTCAGAGTGTCATAAAAGGCCCTCTGATTTTGGTGATATTCTCCTTGCATAGATTGATTTTGGGTTTCTGTGTCTGTGTGTCAAAAATGAAAATGAAGGAAAAATAAGATTTACAGCCTCCTGAAAATTTGCTTGTTCAATATAATCCCTTGTTATGATTTATTTTGGGACTCAATAATGTACACAAATAATTTTTCTATATCTTAATTTTCTTGGAGTTAGTTATATCCGATATGCTTAGCTACATTCTAGTATAAAATCTGTTTTGTAGATTCTCCACATCCTTCTGATTCAGTTGCTCTTGTGGCAAATTTCACATTTGTGGCCCGTGACTGCAAGACAGGAAAATCTGCTCCACTGAACCAGATCTTGCCTGAAACTGAACATGAAAAATTGTTAAGGAAAGAAGCAGAAGAGAGGAACAAAATGAGAAAGAAGAAGAGAGCAGAACAAAAGAAGGATATTTATAATGGAGATGAAGACAGACTTAATGCATTGTTGGCTGAAGGGCGGGTTTTCTGCGACATGCCAGCATTGGCGGATAGAGATAGCATTCTTATAAGAGATACTTGTCATGAGAATTCAATGATGTGCCAACCACAGCAAAGGAATATTCATGGTCGAATTTTTGGAGGTTTTTTGATGCGGAAAGCATCTGAACTGGCGTTCTCAAACGCTTATGCCTTTGCTGGTGCAGCACCCTGCTTTTTGGAAGTTGATCATGTTGACTTCTTCAAACCTGTGAGTAGTTAGTACCGTTAAGTAAGGTCTCAATAGAACTTGCCAACAGCCACATGGCCTGTTGGTAGAGTGTCAGACTCTTAGTTCCAATGACCAAGGTTCAAATCCTAGCAGACTCAAGTATAGAAAAAAAAGGTCTAAATGAAACTTTGCAATAGCTAACCTTCACACCACATACAGTGGGCCTTTTGTCCCTTGGATCTTGGTAGCTTGTCAGATATAGAGAGTGGACCTCGCTTTTGTGCAGAATGATAATTAATGTTGTGAGTAGTGGTAATGTTAGTGATGGTGGTGAAGTTTGAGCTAGGAGTTTCTCATGGTAAGATGGGACGATATTCTCATATTAGCTGCTTCAGGAAACATCTTTTTCTAAGTTGAATGTTGAAACTGTTGAACAAATAATTATAACTTTCAGAAGAAACTCATAAATGCAGTTGCTTATATGTGCATTTGAGCAACAGGGGGGAGAGAGAGTGCTTGATAGCTTGTGTCGGTATATACCCTACCAATTTGTCCATTATATAGAAAGCTTTGCTGAAATTTACTTTGAAATTTTACATTTTTTATTTATATATTCAAAATGATCAAGTAAACAACTTATTTATTTATTTATTTATTTTTATTTTTGGCTGATACAGGTTGATGTTGGAAATTTCCTCCGTTTCAAGTCTTGTGTTTTGTACACAGAACTTGAGAATCCTGCTAAACCTCTGATAAATGTGGAAGTTGTAGCTCATGTCACAAGGCCTGAGCAAAGGTCAAGTGAGGTAAGTACCTGAATTAAACTGTATAAGAATGAAACCACGATTGTAATGAGTAGTATAATTGTTAGCTAGGTTGAACATGTCATTCTTCGTGGTTAAAAGCAGCTTCACTTTCTAGTTCCTTGCAGGTTAGATCTCAAATTAAACTTTTTCCAACCCTTGGGGTGGTCAGTGTCTAAACCCCACCCTGTAAATGAAAAGAATGAACAAAAGAAATCAACAATATTGAATATATGTGTGTGTGTGTGTGTTCGCGTGTGATTATATATACAAATTATGGTAGGTATATATCAGTAGATTTATATAAAAGTTGATTCTACATATGCATGCACATGGATCATCTTAAATGCTCTGAAGGCCCATAGAAAACATAAAAAAATCTTGCCGGCAGCCGTGATAATTATAGCTAAATGTTTAATTATCTTCTTCTAACTTTTGAGTCTCGTTAGCCAGTTTAATTTAGTACTGTTGAGATTGGAATGCAGTATTTATCTTTGGTATGTGCTATGCAATTTGAATAGGTATCCAACAAATTCTACTTCACATTTACTATCCGTCCTGAGGCCATGAAAGAGGGATTGAGGATTCGAAATGTTGTTCCGGCCACTGAAGAAGAAGCAAGACGGGTTCTTGAACGTATGGAATGTGAGAGCTCCCAATAGGCAACAATCATGAAAACTCTGTCAAGAGGAAAGAATGACACAATCACACAAACCTATTGTTTTAGAATTCTATGATTTTCTTGATCCAATCTTAAGCATCCTGTCAAGAGCAAAATATATATGCTGTTCTACTTATTAGTTTGAATCTTTCTCTGTATCTAAAATCCAAGGTCGACAAGCAATAAATCCATTTGAGGAATATACAACAAACTAAAACTCTTTCTCATTGTCAAGATGCAATGATGGAATTATTTTCATCTTAATCTCCCGGAAACAGATTGATCAACTGCCTAGAAAAGCAAGAAATATCACTAACTCTGAGCTCTTCGAACAAAGGACCATGTTCTTTGACCATGACCAATCTTTGCTTTTCTCTCTCTAATAAAAGAGTGCCAGATGAAACCAGGACCGTCCAAAGCACTCTCAGGCCTCAACCACAAGAAGAACTGGCATCTCTATCATTGATTTGATTGATCGATGCCTTCAGTTGGTTGTCCCCAGCACTCACAACTTGTTTCTCATTGATTTCCAGTACTAACAAATATTTGGCAGGTACATATCAAATCACAACAGATTCAACTTCTATCATTGAGCATAAACCTCAATTGAGTAACCAATTTATTTACAAGATAGATCTAACTTTTTTAGCTATACTAGTTTATTACATCCGGTATATTACACATAGCAAATAACTTCCAAAATCCTTTAAGTTAATATATTTAAGACATTACATTGACTGCTGCATGTGTATGTTGAGATTACCCACAAGCACATATTTGCATTGGCTGCTGCATTATGAAATGGGACCTGATTAGATAGATATAAGATTCGTGGATCAGGAACTTTGATGAAAATGATGAGATTTACCCACAAGCACATATGCAGATGTGAGACATTGATCAGGCACTATGATTATAATGATGATGATGATGAGCTTTCACCATCAGAGGATCCATAATTCTGCCTTCCATTAAGTCCGGGAAAAACTGGGGGATGGCCAGGATTTGGCAATGGACGTGCCGAACTGTATATTGTTCTCTCATTGATCTTGGCAACTTCCTTGCACACCTGATCAAGAATAGAAAGGAAATCCCTCACAACCATAAATATCCTGAAGGGATGAGCTTCTTCTTTGGCTGAGTTCCCATGGAAATATTCTGTTATCTCCTTCACCATAGAAAGAGCAACTCTCTCATGGGCTTGGATCCTTACAATCTCTTCCTCTGCCTTCTTCAGGAACTCATTCATTGACTCAGAGAATTTGTGGCCACTGTCTTTCAGCTCAATATCTTCATTTAATTTTAGAACTTCTTTTATTTTAGAGATACCAGTCGCAAGTTTTGAAACATCAATACTAAGAATATCTGAATCCATAGCAGCAGCCTTCTTCACACTGGTCAGCTCCCCACTTAGACCAGAAACAACTTGCAGACCAAGCTTCCTAAATTCAACATCATCTTGAAATTCAGATATCTGAATTTCTTCAGCTTTCGGATTCTGATTGGCACCAGAAAGGCGAGAACCTTCAGCTCTGATGATTTCCTGTACAACAAAATGTAGAAGTGTGGTTTTCCCATCAGTGCCCTTTACATCAACAAGCTTTAAGAGCGTGTCAAGCTTGAAGGCATGGGCATCGCCACGGTTGGTGCCAACATTCATGCGGTTCCCAGTTTTGAGGACTGCCTCCAAAAGCTTCAGAAACATTCTGCTGTTTCTTAACTCTCCACAAGCAGCCTGCAGAGGAGAAATAAGCTGCAGCAATTAGAGAATTACCACACAACAGTAAATGGAAATATTAAAATCCTTCATTTCAAACAGATAAAAGACCAGAATATAAATAGTAATGGTTATGAAAAAGACATTATCTTCATGAATACATGTGGCACACAGCTTTATCTAAAGTAAAATGGTGAAACAGTGCAATGTTGCCCCCAAAATTTTATTGAATAAATGTAGTCTTCATATCTATGAAGCTTGATTACCATAAGCATATTCACTTGTACTCAGCAGTCATATGCATTCCTACCAGAGAAGAAGATAATATCATGAAAGTTTTTCTTCTTTGGCATTTTTTTGGAATATTAACCAAATCTCCTTTATTAGTGATATTATTTCTGGCAACTGCATGGAATACTCCACACCAACTCTCATAGGATGCAGAGATTATGACCATTGAATTTTTTGGTAATAGCTTATGGGGGCCACGCATAATGAGTTAGAGGCTCTTGGATAATGCAACAAAATAGTGCACTATCTTGTGCCTATTGCAACATCATTACAACAGCCAAAGATGAACAAGCAGAACTGTTATCCTCTTAAACAGTAGGCAAGCTTCTTACTCGGAAAATCAGGAATATAGAGGTATACAATTGACTGTCAGTTGGATATATGACATAAAGAAAGAAAATATGATAGATTAATGAGACACATTGAAGCTCCCCAAAAGTTTCTTGCACTAGTAAATCTGATCCCCTAAAAGTAGAGAAAAAAGAAGTAACAATGAAGAGAAACAACTGACAACTCCTTTATTCTAAACTTGTTATCTTTTAACTTGCGGCAAGCTGCTGCAACTTTGTTGCTAACAGTCCTAATAGAACATGTTTTATCTTGAATAAAATTTGATTATGGTCCAAAAGTAAAAAAAAAATAAAAAAATACAAAGGTATTAATGATGAAGAATGACTGATATATACAAGATTCATAAAAGACATCTTAAAGGTTACCCAATAACCAGAAGCACATGAGTGCATACAGATGGGAAATTAAGACTTACCTCTAAAGTCTCAAAAGACCTTTTCAGGTACTCAATTTCAGAGTCAAAATTAGCAATGTAAAGCATTGCATCAACCCTCTTGAAGGCAAAAGGTATGTCCAGCACCGCCTTGAGGAATTTCTCAGCAGGACCTAGCTTAAAAGGGGATTCATCATTAAACTCCTTTAGCTTACGCTCTTCTTCTTTTGTAGTAGCCATCTTTAATAAGCTTTCTAGAAGCTCTGTCCCAAGAGTGTCTGAATTGCCTGTTTTCAGAGAATGAAGTTAATGCAGTTTAGAGGTAGAATAAAAGGTAAGGAAGGGGAGGGAAATGAAGAAACGATGGATGGGATGGTGAGAAAGAAAACACTAGGTTGTATTGGCTACTTTAGTTTGAAAGGCAATAAAGTATACAATTTTATTCTAGAAATAGCATTTCGAGAATTGGAGATATAAGCGCAACCATTTTCAGCAAAATATTTAACGCAGTTATGAATAGCATCAAATACACCATTATTTTTTCCAGGCCATTGCCATGTTAAACTTAACGATAGCCCTCATGAAGATGTATAGACAAATGGACAATAGATAGCAAATAGGTGACACCTCCAAAATCTGTCTCAACTCTCAACTGCAGAGGTTTTCTAGTAATCTCAACTCAAGGACAGAGAATTATTTCTTTACAAATGCTATACAAGGTACGGTTTTGACTGAGAGATAAGATTTTCTCAGTTGGGAAAGGCTTTTAATTTACCACCATCAAGGTCACAGCATAGCATCCAAAAAGTATATAATGAGTCATTGCAATTTATCCTTTTTTAATGACTGTTTGGTTTGAATATGGAACTCAAAGTTTTATGGTTGTGGCACAACTAAATCATTTCAAGCCTGGGGTTCTATGCATTAAAATGTGACTCTAGACTAGAGAGTATTTATCGTTCTTTTCCCTTTCTAGAAATCTATACAATTGTTTTGTCAAATATAACCCTCTAAAGACTGTGCCCCTAACTATAGGACCATTGCTTGTCAAAGATCTCCTTTATTGCTCTATCTTTTATTGATTCATTGTATTTGCCATGCATATGAAATGATTACCTTCCATAAGTGCTTCACAGACTTCATCAATAGTCACATTTAGTGCCCTCAATAAAATTGCAATGTTCTGAGACTTCTTTGGATCAAGCACCCGATTTTCCTGATTCACAGAAGGCAGAATCTGCCTGCGAACATTATCTTTGGTGGCCAAATTTGAATTATTCACCATAAACAGTGTCTCAATCATTTCCTCATTCAATCTGCAAGAACCATTATAGCATTCTACAACTTACCAAACACTCAAAAGTCGATAAACGTAGACATAAAATAATTAAATAACAAAAGAAGAAAATAAATTTAGAGATGCTCGTATCTTACTGGAAAGAGCTTGCTTTTATCTGATCCCACACCATGGCTCGATCTGAACTCGCTCTAACTTTATCCCAATGCAAAGGCTTCAATTTCGGTTTCGGGGTCTCTTCACTCCTCTCTAAGCCCTCGTTCTTCTTCAACTGCTCATTCATAGCCAAATTCTGCAACACCATTGGCCTGGAAGGTGCAACAAGAACCGGAGGCCCCCCAGAATTAGTTTCAGGAATAGCTTTTTCAGCTACTGGAACCTCCCAAAAACGAGGTGGAGGAAGGGGAGGAGGTGGTGGTGGCAACTTTTTAAGCACAACCCTTGATGGAGATTCCTTGTTCCGCACTGAAAAACTTGAACCTCTGTCCGGTGAATCCCTTTCTGAAGACGATGAAGATAACCTTGTAGATGAAGCTGAAGATGGGTTTTTTATTCTCACTGTATAGATAGGAACAACAGTATCTGGAGACTTGGATCTCTGACTCAAAGCACTTGAGTTCGAGAATGAATTTGAAGGTGAACAAGAGTTCGAATAAGGGTATGAAGCTGTTCTTGAGTTGAAGCTTCTACTTCCAAAGTTCTCACCTTGAAACTCCCTCCTTGAACTTGATCCTATTCTTACTGGGGGTGGACTCTCTCTTCTACCTGAAGACCCTCTCGGAGAAAAAAACTCCTCTTCTTCATCTTCAACATTGTTTTCAGAACTACCCATCTGCACATTTTGGAGAAGCTGTTCTCCACTTTGAAAAGTTTGGACTTTTGGCAATGGTGGCAAAGGATTCAGCTCCGGAGAGCCAAGCTTTTGATAAGGACAAGATGAAACTCCCAGCTTGATACCTCCATTGCTAGGAAGGGCTGTTTTTTCTGGGTCTACTCTAGGGTTTGCAAGGGTGCCTAAGTAGAGAAAATCTGAGCTGCGATTGGTTGAGACATAGCGTGGCGGTTGTTGCGGTGGTGGTGGAGGAGGTGCCTTTTGGGAGGCATCTGAGGGAGAAATGTTGGGAGGGAATAAGCGGAGGGAGTCTGAACGGGAAGCTTTGTCGTCAGAGGAAGTGCTTTGGTGGTTTCGATGGCGGAGGAAGAGGATGAGGGCGACGAGAGAGAGGATGATAGCAACAGCAAGGAGGGCGGAGGAGAAGGAGATGAGGAGGAGGTGGCGGCGGTGAGAGGCGGGGGAGGGAGAGTGTGGTATGAGAAGGGAGGAGATGTTGGCGGGAAAAGTTGGGAGTGTGGAAGGTGGCGGAGGAGGGGGTGGAGGGGAAGGTAAGGAAGGAAAGAAGGGACTTTGAGGGGTGGAAGGGGGAGTTGTGGAGAATGGATACTTGGGTTGTTGTTGTTGGTTGTGATGAGGTTGTGGTTGTGGGGAAGGAAATGGGGAAGATGAGGAAGGAGGGTAGATTGGTGGAAGAGAGGTATAAGGAAATAAAGGTTGGTGGAGGAGGTGCCGGTGGTAGTGGAAGGCAGTAGTGGCTGTAACGGTGGATAGAAGGAGGAGGAGAAGGAGAGGAAGGAGGTGGCTCATGGTAGTTGTTGGCATTACTGTTTTTGAACTTGAACCACACTCAAAACACCTTCCCAGACACTCACTCTCTCTCTCTGACTGTTTTTAACTATAACAAAAGGGTCAGAGGGTGAGAGAAGAATGTTCAAATTCTTTGATGAAAAGAGGTGAACTTTGTTGCTATAATGGGGTTTTCAGTTTTGGGGAGATGATTCAAGAATGTAAATGGGGCATAGTTTGAAAAGACAAAGCAAAAATATGCACAAGGACCAAACCAGACAACATGCGAGATCCAAGAAGGGATGTTTCAAGTTCCAACTCAAAGACAGAGGGAAGAGAGGGACAACATGTTGAGTTGAAGCAGGGAAAGGGAGAGAAATGGAGGAACAGTAGGAGCAATGAGAATGGCAGTTTAGACTTAAAACAGACACTTTTTCACCTCTTTTCAGAGGTGAAAGTGAACTGAACTTTGAGCAAAGCCCAATCTTTCAATGTAAAAACATGAGAATAGTCAACATAGATGTTTTAATATCTGTCTAAAAAGTTTATGATTGAAGTTCCATTGTTCCAGGCAAATCCAGGTTTGAGAATGGAGGGAGAGCGGAGGAGGAAAAGACCGGAAGAGGTAAGAGAACAAAGTTAAGAAATGTTTTTGAAGAAAACGCACAAGAGGTTAAAAATCTGACCGACAGACAGACATTGCTCATTATTGGGATTTCCATCATTTAATTTTCCATGTCTTGTGATTCTTGCAATTATATCAAATACCAAACTTCTGGGCCTGGTTAAAGATGAGCTGGTTACACCGTGAACCTGTGAACTATGATGAGGATGTGAACGTGAATCCACCAACAAAGCTTTTCACCACAGAAATTGTCACATTTGGCTGTTCACTGTACTGAAATCACTGATTCATCACATTTAAATCAGGAAAAAGAGCTGGGGTTGGAAGACACTTTGGATGAGCTCACGCTCTCATGGCTGCGACTGGCTATTGCAATCGAAGGAGTTGAAGACAGCAGGATGTAATAAAATGGACATACTGTAACTGTACCATATTTTTGTCCAAAAAATCCATGAACACTCGAACTTGAACTTTGTTTTGGACATTTTGATTCTCATCCTTTAAAAGTTTCATTCATTCAATAATAATAATAAAGTGTAAGCTTTTTAATCGACATACCAATCTTTTAGAATATTTTTGTTTTAGAAAATATAGATTCGAATTGTTTTCGTGTTTATTTTTAAGGCAAAATAATCAAATCCATAAAACAAAAATTTTTATTTTGAAAAATGTGCATATACTTTGTAATTAAATTAGTTAGCCAATTAGTTGAACAAGAGAAAAATTAATTTTCACTGGGTAATTCAATTCAAGAAGAAATAAATAAATAAATTCAATTTGTTTACATGACTCAAATAAATTAGTATTTATTTATTTTTTTATGTTTTTTTTTAATAATAGTGGGATGACTGGTTATTTATAACCGTAAATTTTTTTTTTTAACATTTCGTTGTCTTGAATGTTGGAATTTTTATCTCTTACTATTATAAATGGGATTTTTAAGCACACCTCCATATTTTTTATTTAAATATATTTTTTAAGTAAAATTATTTAATAATTTTTATATTAATTTTAAAGTTTTTGAATATGAATTTTCAATAAATTATATAACTTATTCAAAATATATATCCAAAAATTTTTTAAAAATAATATTTAAGTTTAAAAAAACCAATTGAAAAAATATATCTTTCAAAATTTTTTAAACTTTCAAATATAAAAATTCAAAATTTTTTACAAATTTAAAATTTTGAAAATAAAAAATATTAAAAATTAATCAATTAGTTTTAATTAAAAATAAATTTAAAAAAAAAAGAGTGAAAAGGGTGGGTGGGAATAGAATTCCTCTTATAAATTAGATTCTTTTTAACTGAATTTGAAAAACCTAATGATGAACTTTTTTATCTTTTTATTGACATTTGGGGTCAATTTCTTTCAAATTCAAACTTCTCTTATAAAGCCATCACTTTCGAACTAGTAATAATCCTTGTTTTGGATCATATATGGTGACTTTAAGTAAAGGGGGACCCTCTTGCCTTATATTTTCAAAAGATTATGGGAAATAGTACAATCTATGACATGAGTATTGGGAGTTGTATTAACTCTTTTTTATTATATTACTAATCATCTCTTCTCAATTAAGTGTTGAATCACATTTTTGTTATAAGATATGATTATAATGGTTGACATTATAACATGCTCGATGTTGATTTAAGAAAAAAAATTTGATTTTTAATAATAAAATTTTAATATAAATTATGTCTAAATATTTAATTAAATTAATAGATGTATAATTTTTAAAAATTTGAATTTTATTTTTTTCAAAGTTAAATAAATTTTTTTTATATTTTAATCAATTATTTATAATCAATACTTGTATATAATCAAATTAATAGAGAGTGACAGTAATAAAGATGGAAAATTGGAACGGAAGGAAGTCATTTGCAGATATGATTTCTTTTGGGGAAAGATTGTATTAGACAATCTGCAGCATTTTTCATAATCGGCGGTGCATCTTTTGACTACAACCAAAACCAATAAATAAAGAGTTATTAGGCTGTGAAATAGTTGGTAGAGTGTTATCCGCAGATCTCATGGCTGGGGATTGCAATGGTTTCGACTTAACTTTAAATATATAAAATTTGAATTTGATTTGATTTGATAATTTTTTATTATTTTTTATATTCAAATTCGATTTGATTTAATATTATTTAAAATTATATTCGATTTGATTTGACTTAAAATTAATAAAATATTATTTTTAATATAAATATAAAATTAAAAATATATAAATATATATAAATAATTAAAAAAATTATTTATATATATCAAATCAGGTCGAATTTATCTAAAATTCGATCTCGATTTTTTTTTCATGTCACTTGATTTGATTTGATATCCGATTTAAAAAAAAATTGATCTTAAAAAATTTAATCGGATCGAAATCCATCAATTATGAGTTTTTTTACCTTCTCTAGCCATGGCACTTATGAAGATCAGTTTGCAAGCTGTGATTTATTAAAAGTACAACTCGAATTTACGAGCCAGAGATTTAGCTCAATCCAGCGATCCCGTTATCTTTTTTAATACGTAAAATTTAATGAGTAAAGAAATTCACATTTACATCCTAATTGGAATTCTCTCACTAGAAAAAAAAAAAAGAAAAGGCAATTTATCATGCTTGCAATTTTCTTGTTATAGAAAATAGATACTCCCATGTGGTGAATATTATTAGTCGTCTCTAAAGAAAATTAGACAAAATAAAAATATAAATGTAAAATAATAAAAATTTTCTTATAATTTGATGATTCAATAATTAAGAATGTAAAAAAAAAAATTATTAAATATTTGTTACTAAACATTAGCATTTTTTTAACGTTTGAAAACATTTGATTAGGTGATAATTAGCAAATTTTAATTTTAATTTTTTTTTTTAAAAAAGGACTGAATATTCATACCAAAGTTGATCCAAAAGATTTTTAAAGAGAATAAAGAGGAAAAGCACCAGGAAAAAGGGCTTTACAAGATTTGATTCTTTTACTTTTCGAGAGGAAAAAATATTTATTTATTTATCTTTTAATTCTCTTTTTGTCACTAAAAAGAACGTGAAAGGTAAGCCTTTTATGCCATAAATTCAGAATGTCGTGACTGAAAAAAGGCAAATGAGCACTAAACAAGCTAAGTAGTGGTGGAGCTGTGGATTTTTCTTTTACCTTCGGTTTAAATTTTGATCCAATAGTAGTTCCTAGTTTGCTTACGAAATTATTATTTTGTATATTGATTGTAAAATATTTTATTAATTGAATGAAAATATCATCATGTACTTATTATATTATTATATAAATTTATTAAAAATATTAATATATTTTTAATTAAATTTTAATCATTAAAATTAAAATTTAATACTCTATCAGCATATAAAACTATAATAATTAAAATTTGATCTTTGATGTATTATATATAATAATTTCCTTTTTTTTTTAAAGTTAATCATGGGTGTTTTCAAATTTTATTTAGATTTAATACACATTTTTTATATTGATTTAGTGTATTTAATATTTTACTTTTGAAATATTCTCTATAATAATTTAATACATTTTTTTTTTTTTTTGCAAAGGAGGGGGGAGGAGGGATGGTGGGGGTAGAATCCACGCTTTACATGATTTTCAACTGACCTCTTAATTACTAGGCTAAGAGGGGAAAGTCAATTTAATACACATTTTTTCATATTGATTTAGTGAATATCATTGTGTACTTATTATATTATTATATAAATTTATTAAAAATTTTAATTTTTTAATTAAAATTTAATCATTAAAATTAAAATCTAACACTTTATCAACATATAAAACTATACTTATTAAAATTTGATCATCAATATATTATATATAATAATTTTCTTTTTTTTAAAAATATAATCATAGGTGTTTGCAAATTTCATTTAGATTCAATATATATTTTTTCGTATTGATTTAGTGTGTTTAATATTTTACTTTGGATTGATCATTTATTAGATCAATTCATATATTATTAGAATTGTCACTTAAAAATTACGAGATTGAAAGAATTTGGAAACATAATTAATTAAGTATGTAATAGAATAGGGGGATTTAAGGGTACAGTAAAAACTTAAAATAAAAAATTTTACTTTTGAAATACTTTCTACAATGAGTAAACCAGATTGAAAAAAAAAAAAAACTTTTCTCCTTATCAATTGTGACTAATAATTTATGAGCATAAAATAATTTTTTTCATTAGTAATTTTTTTTCTTTTTTTTTTTTTAATTTTCTCTTCTAGGGTAGTACCATTATTATTTAGTAAAGGAGTATGTTTTTTCTTATGGGATTCCTTTTATTTATGGGATTCCTTTCATTAGAAAGAAAATGTTTCTTCTTTCTTTTGACTTAAGTTTCCCAAAAGAATTGTTGAATGTTAGGTGTATCAAACATATGCTAGTAAAAATATGGAATTTGTTATATATCCTATTGCAAGTTAAAAAAGAACATATTCTATAATTTTATGTGATAATTTAAACTTTAGGTCAAGAATCTTTTTAATCTAAAGTTCATATATCACATATAATATTGTTTTTTTAATGTAAAAAGATCTACTATTACGTCTTAATTTTCTCCAAGGGAAAGATAATTGTCTTCCATCTTAAACATTAAGATTCAAACTCAAAAATTTCAAATTCTACCCATTTGGGTGTTCTTTAACTAGTTATTTTAATTAAATTTCACCTTAAATTCTTCAATTTTAACTACTACGCTCTATGAACCATAGAGAATAATTTTGTTTTAAAAATGCTTCAATTTCTACTTTTACCCCCCTTTTTTGCTTTTATAAGTAAAAAGATAAAAATTACATTTACATAAAATCAAATATTAATTTTGAAAAATAAAAAAAAATTCACTCTATAGATAACAAAATAGAAGAATTTACTTTCATATATGAAATAATTGTATTTGAATTACATTTTTACTGCTCAATCATTTTGCATACACCAAATAATAGAAAATTGGTGGGCTCCTTTTTGCTTATTTTGACTAGCAGTTTTCTCAAATTAAAGCATGCCTTTCATTGATTTTTTTTTTTCATTGTTTAATATGAAAAGGGAGAGCAAGAAAAAAAAAGTGTTTATTATATTCAAGAAATTCCTCATATATAAATGTTACTGAGAATTATGTGGGAAGTTCGGAAATTGTCTCCACTAATATCTTGTCTCATCTGCAAACTGGACAGACACAGCATATGTCATTGTTCTTTGCGGAAATCTTTAAGGTTTCATTGATGGATACTTTCATTATTTTCCTAAAAAATCAATAAAATACAAAATAATAAATAATAAAAATATCAACAAAAAACCTTAAGTTATTTAAAAGTTTAGGATTACCAATTTTACGAGTAAAAAGAATTCCTTATACTGCATACATATTTTTATTTTGAATTATAATTAATTATAATATAATAATTATAAGTAAAATGTTCATTTTTTTTTATTTTATTAATTCTATTATTCATAATTTTATTGAAAATATATTGAAGATTAAAGAGAGAGGCAAGTATATCTCAATTAAAGAAATTACATAAACAAATAAAAATACAATCCTAATCGATCAACCTCAATACACATATATTCATAATCTAAGAACCCTCAATTTAATATTTTTGAAAAATTACAAGGGTACAATTCCGTGACCATTAAAAAAGAAAAAGGAGAAGAAGGGTCCCTCGAATTCAAACAAAGATGCGTCTGTCTTGTGATTCCCAGATTGTCTCTTTTTATAGTGCTTACAACAGGTAGAAGTATAATAATATTTCAATCATTCAAACACAAATTTGGGGAATTGGCTCAATTTGAAAGGGCCAAAACCAGGGCCACACTTTCTCTAACCAGCTGTGACCAATCATACTGAGTATTTGTCAATTTGCCATGCATTATCATCATCATATTCTATTCCAGGTTCCAGCTTCAGGTTTTTCAATAGCTTTGGCCAGTTTCATCATTCATTATGTGACAATTATTCCACCCTGATTTGTATTTTTTGACAACTAATGCCCAAAACTGTTTGCAAATTTTTTTTAAAAAGTTTAGATTTTGGTAAGAAACTAAGCCAGGGTTGATCTTAGCACTCATTTGTGGCAAATCTTGAATTCTATTTTTGTTTACAGGAGAGCATAACCTTTAGGGGAAAAGGGGAATTGCTGAATTGAAACCAAAATTTGATATCCTCTTAGAGCCTAATTGCCTAACAGGCCAAGAGACGAAGAAAGTCAAAACTTGAAATTTGATTTTGAGAAGAAATTAACTAAAATAGCAATTTGACTAATAAAAAAGTCTATATGAGCAAGATGTGTTGTATCTAAGGAGTTAAAGCCAAAAACGGGTCACTATTAATGATATTTGAATTTTTTTTTATATCAAGGTGACAAATTTATTGATTGAATGAATTCCTTATCGATGATTTAGTTTCATTGATAAAATTAAAAAATTAATTTGATTTTTGTTAAATTTATATAATTTTGATTTAACACTTATGACAATACTATTGATTTTAAGATATGATTGATGGATATAGTAAATAAATAAATAACAATGTGATTTTAAGTTTTATTAAATTATAATTCATATAATTAGGTTATTAGACCAAAAAATAAATAAAGTTAAAAATTTTAGTTAAAGGCCAATTTAAATATATATATATATAAATAATAGATTTAAAATTTTTAAAATTTTTGGGAAGGCTAAGGCCCCTCAAGCTCCTATCATAAACTGCCTATATAGCATTTACATGTACTCCTAAGAAATTTTAACATTTGAGAGAAATTGGAGAGTTGAATACTTTTCATTTTGCTTTATTTAGAAATACAATAAGTCAAATTCAAACCGAAGCATGTGGCTTAATGTAGTGTAATTATCCACTTGTACATGTTATATATATTTATTGCATTACATATAAATACATAAAATAATAAATATACATTTGATTTTTTTCACATGCAACTACAACAAAAAAAAAATCAATTTATTTTATCACATAACTCTTTTTTTGACTTAGTTTTTCAAAATTTTTCACTTATTTTTTTTTTGTTCCAGTCACATAAGAGTGTCCAAAATCTAGTAATATAAATCCATTCACAGCTAGGATGAATAATCCTTCAAATTTAAGAAAACTTAGAGCCGCCTCGTGTTATAAATTTCTCATAGGCTTTGCCTTCCAGAAATTGCAATAACAAAAAATTGCAACCTTCCATTCTTCCTTTTATTGCATTCTTTTGTTTTAAGTTTGAATATCTCTAATGAATTAGATCAAGTTTTAGTCCCTTGTTGGGATTTGAGTTTAAAGGGACAAGAGGCTTTTCTATGCATACCATTACCCAGCATGTTTCCAAATAATGAAAGGGATGATGATGATCAGTTCTTTGATGATGCTTACATGGAAGATGTGGCCATATTCACTAATGATGATATTATAGAGTTTCTTGAGGGGGGCTCTTGTTGATATCGATCCTCCAAAGATGATCAGACCTGCTAGTAAATCAGTCATTTGAGGGTTGGAGAAGGTGAAGATTGATGAAAGATCATTAGTGTCGTGTTTGGTGTGCTTTGAAGATGTTTCAATAAATGCCTGCCCTACTCCCATGTTTATCATACATGTTGCATTGTTAAATGGCTTGAAGAGAGGAATACATATCCATTGTGCCGCCATGAAATGCTTGTTGTGGATTTTGATCTAAATGTCCCATTGCCTGCCATTGATTCTATGTAGATTCTAAGAACATGATTATTACTAATTGATTTCAATGTCGTTTATAGCATGTATTTATTATGGTTATGTTTTATTTTCTTTTTGTTTCTTTTGAACAATTTGTTTGTAATCTTAAGGGTACCCAAACTAAAATGAAATTGTCCATTTGGTACCCAACCCTAAACTCTATTCACCCAAGCCCTTATGATACATGATTATTAAAAGATATACCAAACTTTTGGTTCTGATTATGATGTTTTTCTATTTCTTATAATCTGTTATTTCTATACATGACCATGCTCTCTGCAACTATTGATATAAATTTTTGTTGATTAATTTGTTTTGTTATGCACGGTTTTTGAATAATCTTACAAGTGTTACAGTTATGCTATACCTTTGAGACCAAGATTGGTCCTAAAGAACATTGTTCAGTCAACCAATGTTTGATCAAATCAAGTGGACACTTTACAGAAACCAGGTACATACAGAATGTTGAGTTATTATTCATGAGAACAAACATGAGAAGCTAGAAACCAGGTACATACAGAATGTTGAGTTATTATTCATGAGAACAAACATGAGAAGCTAGTATTTCAACAAAATGAATTGATATGAAACTAGATCCAACTTTTAATCATCTAAGACTTTGCAATACTTATATATCTATTACACTTTTTGCAGAATCAAACTTTGTCCGTATTGGGTGTTTACAACATTCTTTTTCAGTTCGATGTTCTGTTCTTCTGTCTCTTTGTCTAGTAGCTTAATATAATTTGAGAAAAATCCTCTGTTTTTCATACCGTATGATCTTCAAAAATTTTTACAGAGATTTTCTCGTTCAACAGAGCGAAGACAAAATCCTTACCAACTCAAATTGATGGGGTGTGTCAGGCCCGTGCTATAGTGCAACGCATGGGCGACACTCAAACACCCCAGTAGCAAGCTACTGTTATGAGCCCTCCCCCTCAAAAAATTAATTTAATATCATGTGGGTCAATGACCCACGTATCAGATATTAAACTGATAAGAACAGATACTACACTTGATCTTAGCCAAAAGGCCGAGAAAGGTATGCTTAGAAAATGTTCTCAACTTCTCTTTTATAACTTGCCTCGCCCAAACCCTTTTCAACTGTTCATAATGTGGGATAGAGAACTCAGCCAAATGCAGGTGAAAGCTGATTGCTAGTACTTTGCAAACTCTCCAATAGTTACCTGCATATCAGAGCAAAATCTGGCAACAAGAACACTCGTAACAATTACCATTTCCTTGGGAGATTATTTATTAATAATTTGTGTGTTCAAAATGGTATTTGGCATCTGCTTTGAGAAGGCAGTAACGTAATCTATAGGTATAACTTCAATGTCTGGTTTTATGCTGTGTTTAGCTGCGATATCAGTCATCTATTGAGTCTCCTTCATCCTTTCAATCATGCTTCCTCCGACTATCTTCCTCATACAATTCTTTTTAATTTCTCAGTTTTAATACCAAATTATGTCCGGTACTGAAAATATACTATAATAAAAAACATTATGAACTTAAGATATCTATGCAGATCTCACATCATTGTTACATAACATATTAACAATAAATTTTTTATTATATATTTATTGTATAATGTATAAATACATAAAATAAGAAATATAAATATAAATTTGATTTTTTTCACATGCAACTACAAAAAAAAATCAATTTATTTTATCACATAACTTATTTTTTTCTTTTTTTTTTGGTTCCAGCGACATAAGAGTATCCGAAATCTAGTAATACCTAAAATCCATTCTCAGCTAGGATGAATAATCCTTCAAAATTAAGAAAACTTATAGCAGCCTCTTCTTTTATGTTATAATTTTCTCATAGGCTTTGCCTTTCAGAAATTGCAATTACAAAAAACTGCATCCTTCAATTCTTTTTTTTTTTCTTTGTTTAAGTTTGAATATGTCTAATGAATTAGAGCAAGTTTTAGTTCCTTGTTGGAATTTGAGTTTAGACGGACAGGAGGTTTTTTTGTTCATACCATTAGCCAACATGTTTCCTGATAATGAAGGAGATGATGATCAGTTCTCAGATGATGCTTACAGGAAAGATGTGGTCGTACTCAATACTGATGATGATATTACGGAGTTTCTTGAGAATGCTCTTGTTGATGAAGATCCTCCAAAGATGATCTGGCCTGCTAGTAAATCTGCCATTGAAGGGTTGGAGAAAGTAAAGATCGATGAAAGATCATTAGTGTCATGTTCGGTGTGCTTTGAAGATATTTCAATCAGGACTGAAGCCAAACGCTTGCCCTGCTCCCATGTTTATCACATAGGTTGTGTTGTTAAATGACTTAAAGAGAGGAATACATGTCCATTGTGCTGCTATGAAATGCTTGTTGTGGATTTTGATCTAAATGTCCCATTGCCTGCCATTAATTTTGATGTGGATTCTAAGAGAATGACTGCTGCTAATTGATTTCAATGTCGTTTATAGTATGTATTTGTTAGGGTTATATTTTACTTTATTTTGTTTCTTTTGAAGTTGAACAATTTGTTTGTAATCTTAAGGATACCCAAACTATAATGAAACTGTGCATTTGGTATCCATACCTTAAACCCTAATCACTGAAGTCCTTATGTTACATGATTATTAAAAAATATAACAAACTTTTGGTTCTGATTCTGATGTTTTTCTATTTCTTATAATCTGTTATTTCTATACATGGCCAAGCTGTCTACAAGTATTGATATAAATTCTTGTAGATTAATTTGTTTTGTTATGCAGGGTTTTTGAATAATCTTACAAAAGCATGCAGCAGTTTATACTTTCTGACAGCTTTTGAGACCAAGATTTTCCCTAAAGAACATCGTTCAGTTAATGTTCAATCAAACCTGTTGAACACTAGCTTCTCAGATTTGATCTAGTTTATCAATGCAGTAGCAAGCATTCAAGGGTTACTCTGAAGTAGGCCTTCAGACTCAAAATATTACTGCTAATATATGACATGATACAATCGATTATCTACAGAATGGACATTGACGAGCTTTAAAGGTGAAAAACAATGTTGTTTCAAGACTGTTTCCGACACCGGTTGTACCTGACTGCGCAGCCGCACTCGTTTTAACATTATGGTCTTGGAGACTGGGTGGTTATGTTAATTTCAACATGATTTTTTACCTTCCATTATGATAAAGTTTTCTCAAATTAAAGCCTGCCTTTCATTGTTTAATATGAAAAGGGATAGCAAGAAAATACAAGTGTTTACTATATTCAAGAAATTTCTCATATATATATATACACATATATATATTGCTATAATAACATATTATTAGTATATGTTACTAAGAATTCTGTGGAAAGTTAGGAAATTGTTTCCACTAATATCTTGTCTCATCTACACACTGGACAGACACAACATATGTCGTTCTTTGCTGAAATCTTTATGGTTTCATTGATGGATACTTTCATTATTATTTTTTTTTATAAAATCCATTAAAATACCAAATAATAAATAATAAAAATATCAATAAAAAACCTTAAGTTATTTAAAAATTTATCATTACTAATTTCACTTGTAAAAAGAGTTCCTTATATATATTTTTTTGAAAGGCAAATATAATTATTGAATAATGGAGCCGAAAGTACAAAACAGGAGTAACTAAAAGGGAAACTCCATAGAGCAAATGACAACAATTTAATGGCAACAATTACAGCCAAGCTACCATGTCTTGTGATCGAGAGACCCCTGCTTTGGCTAGTCCATCAGCAATAGAGTTAGCAACCCGAGGGATGTGACTGAATGAGACTCCTTTAAGATTACTTTTAAGCATGTCGATGTGATTCGCAATGTGCTTCATTCGCCAAGGACCCCGGAGCTGCCACTAGCTCAGAGAACTGCATTAGTAGAGTCACTTTCCAAAACCAAGTAGTGAGAATTAGCCCATTCTGAAAAAGCGAAAAAACAAAGACCTTCTTTGATAGCCATGAATTCAGCAAAGTAGGAGTCCTCATTACCGATGAATTTAAAAAAAAGAAAAAAAAAACTCCTTTAAAAGAGCCATGGTGGTCTCTGAAGACTCCACCTACAGCAGCCGGCCCAGGTTTAACATAAGCGGACCCGTCGGTATTAATCTTCATAAAGCCAGGATTGGGACATGTCCGACTGACTGCAATGTTAGCTCTGGAAGTAATGGGAGGGAAGCGGATATGTTTTGGGGGTTAAGAAGAAAGTCGTTGACAGAAGCAGCTAGTGAGGACCATTTACCTTTGCTCAATTTTGCGAGTCGCACTTTTATTATACCAAATTGCTGTATAAAGTCAGGTGCTTTACCTTGGAAGATGGTCTCGTTTCGATGAAGCCAAATAGACCAAAGGATCGCGAAGAAAAGCATTCCCCAGATTCTGTTGTTTTGATTAGGATGGAGAAGATTTTACCAAGAAATAAAGAAAGAGGATGCATCTCCTGGGATGGCCCAAGAGACTCCCCATACTTTACCATATGCCATCCAAACTTTCCACGGGAATTGGCATGTAAACATTAGGTGATTAACAGATTCAGCTTCAGTTTTGCAGAATGGACAAAAAGCTGAGTTGGATACAATAAGTCCTCTCTTTAGAAGCTCTGTTTTGACTTTTGACTGCCACCTTGCCGTTGATAATCTGCCAGCAAAAAACTTCAACCTTGGGGGGAGCAATTCCAGACCAAACCGCTTTTCATATGTTGTTTGAGTGGAGTGTCTTATTGTAGAAATAGTAGCAGAAGGTTTTCGATGAGAGGGCTTATATTGTATACATAGGCAATAAAATTCAATACCAAACACCTACTGTATGGAGAACAAGGGATTTGGTAAGAGATTTATACACATATTTTAAACAAATATTTAGGTGTTCAAACCGACTCAGTTAGGTGCAAATTATGCATATAATACATTTTTTAAGCCTTTTTTTTTTTGGTATTCGAGGTTAAAATGGATTGAATCCTACTCACTATTAATCAATTATAACAAAAAATTATGTAGATATTCATTCCTTTGTAAGTTTGAATTCTACGTAATATTGTAATGAATCATAAGTAATTTTGCATTATAATTAATTACAATACAATAATTTTCAGTGACATGTTATTTTTTTTAAAATTTTATTAGTATTATTATTCATTGTTATATTAAAGTCAACTAATCGATGATCAAAGTTTGATTTCATAATTAAGTCCTTGAATAACCTAGATGAAGCACATCTAAATAAGTATGTCATCTGCTTTAAGAAGATGTCTTGCCCTTCACTAAAAGAAGAACTCACCCAAAGCCACATCAGTAACTTGTTAATACAATTGTTTTAGAACTGATCAACTGGTATCTAATTTACTTGAAATCATTAAATACAATTTATACTTGTCTTAGATCATTAAATGCAATTCTTATACACTCACATGAATCTTCTTCGAATTTTATGCGGATATTCTATTAACTGTCAACTATCCCAATCAAACTATCACCATTGTCCTCACACAAGAGGTAAATAAAAAATCAAATACTCAAGGTAATATACAAAACCTAACACTCTCTAAACTTTTTCCATTGAAGCTTTCCACACACACTTTACCATTTCGTCTTCCTTATTTTCTTACCTTACCTTAGACATCATACTAACTTGAGCGTTCAGAGCAACAATTCCGACACCCCCTAACCATATTTTATAAATACAGGTCACAGCTATCTTTTTCTGCGGTCTTACTTTCCTCTTGCCAGTTAAGACATCAAAAAACACCATCAATATTATTTTAAATATATTGAAGATTAAAAAGTCATGCAAGTATATCTCAATTAATGAAATATTACATAAACAAATAGAAATTACAATCCTAATCGACCAACCTCAATACACGTATAATCATAATCTAGGAATCTCAATTTAATATTTTTGAAGAAAGTTTTTCTTTCCAAAAAAAAAAAAAATCCAAGTGTACAATTCCATGACCATTAAACAAGAAAAAGAAGGAAGGGTCCCTCAAATTCAAACAAAGATGTGTTTGTCTTATGATTTCCCAGATTGACACTTTTTATAGTGCTTACAACAGGTAGAAGTATAATAAAATTTCAATAATTCAAACACAAATTTGGGGAATTGGGGAATTTTGAGAGGGCCAAAACCAGGGCCACACTTTCTCCAACCAGCTGTGACCAACCAAGATAAGTATTTGCCATTTTGCCATGCATTATCATCATCATATTCTATTCCAGGTTCCAGCTTCAGGTTTTTCAATAGCTTTGGCCAGTTTCATCATTCATTATGTGACAATTATTCCACCCTGATTTGTATTTTCTGACAACTAATGCACAAAACTGTTCGCAAATTTTTTTTAAAAATGTTTAGATTATGGTAAGAAACTAAACCAGGGTTGATCTTAGCACTCATTTATGAGAAAGCTATTCGGTGGTTTAGTGAAAAATTATTATTATTATTATTATTATTTACGGGAGGGCATAACCCTAAGGAGAAGAAAAAATCTTGATTCCAAACCAAAATTTGGGGTTCTTTTAGAATCTATTTGGCCACCGAGTCAAGAAAAGGATAACGACAAATCTTGAAATTTGATCTTGAGAGGAAGTTAATTAAAAATATAATTTTGCTAAGAAAAAAGAGAAATATAAGCAAGATATGTTGTATCTAACATGAGTTGTACATTCAACGTTAAAACCAACAATGGGTCACCATTAATCATATTTGAATCTCACATTCTTTTATATCAAGAAGACGAGCTTACCATGGAGTCAATCCATTGTTGATGATTTAATTTTATTGAGAAAATTAAAAGTTTAATTTGATTTTTATTAAACTTATATAATTGTGATTTAATACCTGTGATAATATTATTGATTTTAAGAATTTATAAATTATGATTGATGGATATAGTAAATAAATAAATGACAATGTTATTTAAGTTTTATAAAATTATAATTCATATAATTAGGTATTAGCCCAAAAAATAAATAAAGTTAAAAATTTTTAGTTTAAGGCCAATTTAAATATACATATATATATATATTTATATATACACACACATATGCGCCAAGGATTTTTAAAATTTTTGGGAAGGCTAAGGCCCCTCAAGCTCCCATTATGAACTGCCTCTAGAGCTTTTACATATAATCAAATTTCTCCTAAGACATTTTAACATTTGAGAGAATTGGAGAGTTGAATACTTTTCATTTTGCTTTATTTAGAAATACAATGAGTCAAATTCAAACCTAAGCACGTGGTTTAATATATTGTAATTTTTCACTTGTACATGTTATATATATTTATTGTATTATGTATAAATAGATAAAATAAAGAATATAAATAATAATTTGATTTTTTCACATGCAACTACAAAAAAAAATAAAATTTATCACATAACTCTTTCTTTGACTTATTTTTTCTCATTTTTTTTTCAGCCACAAAAAAGGGTCCAAGTAATACTTAAATCTGTTCACAACTAAGATGAATAATCCTTCAAATTTAAGGAAACTTAAGAGCCGTTTCCTCTTGTATTATAAATTTCTCATAGGCTTTGCCTTTAAGAAATTTCAATTACAAAAAATTGCAACCTTCCATTCTTCTTTTTATTGCATTCTTTGTTTCAAGTTTAAATATGTTTAAATATGTTTGATGAATTAGATCAAGTTTTAGTCCCTTGTTGGAATTTGAGTTTAGAGGGACATGATGCTTTTCTATGCATACCATTATCCAACATATTTCCTAATAATGAAAGGGTTGATGATGATCAATTCTCTGATGATGCTTACATGAAAGATGTAATCGTATTCGATACTGATGATGATATTATGGAGTTTTTTGAGGATGCTCTTATTGACAACGATCCACCAAATATGATCAGTCCTGCTAGTAAATTGGCCATTGAAGGGTTGGAGAAGGTAAAGATCGATGAAAGATCATTGGTTGTGTGTTCAGTGTGCTTTGAAGATGTTTCAATCAGGACTGAAGCCAAACGCTTGCTCTGCACCCATGTTTATCGCACAGGTTGCATTTTTAAATGGCATAAAGAGAGGAATACATGTCCATTGTGCCGCTATGAATTGATACACTGACTCAAATGAAACTAAATCCAACTTAAAAAAAGGCAGCAAAACTTTTAATCATCCAAGACTACAATACTAATACGTTTATTACACCTTTTGCAGAATCAAACTTTACGTCCATATTGGGTGTTTTCAACAATCTGTTTCAGTTCTATGTTCTGTTGTATTTTTAGTCTCATGTCTCTTTGTCTAGCAGCTCTGAATATTTTGTAGCTTGCCTCCTAATTTAAATATAGAAAGCACCAAACAATTTGAGAAGAATCCTCTATTTTTCATACTGCTTTGATCTTACATACCTAACAAAAATCTTCTTATTTAACAAAGAGAAGCAAGAATCCATTTCAACCAGAATTGGTGGGGTACGCCTGACCCGTGTACAACGTTTGGGCGACACTCGAAGACTGACCGTGTAGTAGTGCAAGCTACTGTGATGGGGCCTTTCTCCCTCAAAAAATTAGTTTAACATCATGCGGGTCAATGACCCACGTATCAAATGTTAAACTAATAATAACAGATATTATACTTGATTTTAGCCAAAAGGTCGAGAAAGATATGTTTTGCGAATGTTCTCATAACTTGCCTCGCCAAAACCCTATTCAACTGTTCATGTGTGGGATAAGGAACTCAGCCAGTGTGTCACGGGTCGAGACTTAAGCTCCGAACCCGCGCGGCTCTGAGACCTGGGCATTCACCCTTTCGACGTCCCAGATCAGCCTTCCTGTCACGGTTCACACCTTTGTGAGGTATTGTCCGCTCTGGCTCCCCTAGCCTCACGATTTTATCCTTCAAAAGGCGCCTCACAAGGTAGAGATGATGTGAATCCTTATATACCCCAGTGACCTTCCTATTATGTTCGATGTGGGATTCAGAACTCTTTCTTAGGTCCATGACATTCTCCCCCACCCAACCTCGTGACGCCTTCATCACGGAGGCTGGCCACCCTGCTTACCTTCCTCGAGGTGCTTGACGTGGATCGAACGGTTTAGGACTGGTTCTGATACCACTTGTCACGGGTCGAGACTTAAGCTCCGAATCTGCGCGGCTCCGAGACCCGGGCATTTACCCTTCCGACGTCCCAGATCAGCCTTCCTGCCACGGTTCACACCCTTGTGAGATATTGTCCGCTCAGGCCCCCTAGTCTCATGGTTTTGTCCTATAAAAGGTGCCTTACAAGGCAGAGATGGTGTGAATCCTTATATACCCCAGTGACCTTTCTATTATGTTCGATGTGGGATTCAGGACTCCTCCTTAGGTCCGTGACATTCTCCCTCACCCAACCTCGTGACGTCCTCGTCACGGAGGCTGGCCCCCTGCCTACCTCCCTCGAGGTGTTTGGCGTGGATCGAACGGTTTAGGGCTGGCTTTGATACCACTTGTCACGGGTCGAGACTCAAGCTCTGAACTCAAGCGGCTCCGGGACCCGGGCATTCACGCTTCCGACGTCTCAGATCAGCCTGACCGCCACGGTTCACACCTTTGTGAGGTATTGTCCGTTCTGGTACCCCTGACCTCATGGTTTTATCCTACAAAAGGTTCCTCACAAGGCGGAGGTGGTGTGAACCCTTATATACCCCAGTGACCCTCCTATTATGTTCGATGTGAGATTCAGGACTCTTCCTTAGGTCCGTGACATTCTCCAGCACCCAACCTCGTGACTAGGGGTGTAATCGAGCCGAGTCGAGCCCGAATAGTGAGAAGCTCGAGCTCGAGCTCGACTCATAACTCGGGGCTCGATACTCGGCTCGAGCTCGATCGAGTTTTATTTTTCAAGCTCGAGCTCGATTCGTGATTGAATTCGAGCTCGCTCGATTAAGCTCGATTAATATGTAAAAAAAAACTTTATTCGTATACTCGATAAGAGTTCGATTATTCATGCTCGAACTCGAACTCGAAATATTTTATTAACTAAAATAATAAAAATATATTTAAATATAAAAGCTCGATTAAGCTTGCGAGCTACTCGAGTCGGATATAAGAATACTCGAATTCGATTCGATCAATAAATCGAGCTAATCGAGCTCGAGCTCGACTCGATAATAATCGAATCGAATTTGAGTTTTCTTCTAATCGAATCCGAATAGCTTGTGAGTACTAATGTATAATTTACACCCCTACTCGTGACGCCCTCGTCACGGAGGCTAACCACCCTGCCTGCCTCCCTTGAGGTGCTTGGCATGGATCGAACGGTTTAGGGCTGGCTCTGATACCACTTGTCACGGGTCGAGAATCAAGCTGCATGGCTCCGGGACTCGGGCATCCACTCATCCGATGTTCCGGATCAGCCTGACCGCCATGGTTCACACCCTTGTGAGGTATTGTCTGCTCTGGCCCCTTGGTCTTACAGTTTTATCCTACAAAAGGTGCCTCACAAGGCGGAGGTGGTGTGAACCCTTATATACTCCAGTGACCCTCCTATTATGTTCGATGTGAGATTCATGACTCTTTCTTAGGTCCGTGACAAGTGCACTAACATGTATCTTTTCATGACCAGTGAAAGCTAATTGCTAGTTATAACTGAGCAAAATCTGGCAACAAAAACACTCTAACCATTTCCTTGGGAGATTATTTATTAATAATTTATGTGTTCGAAATGGTATTTGACATCTGCTTTGAGAAGGCTAGGTTCATATAATCTATAGGTATAACTTCAATGACTTGTTTTATGTTGCGTTTAGCTACAAAATCAGTCATCTATTAAGTCTCATTCATCCTTTCAATCATGCTTATCTTTCTTCCTACCGTTAAGGGTATAATTCTTGTTAATTTCTGTCTTGATACCAAATTATGTCCAATACTAAAAATCTATCCTCTATATATTAAAAGTATCCCTAAAAGTTTAAGAAGTTGACAGCTGTCCTGACTTGTGGGTTTCGTGGGCTTTGAGATATGAGGAGTGGGTTTATGTTTAACTATCATTTTCTTTTTTTCTTGGTGTGGTGAGCTTTAGAATTTGTGGTATCTTAATTATTGTTTATTGAGTAGGATTTATTTTGAGTTTTGTTTGAGAGGGTTGAGGGCTCAGCATTATCGGTACTAGCGTTCAAATTCATAGTCACTTCTAATGATGTTGTATAAAACCTTCTTTAAAGAGCAGCAAAGTGAAGCCAATTATTGATCCTAAAGGCATTTTTTCTTTCTCTCAAATTGTCTAAAGACTTTTTTATGTTGAAATTAGAAGAGTTACAGGAAAAATGCTCATATACCAATCCCATGAGACAAAAAAATCCATGTAAAGTACCTAATATAATCCATTCATAGTATTTGATATTCAATTATGAATTTTAACTTTGGTTATATTAAGATATGAAATAACAAATTTTTTTAATAAATTAAATAATCCTCTCTATACTCTTAAAAATATGTGTCGAGTGTGTAGAGAATTTATAGTTAATTCTATTTAATGTTTATTTTTATTTACCAAACATAAATAATGAAATTTAAACAGTTTAAATCCTATCATATTATTCATAAAATAAATCTCTTTTGAATTTTAAAATATAATATTTAAATTGGTGTATAAAACTATATACATTAATTTACATGATTTCATCTTACATTACTGGTGTAAATATTTCTTAAACTTATATTGACTTTTAAATAAGTCAGAGCAATTGATCAGTTTGGTTAAGTCAATTATAAAAACTTAAAAATTGATTAAATGAACTTCATCTGTTCATGAAACCAAATTGACTAATTAATAGTACGAAAATAAAAATTAATCAAACTTACTTAAATCAGTTGGTTTCATCAATTTTGTTGGTCCTTTAATTTCCAGTTAGTTTGATCAAAAGGTTATTTGTTGTAACTAATCATTGTATTATCTTTTTTAATTTAACTATTTCCATCCTATGATTTTGAATTAATCCATGTGTGGATAATTAAGTTGGTCAAATTATGCAATAGGTATTTGTACTTTAGTTAAATGGTGAAATTAGTCCCTTTATCTTAATGTGTTCAAGTTGGATCCATATACTTCATTTAATTATTGAATTTAATCAAATTATTAACGGTTCAAATTTTTTTCGATAAACTTTATGATGTGGTATTTTGACTTTTCTAATGTGATATTTTTGCTTATATGATGATTGATTTTGTTGACATCTAAAATCTATGTGATCAAATATGATAATATGGCAAAATTTTTTGATATGACATCATTTTTTTCATGCTAACTTTTCTAAAATTGTATAGCTTATTCCAATACTTTGGTTAAATAGTAGAATTAGTCTTTCTACCTTTATGTATGTTCAAATTTGATCCCTATACTTAAATTAATTATTGAATTTAAGATTTGATCTAAAATAAGTAAAATAAAACTAAAATAAAAGACAAAAAAACTTTTCAATACAAATAGATTAAGTCATAAACAGAGTCATTGCATAGGTCAACACAAGCGTTGCACCTGACTCGTCTTCTAAAATAGCGTCGTTTCAACCTATTAAAAAAAAATTTTAATCTTCCTTTTTTCTCCTCTCTCATCCTCATTTTCCTCTTACTTTTCTTTGTAAGTTTTATTCAATGAACTCATATTTTAATAGGATTTCTAGAAACCAATAATTGAAAAATTCAATGTTCATAAAAAATTTATCCAAAAAAATAAAAAATTGTCAATACCCAAAAATTGATTATCAACACCACCATTTTGTATCATCATCTAAAGCAAAACTAAGCATAATATCCTAAAAGTTCTAAACCTCAAACCCTTAAAAAAAATTTCTCAATAAAAAATTATTTCTAATTGTTTTTGCTAGATGTCTTTATTTTTGTTGTATTATCTTGTAGATTGTTGTTACATTCTCAAAATTTTTTCAAATCAACTTTTCCAAAAAACATTTCATATTTTGCTTAATTTTTAATATTTTTTTTTTATTTTTTTTACTTTAACTTCTTGACTTTCACTAACTAAACAATAAAAATAAATAAATAAAATAATAAATAACATATTTTTAGATTTTTAAATTTGAGCTTAAAATTTAATTTCACAATTAAACTAATTGATCTAAAAATGATTTTAGAACCTAATGTCGAGATGATATTTGAAACCCATTTAATATTGAAAAAAGGTTTTCAAAAAAAGAAAATGTCTATAATTGCTTTTATTGTTGACTGTGTATCTAAGTTTATTGATTATGATTTTTTGTATCTAATTTTTACGTTTTTGTCATTTTAAAAGTTTTTTTTATATATTTCAAAAATATTATAAATATAAATTAACAAAAAATGAAAATAATAAAATAACTAAACAATGAAGAAAATATATAATTTAGTTTATGTTAGGCTTATAATCTAATTTGAGATTAGCTCAATTTGTCAAATTAAGTTCAATTAATAATTCAAATACTCAAAAAAATTTTATCTAAATATGAAAAAGAATATCATGGTCGAATTAATAATTTATGTTTTTATATGTTATTTTAGGTCAAATCTTAAATTCGATAATTAATTGATATATAAGGATCAAATTTAAGTGCACATTAAGGCAGAAGGATTAAAAGTTGGTGTGGAAAAATGACAATAAGTCAAAAAATTTTACCACATCATCATTTTTTACCACGTGGACTTTACACATCAATAAAGATAACAGTCATGTAAGCAAAAATGTTGCGTCAAAAAAGTAAAAATGTTACGTTGTCAATTTTAACAGAAAAAGTTTGAACGATTAACAAATTGACTAAATTTGACAATTAAATGAATAGAAATCCAATTTGAACAAATTAAGATAGAGAGATTAATTTCACTATTTAAACTAAAGTATAGTATCTGTTATATAATTTGACCTAAATAAGTTCATCACACAATAAGCACTTTCCACCCCACTCATCTCTGTCTATTGCCTTAAATTCATGTAAGATATAAAAAACAAATTCTAGGAGCAAACAAGAGAAGCTAGTGTTAGTATTCACGAGAGCAAACAAGAGAGGCTAGTGTTTCCAACAAAATGAATTGATACACTGACTCAAATGAAACTAAATAATACATCTATTACACCCTTTGCGGAATCACACTTTGTGTCCATATTGGGTGTTTTCAACATTCTGTTTCAGTTCTAGGTTCTTTGTATTTTTTGTCTTCATATCTCTTTGTCTAGCAGCTCTGAATACAGAAAACATCAAATAGTTTGAGAAAAATTTTGTTTTTCATACCGCTTTTATCATACGTACATTTAACAGAAATTTTCTTCTTAAATAGAAAGAAACCAAAATCTTTTTCAACTAGAATTGGTGGGGTGCGCCTGGCCTATGCAGCAGTGCAACGCATGGGCGACACTTGGAAGACCCCAATAGCAAGCTACCGTTATGGACCTTCTCCCTCAAAAAACTAATTTAATATCATGTGGATCAATGACCCACGTATCAGATATTAAACTGATAAGAACAGATACTACACTTGATCTTAGCCAAAAGGCCGAGAAAGGTATGCTTTGAAATCGCTCTCAACTTCTCTTTCATAACTTGTCTCGCCCAAACCCTATTCAACTGTTCATGATGTGGGATAGGGAACTCAGCCAAGACATGTATCTTTCGATGACCAGTGAAAGCTGATTGCTAGTTACCTGAATATCAGAGCAAAATCTGGCAACAAAAACACTAACAATTACCATTTCCTTGGAAGATTATTTATTAATATTTTGCGTATTTGAAATGGTATTTGACATCTGCTTTGAGAAGGCACGGTTCATATAATCTATAGGTATAACTTCAATGTCTTGTTTTATGCTGCGTTTAGCTGCAAAATCAGTCATCTATTGAGTCTCCTTCATCCTTTCAATCATGCTTATCTGCGTTCCTGCCGTAAAGGATAAAACTTGTTAATTTCTCAGTCTTAATACCAAATTATGTCCAATACTGAAAATATACAGTCAACTTAACGCATCTCTGCTTCGCAGATGATTTACTAATATTTGCAAAGGGTAAGTTGGATTCTGTTATTGGTGTAAAGGAGGTGCTGAAGGTGTTTTACACCTTTTCGGGCCTACAACTTAACTGTGAGAAAAGTGAGTTATATTCAACAGGAATTAATAGAGAGGAGCTCAGTACAATATAGCAGGTTTCTAGTTTTAAAATTGGATTGCTGCCTGTTAGACGCTTGGGGGTACCTTTGGTTACCTGGAGGCTCAACGGAAAAGATTGTGCGCCACTATTGGACAAGATCCCAGCCAGGATTAAAAGTTGGGCAGCTAGCATTTGTCTTACGGTGGAAGGTTGCAGCTAATCCGGTCTGTGCCGTTTAGTATGCAAAATTATTGGTCTAGGCAATTCATTATACCAAGGCATGTGCTTAAGAAGATAAATCAACTATGCTCCAGTTTTTTCTGGAAAGGGAGAGAAGGGTCAGCGAGGGAAGCTACATTGAGCTGGTGTGCAATTTTTTTCCCTAAATCTGGAGGACTTGGTCTTAAAGATATAGTATCTTGGAACCAGGCTTGTCTCATGAAGAATATACAGGACGTTTTTATTAAAGCTGGTTCAATATGGATAGGACGGCTAGAAGCTTATGTTTTGAAAGAGAGGAGCATCTAGCAGGCTCCAGAACAACAAAACAGTAGCTGGAACTGGAGGAAGCTACTTCAGCTTAGATAGATTGCACGGCAATTTATAAAGATAGAGAATGGAGTTGAGATCTGGCCTTTTCTAAGCAACACCTAGTCAGCTGCTATAGTATGAAATATGATTAGGCCGAAAAAAGAGAAGGTTGAATGGCATAAACTCATGTGGTTTCAATACCATATTCCAAAGCACTCTATGATCTTTTGGATGGCGATATTAAATAGACTTTCAACAAAGGACAGGTTGAAAACGTCGGGAATTGAGGTGGATGACAAATGTTGCCTGTGCCAGAGAGAAGACGAAACCAGGGAACATTTGTTCTTTGGATGTGATTATTCAAAAGAGATTTGGCAGAAGATATTACGGAAGTGCACGATCTTTAGGGGGTGGAGAACTGGTCTGAAGAGTTGAGATGGGCAGTGAGCAAATTGAAGGGGAAAGCTTTGATCTCCATCATATTGCGATTAGCCTGGAGTGCCAGATATCGGATATGGAAAGAGAGCAACAGCAGGATGTTACAGGTCCTTGAACACATAAAATATGCTGTGAGACTTCGATTATAGGGACTAAGTCAGATTGCTACGGATACAGTAGATAAGATGATGTGTGATACGTGGAATCTTAATGTTGCCATGATAGAATAGGCAGCAATTAGAGATGCATTTATTGATGGTTTGTAAAAGACAGTTGGATTGTTGTATTGCAGTAGAATTCTGCTAGCTTGATAAATAAAATACAAATTACCCAAAAAAAATACTGAAAATGTACTATAATAAAAAGTATTACGAACTTAAGATATTTACATAAATCTCACTTCACTCTTACATGATATATTAACAATAGATTTTTTTATTATATATTTATTGCATTATGTGTAAATACATAAAATATAAGATATAAAATTAAATTTGATTTTTTTCCCAAGCAATTACAAAAAAAAAATCAATTTATTTTATCAAATAACTCTTACTTTGACATTTTTTTCTTTTTTTTTTTTCAACCACATAAGAGTGTCCAAAATCTTGTAATACTTAAATCCATTCTCAGCTAGAATGAATAATCCTTCAAAATTAAGGAAACTTACAGCCGCCTCTTCTCTTGTATTTGTAGACACCTAATTGGGTCCAGGCCTAGATCAATTAGGCCTGGCCCAAATGGGTAAGGCCCAATTCAATTTTATCCTGTGTTATTATTTTTTTCTCTTTCTTTTGTATTTTATGTATTTTATTATTTATTATTATTATTATGTATTAATATATGTATATATTTATTTATTTATTAGATTAGATTTATATGTATTTTATTTATATAGTTATATATTTATTATTATATGATTATTATTATTATTTTGTTTTGTAATATATTTTTGGGTTTATCTTATTTTATTTGTTATTATTATTTTTTTTAAATTATCTGTCAATTTTATCTGATTTTTTCCCGATTATCAGATATTATTTTTTTTATTTTTTTTATACTATAATATCTTTTGATTTATCTTTTCTAATTATCTAGTATTTTTTTTATTTTGATTTTTATTTTGGAGGGCTAAGATTAAAAGTTGAAGAATCCCACTGTGGAGGGGAATTCAATCAGAAGAGTTCAATTGGATTCAAAGATTGAATCCCCGTCCAAGGAGGAATTGGGATTGATCAGGAACTCCTGATCAACCCCTATAAAAGGCACCTCCTGGAACAGATAAAGAACACAGAGAAAACAGTGAGCAAAGCTACTGAATTTGAGAGAAAAGAGGTGTATAGAAGAGTTTTCGAAGGCTAAAAAAGGTTGAGAAGAGTTAGGATAGCTGTAGGGATCGGAAATAATTTTTTAGAAATTTTTGGCGAAAAATTTTTCTGGAAATTTCTGGGAAATTTTCAGATTCCGACGAAAATTCCGGCGACATTTGAATTTTTCGACAACAATTCCGGCGAACATTTGAAGTTTCCAGCGACCAACCCAGTTTCCGATGAAGAATCCCAGAAACCGGTGATCTTCCGGCCAACTTCCGGTGAAATTTTCCAGATTTTGGCGAAAATTTCATCGGAGTTCTTCGGCCTTTTAGAAAGAAGGGAGAGGAAAAAGGAAGAAGAGAGAGAGAGGGGAGAGCGTTCTGTCGAAAAACAGAGGGAAGTGCCTTTTATACCCTCTCAAAACGACGTCGTTTTGGCCCTAAGTAACCCAGAGGATCCGCACGTTTTGTCGAGACCCGACCTGACCCGAGCGTCGACCCGTTTCCTGACCCGCGCGTGCCTGCCCCCCTCCGAGCCAAGCCGAGCCGAGCCGAGCTCCAAGCCGCTCCCCCCTGAGCCGTTTCTCTTCCTTAAGTCGAGCCGCTCCAGGTTTTTTTTTTTATTTTTTTATTTGATTTATTTATTTATTTTTATTTATTAGATTAGATTTATTTAATACTTTTTTATCTTTATCTTATTTTTATTTTTTTTCTTTATTTATTTTCACTTTTATTTTGTTATATTTTCTTTAAATAAAAATCAAAAAATATTTTTTGGGAAAAGTTGAAAGTATCAATTTTCCTTAAAAATAAAGTTTCAAAAAATATTTTTGGAAAAAAGTTGAAAGTATCAATTTTCCTTGAAAATAAAATTTTCAAAAAAATGTTTTTGGGGAAAAGTTGAAAGTATCAATTTTCCTTAAAAATAAATTTTCAAAAAATGTTTTTGGGGAAAAGTTGAAAGTATCAATTTTCCTTAAAAATAAATTTTCAAAAAAAATATTTTTGAGGAAAAGTTGAAAGTATCAATTTTCCTTAAAAATAAAATTTCAAAAAAAAAGGTTTTGAGGAAAAGTTGAAAGTATCAATTTTCCTTGAAAATTAAAGTTTCAAAAAATGTTTTTGGGGAAAAGTTGAAAGTATCAATTTTCCTTAAAAATAAATTTTCAAAAAAAATGTTTTTGAGGAAAAGTTGAAAGTATCAATTTTCCTTGAAAATAAAATTTCAAAAAAAAAGGTTTTTGAGGAAAAGTTGAAAGTATCAATTTTTCCTACACAAGAACAATCATTCTTTCCTTCCTTTCTATTTTGATTTTGATTTTTCTTTAAATAATCCGACGACGGAGCCTCTGCAAGTGAAACAGTAGTTTTCTTGCATACTCTTGAGGTGAGAGAATTTTCTCAATTTTCTGCTAAAAGTATTAGCGTCAATTGAGAAAAATTTCCAATAATTAATTACTTCGTAAAATTTTAAGGCTTTTGGATAACACAAATTATGCTGGTACCATCTTTTGATGGGCGTGGTGAGGGTGCTATAACCTTCCTCACACGTAACCGAACTCCCGAACTCTGTTCTGGTTAGTAGACCTGAACCTATTCTTTTAAGGGCCCTTAAACTTAGGTGTTCCCTAAAAGGACAGATTCCATAGGTGGCCAATCGCACCTAGATAAAAAAGATTGGTGGCGACTCCCTAAAAGTCAATGTCTAGCGATAGATCCCCAGATCTAGACGTTATGACAGCTTGGCGACTCCACTGGGGACTTTGAGAGTCAGGCCAGCAAATAATTTGTGTTATCCAAAAGCCTAATAAAATTGAACCATTTTTTTTTGTATATATGTGCTGCTATTCATGTTTTATTTACCTTGTTAATTATGTCATTCATATGCATGTGCATAACATGAGCTCTACACCCGAGCTCCGTCCCTCTAGGAGGGAGTAAAGTACCTATTGCTTTCGTGAGGTCTAATGCCTCCGCAGTGGCTAGCGAAATACTCCCACTCAAATTGAACCTTTTCCGTTTGTAGCCTGTAATGGGTGAGGATTAGGGTGCCTTACTAGTCTGTGATGGACAAGGATGTAAGGAACAATTTGAGGACCTTTAGACTTTGACCTTAAAACCACATATAGTGAACTTTAAGGGTGCCTAACCCATAGATAGAGCCATCACTCTTCCCTATTAAAATTGACCAAAAGCATAGGATTCATCCTTTTTACTTTGTGTGATGTCTAAATTTATTTAGTTATTTATTCTCTTTCTGGGTATACTAACCTTTTTTTTCTCTTTTGCATTGGTTTATGTGCATATCATAAAGTTGCATAAAGAACATTTGCCTAAAAAATGATCTTCAACAAATTTTTTCATGAACATCAATGAACACCTAGTTTGTTCTTCATCAGTATTAGCACCCTGTGAGACACCTAATGAAGTAAGGGCCCTGTCAGAAAAGACCTAACTGAAGATGGGAGATTGCTTGCCAATTGGGTATGAGTCTACTCTGTCTCAAGAAACATCTATCCTCCTCAAACAGAATAATTTAGAAGATTTGGTTGACATCTGGAAGAAGATGAGTCCGTCAAGATAAGAGCAGTTTTGTCAGAAACATGGGCATATAGCACACCTTCTAGCAGTGGCTGTTGATGATCAACTAATCAGAGCTGTAACATAATTCTGGGATCCTGCATACAAATGTTTCATCTTTAATGAAGCTGATATGACTCCAACCATCGAAGAATACTCGGTTTTGTTAGGTCTACACCTCAAGACTCCTGACAAGATATATGTCAAAAAATATAAGTCAGGATTTCGTAAAAGTCTGGCTCAACTCATGGGGATAGACAAGAAAGTTATGGATTCTCATACAAAGAAGAAACAGGAACAGGTTTGCCTACCTTGGAAATTCTTTCATGAGTTTTTGATGCAATATGCCAATGAAGAACGGGGGTTAGACATATTTGCCTTGGCTATATATGGATTGGTGATCTTTCCAAAGGTTTTGGGACATATCGAGATAGCGGTGGTTGATTTCTTTGAGAATGTGATCAATGGCTGTAATCCTTCAACGGTAATATTAGCAGAGACTATCAGATCTTTGAGTTATTATCGTCGGAATGGAAGGCGCTTCATAGGATGCATACAGTTATTGTACGTGTGGATGAAAAGCCATTTTGAACAAGGAAATGGTGCTTTCTCAAAGATTTACATCCGTAATCATTTTTTGATCAAAGAATTCTGTGAAAGTGGGTGGTCAAAACGAAAGTCCAAACAAGAATGGATAACTTTCTTACAAATGTTGGAAGGTGCCAGGGTGAGATGGTTAGCCCCGTGGATGAATCGTGAGCCTATGTTATACCAATGTGGGGATAGTACAATGGTTCCGCTTCTGGGTTTATGGAGAGTGACGAATTATGCACCACTCCTAGTGAGGAGGCAATTGGGGGGAGAACAGTTTATTCCTATGACTTATGGGTTGCATCAGTTAGATTTCTCTTACAGTGAGCTAAAGCATTTCAGAGGATGAATGAAATGATCAAAGCATGGAAAAATCCCCAAAGAGTGAGTCCTGGACCATTCACTGAAAAGGTCACCCCAGGTTACTTGGTTTGGAGAACAAAGAGAAGACAAGAAATGGTATTCACTTATGAAATCTCTCAACCATCAACAGAAGAAAAACTTGAAGAGACACCATCAGAGTTAGAGCTGGCAACAAAAGAATTTAAGTTTGAAAAGACCAAGTTAAAGAAAGAGATTCAGGAACTTCAAGAAGAAAAAGCCCAGTGGAAAGGTAGAGCTGAAAGTTATGAAGTTAAAGTTCACAAAGTTGCTAGAGAACGTGATACAGCTACTAAAGATCTAACAAAGTTACACCAGGAGCATAAGAGGCTATGTGTGAGAAAAAGGGCCAAAGAAATAATCATTGTCGAGCTAACTGAGGAAAATACAAGACTGAAGCAAGAGTATGCCGAATTGAAAAAAGAAAGTACCGAAGCACAGGCAGAACTTAACATGCTAAACAGTTATTTGAGTGGGCTAAGTCAAAGGTTGGAAGAACAAGGAGACCACATCGCTGCATTGGTTAGAGAACATAGAGAATTATCATACCAAGTCTGGTGTGGTAAAAGAGAGAACTTAGGAAGGCAGAAATACATTGAGCACTTAACAACCCAAATCCATAAAGGGGTGTGTAAGGCGAGAAAGATGGTGGAAGAGGCAGAGGCATTAAGACAAGTGGTGGCCCCAGTAGAAGAACATGGACAGCGTCTCTTGAACTTTATAGAAGAAGCCAAGGCCCAGTATGAACAGATCAAACAATTTTATAGTTATAATTCTAGGATGATAAACTCAATGTAGATCAAAGTTTTTAGAATAAATGAATTTTTTTAGTTGAATACCGTTTTGAGGCAAATGTTCTTTGCATACATGCATTTCTCATTCATTGCATTCTCATTCATTACACTTTAACCATGTGATAATCATACAAATTTACTAATTCTAAGATATGGTACTCAAGGTTCCAGGATAGCTCCGTCTAGTGAAAACCCTACCCATCGATTCAACACAAGATTCAGAGCAAGGCAAATGGAGCAGAAAAATTCCCAAAGATTTAAAAAGATAGAAAAAGCCCATGAGAAGATTGAAAGTGAGCTAAGCAAGATTCTGGAGGCTCTAAATAACATGAATAAGGGGAAAGGAGTTAAAGGAAATACAAGCCAGCAAGTTCCCCATTTACAAGAAGTGGCTGACCCATTGTACCCTTCAGGTTTTGGCCCACCTCAAGCCCAGTCTGCCCAAGAGGTCCCGTCACAACACTTCGCATATCCAACATATCCTGGAATGCCATCAGCTTTCAACCCTAGGCAGTATAATAGCTATATAAATCCTGTCTTCACTGAAAAGACAGCAGAACCAATTCCTGATCTAGATGATTTAAAAGAGAAAGAGAAGGAAAAGATGAAAGTGGAAGCTGAGGAAAGTTCCAAGATTAGCATGCTAGAGCAAAGGCTACGGGCTGTGGAAGGATTTAGCTTTTATGGGTCAGTTGATGCTGCTGGGCTCTACCTAGTTCCTGATGTGGTTATCCCCCATAAATTCAAAGTATCGAAATTTAAAAAATATGATGGTACAAAGTGCCTCAAAACCCACATCACCATGTATTACAGAAAGATGGTAGCTCATGCTCATGATGAAAAACTCTTGATGCATGTCTTCCAAGACAGTCTTACTGGCTCTGCGGCCAGATGGTATGTTCAGTTGGACAGAACTCGCATTCGTTCTTGGAGCGATATGGCATATGACTTTATCAGTCAATATTGACATATCATCGATTTGGCCTCCGATCGTTTGTCTTTGCAGAATCTGAAGAAAAAGTCAAACGAATCTTTTAAAGAGTATGCCCAGAGGTGGAGGGATATTGCTTCTCAGGTACAACCTCCTCTGACCGAGAAAAAAACTACAGTGCTATTTGTTAGCACTTTAAAACCTCCCTATTATGAAAAGATGATAGGGAATGCAACAAAGAATTTCACTGATATGGTAATCTAGGGAGAGATCATTGAGAGTGCCATTAAGAATGGCAAGCTAGAAGGAAATGAAGCATCTAGCAAAAGAATCTAAAAAAAAAAAGAAACTGAAGCTCAGGCTGTGAGCTTTGATAGACAGTAACTTAGAGGTTATTCACCTTACCCCCCACCAGAATATCCGTCATATCACCCTGTTGTAAATAATGCTTCCTTTCACCCATACCAACCATTTACACAACCACCATACCCCCAAACATATCAAACCTCTAATAGACCCCAAAATACCATGTACAGTTCTAACATTCAACCTACCCCAAGATCCCAAAATCGCCCAACTAACCCAATTGGTGGCTCGCGGGAGCAACGAACCACTCGTGAGAAACCCGTTTTTGACCCAATTCCAATGACTTATACGAAATTATATAAGGAGCTCTACAACAGTCATTTGATTGTTCCAAGTAAATTGAAACCCCTCAAGCCACCCTACCCTAAGTGGTATGATCCCACCGCCCACTGTGATTACCATTATGGTATTGCTGGTCACTCCATCAAAAATTGCACTACCCTGAAATATAAAGTGCAACGATTGATCAAGAATGGGATGATTTGTTTTGATACTGGAAGGATGACTGCGCCAAATGTTAGTGGCAATCCTTTGCCAAATCATAATGTGAATACTATAAGTGAAGAATGGGAGCGCCATGTAAAGAAGAAAGTGGTAGATATTAAGACACCTCTCGATCAATTGTTTGATGTCTTACGAAAAGTAGACATGATACAACTGGTAAGTCCACACAGCTATCATGGAGCATATATAGCTGGTACTAGTTGTAAGTATCATAGTGGGGCAGTGGGCTATTCCGTTAAAACCTGTGAGCAGTTTCACCAAGAGGTTCAAAAACTCTTGGATTCACATCACATAGAGGTCTACGAAAGAAAAGAAGACTTGAAAAATACTGAGGTGTACATGACTGATAGGCCTGAAAAGCTGTTTCCAAAACCGGTGACAATTCAGTGTGGGAACAAACCAAAGTCAGTCATAGACAAGCTCTTTCCCAGGCCGGTAAATTTTAAAGTCCCGACTCCTTTTCCATACGAAGATGATAAAGCTGTACCCTGGAGATATGGCTGTGACACTGTAGTTCAGGGACAGAAAAAAGAGGTCTCCAAGGTCGATGCTTTCAATATTACTGGTGTAGGAGGTATTACTCGAAGTGGGAGATGTTACACTCCAGAAATGCTAGAAAAAGCTAGAAGGGAGAAGGCTAAAGAAAGAGAAAGATGGAATAATCCAGAGATAGAGCCTGAAGAAGATCAGTCGAAGCCAGTATCAGAAAGGGAGGTTTGTGAATTTTTGAAGCTGGTAAAACATAGTGAGTATTCTGTTGTGGAACAGTTGAATAAAATGTTAGCTCGAATCTCATTATTATCGCTGCTGTTGAACTCAGAGCCACACCAAAATGCCTTGTTGAAAGTGTTGAATCAGGCATACGTGGCACATAACGTGTCTGTCGAATATGTGAACCACTTAGTTGGAAATCTAGTTATGCCAAATCACATTTCATTTAGTGATGATGAGATTCCTTTAGAGGGAAAAAGAAATGCCAAGGCTCTGTATATCACAGTCAAGTGCAAGAGCCATATCATAGCCAAAGTCTTTATCGATAATGGTTCTGGCATTAATGTCATGCCTATGTCAACTTTGGCAAGGTTACCCATTGATTACTCTCATATGAAAGACAGCCAGATAATTGTGAGAGCCTTCGATGGAACCAGAAAAGAAGTCCTAGGGGATATTGAGATGCCCTTACAAATTGGGCCATGCACCTTTAATATAAAATTTCAAGTGATGGATATCTCTCCATCCTACAGCTATCTGTTAAGAAGGCCATGGATTCACATGGCAGGAGCTGTGCCCTCTACTTTGCATTAGAAGATTAAGTTCAATATGGAAGGTCAATTAGTAGTGGTAGTTGGGGAAGAAGACATGCTGGTGACCCAACCATTAAACACCCCATATGTAGAGGCTGTTGAAGAAACATTGGAATGCTCCTATCGATCTTTTGAACTGGTCAATACTATAGGCGAAGGATTTCAAAGTCAGCCTTTTTCAAAGATAGTGGTGAGTCAAGTCATCAACAAAGACTGGTGTCCAGGACTTGGGCTAGGTAAAAATTTACAGGGAATTAAAGAACCTCCAACAATAATGGACAATAGTGACAGGGCGGGCATAGGTTATGAGATGGCAGAGTGGGAACTCAAAAAAAGGCCATCAAGAAGGACAGCAAGACTGATGTTTATCCCACACTTGTATGAAACCTTCAGACCTGGAGGATTCATGTACCTAGATGCAAGAAAAAGTGTGGAAGATGATTTTACCCAGTTAACCATTAATGCTGTTAATGAAGTGAGGGTTAACTAAGAAGAGTGGGTTCATCTTTGTCCACCAGATTATGAGCTGAACAATTGGAGTGCCATCGAGATGCCCTTGACTTTTGATTTAGATGCAATGTAATTGTAACATCCCAGTAGCTATTGCCCAAGGCATTGGTGTGATTTTTTTTGTTCGGGCCATTCATCATTTATTATTTTTAATAAAAATTAGGAAGTATGCATTTTCATTCATTTTTTCTTGTGTCTTCATTATTTCCATCTCTCCAAGCACATCTTGCCAACATATCCCATTTCATTCAATTGCAAGTCTTTAAATGAACATGAGGATAATCATGATAACAATCAAGAGGTTAGCTTTGAGAATTCAATTAACACTGATGAACTTGACAATGAAGAGAATTCTGAAGAATATGTTATGCCTCCAGACCTAATGAGAATGATTGAATAAGAGAACAAGCCAATTGAGCCTCATCAGGAGTTAGTGGACTTAGTGAATCTGGAAGATGAAGAAATTAAGAAAGAGGTCAGAATGGGCACTTCACTTTCATCTGAAGATAGGCAACGATTGGCAGACCTACTTCGTGAATTTGTAGATATATTCGCTTGGTCTTACCAGGATATGCCAGGGTTGAACACAGAGATAGTGGAGCACAGATTACCCCTAAAGCCAGAATGTAAGTCAATTCAACAGAAGCTGAGACGGATGAAGCCCGAAATGTTACTAAAGATTAAGGAGGAGGTGAAGAAACAATTTGATGTAGGTTTTCTACAAGTGGCTAAATATCCAGAATGGGTAGCCAATATAGTCCCAGTTCCTAAGAAAGATGAAAAAGTACGAATGTATGTGGACTATCGGGACTTGAATAAGGCTAGCCCAAAGGATAATTTTCCTTTGCCTCATATTGATACACTGGTAGATAACACGGCTAAGCATTTGATTTTCTCTTTTATGGATGGTTTCTCGGGGTATAATCAAATAAAAATGGTTGCAGATGATATGGAAAAACTACTTTTGTGACCATGTGGGGAACTTTCTGCTACAAAGTCATGCCTTTTGGGTTAAATAATGCTGGGGCAACATATCAAAAGGCCATTGTAACACTCTTTCATGATATGATGCATAAAGAGATCGAAGTGTACGTAGATGATATGATTGCAAAGTCTTGTGGGGATGAAGATCATGTCACTAGCCTCAGGAAATTGTTTGAGAGGTTGAGAAAATTTCAGTTAAAGTTAAACCCAGCCAAGTGCACTTTTGGGGTAAAGTCAGGGAAGTTGCTAGGCTTTGTGGTCAGTGAAAGAGGAATTGAAGTCGATCCTGATAAGATATGGGTCATCCAAAATTTGTCACCTCCTAGCACACCAAAAGAAGTTCGAGGTTTTCTAGGGAGATTGAACTACATTTCTCGATTCATCTCTCAGCTTACTTGCAAATGTGATCCCATCTTTAAGCTTCTCCGTAAAGATAATCCTGGAAAATGGAACGAAGAATGTCAAGAGGCATTTGATAAAATTAAGCAATATTTATCGAACCCTCCAGTGTTGGTGCCACCTGTTCCAGAGAAACCTTTAATCTTATACTTAACTGTATGTGAAAGTTCAATGGGATGTGTGCTGGGGCAGCAAGATGAGGCTAGTCGGAAGGAGAGAGCTATTTACTATCTGAGTAAAAAGTTCACAGAATATGAATCCAAGTATTTTTCATTAGAGAAAATGTGTTGTGCATTAGCATGGACTGCCAAAAGACTCAGACAGTATATGCTCTATCATACTACGTGGCTCATAGCAAAACTAGATCCAATTAAGTATATCTTCGAGAAGCCTTCTTTGTCTGAAAGAATTGCTAGATGGCAAGTAATGCTCTCAGAATATGATATTATATATGTAAGCCAAAAAGTAATAAAAGGGGGCGCTATAGCAGAATTTCTTACAGATCGTGCTACTGAAGAGTATGAGCCGATGAAGCTGAAATTTTCTGATGAAGACTTAATACTGTTTCCCAACTGGAAGAAAGGGAGCATGGAGAAAAATGTTGGAGAATGTACTTTGATGGAGCTGTTAATGCCTTGGGGCATGGAATTAGGGTAATTCTGATTTCTCTTGAAGAACGATACTATCCTGTAACAGCGAGGTTAAATTTCAATTGCACAAATAACATCGCTGAGTATGAGGCATGTGTCATGGGCCTGCAAGCTGCTGTAGATAGAAGAGTGAAAGTACTGAAAGTGTTCGGAGACTCAGCTCTAGTCATATATCAGTTGAAAGGAGAATGGGAGACGAGAGATTCAAAACTCGTTCCGTATCATAAGTATATTTTAGAGCTGACGAAATAATTTGAAAATGTCCAGTTTGATCACTTACCTCGGGAAGAGAATGTGATTGCTGATGCATTGGCTACTCTGACTGTAATGATTCGAATTATTAATAATACCGACATTCAGCCCATCAAGTTAGATGTCAAGGATATACCAACGTATTGTCCTAATGTAGAGGGGGAAGAAAATGGAAAACCTTGGTATTATGACATCTTACAGTATGTTAAGGATCAGCAGTATCCAGTTCATGTAACAGAAAATGATAAAAGGGTCATCCGAAGATTGGCTATGAGTTTTTTCCTGGATAAGGATGTCCTATACAAAAGAAGCAAGGATCAAGTATTATTAAGGTGTGTAGATGAGACTGAAGCGAAGAAAATCATTAAGAAGGTGCATGAGGGAATATGTGGGGCACATATCAGTGGACATATGATGGTAAGACAGATCATGAGAGCAGGATATTACTGATTGACGATGGAGAACAATTGCATTGATTATGCCCGTAAATGTCATAAATGCCAGATATATGCTGATAAGATTCGTGCTCCACCGTCTGCTTTACATGTTATGGCACCACCATGGCCATTTTCAATGTGAGGCATGGATGTCATTGGCCTAATCACCCCAAAGGCTTCTAACAGGCACAGATTCATTTTTGTGATGATAAATTACTTCACGAAATGGGTAGAGGCAGCATCGTATGCAAATGTGACACGCTCTGTGGTTTGTAAGTTCATAAAAAAGAGATCATCTGTAGATATGAACTTCCGGAGAGAATTATTTCAGACAATGCCAAGAATTTAAATAGTAAGATGATGCAAAAAATATGTGATCAATACAAGATCAAGCATCATAACTCGGTACCATACCGTCCGAAAATGAATGGGGCAGTTGAGGCAGCCAATAAGAACATAAAGAGGATTTTAGAAAAGATGATCGAGACTTACAAAAATTGGCATGAGAAGTTGCCATTTGCATTGCTTGTATATCGAACGTCAGTTCGCACCTCTACTGGGGCAACCCCATTCTCTTTGGTTTATGAGATGGAAGCTGTACTACCAGTGGAAGTAGAGATCCCCTATTTGAGAGTCTTAAAAGAAGTTGAGTTGGAAGAAGCTGAATGGATTCGAGAACGTTATAAGCAGTTAAATTTCATAGAAGAAAAGAGATTGACTGCACTGTGCCATGGTCAGCTATATCAAAGAAGAATGATGAGGGCTCATGATAAGAAGATTCGACCCCGTTGCTTTCGAGAAGGAGAGTTGGTCTTGAAAAGAATTCTCCCAATCCAACACGATAGTAGAGAAAAATGGACCCCGAATTGGGAAGGGTCGTATGTGGTGAAACGGGCTTTTTCGGGTGGAGCACTGATACTAACTAAGATGGATGGAAATGATTTACCCCATCCTATAAATTCTGATGCTGTGAAGAAATACTATGCTTGAAAAAAAATGAAAAAATGAAAAAAATGAAAAAAATGAAAAAATGAAAAAATGAAAAAATGAAAAAATGGAAAAAAAGAAAAAAAAAAGTGAATGAAAATGAGGACTCAAGGCGAAAACCCTAAAAGGGCAGTTTGAGTAATAAGGGATTTGTCTAAGTTGAAAACCTGAAAAGGTGGCTTAGATAAGAAGAATACAGCATCGAATTTGAAAGTTTGCTGATATGGAGGTTAGCAAATTCAAAAAAGTTCCAAGTTGTTAAATACATCAGAGGGTTGAGTTTTCAGAAAAAAAATTTGAGATGTGTTATCATGATTATCTGATTGTTCATTTTGGGCTTTGTCCCCATACCTATCCTTGTAATTCTTTCTTGGCCAAAGTTTGCCAACATTTTGCTAATATGAAACGTTTTATTTCATTCTTTGTGCCTTTTCCTGATAACTGTTTCCCAACCATTCATATTCTTTTCTTCTCAATACCCTACCATGAAAGAAACGTGCAAATGCATTCTTACTCTTTGAGTTTGAAATAATGATTGATGAATGAATAACAACATAAAAAGATCTTTACATTACATTGAATAAGTCACAGGTGAAAAAGGCAAAATCGAGATGTTCAGCTCCTGATTAGGACATTGAATTTGGGGAAGAGATTTTTTGTTACAAGAAGAATATGAGTGGAAGAAATAATTAAGCTACACTGGTTCGATCTTAGAAGAGCAGTGCAATTGGATCCTTGAAGAATCAAAGGGCTTAACACCCAAGAAAAAAAAAGAGCTTGAGAAACTTGAGTACCATACATTGAATAGGAATTAATTGGCCAACATTTGCATAGCATGAATTGAAATTCATATGCATTTGCATAGCATATACTACTTTCAAAAAAGTACGGTGTACAAATTCAAGAAGCAGGGATGTTCTAACATCCCACATGGAGAAGATAGATATGAAGATATTTTACAAGTTTGAGAAGAAACTTGTCAGGTAAGTCCCTAATCCTTGAAATAGGATGTCTTTTGGTATCAAGGTTGATTTATAAGACCTTTGGGCATAATCTCCTGAAATTCCTTCAAACACAACTTTCAACTCCTTTAGACATGATTGTCAAGGAGCAATTTATTTTTCAAAGTTCCGTTGCCTCTGTTTAGAGGAGCAATTTACTTTTCCAAAGTTCTGTTGCCTCTGTTTAGAGGAGCAATTTACTTTTCAAAGTCGTGGTGCCTCTGTTTAGAGGAGCAATTTACTTTCCAAAGTCGTGGTGCCTCTGTTTAGAGGAGCAATTTACTTTTTCAAAAGTCGTGGTGCCTCTGTTTAGAGGAGCAATTTACTTTTCAAAGTCGTGGTGCCTCTGTTTAGAGGAGTGCCTCTGTTTAGAGGAGCAATTTACTTTTCAAAGTCGTGGTGCCTCTGTTTAGAGGAGCAATTTATTTTCCAAAGTCGTGGTGCCTCTGTTTAAGGAGCAATTTACTTTTCCAAGTCATTGAGCCTCTAATTAGAGGAGCAATTTATTTTCCAAAGTCGTTGAGCCTTTGTTTAGAGGAGCTTTGGTAAAAAAAAAAAATAAATAAAAAAATAAAAAATGACAATATTGAGTTGAGTCTTGATTGGGTGTCTACGTCTTTGTCCAATTTCTGTTTCACAGAAAATGTGCAAAAAGGGGCAGCTGTAGACACCCAATTGGGTCCAGGCCCAGATCAATTGGGCCTGGCCCAAATGGGTAAGGCCCAATTCAATTTTATCCTGTATTATTATTTTTTTTTCTTTTTTTTCTCTTTCTTTTGTATTTTATGTATTTTATTATTTATTATTATTATTATGTATTAATATATGTATATATTTATTTATTTATTAGATTAATTTATATGTATTTTATTTATATAGTTATATATTTATTATTATTTTTTTTTTGTAATATATTTTTGGGTTTATCTTATTTTATTTGTTATTATTATTATTTTTAAATTATCTGTCAATTTTATCTGATTTTTTTCTGATTATCAGATTTTATTTTTTTTATATTATAATATCTTTTGATTTATCTTTTCTAATTATCTAGTATTTTTTTTATTTTGATTTTTATTTTGGAGGGCTAAGATTAAAAGTTGAAGAATCCCACTGTGGAGGGGAATTCAATCAGAAGAGTCCAATTGGATTCAAAGATTGAATCCCCATCCAATGAGGAATTGGGATTGATCAGGAACTCCTGATCAACCCCTATAAAAGGCACCTCCTGGAACAGATGAAGAACACAGAGAAAACAGTGAGCAAAGCTACTGAATTTGAGAGAAAAGAGGTGTATAGAAGAGTTTTCGAAGGCTAAAAAAGGTTGAGAAGAGTTAGGATAGCTGTAGGGATCGGAAATAATTTTTTAGAAATTTTTGGCGAAAAATTTTTCTGGAAATTTCTGGGAAATTTCTAGATTCCGGCGAAAATTTCGGCGACATTTGAATTTTTCGGCAACAATTTCGGCGAACATTTGAAGTTTCCGACGACCAACCCAGTTTTCGATGAAGAATCCCAGAAACCGGTGATCTTCCGGCCAACTTCCGACGAAATTTTCCAGATTCCGGTGACATTTTCCAGATTTCGACGAAAATTTCACCGGAGTTCTTCGGCCTTTTAGAGAGAAGGAAGAAGAGAGAGAGATGGGAGAGCGTTCTGCCAAAAAACAGAGGGAAGTGCCTTTTATACCCTCTCAAAACGATGTCGTTTTGGCCCTAAGTAACCTAGAGGATCCGCGCGTTTTACCGAGACCCGACCCGACCCGAGCGTCTACCCGCTTCCTGACCCGCGCGTGCCTGCTCACCTCCGAGCCAAACCGAGCCGAGCTGAGCTCCAAGCCGCTCCCCCCTGAGCCGTTTCTCTTCCTTGAGCTGAGCCGCTCCAGGTTTTTTTTTTTTTGATTTATTTATTTATTTTTATTTATTAGATTAGATTTATTTAATACTTTTTTATCTTTATCTTATTTTTATTTTTGTTTTACTTTTCTTTATTTTTATTATTTTTTTCTTTATTTATTTTCACTTTTATTTTGTTCTATTTTCTTTAAATAAAAATCAAAAAATATTTTTTGGGAAAAATTGAAAGTATCAATTTTCTTTAAAAATAAATTTTCAAAAAATGTTTTTGGGGAAAAGTTGAAAGTATCAATTTTCCTTGAAAATAAAATTTTCAAAAAAATGTTTTTTGGGAAAAAGTTGAAAGTATCAATTTTCCTTAAAAATAAATTTTCAAAAAATGTTTTTGGGGAAAAGTTGAAAGTATCAATTTTCCTTAAAAATAAATTTTCAAAAAAAATGTATTTGAGGAAAAGTTGAAAGTATCAATTTTCCTTAAAAATAAAATTTCAAAAAAAAAGGTTTTGAGGAAAAGTTGAAGGTATCAATTTTTCTTGAAAATAAAAGTTTCAAAAAATGTTTTTGGGGAAAAGTTGAAAGTATCAATTTTCCTTAAAAATAAATTTTCAAAAAAAATGTTTTTGAGGAAAAGTTGAAAGTATCAATTTTCCTTAAAAATAAAATTTCAAAAAAAAGGGTTTTTGAGGAAAAATTGAAAGTATCAATTTTTCCTACACAAGAACAATCATTCTTTCCTTCCTTTCTATTTTGATTTTGATTTTGATTTTTCTTTAAATAATCCGACGACGGAGCCTCTGCAAGTGAAACAGTAGTTTTCTTGCATACTCTTGAGGTGAGAGAATTTTCTCAATTTTCTGCTAAAAGTATTAGAGTCAATTGAGAAAAATTTTCAATAATTAATTATTTGATAAAATTTTAAGGCTTTTGGATAACACAAATTATGCTGGTACCATCTTTTGATGGGTGTGGTGAGGGTGCTATAACCTTCCTCACACGTAACCGAACTCCCGAACTCTGTTCTGGTTAGTAGACCTGAACCTATTCTTTTAAGAGCCCTTAAACTTAGGTGTTCCCTAAAAGGACAGATTCCATAGGTGGCCAATCGCACCTAGATAAAAAAAATTGGTGGCGACTCCCTAAAAGTCGATGACTAGCGATAGATCCTCGGATCTAGACGTTATGACAGTATTATAAATTTCTCGTAGGCTTTGCCTTTGAGAAATTGCAATTACAAAAAATTGCAACCTTCCATTCTTCTTTTTATTGCATGCTTTTGTTTCAAGCTTGAATATGTATGATGAATTAGATCAAGTTTTTTAGTCCCTTGCTGGAATTTGAGTTTAGAGGGACAGGAAGCTTTTCTATGCCTACCATTATCTAGCATGTTTCCTAATAATGGGAGGGATTATGATGATCAGTTCTCTGATGATGCTTACATGGAAGATGTGGTCATATTCGATACTGATGATGATGTTATGGAGATTCTTGAGGATACTCTTATTGATGAAGATCTTACAAAGATGATCAGGTTTGCTATTAAATCCGCTATTGAAGGGTTAGAGAAGGTAAAGATGGATGAAAGATCATTAGTGTTGTGTTCGGTGTGCTTTGAAGATGTTTAAATCGGGACTGAAGCCAAACGCCTTCCCTGCACCCAAGTTTATCATACAGGTTGCATTGTTAAATGGCTTAAAGAGAGGAATACAAGTCCATTGTGCTGCTATGAAATGCCTGTTGTCGATTTTGATCTAAATGTCCCATTGCTTGCCATTGATTTTGATGTAGATTCTAAGAACATAACTGCTACTAATTGATTTCAATGTCATTTATAGTATGTATTTGTTAGGGTTATATTTTATTTTATCCTGTTTCTTTTGAAGTTGAACAATTTGTTTGTTATCTTAAGGGTACCCAACCTATAATGAAACTGTTCATTTGTCACCCATACCTTAATTCCTAATAATCGATGTCCTTCTGTTACTTGATTATTAAAAAATATAACAAACTTTTGGTTCTGCTTATGATATTTTTCTATTTCTATACATCACCATGCTCTCTACAAGTATTAATAAAAATTCCTGTAAATTAATTTATTTTGTTACGCAGGGTTTTTGAATAATCTTACAAATGCATGCTGCAGTTTATACTTTATGACAAAGCTTTTGAGACCGAGATTTTCCCTAAAGAACATTGTTCAGTTAATGTTCAATCAAACATGTTGAACACTAGCTTCTCAGATTTGATCTAGTTTATCAATGCATTAGCAAGCATTCAAGGGTTACTCTAAAGTAGGCCTTCAAACTCAAAATATTACTGCTAATATATGACATGATACAATCGATTATCTATAGAATGGACATTGACGAGTTTTAGAGATGATAAGCAATGCTGTTTCTGACACCATATGTACCTAACTGTGCAGCTGCGCTCGCCTTAACATTATGGTCTTGGAGACTGGGTGGTTATATTCCTTAAATTTCAACATGATTTTTTACCTTTAATTATGATCAAGTTTTCTTCTCAAATTAAAGCATGCCTTTGATTGATTTTTTTTCCATTGTTTAATATGAAAAGGGATAGCAAGAAAAAATAATTGTTTATTATATTCAAGAAATTCATCATATATAAATATAAATATATATATATATTATTAGTGTATGTTACAAAGAATTCTGGGGGAAGTTAGGAATTAATTGTCTCCACTAATATCTTGTCTTATCTACAAACTGGATAGATACAATATATGTCATTGTTCTTTGCCGAAATCTTTAAGGTTTCATTAACAGATACTTTCATTTTTTTTTTATAAAAATCTATAAAATACAAAATAATAAAAAATAAAAATATCAATAAAAAATATTAAGTTATTTAAAAATTTATCATTACCAATTTCACTTGTAAAAAGAATTCCTTATATTGTATACATATGTGATAAAATTCAAAACCAAACACTTATATTTGGAGAATGAGGGATTTAGTAAGAGATTTATATACTTATATTTTAACCAAATAATTAGGTGTTCAAACCGACACAATTAGATGCAAATTATGCATATAATGCATTTTTTAAGCATTTATTTTTTTTAGGGTATTCGAGGTTGTAATGGATTGAATCATACTCACTATTAATCAATTATAACAAAATATTATATATATATATATATTCATTAGTTATAAGTTTGAATTTTACATAATATTTTAATGAATCATAAGTAATTTTGAATTATAATTAATTATAGTACAATAATTATAAGTGACATGTTTATTTTTTAAATTTTATTAGTAATATTATTTATTGTTCTGTCTAAATCAATTTGTTAACAATCAAAATTTGGTTAACACAATTAAGCCTTTTAGTTGTCTAAGCAAAGTATGCCTAAATAGCTATGTCACCTATTCTAAGGAGATGGCTCATCCTTCACCAAAATAAGGACTCACTTAAAACTCCACCAATAACTTGTTAAAACAATCTCTTTAGAATTGATCAACTGGCATCCAACTTGTTTAGAATCAATAAATGCAGCCTATGCTTACCTTAAATTATTAAATGCAATTCTCATCCAATGGATCTTTCTTGAATCTCTACAAATATCCTACAAACTATCAACTGTTTCAATTAGGTAATCACCTTTGATATAATACAAGAGGTAGATAGACACCCAGGTACTCAAGGTAACACATAAGACTCAACACTCTTTAAAGTTTATCCACCGAAGTTTCCCACACTTTATCATTTTCATTTTCCTTAGTTCCTTACCTTACCTTACCTTACTTTAAAGTCAGAGCATGCCTCAAAGTAACAATTCTAATGCCCTGTAATCATACTTTTTGGTTACAAGTCACATATATTTTTTCCTAAAACCTCGCCTCCTTCCTTCTTGTCAAGACATCCAACAACACCATCAACATTCATTATTTTATTTAAAATGTATTGAAGATTAAAATGTAACACAAGTATATCTAAATTAATGAAATTACATAAACAAATAGAAATTACTGTAGACACCCTATTTAGTTCGGACCCAAGCTCATTAGGCCTGGTCCAATAAGATTTGGGTTTAAGTCCATTGGACTCGGTTTAGTATCCAATTAGCTGGCCCCAATGGGCTTTTATTTTTATTTTCATTATTTAATATATATATTTATTTTTATTTATTAATATTTTTATTTTTTATCTGCTTTTATTTATTATTATTATTTATCTATTTTTTTATTTATCTAATTATTTTTTTCTTATCTATTAATATATTTATCTTTTTATTTTGATTAATTTTCGGTTAAGATTAGGATAAAAAATTGGAATGAATTTGGCTGTGATTTGAGAATTGGCAGAGTTGAGATTTGATTCAAAAATTGAATCCAAATCCCATAAAGAGTTGGGATTGATCAGAAACTTTTTTTATCAATCCCTATAAATAGGTGCTGGAAGAACAAAAAAAATACACAGAAAAACGTAGACACAGAGAAAAAAGGGATGGATTAGAATAATTTTTGTGGGTTAGAATAGTTCTAGGAATCGATGGAGAATTTTTGAAGAATTTTTTGCAAATTTTTTTCTGAAAATTTTTGAAAAATTTTCAGATTTCGGTTGAATTTTTTGGTGAAGGTTGAATTTTTCGGTGACTTTTTCGACCAACTTTGAACTTTCCGACCAGCTGCCCAATTTTCAGTAAGAATTTTCAGAAACTGACCAACTTTTCGACGAACTTCCAGCGAAAAATTCAGATTCTGACAAGAATTTTCAGAATCCGATGAGATTCAACCGGAGTTCTTCGGGTTTTAGAGAGAAGAGAGAGAAGAGGAAGGGATGAGAGAGAGAGGGAAGGAAGGTTCTGCTGAAAAAACAAAAGAATTAGCCTTTTATACCCGTCGAAAATGACGTCGTTTTGGCGTTACTGTTCCCAGATGATCCATGCATTTTGCTAAGATCCAACCCGACCCGAGCGCCAAACCGCATCTCCGAGCCGCTAGCTGAGTTGAGCCGATACCCCCGAGCCGTGTCTTCGAATCGTTTTTGCTTCCTCTAGCCGAGCCGCTAAGCCAAGCCGTTCCCAAGTTTTTTTTTCATTTATTTATTATTATTATTATTATTAGTAGTAGATTAGAATTGTTTAATATTCTTTTTTTATTTTACTTTTTTTATTTTTATTTTACTTTTTATTTTTATTTTTATTTTCATTTTCATTTTATTTTATTATTTTACTTTCTTTAAATAAAATTGAAAAAAAATATTTTTTGAGGAAAAGTTGAAAGTATCAATTTTTCTCGAAATTAAAATTTTCAAAAAAAATATTTTTTGGGAAAAGTTAAAAGTATCAATTTTCCTTAAAAATAATTTTTCAAAAAAAGGTTTTTTTTGGGGAAAAGTTGAAAGTATCAATTTTTCTTAAAAATAAATTTTCAAAAAAAGGTTTTTTTTTAGAAAAAGTTGAAAGTATCAATTTTCCTTGAAATTGAAGTTTCTAAAAAATATTGTGGGGAGAAGTTGAAAGTATCAATTTTCCTTAAAAATAAATTTTCAAAAAAAGGTTTTTTTTTTGAGGAAAAGTTAAAAGTATCAATTTTTCTTGAAATTAAAGTTTCTAAAAAATATTGTGGGGAGAAGTTGAAAATATCAATTTTTCCTGCACAAAAGCAATCATTTTTTTTTCTTTTTCTTTTTTATTTTCTTGATTTTTTTGTTAAATAATCCAACGATGGAGCATCTGCAAGTGAAACAGTAGTTTCTTGCATACTCTTGAGATGAGGGAATTTTTTCAATTTTTTGCTAAAAGTATTAGAGTCAATTGAGAATAATTTTCAATAATTAATTACTTGATAAATTTTTAAGGCTTATTGGATAACACAAAATTAAGTTGATACCATCTTTCGATGGGCGTTGTGAGGGTGCTATAACCTTCCTCACACGTAATCGAACTTTCGAATCCTGTTTTGGTTAGTAGACTAGAACCTATTCTTTTAGGGACCCTTAAACTTAGGTGTTCCTTAAAAGGATAGATTCTTTAAGTGGCCAATCGCACATAGATAAAAAAGATTGGTAGTGACTCCTTTAAGTCAATGTCTAACAATAGATCCCCGGATCTAAACGTTATGACAATTACAATCCTAATCGACCAACCTCAATACACATATACTCAATCTTTTTGTTTATTTTTTATTTTTTGGCAAGCACATATACTTATAATTTAATATTTTTTGAAGAAATTTTTTTTTGAAAAAAAATTACAAGTGTACAATTCCATGACCATTAAAAAAGAAAAAGGAGAAGGAAGGATCCCTCAAATTTAAACAAAGATGCATGGTGCTTACAACAGGTAGAAGTATAATAAAATTTCAATTACTCAAACACAAATTTAGGGAATTGGGGAAATTTGAAAGGGCCAAAACCAGGGCCACACTTTTTCTAACCAGCTGTGACCAACCAAAATGAATATTGCCAATTTGCCATGCATTATCGTCATCATATCCTATTCCAGGCTCCAGCTTCAGGTTTTTCAATAGCTTTGGCTAGTTTCATCATTTATTATGTGATAATTATTCCACCTTTATTTGAATTTTCTAACAACTAATGCATACAACTGTTTGCAACATTTTTTAAAAAAGTTTAAATTATGGTAAGAAACTAAACCAGGGTTGTTCTTAACACTCATTTATGGGAGAGCTATTCAGTGGTTCTCTGGCAAATCTTGAAAAAATTTTTTTTATAGGAGGGCATAACCCAAAGGGAAAGGGAAAAAAATCTTGGCTCGAAGTAAGATTTGGTGTCTTCTTAGAGTTACTTGCTCACAACATCAAGAGGTCTTGAACGACAAATTTTGAACTTTGATTTTAAGATAAAGTTAACTAAAATAGTAATTTAACTAATAAAAAAGAAATATGAGCAAAATGTGTTGTATACAAGAGTTACAGCTAGCAATGGGTTACCATTAATAATATTTGAATCATACCATTTTTTTAAATTAAGGTGATGAACTTATCAATTGAATCAATTCGTCTGATTTACTTTAATTAAGAAAATTAAAATTTTAATTTAATTTTTATTAAATTTATATATTTTTGATTTAACACTTATGACAATATTATTGATTTTAATATATAATTGATGGATATAGTTAAGAAATGACAATGTGATTTTAAGTTTTATTAAATTATAATACATATAATCAACACCAATTTAAATATACATGCATATATATATATATATATCTATATACATATAAATAGATAGATAAATAGATATACACCAAAGATTTTTAAAATTTTTGGAAAGGGTAAGGCCCCTCAAGCTCCCATTATGAACTGCTTCTAGAGCATTTACATATAATATAACCCATAATTTCTCATAAAAAATTTTAACATTTGAGAGAATTCGAGAGTTGCATACTTTTAATTATACCTTAGCAATACAATATAAGTCAAATTCAAACCTAAGCATGTGGTTTAATATAGTGTAATTATCCACTTATACATCTTATATATATTCATTAAATATTTATTGTATTATGTATAAATACGTTAACTAAAGAATATAAATTTGATTTTTTCCAATGCAACTACAAAAAAAAAATCAATTTATTTTACATTTTTCTCAATTTTTTCACTTTTTTTTTTGTTCCAGCCACATAAGAGTATCCAAAATCTAATAAAACTTAAAATCCATTTGTAGTTAGGATGAATAATCCTTCAAAATTAAGGAAACTTAGAGCCCCCTCTTCTCTTGTATCATAAATTTCTCATAGGCTTCAATTTTTTTTCTCATACAACTACAAAAAATAAATCAAGTTATTTTATCACAAAACTCTTTTCTTGACATATTTTTTCTCATTTTGTCACTTTTTTTTGTTCTAGTTACATAAGAGTGTCCAAAATATTGTAATACTTAAATCCGATGAATAATCCTTCAAAGTTAAGGAAACTTAAAACCGCTTCTTCTCTTGTGTTATAAATTTCTCCCAGGCTTTGCCTTTCAAAAATTGCAATTACAAAAAATTGTAACCTTCCATTCTTCTTTTTATTGCATTCTTTGTTTCAAGTTTTAATATGTCTGATTAATTAGATCAAGTTTTAGTCCCTTGTTGGAATTTGAGTTTAGAGGGATATGAGGGTTTTCTATGCATACCATTATCCAGCATATTTCTTAATAATGAAAGGGATGATGATGATCAGTTCTCTGATGATGCTTACATGGAAGATGTGGTAGTATTCGATACTAATGACGATATTATGGGGTTTCTTGAGTTTTTGAATATGGATTTTAAAGTTTTTGAATATGAATTTTAAATAATTATATAACTTATTCAAAATTTATATCCAAAAATTTTTTAAAAATAATTTTTAAGTTTAAAAAAACCAATTGAAAAAATATATCTTACACAAATTTTTAAACTTTCAAATATAAAAATTCAAAATTTTTTTTACAAATTTAAAATTTTGAAAATAAAAAATATTAAAAATTAATTAATTAATTTTATTTAAAAATAAGTTTTCAAAAAAAAGTGTGAAAGGGTGGATGGGAATAGAATTCCTCTTATAAATTAGATTCTTTTTAACTGAATTTGAAAATTCTAATTATGAACTTTTTATCTTTTTGTTGACATTTGGGGTCAATTTCTCTCAAATTCAAACTTCTCTTATAAAGCCATCACTTTCGAACTAGTAATAATCCTTATTTTGGATCATATATGGTGACTTTAAGTAAAGGAGGACCTTCTTGCCTTATATTTTCAAAAGATTATGGGAAATAGTACAATCTATGACATGAGTATTGGGAGTTGTATTAACTCTTTTTTTATTATATTACTAATCATCTCTTCTCAATTAAGTGTTGAATCACATTTTTGTTATAAGATATGATTATAATGGTTGACATTATAACATGCTGGATGTTGATTTAAGAAAAAAAATTTTGATTTTTAATAATAAAATTTTAATATAAATTATGTCAAATATTTAATTAAATTAATAGATGTATAATTTTTTAAAAATTGAATTTTATTTTTTTCAAAGTTAAATAATTTTTTTTTATATTTTAATCAATTATTTATAATCAATAGTTCGAATTCTAACTCGACTTGTATATAATCAAATTAATAGAGGGTGACAGTAATAAAGATGGAAAATTGGAAGCGAAGGAAGTCATTTGCAGATATGATTTCTTTTGGGGAAAGATTGTATTAGACAATCTGCAGCATTTTTCATAATTGGCAGTGCATCTTTTCACTACAACCAATACCAATAAATAAAGAGTTATTAGGCTGTGAAATAGTTGGTAGAGTATTATTGGCAGACACCATGGCTAGAGATGGTAACGGGTCGGGTTGGGGCGAGTTTTTGCTCGCCCCGAACCCGACTCGATTTTAAACATATAAAATTCGAATTCGATTCGATTTGATAATTTTTTATTATTTTTTATATTTAAATTCGATTCGACTTAACATTATATAAAATCATATCCGATCTGACTTGACCAAAAATTAATAAAATATTATTTTTAATATAAATATAAAATTAAATATATAAAAAAATATAAAAATAATTATAAAATTAAATAAATAATTAAAAAATCATTTATATATATATATATTAGGTCGGATTAGGTAGGGTCAGGTTTGCTTAAAACTCGACCTCGATTTTTTCTTCATGTCATTCGACCTGACCCGATATTCAATTTAAAAAAAAAAAAACTAACCCTAAAAAATTTAATCGGATTGAAACCCATCGATTACGAATTTTTTTTGCCTTCTCTAGCCATAGCACTTATGAAGATCAGTTTGCAAGCTGTGATTTATTAAAAGTACAACACAAATTTAAGAGCCAGAGATTTAGCTCAATCCGGCGATCCCTTTATCTTTTTTAATACGTAAAATTTAATGAGTAAAGAAATTCACATTTCCATCCTAATTGGAATTTTCTCTCACCGGGAGAAAAAAAAGAAAAGAAGAGGCAATTTATCATGCTTGCAATTTTCTTGTTATAGAAAATAGATACTCCCATGCGGTGAATATTATTAGTCGTGTCTAAAGAAAATTAGACAAAATAAAAATATAAATGTAAAATAATAAAAATTTTCTTATAATTTGATGATTCAATAATTAAGAATGTAAAAAAAAAATTTATTAAATATTTGTTACGAAACATTAGCATTTTTTTAACATTTGAAAACATTTGATTAGGTGATAATTAGCAAATTTTAATTTTAATTTTTTTTTTTATAAAAAGGACTGAATATTCATACCAAAGTTGATCCAAAAGATTTTTAAAGAGAATAAAGAGGAAAAGCACCAGGAAAAAGGGCTTTACAAGATTTGATTCTTTTATTTAGAGGAAAAAATGTTTATTTACTTATCTTTTAATTCTCTTTTTGTCACTAAAAAGAACGTGAAAGGTAAGCCTTTATGCCATAAATTCAGAATGTCGTGACTGAAAAAAGGCAAATGAGCACTAAACAAGCTAAGTAGTGGTGGAGCTGTGGATTTTTCTTTTACCTTCGGTTTGAATTTTGATCCAATAGTAGGTCCTAGTTTGCTTACGAAATTATTATTTTATATATTGATTTTAAAATATTTTATTAATTGAATGAGAATATCATCATGTACTTATTATACTATTATATAAATTTATTAAAAATGTTAATATATTTTTAATTAAATTTTAATCATTAAAATTAAAATTTAATACTCTATCAGCATATAAAACTATAATAATTAAAATTAAAACACTACAGCTCTGATACCATTTGTTGGGGATCACCACAGCTCTGATACCATTTGTTGGAGAACACCACAGCTCTGATACCATTTGTTGGACTAAAAGCCTCCAATCCAATCACACCAGCAGAAGCGAAATCAAACAATAAATCAAACACATAAGAGACAACAATTTAACGTGGTTCGATCCAACTGACCTACATCCACGGATGAGAAACAAGATCCACTAGTTGTAGAGAATTACAAACATACATCAAATCATCAATCTCACTCAACAATCAATACTCATAAGACACTCTCAATCTCCTCTAGTCCTATGGAGTATTCTCAACCCAAACAAACACAAACCCAAACCCTTGTGCACCCTTTCAATATAACCAAACACATACCCATATGCTCCCATACACCATACCTATGTGGACCCTCTCAATCTCCTCTAGTCCACTCACAAACAAACATACACACCCATAAGACGTAGAGCCTCAATACTCCTATGGGGTGTCTACCCCACAAAATTCTACAACTCTCTTACATCTTTTTCTCATACCAAACCCTGTAGAGACTTCACATATTTATAACCATACAAACTTGCCCATTAAGAATCCCTCTCCTCTTAGAATTCTTCTCTTGTAAGTCAAACTTACCTATTAAGAATTCTTTTCCTTTTAGAATTCTTCTCTTGTAAGTTAAACTTACCTATTAAGAATCCTCTTTCTCTTAGAATTCTTCTTTTGCAAGTCTTCTTGTCCATCAAGCAATATCTGACAAATCTCAAACAAATCTCTTATGGAATTTGAGTCAATATTCCCAACAATCTCCACCTTGACTCAAATTCCATCAATCATCTGCCTTCATGCTAGACATGCTTGGCTCCACCTGCAATGGAAGTCTTACAATCATCTTCTCTTCTCTTGTGTCTTCACGCTTCATACAAACCAATCCTCAATCTTCAAAACTTAAACTCGAACTCTTCTCTTGAATCGAGCTCCTCTAAGCTTACTTCTTCCTATGTCTCAAACCATGGCTCTTCCCATATCTCGAACCGTCAACTCTTCCCACGTTTCGAACTTTCAGCTCTGATACCACTTGTTGGGGAACACTACAGCTCTGATACCATTTGTTGGGCTAAAAGCCTCCAATCCAATCACACCAGGGGAAGCAAAATCAAACAATAAATCAAACACACAAGAGACAACAATTTAACGTGGTTCGGTCCAACTGACCTACATCCACGGATGAGAAACAAGATGTAAGAGAGTTGTAGGGTTTTGTGGGATAGACACCCCATAGGAGTATGGGTGTGTATGTTTGTTTGTGAGTGGACTAGAAGAGACTGAGAGGGTCCACATAGGTATGATGTGTGGGAACATATGGGTATGTGTTTGGTTGCGTTGAAATGATGCACAAGGGTTTGGGTTTGTATTTGTTTGGGTTGAGAATACTCCATAGGACTAGAGGAGATTGAGAGTGTCTTATGAGTATTGATTGTTGAGTGATATATAATAATTTTCCTTTTTTTTTTTAAATTTAATCATGGGTGTTTTCAAATTGCATTTAGATTTAACGCACATTTTTTATATTGATTTAGTGTATTTAATATTTTACTTTTGAAATACTCTTTATAATAATTTAATACACTTTTTTTTTTTTTTTTTGCAAAGGAGGGGGATGAGGGATGATGGGTAGAACCTACGCTTTACATGACTTTCAACTGGCCTCTTAATTAATAAGCTAAGAGGGGAAAGTCAATTTAATGCACATTTTTTCATATTGATTTAGTGAATATCTTCGTGTACTTATTATATTATTATATAAATTTATTAAAAATTTTAATTTTTTAATTAAAATTTAATCATTAAAATTAAAATCTAACACTTTATCAACATATAAAACTATACTAATTAAAATTTGATCATCAATATATTATATATAATAATTTTCTTTTTTTTTTAAATATAATCATAGGTGTTTGCAAATTTCGTTTGGATTCAATACATATTTTTTTCATATTGATTTAGTGTGTTTAATATTTTACTTTTCGATTGATCATTTATTGGATCAATTCATATATCATTAGAGTTGTCACTTAAAAATTACGAGATTGAGAGAATTTAGCAACATAATTAACTATGTAATAGAATAGGGGGATTTAAGGGTACAGTAGAAACTTAAAATAAAAAATTTTACTTTTGAAATACTTTCTACAATGAGTAAACCAGATTGAAAAAAAAAAAAAAAACTTTTCTCCTTATCAATTGGGACTAATAATTTATGAGCATAAAATAATTTTTTTCATTAGTAATTTTTTTCTTTTTTTTTTATTTTCTCTTCTAGGGTAGTACCATTATTATTTATTAAAGGAGTATGTTTTTTCTTATGGGATTCCTTTTATTAGAAAGAAGATGTTTCTTCTTTCTTTTGACTTAAGTTTCCCAAAAGAATTGTTGAATGTTAGGTGTATCAAACATATGCTAGTAAAAATATGGAATTTGTTATATATCCTATTGCAAGTTAAAAAAGAAAATATTCTATAATTTTATGTGATAATTTAAATTTAGGTCAAGAATCTTTTTAATCTAAAGTTCATATATCACATATAATATTGTTTTTTTAATGTAAAAAGATCTACTATTAAGTCTTAATTTTCTCCAAGGGAAAGATAATTGTCTTCCATCTTAAACATTTTAACCTAATCATTATAAGATTCAAACTCAAAAATTTCAAATTGGAATTTCAAATTCTACCCATTTGGGTGTTCTTTAACTAGTTATTTTAATTAAATTTCACCTTAAATTCTTCAATTTTAACTACTACACTCTATGCACCATAGAGAATAATTTTGTTTTAAAAAATTCTTCAATTTCTACTTTTACCACCCTTTTTTGCTTTTATAAGTAAAAAGATAAAAGTTACATTTACATAAAATCAAATATTAATTTTGAAAAATAAAAAAAAATTCACTCTATAGATAACAAAATAGAAGAATTTACTTTCATATATGAAATAATTGTATTTGAATTACATTTTTACTGCTCAATCATTTTGCATACACCAAATAATACAAAATTGGTGGGCTCCTTTTTGCTTATTTTGACTAGCAGTTTTCTCAAATTAAAGCATGCCTTTCATTGATTTTTTTTTTTCATTGTTCAATATGAAAAGGGAGAGCAAGAAAAAACAAGTGTTTATTATATTCAAGAAATTCCTCATATATATATATATATATGTATTTATAAATGTTACTGAGAATTATGTGGGAAGTTCGGAAATTGTCTCCGCTTATATCTTGTCTCATCTGCAAACTGGACAGACACAACATATGTCATTGTTCTTTGCGGAAATCTTTAAGGTTTCATTGATGGATACTTTCATTATTTTCCTAAAAAATCAATAAAATACAAAATAATAAATAATAAAAAATCAATAAAAAAGCTTAAGTTATTTAAAAGTTTATGATTACCAATTTTACGTGTAAAAAAGAATTCCTTATACTGCATACATATTTTTATTTTGAATTATAATTAATTATAATATAATAATTATAAGTAAAATGTTCATTTTTTTATTTTATTAATTCTATTATTCATAATTTTATTGAAAATATATTGAAGATTAAAGAGAGAGGCAAGTATATCTCAATTAAAGAAATTACATAAACAAATAAAAATACAATCCTAATCGATCAACCTCATTACACATATATTCATAATCTAAGAACCCTCAATTTAATATTTTTGAAAAATTACAAGGGTACAATTCCGTGACCATTAAAAAATAAAAAGGAGAAGAAGGGTCCCTCGAATTCAAACAAAGATGCGTTTGTCTTGTGATTCCCAGATTGTCTCTTTTTATAGTGCTTACAACAGGTAGAAGTATAATAATATTTCAATCATTCAAACACAAATTTGGGGAATTGGCTCAATTTGAAAGGGCCAAAACCAGGGCCACACTTTCTCTAACCAGCTGTGACCAACCATCCTGAGTATTTGTCAATTTGCCATGCATTATCATCATCATATTCTATTCCAGGTTCCAGCTTCAGGTTTTTCAATAGCTTTGGCCAGTTTCATCATTCATTATGTGACAATTATTCCACCCTGATTTGTATTTTTTGACAACTAATGCCCAAAACTGTTTGCAAAATTTTTTTAAAAAGTTTAGATTTTGGTAAGAAACTAAGCCAAGGTTGATCTTAGCACTCATTTATGGCAAATCTTGAATTCTATTTTTGTTTACAAGAGAGCATAACCTTTAGGGGAAAAGGGGAATTGCTGAATTGAAACCAAAATTTGATATCCTCCTAGAGCCTAATTGCCTACCAGGCCAAGAGACGAAGAAAGGCAAAACTTGAAATTTGATTTTGAGAAGAAATTAACTAAAATAGCAATTTGACTAATAAAATAGAGAAATATGAGCAAGATGTGTTGTATCTAAGGAGTCAAAGCCAAAAACGGGTCACTATTAATGATATTTGAATTTGCTTTTATATCAAGGTGACGAATTTATTGATTGAATTAATTCGTTGTCGATGATTTAGTTTCATTGATAAAATTAAAAATTTAATTTGATTTTTGTTAAATTTATATAATTTTGATTTAACACTTATGACAATACTATTGATTTTAAGATATGATTGATGGATATAGTAAATAAATAAATAACAATGTGATTTTAAGTTTTATTAAATTAGAATTCATATAATTAGGTTATTAGACCAAAAAATAAATAAAGCTAAAAATTTTAGTTAAAGGCCAATTTAAATATATATATATATATATATATAAATAATAGATACATATACACCAAGGATTTTTAAAATTTTTGGGAAGGCTAAGGCCCCTCAAGCTCCTATCATAAACTGCCTATAGAGCATTTACATGTAATCCACAAGTACTCCTAAGAAATTTTAACATTTGAGAGAAATTGGAGAGTTGAATACTTTTCATTTTGCTTTATTTAGAAATACAATAAGTCAAATTCAAACCTAAGCATGTGGCTTAATGTAGTGTAATTATCCATTTGTACATGTTATATATATTTATTGTATTACATATAAATACATAAAATAATAAATATAAATTTGATTTTTTTTTCACATGCAACTACAAAAAAAAAATATAAATTTATTTTATCACATAACTCTTTCTTTGACCTAATTTTTCAAAATTTTTCACTTATTTTTTTTTGTTCCAGCCACATAAGAGTATCCAAAATCTAGTAATATAAATCCATTCACAGCTAGGATGAATAATCCTTCAAATTTAAGGAAACTTAGAGCCGCCTCTTGTGTTATAAATTTCTCATAGGCTTTGCCTTTCAAAAATTGCAATAACAAAAAATTGCAACCTTCCATTCTTCCTTTTATTGCATTCTTTTGTTTTAAGTTTGAATACCCCTGATGAATTAGATCAAGTTTTAGTCCCTTGTTGGAATTTGAGTTTAAAGGGACAGGAGGCTTTTCTATGCATACCATTACCCAGCATGTTTCCAAATAATGAAAGGGATGATGATGATTAGTTCTTTGATGATGCTTACATGGAAGATGTGGTCATATTCGATACTGATGATGATATTATAGAGTTTCCTGAGGGGGCTCTTGTTGATAACGATCCTCCAAAGATGATTAGACCTACTAGTAAATCAGCCATTTGAGGGTCGGAAAAGGTGAAGATCGATGAAAGATCATTAGTGTTGTGTTTGGTGTGCTTTGAAGATGTTTCAATCGGGACTGAAGTAAAACGTCTGCCCTATTCCCTTGTTTATCATACATGTTGCATTGTTAAATGGCTTGAAGAGAGGAATACATGTCCATTGTGCCGCCGTGAAATGCTTTTTGTGGATTTTGATCTAAATGTCCTATTGCCTGCTATTGATTCTATGTGAATTCTAAGAACATGATTGTTACTAATTGATTTCATGTCGTTTATAGTATGTATTTATTATGGTTATGTTTTATTTTCTTTTTGTTTCTTTTGAACAATTTGTTTGTAATCTTAAAGGTACCCAAACTAAAATGAAATTGTCCATTTAGTACCCAACCCAAGCCCTTATGATACATGATTATTAAAAGATATACCAAACTTTTGGGTCTGACTATGATGTTTTTCTCTTTCTTATAATCTGTTATTTCTATACATGACCATGCTCTCTGCAACTATTGATATAAATTCTTGTTGATTAATTTGTTTTGTTATGCACGGTTTTTGAATAATCTTACAAGTGTTACAGTTATGCTATACCTTTGAGACCAAGATTGGTCCTAAAGAACATTGTTCAGTCAACCAATGTTTGATCAAATCAAGTGGACACTTTACAGAAACCAGTCACATACAGAATGTTGAGTTATTATTTATGAGAACAAACATGAGAAGCTAGTGTTTCAACAAAATGAATTGATATGAAACTAGATCCAACTTTTAATCATCTAAGACTTTGTAATACTAATACATCTATTACACTTTTTGCAGAATCAAACTTTGTCCATGTTGGGTGTTTACAACATTCTTTTTCAGTTCGATGTTCTGTTCTTCTGTCTCTTTGTCTAGTAGCTTAAAATAGTTCAGAAACATCCTCTGTTTTTAATACCGTATGGTCTTCAAAAACTTTTACAGAATTTCTCGTTCAACAGAGCAAAGACAAAATCTTTACCAACTCAGATTGATGGGGTGCGTCAGGCCCGTGCAGTAGTTCAACGCATGGGCAACACTAAAAGACCCCAGTAGCAAGCTACTATTATGAGCCCTCCCCCTTTAAAAATTAATTTAATATCATGTGAGTCAATGACCCACGTATCAGATATTAAACTGATAAGAACAGATACTACACTTGATCTTAGCCAAAAGGCCGAGAAAGGTATGCTTGATAATGGTTCTCAACTTCTCTTTTATAACTTGCCTCGCCCAAACCCTTTTCAACTGTTCATGATGTGGGATAGAGAACTCAGCCAAGTGCAGGTGAAAGCTGATTGCTAGTACTTTGCAAACTCTCCAATAGTTACCTGCATATCAGAGCAAAATCTGGAAACAAGAACACTTGTAACAATTACCATTTCCTTGGGAGATTATTTATTAATAATTTGTGTGTTCAAAATGGTATTTGGCATCTGCTTTGAGAAGGCAGTAACGTAATCTATAGGTAAAACTTCAATGTCTGGTTTTATGCTGTGTTTAGCTGCGATATCAGTCATCTATTGAGTCTCCTTCATCCTTTCAATCATGCTTCCTCCGACTTCCTCATACAATTCTTTTTAATTTCTCAGTCTTAATACCAAATTATGTCCGGTACTGAAAATATACTATAATAAAAAACATTACGAATTTAAGATATCTATGCAGACCTTGCATTATTGTTACATAACATATTAACAATAAATTTTTTATTATATATTTATTGTATAATGTATAAATACATAAAATAAGAAATATAAATATAAATTTGATTTTTTTCACATGCAACTAAAAAAAAAATCAATTTATTTTATCACATAACCTATTTTTTTCTTTTTTTTTTTGGTTCCAGCGACATAAGAGTATCCGAAATCTAGTAATACCTAAAATCTATTCTCAGCTAGGATGAATAATCCTTCAAAATTAAGAAAACTTATAGCAGCCTCTTCTTTTATGTTATAATTTTCTCGCTTTGCCTTTCAGAAATTGCAATTACAAAAAACTGCATCCTTCAATTCTTTTTTTTTTTTTTTCTTTGTTTAAGTCTGAATATGTCTAATGAATTAGAGCAAGCTTTAGTTCCTTGTTGGAATTTGAGTTTAGACGGACATGAGGTTTTTTTGTGCATACCATTAGCCAACATGTTTCCTGATAATGAAGGAGATGATGATCAGTTCTCTGATGATGCTTACAGGAAAGATGTGGTCGTACTCAATACTGATGATGATATTACGGAGTTTCTTGAGAATGCTCTTGTTGATGAAGATCCTTCAAAGATGATCTGGCCTGCTAGTAAATCTGCCATTGAAGGGTTGGAGAAGGTAAAGATTGATGAAAGATCATTAGTGTCATGCTCGGTGTGCTTTGAAGATATTTCAATCAGGACTGAAGCCAAACGCTTGCCCTGCTCCCATGTTTATCACATAGGTTGTATTGTTAAATGACTTAAAGAGAGGAATACATGTCCATTGTGCTGCTATGAAATGCTTGTTGTGGATTTTGATCTAAATGTCCCATTGCCTGCCATTAATTTTGATGTGGATTCTAAGAGAATGACTGCTGCTAATTGATTTCAATGTCATTTATAGTATGTATTTGTTAGGGTTATATTTTACTTTATTTTGTTTCTTTTGAAGTTGAACAATTTGTTTGTAATCTTAAGAATACCCAAACTATAATGAAACTGTGCATTTGGTATCCATACCTTAAAACCTAATCACTGAAGTCCTTATGTTACATGATTATTAAAAAATATAACAAACTTTTGGTTCTGATTCTGATGTTTTTCTATTTCTTATAATCTGTTATTTCTATACATGGCCAAGCTGTCTACAAGTATTGATGTAAATTCTTGTAGATTAATTTGTTTTGTTATGCAGGATTTTTGAATAATCTTACAAAAGCATGCAGCAGTTTATACTTTCTGACAAAGCTTTTGAGACCAAGATTTTCCCTAAAGAACATCGTTCAGTTAATGTTCAATCAAACCTGTTGAACACTAGCTTCTCAGATTTGATCTAGTTTATCAATGCAGTAGCAAGCATTCAAGGGTTACTCTGAAGTAGGCCTTCAGACTCAAAATATTACTGCTAATATATGACATGATACAATCGATTATCTACAGAATGGACATTGACGAGCTTTAAAGGTGAAAAACAATGTTGTTTCAAGACTGTTTCCGACACCGGTTGTACCTGACTGCGCAGCCGCACTCGTTTTAACATTATGGTCTTGGAGACTGGGTGGTTATGTTAATTTCAACATGATTTTTTACCTTCCATTATGATAAAGTTTTCTCAAATTAAAGCCTGCCTTTCATTGTTTAATATGAAAAGGGATATCAAGAAAATGCAAGTGTTTATTATATTCAAGAAATTTCTCATATATATATATATATACATATATATATTGCTATAATAACATATTATTAGTATATGTTACTAAGAATTCTGTGGAAAGTTAGGAAATTGTTTCCGCTAATATCTTGTCTCATCTACACACTGGACAGACACAACATATGTCGTTCTTTGCTGAAATCTTTATGGTTTCATTGATGGATACTTTCATTATTATTATTTTTTTATAAAAACCATTAAAATACCAAATAATAAATAATAAAAATATCAATAAAAAACCTTAAGTTGTTTAAAAATTTATCATTACTAATTTCACTTGTAAAAAGAATTCCTTATATATATTTTTTCGAAAGGCAAATATAATTATTGAATAATGGAACCGAAAGTACAAAACAGGAGTAACTAAAAGGGAAACTCCATAGAGCAAATGACAACAATTTAATGGCAACAATTACAGCCAAGCTACCATGTCTTGTGATCGAGAGACCCCTGCTTTGGCTAGTCCATCAGCAATAGAGTTAGCAACCCGAGGGATGTGACTGAATGAGACTCCTTTAAGATTACTTTTAAGCATGTCGATGTGATTCGCAATGTGCTTCATTCGCCAAGGACCCCGGAACTGCCACTAGCTCAGAGAACTGCATTAGTAGAGTCACTCTCCACAACCAAATAGTGAGAATTAGCCCATTCTGAAAAAGCGAAAAAACAAAGACCTTCTTTGATAGCCATGAATTCAGCAAAGTTGGAGTCCTCATTACCGATGAATTTAAAAAAAAGAAAAAAAAAAAACCTGCTTTAAAAGAGCCATGGTCGTCTCTGAAGACTCCACCTACAGCAGCCGGCCCAGGTTTAACATAAGCGGACCTATCGGTATTAATCTTCATAAAGCCAGGATTGGGACATGTCCGACTGACTGCAATGTTCGCTCTGGAAGTAATGGGAGGGAAGCGGGATATGTTTTGGGGGTTAAGAAGAAAGTCGTTGACAGAAGCAGCTAGTGAGGGCCATTTAACTTTGCTCAATTTTGCGAGTCGCACTTTTGTTATACCAAATTGCTGTATAAAGTCAGGTGCTTTACCTTGGAAGATGGTCTCGTTTCGATGAAGCCAAATAGACCAAAGGATCGCCTAGAAAAGCATTCCCCAGATTCTGTTGTTTTGATTAGTATGGAGAAGATTTTACCAAGACATAAAGAAAGAGGATGCATCTCCTGGGATGGCCCAAGAGACTCCCCATACTTTACCATATGCCATCCAAACTTTCCACGGGAATTGGCATGTAAACATTAGGTGATTAACAGATTCAGCTTCAGTTTTGCAGAATGGACAAAAAGCTGAGTTGGATACAATAAGTCCTCTCTTTAGAAGCTCTGTTTTGACTTTTGACTGCCACCTTGCCGTTGATAATCTGCCAGCAAAAAACGTCAACCTTGGGGGGAGCAATTCCAGACCAAACCGCTTTTCATATGTTGTTTGAGTGGAGTGTGTTATTGTAGAAATAGTAGCAGAAGGTTTTCGATGAGAGGGCTTATATTGTATACATAGGCAATAAAATTCAATACCAAACACTTACTGTATGGAGAACAAGGGATTTGGTAAGAGATTTATACACATATTTTAAACAAATATTTAGGTGTTCAAACCGACACAGTTAGGTGCAAATTATGCATATAATACATTTTTTAAGCATTTTTTTTAGGTATTCGAGGTTAAAATGGATTGAATCCTACTCACTATTAATCAATTATAACAAAAAATTATGTAGATATTCATTCCTTATAAGTTTGAATTCTACATAATATTGTAATGAATCATAAGTAATTTTGAATTATAATTAATTATAATACAATAATTTTCAGTGATATATTTATTTTTTTAAAATTTTATTAGTATTATTATTCATTGTTATATTAAAATCAACTTATCGATGGTCAAAGTTTGATTAACATAATTAAGTCCTTAAATAACCTAGATGAAGCACATCTAAGTAAGTATGTCACCTGCTTTAAGAAGATAGCTTGCCCTTCACTAAAAAAGAACTCACCCAAAGCCACATCAGTAACTTGTTAATACAATTGTTTTAAAACTGATCAACTGGTATCTAATTTACTTGAAATCATTAAATATAATTTATATCTGTCTTAGATCATTAAATGCAATTCTTATACACTCACATGAACCTTCTTCGAATTTCATGCGGACATTCTATTAACTGTCAACCATCCCAGTTAGGCTATCACCATTGACTTCACACAAGAGGTAAATAAAAAATCAAATACTCAAGGTAATATACAAAACCTAACACTCTCTAAACTTTTTCCATTGAAGCTTTCCACACACACTTTACCATTTCGTCTTCCTTATTTTCTTACCTTACCTTAGACATCATACTAACTTGAGCGTTCAGAGCAACAATTCCGACACCCCCTAACCATATTTTATAAATACAGGTCACGGCTATCTTTTTCTGCGGTCTTACTTTCCTCTTGCCAGTTAAGACATCAAAAAACACCATTAATATTATTTAAAATATATTGAAGATTAAAAAGTGATGCAAGTATATCTCAATTAATGAAATATTACATAAACAAATAGAAATTACAATCCTAATCGACCAACCTCAATACACGTATAATCATAATCTAGGAATCTCAATTTAATATTTTTGAAGAAAGTTTTTCTTTCCAAAAGAAAAAAAATGAAAGTGTACAATTCCATGACCATTAAAAAAGAAAAAGAAGGAAGGGTCCCTCAAATTCAAACAAAGATGTGTCTGTCTTATGATTTCCCAGATTGTCTCTTTTTATAGTGCTTACAACAGGTCGAAGTATAATAAAATTTCAATTATTCAAACAGAAATTTGGGGAATTAGCGAATTTTGAGAGGGTCAAAACCAGGGCCACACTTTCTCCAACCAGCTGTGACCAACCAAGATAAGTATTTGCCATTTTGCCATGCATTATCATCATCATATTCTATTCCAGGTTCCAGCTTCAGGTTTTGCAATAGCTTTGGCCAGTTTCATCATTCATCATGTGACAATTATTCCACCTTGATTTGTATTTTCTGACAACTAATGCACAAAACTGTTCGCAAAATTTTTTTAAAATGTTTAAATTATGGTAAGAAACTAAACCAGGGTTGATCCTAGCACTCATTTATGAGAAAGATATTCGGTGGTTTAGTGAAAAATTATTATTTTTTTTTTACGGGAGGGCATAACCCTCAGGAGAAAGAAAAAATCTTGATTCCAAACCAAAATTTGGGGTTCTTTTAGAATCTATTTGGCCATCGAGTCAAGAAAAGGAGAACGACAAATCTTGAAATTTGATTTTGAGAGGAAGTTAATTAAAAATGTAATTTGGCTAAGAAAAAAGAAAAATATAAGCAAGATATGTTGTATCTAACATGAGTTGTACATTCAACGTTAAAACCAACAGCGGGTCACCATTAATAATATTTGAATCTGACATTCTTTTATATCAAGAAGACAGAACTTACCATGGAGGCAATCCATTGTTGATGGTTTAATTTTATTGAGAAAATTAAAAATTAAATTTGCTTTTTATTAAACTTATATAATTGTGATTTAATACCTGTGATAATATTATTAATTTTAAGAATTTATAAATTATGATTGATGGATATAGTAAATAAATAAATAACAATGTTATTTAAGTTTTATAAAATTATAATTCATATAATTAGGTATTAGACCAAAAAATAAATAAAGTTAAAAATTTTTAGTTTAAGGCCAATTTAAATATACATATATACATACATACATATATATATATATATATATATATATATATATCTAGAGATACATATGCGCCAAGGATTTTTAAAATTTTTGGGAAGGCTAAGGCCCCTCAAGCTCCCATTATGAACTACCTCTAGAGCATTTACATATAATCCAATTTCTCCTAAGACATTTTAACATTTGAGAGAATTGGAGAGTTGAATACTTTTCATTTTGCTTTATTTAGAAATACAATAAGTCAAATTCAGACCTAAGCATGTGGCTTAATATAGTGTAATTATCCACTTGTACATGTTTATATATATTTATTGTATTATGTATAAATACATAAATAAAGAATATAAATATAAATTTGATTTTTTTCACATGCAACTACAAAAAAAAAAAAAAAAGTTATCACATAACTCTTTCTTTGACCTATTTTTTCTCATTTTTTTTCCAGCCACAAAAGAGTGTCCAAGTAATACTTAAATCCATTCACAACTAGGATGAATAATCCTTCAAATTTAAGGAAACTTAAGAGCCGTTTCCTCTTGTATTATAAATTTCTCATAGGTTTTGCCCTTGAGAAATTTCAATTACAAAAAATTGCAACCTTCCATTCTTCTTTTTATTGCATTCTTTGTTTCAAGTTTAAATATGTTTAAATATGTTTGATGAATTAGATCAAGTTTTAGTCCCTTGTTGGAATTTGAGTTTAGAGGGACAGGATGATTTTCTATCCATACCATTATCCAACATATTTCCTAATAATGAAAGGGTTGATGATGATCAATTCTTTGATGATGCTTACATGAAAGATGTAATCGTATTTGATACTGATGATGATATTATGGAGTTTCTTGAGGATGCTCTTCTTGACGAAGATCCACCAAATATGATCAGTCCTGCTAGTAAATTGGCCATTGAAGGGTCGAAGAACTTAAAGATCGATGAAAGATCATTGGTCGTGTGTTCGGTGTACTTTGAAGATGTTTCAATCGGGACTGAAGCCAAACGCCTGCTCTGCACCCATGTTTATCGCACAGGTTGCATTTTTAAATGGCATAAAGAGAGGAATACATGTCCATTGTGCCGCTATAAAATGCCTATTTTGGATTTTGATCTAAATGTCCCATTGCTTGTCATTGATTCTGATGTAGATTCTAAGAACATGATAGCTACTAATTGATTTTATTATCATTTATAATATGTATTTGTTAGGGTATGTTTTATTTTCTTTTTGTTTCTTTTGAACAATTTGTTTGTAATCTTAAGGGTACAGAAATCATAATGAAATTGTCATTTGGAACCCAAACCCTAAATGCTAATCACTCAAGTCCTTATGTCACATGATTATTAAAAAATATACTGAACTTTTCTTTCTAATTCTGATGCTTTTGTATTTCTTATAATATGTTATTTCTATACATGACCATGCTCTCTACAACTATTGATATAAATTATTGTTGATTAGTGTGTTTTGTTTTGCGGCAACTATTGATATAAATTATTGTTGATTAGTGTGTTTTGTTTTGCGGGGTTTTCCTATTTCTTATCAATACCTTTGGGACCAAGATTGGTCCTAAAGAATATTGTTTAGTGAATCAATGTTTGATCAAATCAAGTGGACACTTTACAGAAACCAGGCACATACAGAACGTTGAGTTAGTATTCACGAGAGCAAACAAGAGAAGCTAAAGTTTCCAACAAAATGAATTGATACACTGACTCAAATGAAACTAAATCCAACTTAAAAAAAGGCAGCAAAACTTTTAATCATCTAAGACTGCAATACTCATACGTCTATTGCGCAGAATCAAACTTTACGTCCATATTGGGAGTTTTCAACATTCTGTTTCAGTTCTATGTTCTGTTGTATTTTTGGTCTCTTGTCTCTTTGTCTAGTAGCTCTGAATATTTTGTAGCATGCCTTCTGATTTAAATATAGAAAGCACCAAATAATTTGAGAAGAATCCTCTATTTTTCATACTGCTTTGATCTTACATACTTAACAAAAATCTTCTTATTTAACAAAGAGAAGCAAGAATCTATTTCAACCAAAATTGGTGGGGTGCGCCTGACCCGTGTACAACGTTGGGGCGACACTCGAAGACTGACCGTGTAGTAGTGCAAGCTACTGTGATGGGCCTTCCCCTCAAAAAATTAATTTAATATCATGCAGGTCAATGACCCACGTATCAAATATTAAACTAATAATAACATATATGATACTTGATCTTAGCCAAAAGGTTGAGAAAGATATGTTTTGCGAATGTTCTCATAACTTGCCTCGCCAAAACCCTATTCAACTATTCATGTTTGGGATAAGGAACTCAGCCAGTGCAGTAACATGTATCTTTCCATGACCAGTGAAAGCTAATTGCTAGTTATAACTGAGCAAAATCTGGCAACAAAAACACTCTAACCATTTCCTTGGGAGATTATTTATTAATAATTTATGTGTTCGAAATGGTATTTGACATCTGTTTTGAGAAGGCTAGGTTCATATAATCTATAGGTATAACTTCAATGACTTGTTTTATGCTGGGTTTAGCTGCAAAATCGATCATCTATTGAGTCTCCTTCATCCTTTCAATCATGCTTATCTTCCTTCCTGCCGTTAAGGGTATAATTCTTGTTAATTTCTGTCTTGATACCAAATTATGTCCAATACTAAAAATCTATCCTCTATATATTAAAAGTATCCCTAAAAATTTAAGAAGTTGACAGCTGTCCTGACTTGTAGGTTTCGTGGGCTTTGAGATATAAGGAGTGGGTTTATATTTAACTATCATTTTTTTTTTTTTTTTGTGTGGTGAGCTTTAGAATTTGTGGTATCTTAATTATTGTTTATTGAGTAGGATTTATTTTGAGTTTTGTTTGAGAGGGTTGAGGGCTCAGCATTATCGGTACTAGCATTTAAATTCATAGTCACTTCTAATGATGTTGTATGAAACCTTCTTTAAAGAGCGGCAAAGTGAAGCCAATTATTGATCCCAAAGGCATTTTTTTTTTCTCTCAAATTGTCTAAAGACTTTTTTATGTTGAAATTGAAAGAGTTACAGGAAAAGTGCTCATATACCAATCCCATGAGACAAAAAAATCCATGTAAAGTACCTAATATAATCCATTCATAGTATTTGATATTCAATTATGAATTTTAACTTTGGTTATCTTAAGATATGAAGTAACAAATTTTTTTAATAAATTAAATAATTCCCTCTATACTTTTAAAAATATGTGTTGAGTGTGTAGAGAATTTATAGTTAGTTCTATTTAATGTTTATTGTTATTTACCAAACATAAATAATGAAATTTAAAAAGTTTAAATCCTATCATATTATTCGTAAAATAAATCTCTTTTGAATTTCAAAATATAATATTTAAATTGGTGTACAAAACTATATACACTAATTTACATGATTTCCTCCTACATTACTGGTGTAAATGTTTCTTAAACTTATATTGACTTTTAAATAAGCCAGAGCAATTGATCAGTTTGGTTAAGTCAATTATAAAAACTTAAAAATTGATTAAATGGATTTCATCTGTTCAGGAAACCAAATTGACTAATTAATAGTGTGAAAATAAAAATTAATCAAACTTACTTAAATCAATTGGTTTCATCAATTTTGTTGGTCCTTTAATTTCCAGTTAGTTTCATCAAAGGTTATTTGTTGTAATTAATCACTGTATTATCTTTTTGAATTTAACTATTGCCATCCTATGATTTTGAACTAATCCATGTGTGGATAATTAAGTTGGTCAAATTATGCAAAAGGTATTTGTACTTTAGTTAAATAGTGAAATTAGTCCCTCTATCTTAATGTGTTCAAGTTGGATCCATATACTTCATTTAATTATCGAATTTAATCAAATTATTAATGGTTCAAATTTTTTTCGTTAAACTTTATGATGTGGTATTTTGACTTTTTTAATGTGATATTTTTGCTTGCATGACGATTGATTTTGTTGACGTCTAAAATCTATGTGATCAAATATGATAATATGGCAAAAGTTTTTGATATGACATCATTTTTTTCATGCTAACTTTTCTAAAATTGAATAGCTTATTCCTATACTTTGGTTAAATAGTAGAATTAGTCTTTCTACCTTTATGTATGTTCAAATTTGATCCTTATACCTAAATTAATTATCGAATTTAAGATTTGATCTAAAATAAGTAAAATAAAACTAAAATAAAAGACAAAAAAACTTTTCAATACAAATAGATCAAGTCATAAACAGAGTCATTGCATAGGTCAACACAAGAGTTGCACCTGACTCGTATTCTAAAATAGCGTCGTTTCAACCTATTATAAAAATAAAAAAAATTTAATCTTCCTTTTTCTCCTATCTCATCCTCATTTTCCTCTTACTTTTCTTTATGAGTTTTATTCAATGAACTTCTATTTTAATAGGATTTCTAGAAACCAATAATTGAAAAGCTCAACAATCATAAAAAATTTATCCAAAAAAATAAAAAATTGTCCATACCCAAAAATTGATTATCAACACCACCATTTTGTATTATCATCTAAAGCAAAACTGAGCATAATATCCTAAAAGTTCTAAACCTCAAACCCTTAAAAAAAATTTCTCAATAAAAAATTATTTCTAATTGTTTTTGCTAGTTGTCTTTGTTTTTGTTGTATTATCTTGTAGAATGCTGTTAAATTCTCAAAATTTTTTCAAATCAACTTCTCTAAAAAATATTTTCATATTTTGCTTAATTTTTAATATTTTGCTTAATTTTTAATATATTTTTTTTACTTTAACTTCTTGACTTTCACTAACTAAACAATAAAAATAAATAAATAACATATTTTTAGATTTTTAAATTTGAGCTTAACATTTAATTTCACAATTAAACCAATTGATCTAAAAATGATTTTAGAACCTAATGTCGAGATGATATTTGAAACCCATTTAATATTGAAAAAAAGTTTTCAAAAAAAAAAGTCTATAATTGCTTTTATTGTTGACTATGTATCTAAGTTTATTGATTGCGATTTTTTGTATCTAATTTTTACGTTTTTTTCATTTTAAAAGGTTTTTTTTTATATATTTCAAAAATATTATAAATATAAATTAACAAAAAATGAAAAAAATAAAATAACTAAAGAATAAAGAAAATATATAATTTAGTTTATGTTAGGCTTATAATTTAATTTGAGATTAGCTCAATTTGTCAAATTAAGTTCAATTAATAATTCAAATACCAAATTTTTTTTTATCTAAATATGAAAAAAAAATCATGGTTGAATTAATAATTTATGTTTTTATATGGTATTTTAGGTCAAATCTTAAATTCAATAATTAATTGATATCTAAAGATCAAATTTAAGTGCACATTAAGATAGAAGGATTAAAAGTTGATGTGAAAAAATGATGATAAGTCAAAAAATTTTACCACATCATCGTTTTTTATCATGTGGACTTTACACGTCAATAAATATAACGGTCACGTAAGCAAAAATGTTACGTCAAAAAAGTTAAAATGTTACGTTGTCAATTTTAACAGAAAAAGTTTGAACGGTTAACAAATTGACTAAATTTGACAATTACATGAATAGAAATCCAATTTGAATAAATTAAGATAGAGAGATTAATTTTACTATTTAACTAAAGTATAGTATCTGTTATATAATTTGACCTAATTAAGTTCATCACACAATAAGCACTTTCCTCCCCACTCATCTCTGTCTATTGCCTTAAATTCATGTAAGATATAAAAAACAAATTCTAGGAGCAAACAAGAGAGGCTAGTGTTAGTGTCACGGGTCGAGACTCAAGCTCCGAACCTGCGCGGCTCCGGGACCCGGGTATTCACCCTTCCGATGTCCCAGATCAGCCTTCCTGCCACGGTTCACACCCTTGTGAGGTATTGTCCGCTCTGGCCCCCCTGACCTCACGGTTTTGTCCTACAAAAGGCGCCTCACAAGGCGGAGATGGTGTGAACCCTTTTATATCCTAGGGACCCTCCTATTATGTTCGATGTGGGATTCAGGACTTTTCCTTAGGTCCGTGACATTCTCCCGCACCCAACCTCGTGACGCCCTCGTCACGGAGGCTGGCCACCCTGCCTACCTCCCTCGAGGCGCTCGGCGTGGATCGAACGGTTTAGGGCTGGCTCTGATACCACTTGTCACGGGTCGAGACTTAAGCTCCGAACCCGCGCGGCTCCGGGACCCGGGCATTCACCCTTCCGACGTCCCGAATCAGCCTGACTGCCACGGTTCACACCCTTGTGAGGTATTGTCCGCTCTGGCCCCTCTGGCCTCACGGTTTTGTCCTACAAAAGGCGCCTCACAAGGCGGAGATGGTGTGAACCCTTTTATACCCCAGGGACCCTCCTATTATGTTTGATGTGAGATTCAGGACTCTTCCTTAGGTCCGTGACATTCTCCCGCACCCAACCTCGTGACGCCCTCGTCACGGAGGCTGGCCACCCTGCCTACCTCCCTCGAGGTGCTTGGCATGGATCGAACGGTTTAGGGCTGGCTCTGATACCACTTGTCACGGGTCGAGACTTAAGCTCCGAACCCGCGCGGCTCCGAGACCCGGGCATTCACCCTTCCGGCGTCCCAGATCAGCCTTCTGCCACGGTTCACACCCTTGTGAGGTATTGTCCGCTCTGGCCCCCCTGACCTCACGGTTTTGTCCTACAAAAGGCGCCTCACAAGGCGGAGATGGTGTGAACCATTTTATACCCCAGTGACCCTCCTATTATGTTCGATGTGGGATTCAGGACTCCCCCTTAGGTCCGTGACATTCTCCCACACCCAACCTCGCGACGCCCTCGTCACGGAGGCTGGCCACCCTGCCTACCTCCCTCGAGGTGCTCGGCGTGGATCGAACGGTTTAGGGTCGAGACTCAAGCTCCGAACCCGCGCGGCTCCGGGACCCGGGCATTCACCCTTCCGGCGTCCCAGATCAGCCTTCCTGCCACGGTTCACACCCTTGTGAGGTATTGTCCGCTCTGGCCCCCCCGACCTCACGGTTTTGTCCTACAAAAGGCGCCTCACAAGACGGAGATGGTGTGAACCCTTTTATATCCCAGGGACCCTCCTATTATGTTCGATGTGGGATTCAGGACTTTTCCTTAGGTCCGTGACATTAGTATTCACGAGAGCAAACAAGAGAGGCTAGTGTTTCCAACAAAATGAATTGATACGACTCAAATCAAACTAAATCGAACTTTTAATCATCTAAGACTGCAATAATAATACATCTATTACACCCTTTGCAGAATCATACTTAGTCCAAATTGGGTGTTTTCAACATTCTGTTTCAGTTCTAGGTTCTGTTGTATTTTTGGTCTTCATCTCTTTGTCTAGCAGATCTGAATATAGAAGACATCAAATAGTTTGAGAATAATTCTGTTTTTCATACTGCTTTTATCTTTCGTACATAAAACACAAATTTTCTTCTAATAGAAAAAAACCAAAATCTTTTTCAACTAGAATTGGTTGGGTGCGCCTGGCCCATGCAGCAGTGCAACGCATGGGCGACACTTGAAGACCCCAGTAGCAAGCTACCGTAATGGACCTTCTCCCTCAAAAAATTAATTTAATATCATGTGGATCAATGACCCACGTATCAGATATTAAACTGATAAGAACAGATACTACACTTGATCTTAGCCAAAAGGCCGAGAAAGGTATGCTTTGCAATTGCTCTCAACTTCTCTTTCATAACTAGTCACGCCCAAACTCTATTCAACTGTTCATGATGTGGGATAGGTAACTCAGCCAAGACATGTATCTTTCGATGACCAGTGAAAACTGATTGCTAGTTACCTGAATATCAGAGCAAAATCTGGCAACAAAAACACTAACAATTACCATTTCCTTGGAAGATTATTTATTAATAATTTGCGTATTTGAAATGGTATTTGACGTCTGCTTTGAGAAGGCACGGTTCATATAATCTATAGGTGTAACTTCAATGTCTTGTTTTATGCTGCGTTTAGCTGCAAAATCAGTCATCTATTGAGTCTCCTTCGTCCTTTCAAGCATGCTTATCTGCGTTCCTGCCGTAAAGGATAAAACTTGTTAATTTCTCAGTCTTAATACCAAATTGTGTCCAATACTGAAAATATACAGTCAACTTAACGCATCTCTGCTTCGCAGATGATTTACTAATATTTGCAAAGGGTAAGTTGGATTCTGTTATTGGTGTAAAGGAGGTGCTGAAGGTGTTTTACACCTTTTCGGGCCTACAACTTAACTGTGAGAAAAGTGAGTTATATTCAACAGGAATTAATAGATGGGAGCTCAGTACAATATAGCAGGTTTCTAGTTTTAAAATTGGATTGCTGCCTGTTAGATGCTTGGGGGTACCTTTAGTTACCAGGAAGCTCACCGGAAAAGATTGTGCGCCACTAATGGACAAGATCACAGCCAGGATTAAAAGTTGGGCAGCTAGCATTTGTCTTACGGTGGAAGGTTGCAGCTAATCCAGTCTGTGCCGTTTAGTATGCAAAATTATTGGTCTAGGCAATTCATTATACCAAGGCATGTGCTTAAGAAGATAAATCAACTATGCTCCATTTTTTTCTGGAAAGGGAGAGAAGGGTCAGCGAGGGAAGCTACATTGAGCTGGTGTGCAATTTTTTTCCCTAAATCTGGAGGACTTGGTCTTAAAGATATAGTATCTTGGAACCAGGCTTGTCTCATGAAGAATATACAGGACGTTTTTATTAAAGCTGGTTCAATATGGATAGGACGGCTAGAAGCTTATGTTTTGAAGGAGAGGAACATCTAGCAGGCTCCAGAACAACAAAACAGTAGCTGGAACTGGAGGAAGCTACTTCAGTTTAGATAGATTGCACAGCAATTTATAAAGATAGAGAATGGAGTTGAGATCTGGCCTTTTCTAAGCAACACCTACTCAGCTGCTATAGTATGAAATATGATTAGGCCGAAACAAGAGAACGTTGAATGGCATAAACTCATGTGGTTTCAATACCATATTCCAAAGCACTCTATGATCTCTTGGATGGCGATATTAAATAGACTTTCAACAAAGGACAGGTTGAAAACGCGGGGAATTGAGGTGGATGACAAATGTTGCCTGTGCCAGAGAGAGGACGAAACCAGGGAACATTTGTTCTTTGGATGTGATTATTCAAAAGAGATTTGGCAAAAGATATTACGGAAGTGCACGATCTTTAGGGGGTGGAGAACTGGTCTGAAGAGTTGAGATGGGCAGTGAGCAAATTGAAGGGGAAAGCTTTGATCTCCATCATATTGCGATTAGCCTGGAATGCCAGATATCGGATATGGAAAGAGAGCAACAGCAGGATGTTACAGGTCCTTGAACACATAAAAGATGCTGTGAGACTTCGATTACAGGGACTAAGTGAGATACACATAAAAGATGTTGTGAGACTTCGATTATAGGGACTAAGTCAGACTGCTACGGATACAGTAGATAAGATGATGTGTGATGCGTGGAATCTTAATGTTGCCATGATAGAATAGGCAGCAATTAGAGATGCATATATTGATGGTTTGTTAAAGACAGTTGGATTGTTGTATTGTAGTAGAATTCTGTTAGCTTGATAAATAAAATACAAATTACCCAAAAAATACTGAAAATATACTATAATAAAAATCATTACGAACTTAAGATATCTACGTAGACCTCACCTCACTCTTATATAACATATTAACAATAGATTTTTTTTTATTATATATTTATTGTATTATGTATAAATACATAAAATAAAAAATAAAAAATTAAATTTGATTTTTTTTCCAAAGCAATTACAAAAAAAAAATCAATTTATTTTATCAAATAACTCTTACTTTGACTTTTTTTTCTCATTTTTTTCTTTTTTTTTTTCAGCCACATAAGAGTGTCCAAAATCTTTTAATACTTAAATCCATTCTCAGCTAGAATGAATAATCCTTCAAAATTAAGGAAACTTACAGCCGCCTCTTCTCTTGTATTATAAATTTCTCGTAGGCTTTGCCCTTGAGAAATTGCAATTACAAAAAATTGCAACATTCCATTTTTCTTTTTATTGCATGTTTTGTTTCAAGTTTGAATATGTCTGATGAATTAGATTAAGTTTTTTAGTCTCTTGTTGGAATTTGAGTTTAGAGGGACATGAAGCTTTTCTATGCCTACCATTATCCAGCATGTTTCCTAATAATGCGAGGGATTATGATGATCAATTCTCTGATGATGCTTACATGGAAGATGTGGTCATATTCGATACTGATGATGATATTATGGAGATTCTTGAGGATGCTCTTGTTGATGAAGATCCTTTAAAGGTGATCAGGTCTGCTATTAAATCCACTATTGAAGGGTTAGAGAAGGTAAAGATCGATGAAAGATCTTTAGTGTTGTGTTCGGTGTGCTTTGAAGATGTTTAAATCAGGACTGAAGCTAAACGTCTACCCTGTGCCCAAGTTTATCATACAGGTTGCATTGTTAAATGGCTTAAGGAGAGGAATACAAGTCCATTGTGCTGCTATGAAATGCCTGTTGTCGATTTTGATCTAAATGTCCCATTACCTGCCATTGATTTTGATGTAGATTCTAAGAACATGACTGCTACTAATTGATTTCAATGTCGTTTGTAGTTTGTATTTGTTAGGGTTATATTTTATTTTATCTCGTTTCTTTTGAAGTTGAACAATTTGTTTGTTATCTTAAGGGTACCCAACCTATAATGAAAATGTTCATTTGTCACCCATACCTTAATTCCTAATAATCGATGTCCTTCTGTTACTTGATTATTAAAAAATATAACAAACTTTTGGTTCTGATTATGATATTTTTCTATTTCTATACATCACCATGCTCTCTACAAGTATTAATATAAATTCCTGTAGATTAATTTATTTTGTTATGCAGGGTTTTTGAATAATCTTACAAATGCATGCAGTAGTTTACACTTTCTGACAAAGCTTTTGAGACCAAGATTTTCCCTAAAGAACATCATTCAGTTAATGTTCAATCAAACCCGTTGAACACTAGCTTATCAGATTTGATCTAGTTTATCAATGCATTAGCAAGCATTCAAGGGTTACTCTAAAGTAGGGCTTCAGACTCAAAATATTGCTGCTAATATATGACATGATACAATCAATTATCTATAGAATGGACATTGACGAGTTTTAGATATGAAAAGCAATGCTGTTTCAAGACTACAGTTTCCGACACCGGATGTACCTGACTGTGCAGTTGCACTTGCCTTAACATTATGGTCTTGGAGACTGGGTGGTTATATTCCTTAAATTTCAACATGATTTTTTACCTTTCATTATGATCAAGTTTTCTCAAATTAAAGCATGCCTTTGATTGATTTTTTTTTTCATTGTTTAATATGAAAAGGGATAGCAAGAAAAAATAATTGTTTATTATATTCAAGAAATTCATCATATATAAATATATATATTATTAGTGTATGTTACAGAGAATTTTGGGGGAAGTTAGGAATTAATTGTCTCCACTAATATCTTGTCTTATCTACAAACTGGACAGATACAATATATGTCATTGTTCTTTGCCGAAATCTTTAAGGTTTCATTGACAGATACTTTCATTTTTTTTTATAAAAATCTATAAAATATAAAAAATAAAAAATAAAAATATCAATAAAAATATTAAGTTATTTAAAAATTTATCATTACCAATTTCACTTGTAAAAAGAATTCCTTATATTGTATACATATGTGATAAAATTCAAAACCAAACACTTATATTTGGAGAATGAGGGATTTAGTAAGAGATTTATATACTTATATTTTAACTAAATATTTAGGTGTTCAAACCAACACAGTTAAATGCAAATTATGCATATAATGCATTTTTTAAGTATTTATTTTTTTTAGGGTATTCGAGGTTGTAATGGATTGAATCATACCACTATTAATCAATTATAACAAAATATTATATAGATATTCATTAGTTATAAGTTTGAATTTTACATAATATTTTAATGAATCATAAGTAATTTGAATTATAATTAATTATAGTGCAATAATTATAAGTGACAAGTTTATTTTTTTTAATTTTATTAGTACTATTATTTATTGTTATGTCTAAATCAATTTATTAACAATCAAATTTTGGTTAACACAATTAAGACTTTGAGTTGTCTAAGCAAAATATGCCTAAATAGCTACGTCATCTATTCTAAGGAGATGGCTCGTCCTTCAGCAAAATAAGGACTCACTTAAAACTCCGCCAATAACTTCTTAAAACAATCTCTTAAAAATTGACCAATTGACATCCAACTTGCTTAGGATCAATAAATGCAGCCTACACTTACCTTAAATTATTAAATGCAATTCTCATCCAATGGATCTTTCTCAAATCTCTATAAATATCCTATAAACTGTTAACTGTTTCAATTAGGTCATCACCTTTGATATAATACAAGAGGTAGATAGAAACCAAGTACTCAAGGTAACACACAAGACCCAACACTCTTTAAAGTTTATCCACCGAAGCTTCGCACACTTTATCATTTTCATTTTCCTTAGTTCCTTACCTTACCTTAACATCAGAGCATGCCTTAGAGTAACAATTCTAATGCCCTGTAATCATACTTTTTGGTTACAAGTCACAGATATTTTTTCCTAAAACCTCGCCTCCTTCCTTCTTGTCAAGACATCCAACAACACCATCAACATTCATTATTTTATTTAAAATGCATTGAAGATTAAAATGTAACACGAGTATATCTAAATTAATGAAATTACATAAACAAATAGAAATTACAATCCTAATCGACCAACCTCAATACACATATATTCAATCTTTTTTTTTTATGTTTTATTTTTTATTTTTTGGCAAGCACATATACTTATAATTTAATATTTTTTGAAAAAAAATTTTTTCGGAAAAAAATTCCAAGTGTACAATTCCACAACCATTAAAAAAGAAAAAGGAGAAGGAAGGATCCCTCAAATTCAAACAAAGATGCATGGTGCTTACAACAGGTAGAAGTATAATAAAATTTCAATCACTCAAACACAAATTTGGGGAATTGGGGAAATTTGAAAGGGCCAAAACCAGTGCCACACTTTCTCTAACTAGCTGTGACCAACCAAAATGAGTATTGCCAATTTGCCATGCATTATCGTCATCATATCCTATTCCAGGCTCCAGCTTCCGGTTTTTCAATAGCTTTGGCTAGTTTCATCATTCATTATGTGACAATTATTCCACTCTTATTTGAATTTTCTAACAACTAACGCACACAACTGTTTGCAACATTTTTTAAAAAAGTTTAAATTATGGTAAGAAACTAAACCAGGGTTGTTCTTAACACTCATTTATGGGAGAGCTATTCTGGCAAATCTTGAAATTTTTTTTTATAGAAAGGCATAACCCAAAGGAAAAGGGAAAAAAATCTTGGCTCGAAGTAAGATTTAGTGTCTTTTTAGAGTTACTTGCTCACTACATCAAGAGGTCGCGGACAACAAATTTTGAACTTTGATTTTAAGATAAAGTTAACTAAAATAGTAATTTAACTAATAAAAAAGAAATATGAGCACAATGTGTTGTATACAAGAGTTACAGCCAGTAATGGGTTACCATTAATAATATTTGAATCTTACCATTTTTTTTGGAGATGAACTTATCAATTGAATCAATTTGTTTGATTTAATTTTATTAAGAAAATTAAAATTTTAATTTAATTTTTATTAAATTTATATATTTTTTATTTAACACTTATGACAATATTATTGATTTTAATATATAATTTATGGATATAGTTAAGAAATGACAATGTGATTTTAAGTTTTATTAAATTAAAATACATATAATCAACACCAATTTAAATAAACATGCATATATATATATATATATATATCTATATACATATAAATAGATAGATAAATAGATATACACCAAAGATTTTTAAAATTTTTAGAAAGGGTAAGGCCCCTCAAGCTCCCATTATGAACTGCTTCTAGAGCATTTACATATAATATAACCCACTATTTCTCTTAAGAAATTTTAACATTTAAGAGAATTCAAGAGTTGCATACTTTTAATTATACCTTACTTAGCAATACAATATAAGTCAAATTCAAACCTAAGCATGTGGTTTAATATAGTGTAATTATCCACTTATACATCTTATATATATTTATTAAATATTTATTTTATTATGTATAAATACGTTAACTAAAGAATATAAATTTGATTTTTTTCACATGCAACAAAAAAAAATCAATTTATTTTACATTTTTCTCAATTTTTTCACTATTTTTTTTTTGTTCAAGCCACATAAGAGTGTTCAAAATCTAATAAAACTTAAAATCCATTTGTAGTTAGGATGAATAATCCTTTAAAATTAAGGAAACTTAGAGCCCCATCTTCTCTTGTATCATAAATTTCTCATAGCTTCGATTTTTTTCTCATACAACTACAAAAAATAAATCAATTTATTTTATCACAAAACTTTTTCTTTGACATATTTTTTCTCATTTTTTCACTTTTTTTTTGTTCCAGCTACATAAGAGTGTCCAAAATATTGTAATACTTAAATCTGATGAATAATCCTTCAAATTTAAGGAAACTTAAAATCGCTTCTTCTCTTGTGTTATAAATTTCTCCTAAGCTTTGCCTTTCAAAAATTGCAATTACAAAAAATTGCAACCCTCAATTCTTCTTTTTATTGTATTCTTTGTTTCAAGTTTTAATACGTCTGATTAATTAAATTAAGTTTTAGTTGGAATTTGAGTTTAGAGGGATAGAAGGCTTTTTTATGCATACCATTATCCAGCATATTTCCTAATAATGAAAGCGATGATGATGATCAGTTCTCTGATGATGTTTACATGAAAGATGTGGTAGTATTCGATACTAATGATGATATTATGGGGTTTCTTGAGGATGCTCTTGTTGATAACAATCCTCCAAAGATGATCAAGCCTGCTAGCAAATCAGCCATTGAAAGGTTGAAGAAGGTAAAGATTGATGAAAGATCATTGGTCATGTGTTCAGTGTGCTTTGAAGATGTTTCAATCAGGACTGAAGCCAAATGCCTACCCTGCTCCCATGTTTATCATACAAGGTTGCATTGTTAAAGGGCTTAAAGAGAGGAATTATCGATTTTGATCTAAATGTTCCCTTGTTTGCCATTGATTCTGATGTGAATTCTAAGAATATGACTGCTACTAATTGATTTCAATGTCATTTATAGTATGTAATTATTGGGGTTTTGTTTTGTTTTCTTTTTATTTCTTTTGAACAATTTGTTTGTAATATTAAGGGTACTCAAATCATAATGAAATTGTAATTTGGAACCCAAACCCTAAACCCTAGTCACCGAAGTCCTTATGTTGCAGGATTATTAAAAAATATACCGAACTTTTCTTTCTAATTCTGATGTTTTTGTATTCCTTATAATCTGTCAATTTCTATACATGACCATGCTTTCTACAACTATTGATATAAATTATTGTTGATCAGTTTGTTTTTTTTTACAAGGTTTTTCTATTTCTTATCAATACCTTTGAGACCAAGATTGGTCCTAAACAACATTGTTCAGTCAATCAATGTTTGATCAAATCAAGTGGACACTTTATAGGAACCGGGCAAATACAGAGTGTTGAGTTAGTATTCATGAGAGAAAAAAATATAACCCAGTATTTCCAACATAATGAATTGATACACTGACTCAAATACAACTAAATCCAACTTAAAAAAAGGCCGTAAAACTTTTAATCTTCTAAGATTGCAATACTAGAATCAAACTTTGTGTCCATATTGGGTGTTTTCAACATTCTGTTTCAGTTCTATGTTTTGTTGTATTTTTAGCATGCCTCCTGATTTAAATACAGAAAACATCAAATTGTTTGGAAAGAATCCCCTATTTTTCACAACTACTTTGATCTTATATGCTTTCAACAAAAATTTTCTTGTTAAACACAAAGAAGCTTAAATCTATTTCAACTAGATTTGGTGGGGTGCATCTGGCCCATGCAATAGTGCAAGGCATAGGAGACGCTCGAAGACCCCAGCAGCAAGTTGTTGTGATGGGCCTTCCCTCTCAAAAAATTAATTTAATATCATGTGGATCAATGACCCATATATCAGATATTAAACTGATTAGAACATATACTACATTTGATCTTAGCCAAAAGGACGAGAAAGGTATGCTTTGTAAATGTTGTCAACTTCTCTTTTATAAATTGCCTCGCCCAAACCATTTTTAACTGTTCATGATGTGGAATAGAGAACACAGCCAAGTGCAGTTGTCATGGGTCGAGACTTAAGCTCCGAACTCATGCGACTTTGGGACTCGAGCATCCACTCATCCGACGTCCCAGATTAGCCTTCCTACCACGGTTCATACCATTGTGAGGTATTGTCCGCTCTTGATCCCCCTGGCCTCACGATTTTGTCCTACAAAAGGTGCCTCATAAGGTAGAAGTAGTGTGAACCCTTTTATACCCCAATGACCCTTCTATTATGTTCAATGTGAGATTCAAGACTTCTCCTTAGGTCCGTAACATTCTCTCGCACCTAACCTCGTGACGCCTTTGTCACGGAGGCTGGCCACCCTGCCTACCTCCCTCGAGGTGCTTGATGTAGATCGAACCGTTTTAGGGCTGGCTCTGATACCACTTGTCACGGGTCAAGACTTAAGCTTCGAACTCACGCGGCTTCGAGACTCAGGCATCCACTCATCTTGCATCTCAGATCAGCCTTCCTGCCGCGTTCACACCCTTGTGAGGTATTGTTTGCTTTGGCCCCCCTGGACTCACAATTTTATCCTATAAAAGGTGCCTCACAAGGCAGAGGTGGTGTGAACCTTTTTATACCCCAATGACCCTCCTATTATGTTCGATATGAGATTCACAACTTCCCTTTAGGTCCGTGACACAGTAACATCTTATCTTTTGATGATCGAACTTCGAAAACTTTCAAATAGTTATCTGAATATCAAAGCAAAATCTGGCAACAAGAACACTCTTAACATTTACCATTTCCTTGGGAGATTATTTATTAATAATTTCTGTGGTCAAAGTGGTGTTTGGCCTCCGCTTCGAGAAGGTAGTGTTCATATAATCTATAGGTATTAATTCAATGACTGGTTTTACGTTGTGTTTAGCTGCGAAATCAGTCTTCTATTGAGTCTCCTTCATTCTTTCAATCATGCTTATCTTTCCTATCGTTAAGGGTATAATTCTTGTTAATTTATCAGTCTTAATATCAAATTATGTCCGATACTAAAAATCTATACTTTATATATTAAAAGTATCCCTAAAGTTTAAGAAAGTTAATAGTTGACCTACCTTATGAGTTTTGTGGGCTTTGAGATATGAGGAGTGGGTCTATGTTTAACTACTTTTTTTATGGTTTTTTATTTATTGTTTATTGAGTAGGATTTTTTTCAGCTTTGTTTGAGAGGGCAGAGGGTTCAGTATTATTAGTACCAGCATTCAAGTTCATAGTCACTTCAAATGATGTTGCATGAAACTTTCTTTAAAGAGCGAAAAAGTAAAGCCAATTATTGATCCCAATGGCATTTTTCCTTTCTCTTAAATTGTCTAAAGACTTTTTTATGTTGAAATTGGAAGAGTTATAGGAAAAGAGGTCATATACCAATCCCATGAGATAAAAAAATTCATGTAAAGTAGTTAATAAAATCCATTCATAGTATTTGATTTTAAATTGTGAATTTTAATTATGGTTATATTAAGACATGAAATAACAATTTTTTTAATAAATTAAATAATCCATTCTATACTCTTAAAAAGATGTGTCGAGAGTATAGAGAATTTATAGTTAATTTTATATAATGGTTATTGTTATTTACGAAACATAAATAATGGAATTTAAAAAAGTTTAAATCCTATCATATTATTCATAATATAATTTTTTTTAATTTTAAAATATAATATTTAAGTTGATGTACAAAATCATAAAAACTGATTAACATGATTTACACCTACATTATTGGTGTAAATGTTTCTTAAACCTAATTGACTTTTAAATAAACCAGAGTGGTTGATCAGTTCGGTTTAGTCAATTATAAAAACTTGAAAATTGATTAATTGGGCTTCATCTGTTTAGGAAACCAAACTGACTAATTAATAGTATGAAAATAAAAAGTAATTGAAATGACTTAAATCAATTGGTTTTGTCGATTTTGTTGGTCCTTTAGTTTCCAGCATGTTTGGTCAAAGATTATTTGTTATAATTAATCATTGTATTATCTTTTTGAATTTGACTATTTTCATCCTATGATTTTGAACTAATCCATGTGTGGATAATTAAGTTGATCAAATTATGTAACAGATATATGTACATTAGTTAAATGATGAAATTAATTCTTCTATCTTAATGTTTTCAAATTGGATTCATATACTTCATTTAATTATCAAATTTAATCAAATTGTTAATAGTTCAAACTTATTTCATTAAACTTGATGATGTGACATTTTAATTTTTTTGATGTGACATTTTTGCTTACGTGTCGATTAACTTTGTTGACATGTAAAGTCTATGTGGTCAAATATGATAACGTGATAAAAGTTTTTGACATGTCATTAGTTTTTCATGCCAACTTCTCTTAATTTACACAACTTATCCCTATATTTTGGTTAAATGGTGGAATTAGTCTTTTTATCTTAATGTAAGTTCAGTTTGATCCCTATACATAAATTAATTATCGAATTTAAGATGTGATCTAAAATAAGTAAAATAAAAATAAAATAAAAGACAAAAAAACTTTTCAATAAAAATAGATCAAATTGTAAACAAAGTCAATGTATAGGTCAACACAAGATTTACACCAAACCCTTCTTCTAAAATAGCATCGTTTCAACCTATTATAAAAACAAAATTTTTTTTTTAATTTTCCTTTTTTCTACTCTCTCATTCTTGTTTTTCTCTTACTTCTTTTTACAAGTCTCTTTCAAAGAACTCATATTTTAATGAGATTTATAGAAATCAGTGATTGAAAAATTCAACAATCATAGAAAATTTATCCATAAAAACTAAAACCGTTAATACCCAGAAATCGATTATCGACACCACCATTTTGTATCATCATCTAAAGCAAAATTGAGCATAATACCCTAAAAATTCTGAACTTCAAACCTTTAAAAAAAATTTCTCAGTAAAAAATTATTTCTAATGGTTTTTGCTAATTGTCTTTATTTTTGTTGTGTTATCTTGTCGATTGCTATTGAATTCTCAAATTTTTTTTAAATTAATATTTCCAAAAAAAATTTCATATTTTCCATAACTTTTTTCAATTTTTTATTTTCTTTTTTTTTTTTAACTTTGACTTCTTGATTTTCACTAACTAAACAATAAAAATAAATAAATAAAATAATAAATAAAATACTTTTAGAGTTTTAAATTTGGGTTTAAAATTCAATTTCACAATTAAACCAATTGATCAAAAAACAATTTTTGAGCCTAATGTCAAGATGAAATTTCAAAGCCATTTAATATTGAAATTTTTTTCAAAAAGAATAGAATGTCTACAATTGCTTTTATTGTTGACTGTATATCTGAGTTTGTTGATTATGATTTTTTTAATCTAATTTTTTCACTTTTTTCATTTTACAAGTTTTTTTATTTTTTATATTTTAAGAATATTATAAATAGAAATTAATAAAAATTGAAAAAATAAAGAAAAATGTATAATTTAGTTTATTTTGTGCTTATAGTCGAATTTGAGATTAACCCAATTTGTCAAATTAAGTCCAATTAATGATTCAAATATCCAAAAAAAAATTTATCTAAATATGAAAAAAAATATCACGCTCGAATTAATAATTTATGCTTTTATATGTTATTTTAGATCAAATTTTAAATTCGATAATTAATTGATATATAAGGATCAAATTTGAACACATATTAAGGTAAAATGACTAATTCTACTATTTAACCAAAGTATAGAGATGAGCCGCGTAATTTAAGAAAAGTTGGTGTGAAAAAAATGATGACGTGTTAAAAATTTTTACCACATCATCATTTTTGATCATAATGACTTTACACGTCAACAAAGTCAATGGCCATATAAGCAAAAATGCTACATTAAAAAAGTTAAAATATTATATTATCAATTTTTACAAAAAAGTTTGAACGATTAATAAATTAACTAAAGTTGACTATTAAATGAATAGGAATCCAATTTGAATAGATTAAGATAAATGGGCTAATTTTACTATTTAACTAAAGTACATATATCTGTTATATAATTTAACCTAATTAGGTTCATCACACAATAAACACTTTCCACTGCAGTCATCGGCATAACCTCCAAAACTCTATCTCTTTCTATTGCCTTAAATTCATATAAGACATAAAAAACAAATTCTAGGAGCAAGCCAAGCAACATTAAGCAATTTCTTAAAATCTCACGTCAAGAGTCTATAAAGATAGTCTAAGTTTATTGTATAAATTTATGGTCTTATTTTTGTTCAAGTCATTTTTAGAAAATTTTAGTACAGAAAATGAGCAACATTTTCTGTCTCTCAAATATCTATATCTCTAATAACAAGAGGAATTGGGGTGCAACCATGGGGTTTAACAAGATAGAGATGAAATTGATTGAGGATAAAACTTGCAGGTAAGTTACATTCTCAAAATATCAAGTAGATTTGCTTAAAAAATCCATGAAATTTCTATACTTTGTGGTGCTCAAATTGGGCTCATTATCTTTTCAAACATTAGGGGGAATTAGGGATATAGATTTTAGGGTTTTAATAAAAAAGAATAAAAAATAGAAAGAAAGGGCTAAAGGGTAATTAAGTAAAGGGGTAGGAAAATTAATAATGTTTTTGTTTAATTTAAATATTTAATTTGTAGACACCCAACTTGGTCCAGGCCCGAATCAATTGGGCCTGGTCCAAATTGGTAAGTCCAATTTTATTTTTGTTATTTTTATTTTATATTTTATGTATATATCTTCCTTTATATCCTATGTATTTATTATTTATTTATTATTACTATTCATTAATATATATATTTTTATATTTTATATATTTTATATATTTTATTTTATATGTATTTTTATTTATTTAACTGTATATTTATTTATCTGTTATTATTATTTTTTTTATTTATCCTATAATATTTTTTTTTATTTATCTTATTATTATTTTTCTAATTATCTATTTTTTTTCCTTTTTCTTTTTGATTTTTATTTTGGAAGGTTGAGATTGAAGGATGAAGAATCCTACCGTGAGTAGGGATTCAATCAGAAGAGTCCATGTTGGATTCAATGATTGAATCCCCGTCCAAAGAAGAATTGAGATTGATCAGAAACTCCTGATCAATCCCTATAAAAAGGACCCTCTGGAACAGAATGAAGAACACACAGAAAACAGTGAGCAAAACTACTGATTTTGAGAGAAAAAAGGTGTATAGAAGAGTTTTCGAAGGCTAAAAAAAGGTGGAGAAGTGTTAGAATAGCTGTAGGAATCGAAAATAATTTTTTTAGAAATTTTTGGCGAAACTTTTTCTGGAAATTTCTGGAAAATTTTCAGATTTCGGTGAATTTTTCGATGAGGGTTAAATTTTTCGGCGACAATTTGGACCAAATTTGAAGTTTCCAACGAACTGCCCAGTTTTCGACGAAGAATCCAAAAACCGACCAACTTTTCGACCAACTTCCGGTGAACTTCTGACGAAAAATCCAGATTCCGGTGAAAAATTCCAGAATCCGATGAATATTCAATCGGAGTTCTTCGGCCTTTTAGAGAGAAACGAGAGAAAAATGAAAGAAGAGAGAGAAAAGAGGAGCTTTCTGTCGAAAAACAGAAGGAAGAGCCTTATATACCCTCTCAAAACGACGTCGTTTTGCCTTAAGTGACCCAGAGGATCCGCGCGTTTTGTTGAGATCCGACCCGACCCGACCCGAACGTCGACCCGCTTCCTGACCCGCGCGTGTCTTCCCTCCTCCGAGCCGATAGCCGAGCCGATTCGAGGTCCCAAGCCGCTTCTACGAGCCATTTTCTCTTCCTTGAGTCGAGCCGAGCCGAGCCGTACTCCGAGCCGCTCCAGGTTTTTTTTTGTTTATTTATTTTTTTTTTAGATTAGGTTTACTTAATATTATTTTTATCTCTATTTTATTTTTTTTTACTTTTCTTTATTTTTTTTATTTTATTTATTTTCACTTTTATTTTATTTTATTATTCCATTTTTTAAATAAAAATTAAAAAAAAGGTATTTTTGGGAAAAAGTTGAAAGTATCAATTTTCCTTAAAAATAAATTTTCAAAAAAATGGTTTTTGAGGAAAAGTTGAAAGTATCAATTTTCCTTGAAAATCAAAATTTTCAAAAAATATTTTTAGGGAAAAGTTGAAAGTATCAATTTTTCTTAAAAATAAATTTTCAAAAAAAGGTTTTGGAGGAAAAAAAGTTGAAAGTATCAATTTTCCTCAAAATTAAAGTTTCTAAAGGAAATTTTTAGGGAAAAGTTGAAAGTATCAATTTTTCCTGCACAAAAAAAATCATTCTTTTCTTCCTTTTTATTTTGATTTTGATTTTGATTTTTCTTTAAATAATCCGACGACGGAGCCTCTGCAAATGAAACAGTAGTTTTTCTTTCATACTCTTGAGGTGAGGGAATCTTTTCAATTTTTTGCTAAAAGTATTAGAGTCAATTGAGAATGATTTCCAATAGTTAATTACTTGGTAAATTTTAAGGCTCATTGGATAACACAAATTTAAGCTGGTACCATCTTTTGATAGGCGTTGTGAGGGCGCTATAACCTTCCTCACAAGTAACCGAACTCCCGAACCCTGTTCTGGTTAGTAGACCTGAACCTATTCTTTTAGGGACCCTTAAACTTAGGTGTTCCTGAAAGGACAGATTCCTTAGGTGGCCAATCGCACCTAGATAAAAAAGATTGGTGGCGACTCCCTTAAGTCAATGTCTAACGATAGATCCCTGAATCTAGACGTTATGACAGCTTGACGACTCCACTGGGGACTTTGAGAGTCAGGCCAGCAAATAATTTGTGTTATCCAAAAGCCTAATAAAATTAAACCTTGTTGTACGTATGTGTAATTATTCACTCATGTTTATTTACCTTGTTAATTATGTCATTCATATGCATGTGTATAACATGAGCTCTACACCTGAGCTCCGTCCCTTTAGGAGGGAGTAAAGTACCTATTGCTTTCGTGAGGTCTAATGCCTCCGCAGTGGCTTACGAAATACTCCCACTCAAATTGAACCTTTTCCGCTTGTAGCCTGTAATGGGTGAGGATTAGGGTGCCTTACTAGTCTGTGATGGACAAGGATGTAAGGAATAATTTGAGGACCTTTAGACTTTGACCTTAAAACCGCATATAGTGAACCCTAGGAACGCTTAACCTATAGATAGAGCCATCACTCTTCTCTTTTAGAATTGACCAAAAACATAGGATTCATCCTTTTTTACTTTGTGTGATGTTTAAATTTACTTAGTTATTTATTCCTTTTCTGGGTATACTAACCGTTTTCTTATTCTTTTGCATTAGTTCATACACATATCATAAAGTTACATAAAGAACATTTGCTTGAAAAACGGTCTTCAACAAAATTTTTTTCATGGACGCCAATGAATGTTTAGTTTGTTTTTTATCAGTACTAACACCCTGTGGGACACCTAATAACGTAAAGGCCCAGTCAGAAAAGACTCAACTGAAGATGGGAGATTGCTTGCCAATTGGGTATAATTCTACTTTGTCTCAGGAAACATCTATCCTCCTCAAACAGAATAATTTAGAGGATTTGATTAATATCTGGAAGAAGATGAGTCCGTCAAGACAAGAGCAGTTTTGTCAGAAACATGGGCATATAGCACACCTTCTAGTAGTGGTTGTTGATGATCAACTAATCAGAGCTGCAACACAATTCTGGGATCCTGTTTATAAGTGTTTCATCTTTAATGAAGCCGATATAACCCCCATCATAGAAGAATATTCGGTCTTGTTGGGTTTGCATCTCAAGACTCCTGACAAGATATATGTCAAAAAACATAAGTCAAGATTTCGTAAAAGTTTGGCTCAACTCATGGGGATAGACAAAAGAATTGTGGATTCTCATACAAAGAAAAAACAAGAACAGGTTTGCCTACCTTGGAAGTTTTTTCATAAGTTTCTGATGCAACATGCCAATGAAGAACGAGGGTTAGATATATTTGCCTTGGCTATATACGGACTGGTAATATTTCCAAAGGTTTTGAGACATATTGAGATAGTGGTGGTTGATTTCTTCGAAAGTGTGATCAATGGCTATAATCTTTCAACGGTAATATTAGCAGAGACTATCAGATCTTTGAGTTATTATCGTCGGAATGAAGGGTGCTTCATAGGATGCATACAGTTATTATACTTGTGGATGAAAAGCCATTTTGAACAAAGAAATGGTGCTTTCTCGAAGCTTTATATCCGTAATCATTTTTCGATCAAGGAATTCTACGAAAGTGGGTGGTCAAAGTGAAAGTCTAAACAAGAATGGATAACTTTCTTACAAAAGTTGAAAAGCGCCAGGGTGAGATGGTTGGCCCCATGGATGAATCGTGAGCCTATGTTATACCAATGTGGGGATAGTACAGTGGTCCCACTTTTGGGTTTATGGGGAGTGACGAATTATGCACCACTCCTAGTGAGAAGGCAATTTAGGGGAGAACAGTTCGTTCCTATGACTTATGGGCTTCATTAGTTAGATTTCTCTTACAGTGAACCTAAAGTATTTCAGAGGATGAATGAGATGATCAAAGCATGGAAAAATCCCCGAAGAGTGAGTCTTGGACCGTTCATTGATAAAGTCACCCTAGGGTATTTAGTTTGGAGAGCAAAGAGAAGATAAGAAATGGTATTCACTTATGAGATCTCTCAACCACCAACAGAAGAAAAACTTGAAGAGACACCATCAGAATTAGAGTTGGCAACAAAAGAGTTTGAGTCTGAAAAGAACAGGTTAAAGCAAGAGATTCAGAAGCTTCAAGAAGAAAAAGCCCAGTGGAAAGGTAGAGCCGAAAGTTATGAAGTTAAAGTCCACAAGATTGCTAGAGAACGTGATACAACTATTAAAGATCTAGCGAAATTACACCAGGAGCATAAGAGGCTATGTGTGAGAGAGAAAGCCAATGAGATAACCATTGTCGAGCTGACTGAGGAAAATACAAGATTGAAGCAAGAGTATGCTGAATTGGAAGAAGAAAGTACCGAAGCACAGGAAAAAATTAACATGCTAAACATTTATTTGAGCAGGCTAAGTCAAAAATTGGATGAACAAGGAGATCACATCGCTGCATTGGTTAGGGAACATAGAGAATTATCATATCAAGTCTAGTGTGGTAAAAGAGAGAACTCAAGAAGGCATAAATACATTGAGCACTTAACAACCCAGATCCATAAAGGGGTAGGTAAGGCAAGAGAGATAGTGGAAGAGGCAGAGGCATTAAAACAAGTGGTGGCCCTAGTAGGAGAACATGGACAGCGTCTCTTGAACTTCATAGAAGAAGCCAAGGCCGAGTATGAACAGATCAAACAATTTTATGGCTATAATTCTAGGATGATAAATTCAATGTAGATCAAAGTTTTTTGGAATAAATGAAATTTTTTAGTTGAATATCGTTTTAAGGCAAATGTTCTTTGTATACATGCATTTTTCATTCATTGCATTTTCATTCATTACACTTAACAAAGTAACCATGTGATGATCATGCAAATTTGCTAATTCTAAGAAATGGTACTCAAGGTTCCAAGATTACTCCATCTAGCGAAAATCTTGCCCATCGATACACACAAGATCCAGAGTAAGACAAATAGAACAGAAAAATTCTCATAGATTTGAAAAGATAGAAAAAGCACAAGAGAAGATTGAAAGTGAGCTAAGCAAGATTCTAAAAGCGCTTAATAACATCAATAAAAGAAAGGGAGTCGAAGAAAATACAAGCCAGCAAGTTCCCCCATTACAAGAAGTGGCTGACCCCTTATACCCTCCAGGTTTTAGCCCACTTCAAGCCCAATCTGCTCAAGAGGTCCCGCCACAACACTTTGCATATCCAACATATCATGGAATGCCGTCAGCTTCCAACCCAGGGTAGTATAATAGCTATATAAATCTTGTCTTTACTGAAAAGACAGCAAAACCAATTCCTGATCTAGATGATTTAAAAGAGAAAGAGAAAGAAAAGATAAGAGTGAAAGTTCAAGAAAGCTCCAAGATTAGCATGCTAGAGCAAAGGCTATGAGTTGTGGAAGGATTTAGCTTTTATGGGTCAGTTGATGCTGCTGGGCTCTGCCTAGTTCCTGATGTGGTTATTCCCCATAAGTTCAAAGTATCAAAATTTAAAAAATATGATGGTACAAAATACCCTAAAACTCACATTACAATGTACTGTCGGAAGATGACAGCTCATGCTCATGATGAAAAACTCTTGATGCATGTTTTCCAAGATAGTCTTACTGGCTCTACGGCCAGATGGTATGTTCAGCTGGACAGAACTCGCATTCGCTCTTAGAGCGATATGACACATGACTTTATCGATCAATATCGACATATCATCGATTTGATCCCTGATCGTTTGTCTTTACAGAATCTGAAGAAAAAGGTAAACGAGTCTTTTAAAGAGTATGCCCAGAGGTGGAGGGATGTTGCTTCTTAGGTACAACCTCCTCTGATCGAGAAAGAAACTATAGTGCTGTTTGTGAGCACTTTAAAACCTTTCTATTATGAAAAGATGATAGGAAATGCAACAAAAAATTTTACTGATATGGTAATCTCAGGAGAAATCATTGAGAGTGCCATCAAGAATGGCAAGCTAGAAGAAAATGAAGCATCTAGCAAAAGAGTTCGAAAAAAAAAAAAAACGGAAGCTCAGGTTGTGAGCTTTGATAGACAGTAACTTAGAGGTTATTCACCCATCCATCACCAGAATATCTACCATATCATCCTACTATAAATAACACTTTCTTTCACCCATACCAACCATTTACACAATCACCATACCCCCAAACATATCAAACCCCTCATAGACCCCAAAATACCATATACAGTCCTGACACCCAGTTTGCCCCAAGACCTCAAAATCGCCCAACCAACCTCATTGGTGGTTCGCGAGAGCAACAAACTACTCGTGAGAAACATGTTTTTGACCCAATTCTAATGACTTATACAGAATTATATAAAGAGCTCTACAACAGTCATTTGATTCCTCCAAGTAAATTGAAACCTCTCAAGCCACCTTACCCCAAGTGGTATGATCCCACCGCTCACTGTGACTACCATTATGGGATTGTTGGTCACTCTACTGAAAATTGCACTACCCTGAAACACAAAGTGCAACGGTTGATTAATGATGGGATGACTTGCTTTGATACTAGAGGGATGACTACGCTGAATGTTAGTGGCAATCCTTTGTCGAATCATAATGTGAATGCTATAGGTGAAGAACAAGAGCGCCATGTGAAGAAAGAAGTGGCAGATATTAGGACACCTCTCAGCCATTTTTTTGATGTTTTACGAAGAGCAAATATGATATAACTGGTAAGTCCACACAGCTATCAGGGAGCATATATAACCAGTACTAGTTGTAAGTATCATAATGGGGTAATAGGCCATTTTATTGAGACTTGTGAGCAGTTTCACCAAGAGGTGCAAAAACTCTTGGATTCATATCAGATGGAGGTCTATGAAGAAAAAGAAGACTTGAAGAATGTTGAGGTGCACATGACTGATAGGCCTGAAAAGTTATTTCCAAAACCAGTGACAATTCAGTGTGAGAACAAACCGAAGTCAGTCATAGACAAACTCCTTCCCAGGTCGGTAACTTTTAAAGTCCCGACTCTTTTTCCATACAAAGATGATAAAGCTGTACCCTGGAGATATGGCTGTGACACTATAGTTCAGGGGCAGAAAGAAGAGGTTTCCAAAATCGATGGTTCCAATATAACTGGAGTAGGAGGCATTACTCGAAGTGGGAGATGTTAGACTCCAGAAATGCTAGAAAAGGTTAGAAGGGAAAAAGCTAAAGAAGGAGAAAGATGGAATAATCCTGAGATAGAACCTGAAGAAGATCAGTCGAAGCCCGTATCAGAAAGATAGGTTTGTGAATTCTTGAAGCTGGTAAAACATAGTGAGTATTCTGTTGTGGAACAGTTGAATAAAATGCCAGCTCGAATCTCATTATTATCATTGCTGTTGAACTCAGAGCCACACCGAAATGTCCTGTTGAAAGTGTTGAATCAGGTATACGTGGCATATAACGTATCTGTTGAATATGTGAACCACTTGGCTGGAAACCTAGTCATGCCAAATCACATTTCATTTAGCGATGATGAGATTCCTTTAGAGGGAAAAAGAAATGCCAAGGCTCTGCATATCACAGTCAAGTGCAAAAGCCATATTATAGCTAAGGTCCTTATCGATAATGGCTTTGCCATCAATGTCATACCTATGTCAACTTTGGCAAGGCTACCCATTGATTACTCTCATATGAAGGATAGTCAGATGATTGTGAGAGCCTTTGATGGGACCAGAAGAGAAGTCCTAGGGGATATTGAGATGCCTTTACAAATTGGGTCATGCACCTTCAATATAAAATTTTAAATGATGGATATCTCTCCATCCTACAGTTGTCTATTAGGAAGACCATGGATTTACATGGCAGGAGCTGTGCCCTCTACTCTGCATCAGAAGATCAAATTCAATGTGAAAGGTCAATTAGTAGTGGTAGTTAGAGAGAAAGACATGTTAGTAACCCAACCATTGAACACTCCAAATGTAGAGGCTGTCAAATAAGCATTGGAATGCTCCTATAGATCTTTTGAATTGGTCAATTCTGTAGGTGAAAAATTTCAAAATCAGCCTTTTTTAAAGATAGTGGTGAGCCAAGTCATCAACAAGGACTGGTATCCAGGACTTGGGCTGGGTAAAAACTTATAGGGAATTAAAGAACCTCCGATAATAATGGACAATAGCGACAGGGTAGGCCTAGGCTATGAGATGACAGAGTGGAAAGTCAAAAGAAGGCCATCAAAGAAGACAGCAAGACTGATGTTTATCCCACACTTGTATGAAACCTTCAGACCTGGAGGATTCATGTACCCAGATGCAAGAAAAAATGTGAAAGATGCTTTTACCCAGTTAGCTATTAATGTTGTTGAAAATGAAGTGGGGCTTAATAGAGAGGAGTGGGTTCGCCTTTGTCTGTCAGATTTTGAGATCAATAATTGGAGTGCCATCAAGATGCCTTTGACTTTTGATTTTGATACAATGTAATTGTAACATCTCAATAGCTTTTACCCAAGGCTACAGGGTGATCTTTTTGTTTAGGCCATTTATCTTTTATTATTTCTAATAAAAAATAAAAAGGATGCATTTTCATTCATTTTTTCTTGTGTCTTCATTATTTCCATCTTTTCAAGCACATCTTGCCAACATATCTCATTTCATTCAATTTTCAGGTCTTTAAATGAACATGAAGATAATCATGATAACAATCAAGATGTTAGCTTTGAGAATTCAATTAACACTGATGAACTTGACAATGAAGAGAATTTTGATGAATATATTATGCCTCCGGACCTAATGAGGATGATTGAACAAGAAAATAAGCCAATTGAGCCTCATTAGGAGGTAGTGAACTTAGTGAATCTAGGAGATGAAAAAAATAAGAAAGAGGTCAGAACGGGCACTTCACTTTCATCTGAAGATAGGCAACGATTGGCAGACCTACTTCGAGAATTTGTAGATATTTTTGCTTGGTCTTACCAAGATATGTCAGGGCTGAGCACAAAGATAGTAGAGCATAGATTACCCTTAAAGCCAGAATGTAAGCCGGTTCAACAAAAATTGAGACGGATGAAGCCCGAAATGCTGCTAAAGATTAAAGAAGAGGTGAAAAAACAATTTGATGTAGGTTTTTTACAAGTAGCTAAGTATCCAGATTGGGTAGCCAATATAGTCTCAGTTCCTAAGAAAGATGAAAAAGTACGAATGTGTGTGAACTATCGGGACTTGAATAAGGCTAGCCCAAAGGATAATTTTTCTTTGCCTCATATTGATACATTGATAGATAACACGGCTAAGCATTCGATTTTCTCTTTTATGGATGGTTTCTCGGGGTATAATCAGATAAAAATGGCTGCAGATGATATGGAAAAGATTATTTTTGTGACCATGTGGGGAACCTTCTGCTACAAAGTCATGCTTTTTGGGTTAAAGAATGCTAGGGCAACATATCAAAGGGCCATGGTAACACTCTTCCATGACATGATGCACAAAGAGATCGAGGTATATGTAGACGATATGATTGCAAAGTCTTGTGAAGATAAAGATCATGTCATTAGCCTCAGAAAGTTATTTGAGAGATTGAAAAAATTTCAGCTCAAATTAAACCCAGCTAAGTGCACCTTTGGGGTAAAGTCAGGGAAGTTGTTAAGCTTTGTGGTCAGTGAAAGAGGAATTGAAGTTGATCCAGATAAGATACGGGCCATTTAGAATTTGTCACCTCCTAGTACACCAAAGGAAGTTCGAGGTTTTCTGGGGAGATTGAACTACATTTCTCGGTTTATCTCTCAGCTTACTTATAAATGTGATCCCATATTTAAGCTTCTTCGTAAAAACAATCCTAGGAAATAGAATGAAGAATGTCAGGAGGCGTTTGATAAAATTAAGCAATATTTATCGAATCCTCCAGTATTGGTGCCACCTGTTCCAGGGAAACTTTTAATCTTATACTTAACTGTATGTGAAAATTCAATGGGATGTGTGCTGGGGTAGCAAGACGAGGCTAGCCAAAATGAGAGAGCTATTTACTATCTGAGTAAAAAGTTCACGAAATATGAATCTAAGTATTCTTCATTGGAGAAAATATATTGTGCATTAGTGTGGACTGCCAAAAGACTCATATAGTATATGCTCTATCACACTATGTGGCTCATAGCAAAACTGGATCCAATTAAGTATCTCTTTGAAAAGCCTTTTTTGTCTGAAAGAATCACTAGATGGCAAGTAATGCTCTCGGAATATGATATTACATACGTGAGCCAAAAAGCAATAAAAGAGGGCACTATAGCAGAATTTTTTGCAGATCGTGTTACTGAAGAGTATGAACGAATGAAGCTAAAATTTTTTGATGAAGACTTAATGACTATTTTCTAACTGGATGAAGGGGAGCATGAAGAAAAATGTTGAAGAATGTATTTTGATGGAGCTGCTAATGCCTTGGGACACGAAATTGGAGCAATTCTGATCTCTCTAGAAGAACAATACTGTCCTATAACAACGAGGTTAAATTTTAATTATACAAATAACATTGCTGAATATGAGGCATGTGTCATGGGCTTACAAGCTGCTATAGATAGAGGAGTGGAGGTACTAAAAGTGTTTGAAGACTCAGCTCTAGTTATATATCAGTTAAAAGGAGAATGGGAGACGAGAGATTCAAAACTTGTTTCATATCACAAGTATATTCTAGAGTTAATGAAACAATTTGAAGATATCCGATTTGACCACTTACCCCGAGAAGAGAATTCGATTGCTGATGCATTGGTTACTCTGACTGCAATGATTCGAATCAATGATAATACCGACATTCAGCCCATCAAGCTGGATGTTAAAGACATACTAGCTTATTGCTCTAATGTAAAGGGAGAAGAAGATGGAAAGCCTTGGTATTATGACATCCTGCAGTATGTTAAGGATCAGCAGTATCCAGTGCAAGCAACAAAAAATGATAAAAAGGGTTATCCAAAGATTGGCTATGAGCTTTTTCTTGGATGGGGATGTCCTGTACAAAAGAAGCAAGGATCAAGTATTATTGAGGTGCGTAAACAAGATCGAAGCGAAAAAAATCATTGAAGAAGTGCACGGTGGAATATGTGGGGCACATACTAGTGGACATATGATGATAAGACAGATCATGATAACGAGATATTACTGGTTGACGATGGAGAATGATTGCATTTATTATGCTCGTAAACGCCATAAATGCCAGATATATGCTGATAAGATCTATGCTCCGTCATCTGCTTTACATGTTATGGCACCACTATGGCCATTCTCAATGTGGGGCATGGATGTCATTGGTCCAATCACCCTAAAGGCTTCTAACAGGCACAGATTCATTTTTGTGATGATTGATTACTTCATAAAATAGGTAGAGGCAGCATCATATGCAAGTGTGACACGTTCTGTGGTTTGCAAGTTCATAAAAAAGGAGATCATCTGTAGATATGAACTTCCGAAGAGAATTATTTCAGACAATGCCAAGAATCTAAATAGTAAGATGATGCAAGAAATATGTGCTCAATATAAGATCAAACATCATAACTCGGCATCATACCGTTCGAAAATGAATGGGGTAGTTGAGGCAGCCAATAAGAACATAAAGAGAATTTTAGAGAAGATGACCGAGACTTACAAAGATTGGCATGAGAAGTTACCATTTGCATTGCATGCATATCGGACGTCAGTTCGTACCTCTATTGGGGCAACCCCATTTTCTTTGGTTTATGAGATGGAAGCTGTACTACCAGTGGAAGTAGAGATCCCCTCTTTGAAAGTCTTAAAAGAAGTTGAGTTGGAAGAAGCTGAATGGATTCGAGAACGTTATGAGCAGTTAAATTTCATAAAAGAAAAGAGATTGACTGCACTGTGCCATGGTCAGTTATATCAAAAAAGAATGATGAGGGCTCATGATAAGAAAATTTAGCCCCATTGCTTTCGAGAAGGAGAGTTGATCTTGAAAAGAATTCTCTCAATCCGGTATGATAGTAGAGAAAAATGGACTCCGAATTGGGAAGGACCGTATGTGGTGAAACGGGCTTTTTCGGGTGGAACGCTGATACTGACAGAGATGGATGGAAATGATTTACCCTGTCCCATAAATTCTGATGCTGTGAAGAAATACTATGCTTGAAAAAAATGAAAAAATGAAAAATGAAAAAAAATGAAAAAATGAAAAATGAAAAAATGAAAAAATGAAAAAAAAAGTGAATGAAAAAGGAGGACTCAAGGCGAAAACCCTAAAAGGGCGGTTTGAGTCATAGGGGGTTTGTCTAAATTGAAAACCTGAAAAGGCAGCTTAGATAAGGAGAATACAACATCGAATTTAAAAGTTTGTCGACATGAAGGCTAGCAAATTTGGAAGAGTTTCAAGTTGTTAAATACATCAGAGGGTTAGGTTTTCAAAAAAGACTTTGAGATGTGTTATCATGATTATCTGATTGTTCATTTTTAGATTTTGTCCCCACATTTATCCTTGTAATTCTTTTTGGGCCAAAGTTTGTCGACATTTTGTCAATAAAAGACATTCTATTTCATTCTTTGTGTCTTTTTCTGATGATCTGTTTCTCAACCATTCATATTTCTTTCTTCTAATACCCCACCATGGAAGAAACGTGCAAATGCATTCTTACTTTTTGAGTTTGAAATAATGATTGATGAATGAATAATAACATGAAAAGATTTTTACATTACATTGAATAAGTCAAGAGTGATAAAGGCAGAATCGAGATGTTCAGCTCCTGATTAGGACATTGAATCTGGAAAGAAATTTCTTACAGGAAGAATGTGAGTGGAAGAAATAATTAAAAGCTACACTAGCTTGATCTTAGAAGAGCAATGTAATTGGATCTTTAAAGAATCAAAAGGCTTGATGCTTAAGAAAAAGCTTGAGAAGCTTGAGTACCATACATTGAATAGGAATTAATTGGCCAACATTTGCATAACATGCATTGAAATTCATATGCATCGCATAGCATACACTATTTTCAGGAAAGTATAGTGTATAAATCTAAGAAGCATGGGTATTTCAAGATCCCACATAGAGAAAACAGATATGAAGATATTTTACAAATTTGAGAAGAAACTTGTCAGGTAAGCTCCTAATCCTTGAAATATGATGTCTTTTGGTATCAGGATTGATTTATAAGACCTTTGGGCATAATCTCCTGAAATTTCTTCAAACACAATTTTCAACTCCTTTGGACATGATTGTCAAGGAGCAATTTACTTTTCAAAGTCGTGGTGCCTCTGTTTAGAGGAGTAATTTACTTTTCAAAGTCGTGGTACCTCTGTTTAGAGGAGCAATTTACTTTCCAAAGTCGTGGTGCCTCTGTTTAGATGAGCAATTTACTTTTCTCAAAGTCGTGGTGCCTCTGTTTAGATGAGCAATTTATTTTTCCAAAGTCGTGGTGCCTCTGTTTAGAGGAGCAATTTACTTTTCAAAATCGTGGTGCCTCTATTTAGAGGAGCAATTTATTTTTCAAAGTCGTTGAGCCTCTGATTAGAGGAGCCATTTATGTTTCTCAAAGTCGTTGAGCCTCTACGTAGAGGAGCTTTGGTAAAAAAAAAAACAAAACAAAAAAAAACAAAAAAAAAATAAAAAAAAACAAAAAATGAAAATGTTGGGTTGAGTCTTGATTGGGTGTCTACGTCTTTGCGCAATTTCTGTTTCACAGAAAATGTGCAAAGAGGGGCAGCTGTAGACACCCAACTTGGTCCAGGCCCGGATCAATTGGGCCTGGTCCAAATGGGTAAGTCCAATTTTATTTTTATTATTTTTATTTTTATTTTATATTTTATGTATATATCTTTCTTTATATCCTATGTATTTATTATTTATTTATTATTACTATTTATTAATATATTTTTTTATTTTTTTATTTTTTATATATTTTATATATTTTATTTTATATGTATTTTTATTTATTTAACTGTATATTTATTTATCTGTTATTATTATTTTTTTATTTATCTTATAATATTTTTTTTTATTTATCTTATTATTATTTTTCTAATTATCTATTTTTTTTCTTTTTTCTTTTTGATTTTTATTTTGGAAGGTTGAGATTGAAGGATGAAAAATCCTACCGTGAATAAGGATTCAATCAGAAGAGTCCATGTTGGATTCAATGATTGAATCCCTGTCCAAAGAGGAATTGGGATTGATCAGAAACTCCTGATCAATCCCTATAAAAAGGACCCTCAGGAACAGAATGAAGAACACACAGAAAACAGTGAGCAAAGCTACTGATTTTGAGAGAAAAGAGGTGTATAGAAGAGTTTTTGAAGGCTAAAAGAAGGTGGAGAAGTGTTAGAATAGCTGTAGGAATCGAAAATAATTTTTTTAGAAATTTTTGGCAAAAATGTTTTTGGAAATTTCTGGGAAATTTCCAGATTCCGGTGATTTTTTCAACGAGGGTTGAATTTTTCGACGATAATTTCGACCAAATTTGAAGTTTTCGGTGAACTGCCCAGTTTTTGACGAAGAATCCAGAAACCAACCAACTTTCCTGCCAGCTTCTGGCGAACTTTCGGCAAAAAATCTAGATTCCGGTGAAAGATCTCAGAATCCGGTGAATATTTAACCGGAGTTCTTCGACCTTTTAGAGAAAAACGAAAGAAAAAAGAAAGAAGAGAGAGAGAGAGGAGGAGCTTTCTGTCGAAAAACAGAAGGAAGAGCCTTATATACCCTTTTAAAACGACGTCATTTTTGCCTTAAGTGATCCAGAGGATCCGCGCGTTTTGTCGAGATCCGACCCGACCCGTGCGTCGACCCGCTTCCAGACCCGCGCGTGTCTTCCCTCCTTCGAGCCGATAGCCGAGTCGAGCCGAGGTCCCAAGCCGCTTCTCCGAGCCATTTTCTCTTCCTTGAGTCGAGCCGTACTCCGAGCCGCTCCAGGTTTTTTTTTTTTTGAATTTTTTTTATTTGTTTATTTATTTATTTATTTTTTAGATTAGGTTTACTTAATATTATTTTTATCTCTATTTTATTTTTGTTTTACTTTTCTTTATTCTTTTTATTTTATTTATTTTCACTTTTATTTTATTTTATTATTTCATTTTTTAAATAAAAATTAAAAAAAGTATTTTTGGGGAAAAGTTGAAAGTATCAATTTTTCTTAAAAATAAATTTTCCAAAAAAGGGTTTTTAAGAAAAAGTTGAAAGTATCAATTTTCCTTAAAAATAAATTTTCAAAAAAGGGTTTTTGAGGAAAAGTTGAAAGTATCAATTTTCCTTAAAAATAAAATTTCAAAAAGGGTTTTTGGGGAAAAGTTGAAAGTATCAATTTTCCTTAAAAAAAAATAAATCTTCAAAAAATCAATTTTTGAGGAAAAGTTGAAAGTATCAATTTTCCTCGAAATTAAAGTTTCTAAAGAATATTTTTAGGGAAAAGTTGAAAGTATCAATTTTTCCTGCACAAAAAAAATCATTCTTTTCTTCCTTTTTATTTTGATTTTGATTTTGATTTTTCTTTAAATAATCCGACGACGGAGCCTCTACAAGTGGGACAGTAGTTTTTCTAGCATACTCTTGAGGTGAGAGAATCTTTTCAATTTTTTGCTAAAAGTATTAGAGTCAATTGAGAATGATTTCCAATAGTTAATTACTTGATAAATTTTAAGGCTCATTGGATAACATAAATTTAAGCTGGTACCATCTTTTGATGGGCGTTGTGAGGGTGCTATAACCTTCCTCACAAGTAACCGAACTCACGAACCCTGTTCTGGTTAGTAGACCTGAACCTATTCTTTTAGGGACCCTTAAACTTAGGTGTTCCCTGAAAGGACAGATTCCTTAGGTGGCCAATCACACCTAGATAAAAAAGATTGGTGACGACTCCCTTAAGTCAATGTCTAGCGATAGATCCCCGGATCTAGACATTATGACATAATTATTTGAATTCTGATTTTTTCGATCGGTTCAAATTTAAAACTTCAACACAAAAAAGAAAAAAGATAAATTCGAGAACTAAATCGATTTAATCTCTTAAATAAAAAAATCCAAATCGATTTAATTAAAATGAACAATTTAGATCAATTTTATTGATTTAAAGTTAATGCTTTCTCCTACTTTAAACAATAAAAAATGAAATAGAATGATGCTTTCTCTTAATCCTTTTACATATTGCTCTTATTAAAAATCTTTTGAATTATGTTTTGTTATACTAAAATGCAAATAGAATGATGTTTATATTGCCTTTGATATAATCAAAACAAAAATGGTTCTTCCTCTTATTTTCTTAAAATTATAGCAACTTGAATTAGGATAACCGACATGGATTCAGTTACAGCAATAGTATACTCTAATAAAAGATATTACGAACTTAAGATACATATGTAAAGCTCACATCACTCTTACTTAACATATAAAAAAGGTTCTTCCTCTTATTTTCTTAAAATTATAGCAACCTAAATTAGGATAATTGACGCGGAACATAGTTCCGCAATAGTATACTATAATAAAAAATATTATGAACTTAAGATACATATGTAGAGCTCACCTCACTCTTACTTAACATATTAACAATAGATTTTTTATTATATATTTATTATATTATGTATAAATACATAAAAGAAAGAATATCAATCTAAATTTGATTTTTTTCATATGCAACTACAACAAAATAAATCAGTTTATTTTATCACATAACTCTTTCTTTGACCTATTTTTTCTCAATTTTTTTTCATTTATTTTTTTCCAGCCACATAAGAGTATCCAAAATCTAGTAATACTTAAATCCGTTCTCAGCTAGGATGAATAATCCTTCAAAGTTAAGGAAACTTAGAGTCGTCTCTTCTCTTGTATTATAAATTTCTCATAGGCTTTGCCTTTGAGAAATTGCAAATACAAAAAATTGCAACCTTCCATTCTTCTTTTTGTTGCATTCCTTGTTTCAAGTTTGAATATGTGTGATGAATTAGATCAAGTTTTAGTCGCATGTTTGGAACGTGAGTTTAGAGGAACATGAGGCTTTTCTATGCCTTCTATTATCCAACATGTTTCTTAATAATGAAAGGGATGATGATGATCAATTCTTTGATGATGCTTACATGGAAGATGTGGTCATATTCAAAAACTGATGATGATATTATGGAGTTTTTTGAGGATGCTCTTATTGATGACGATCCACCAAATATGATCAAGCCTCCCAGTAAATCAGCCATTGAAGGGTTGGAAAAGGTAAAGATCGATGAAAGATCATTAATGTCGTGTTTGGTGTGCTTTGAAGATGTTTCAATCGGGACTGAAGACAAACGCTTGCCCTGCTCCAATGTTTATTGTATAGGTTGCGTTGTTAAATGGTTTAAAGAGAGGAATACATGTCCATTGTGCCGCTATAAAATGCCTGTTGTGGATTTTGATCTAATTGTCCCATTGCCTGCCATTGATTCTGATGTGGACTCTGAGAACATGACTGCTACTAATTGATTTTAGTGTCATTTATAGTATGTTTTTATTAGGGTTATGTTCTATTTTCTTTTTGTTTCTTTTGAACAATTTGTTTGTAAACTTAAGGGTTCGCAAATTATAATGAAATTGTCATTTGGAACCCAAACCCTAAACCCTAATCACCCAAGTCCTTATGTTACATGATTATTAAAAAATTTACTGCACTTTTCCTTCTAATTCTGATGTTTTTGTATTTCTTATAATATGTTATTTCTATACATGACCATGCTCTCCACAACTATTGATATAAATTCTTGTTGATTAGTTTGTTTTGTTTTGTAGGGTTTTTCTATTTCTTATCAATATCTTTGAGACCAAGATTGGTCCTAAAGGACATTGTTCAGTCAATCAATGTTTTGATCAAATCAAGTGGATACTTTACAAAAACCGGGACATTGAGTTAGTATTCACGAGAGCAAACAAGAGAAGCTAGTGTTTCCAACAAAATGAATTGATACCTTGACTCAAACGAAACTAAATCGAACTTTTAATCGAAGGCAGTAAAACATTTAATCATCTAAGACTGCAATACTAATATGTCTATTACACTTTTTGCAGAATCAAAATTTGTCTCCATATTGGATATTTTCTCTTTCAGTTCTATGTACTGTTGTAACAGAGCTCCCAATTTTTTGTAGCTTGGCTCCTGATTTAAATACAGAAAACATCCCATCTTACTTACGTTTAACAGAAAACTTGTTCGACAGAGAAAAACCAGAATCTATTTCAACTAGAATTGGTGGGATGCGCCTAGCCCATGCAGCAGTGCAACGCATGGGCGACACTTGAAGGCCCCAGTAGCAAGCTACCGTGATGGACCTTCTCCCTCAAAAAATTAATTTAATATCATGTGGATCAATGACCCACGTATCAGATATTAAACTGATAAGAACAGATACTACACTTGATCTTAGCCAAAAGGCCGAGAAAGGTATGCTTTGTAATCGCTCTCAACTTCTCTTTCATAACTTGTCTCGCCCAAACCCTATTCAACTGTTCATGATGTGGGATAGAAGCTCAGCCAAGTTCAGTAACATGTATCTTTCCACGACCAGTGAAAGCTGATTGCTAGTTACCTGAATATCAGAGCAAAATCTGGCAACAAAGACACTCTAACAATTACCATTTCCTTGGAAGATTATTTATTAATCATTTGCGTATTTGAAATGGTATTTGACATCTGCTTTGAGAAGGCACGGTTCATATAATCTATAGGTATAACTTCAATGTCTTGTTTTATGCTGCGTTTAGCTGCAAAATCAGTCATCTATTGAGTCTCCTTCATTCTTTCAATCATGCTTATCGTCGTTCCTGCCGTAAAGGGTATAACTTGTTAATTTCTCAGTCTTAATACCAAATTATGTCCAGTACTGAAAATATACAGTCAACTTGACGCATCTCTGCGTCGCAGATGATTTACTAATGTTTGCAAAGGGTAAGTTGGATTCTGTTATTGGTGTGAAGGAGGTGCTGAAGGTGTTTTAACACCTTTTCTGGCCTGCAACTTAACTGTGAGAAAAGTGAGTTATATTCAACAGGAATTAATAGATGGGAGCTCAGTCCAATATAGCAGGTTTCTGGCTTTAAAATTGGATTGCTTTCTGTTAGATACTTGGGGGTACCTTTGGTTACCAGGAGGCTCACCGGAAAAGATTGTGCGCCACCAATGGACAAGATCACAACCGGGAGTAAAAGTTGCGCAGCTAGGCATTTGTCTTGTGGTGGAAGGTTGCAGCTAATGCAGTCCGTGCTGTTTAGTATGCAAAACTATTGGTCTAGGCAATTCATTATGCCAAAGCGTGTGCTTAACAAGATAAATCAACTATGCTCCAGTTTCTTCTGGAAATGGAGAGAAGGGCCCGCACGGGGAGCTAGAGTGAGCTGTTGTGCAATTTGTTTCTCTAAATCTGAGGGAGGGCTTGGTCTCAAAGATATAGTATCTTGGAACCAGGCTTGTCTCATGAAGAATATGCAGGACATTTTTATTAAAGCTGGTTCAATATGGATAGCATGGCTAGAAGCTTATGTTTTGAAGGAGAGGAGCATCTTGCAGGTTCCAGAACAACAAAAAAGTAGCTGGAACTGGAGGAAGCTACTTCAGCTTAGATAGATTGCACGGCATTTTATAAACATAGAGAATGGAGTTGAGATCTAGCCTTTTCTAAGCAACACCTACTCAGCTGCTATAGTATGAAATACGATTAGGCCGAAACAAGAGAAGGTTGAATGGCATAAACTCATATGGTTTCAATACCATATTCCAAAGCACTCTATAATAACTTGAATGGCTATATTAAATAGAGTTTCAACGAAGGACGGGTTGAAAACGTGGGGAATTGAGGTGGATGACAAATGTTGCCTGTGCCAGAGAGAGGACGAAACCATGGAAGATTTGCTCTTTGGATGTGATTATTCAAAATAGATTTGGTAAAAGATATTACGGAAGTGCAGGATCTTTCGGGGGTGGAGAACTGGTCCGAAGAGTTGAGATGGGCAGTGAGCAAATTGAGGGGAAAGCTTCCATCATATTGCTATTAGCCTGGAATTCCAGACATCAGATATAGAAAGAGAGCAACAGCAGGATGTTACAGGTCCTTGAACACATAAAAGATGCTGTGAGACTTCGATTAGGGGGGCTAAGTCGGATACACATAAAAGATGTTGTGAGACTTCGATTATAGGGACCAAGTCAGATTGCTGCCAATACAGCAAATAAGATGATGTGTGATACGTGGAATCTTAATGTTGCTATGATAGAATAGGTTGCAATTAGAGATGCGTATATTGATGGTTTGTAAAAGACGGATTGTTGAATTGTAGTAGAATTCTGCTAGCTTGATAAATAAAATACAAATTATCAAAAAAAAAAAAATTCCTGAAAATATACTATAATACAAAGCATTACGAGCTTAAGATATCTATGCAGACCTCGTCTCACTATTACATAACATATTAACAATATATTTTTTTATATATTTATTGTATTATGTATAAATACATATAATAAAAAATATAAAAATAAATTTGATTTTTTTTGCATGCAACTACAAAAAAAAAATCAATTTATTTTATCACATAACTCTTTCACATATTTTTTTCTTTTTTTTCACTTTATTTTTCTTTTTTTGTTCCAGCCACATAAGAGTGTCCAAAATCTGGTAATACTTAAATCCATTCTCAGCTATGATGAATAATCCTTCAAAATTAAGGAAACTTATAGCCGCCTCTTCTGTTGTATTATAAATTTCTTGTAGCCTTTGCCTTTGAGAAATTGCAATTACAAAAAATTGCAACCTTCCCTTCTTCTTTTTATTGCATTCTTTGTTTCAAGTTTGAATATGTCTGATGAATTAGATCAAGTTGTAGTTCCTTGTTGGAATTTGAGTTTAGAGGGACAAGAAGCTTTTCTATGCATACCATTATCTAGCATGTTTCCTAATAATGAAAGGGATTATGATGATCAGTTCTCTGATGATGATTATATGAAAGATGTGGTCATATTCCATACTGATGATGATATTATGGAGATTCTTGAGGATGCTCTTGTTGATGAAGATCTTCCAAGATGATCAGGCTTGATAGTAAATCAGCCATTGTTGGGTTGGAGAAGGTAAAGATCAATGAAAGATCATTAGTGTTATATTCGGTTTAGTTTGAAGATGTTTCAATTGGGACTGAAGCCAAATGCCTGCCCTGCGCCCATGTTTATCATACAGGTTGCATTGTTAAATGTCTTAAAGAGACGAATACATGTCCATTGCGCCGCTATGAAATGCCTGTTGTGGATTTTGATCTAAATATCCCATTGCCTGCCATTGATTCTGATGTGGATTATAAAAACATGAAGACTACTAATTGATTTCAATGTCATTTGTATTATGTATTTGTTAGGGTTATGTTCTATTTTCTTGTTGTTTCTTTTGAACAATTTGTTTGTAATCTTAAGGGTACATACAGAACATAAATGCATTGATACACTGACTCAAATGAAACTAAATCCAACTTTAGAAAAGGCAGTAAAACTTTTAATCATCTAAGACTGCAATACTAATACGTCTATTACACCTTAAATTCTTCAATTTTAACTACAATGCTCTATGCACCATAGAGAATAATTTTGTTTTTAAAAAATTCTTCAATTTCTACTTATACCACCCCTTTTTGCTTTAATAAGTAAAAACGCATGCAGCAGTTTATACTTTCTGACAAAGCTTTCGAGACCAAGATTTTCCCTAAAGAACATCGTTCAGTTAATGTTCAATCAAACCTGTTGAACACTATCTTCTCAGATTTGATCTAGTTTATCAATGCATTAGCAAGCATTCAAGGGTTACTCTGAAGTAGGCCTTCAGACTCAAAATATTGCTGCTAATATATGACATGATACAATCGATTATCTATAGAATGGACATTGACGAGTTTTAGAGATGAAAAGCAATGCTGTTTCAAGACTACTGTTTCCGACACCGGATGTACCTGACTGTACAGCTGCACTCGACTTAACATTACGGTCTTGAAGACTGGGTGGTTATATTCCTTACATTTCAACATGATTTTTTACCTTTCATTATGATCAAGTTTTCTGAAATTAAAGCATGCTTTTGGTTGATTTTTTTTTCATTGTTTAATATGAAATGGGGTAGCAAGAAAAAATAATTGTTTATTATATTCAAGAAATTCATCATATATAAATATAAATATAAATATAAATATAAAAATATATATATATATATATATTATTAGTGTATGTTACAGAGAATTCTGGGGGAAGTTAGGAATTAATTGTCTCCACTAATATCTTGCCTTATCTACAAACTGGACAGATACAATATATGTCATTGTTCTTTGCCGAAATCTTTAAGGTTTCATTGACGGATACATTCATTTTTTTTTTATAAAAATCTATAAAATACAAAATAAAAAAAAATAAAAATATCAATAAAAAAATTAAGTTATTTAAAAATTTATCATTACCAATTTCACTTGTAAAAAGAATTCCTTATATTTTATACATATGTGATAAAATTCAAAACCAAACACTTACTTTATTTGGAGAATGAGGGATTTAGTAAGAGATTTATATACTTATATTTTAACCAAATATTTAGGTGTTCAAATCGACACAGTTAGATACAAATTATGCATAAAATGCATTTTTTAAGCATTTATTTTTTTTTGGGTATTCGAGGTTGTAATGGATTGAATCATACTCACTATTAATCAATTATAACAAAAAATTATATAGATATTCATTAGTTATAAGTTTGAATTTTACATAATATTTTAATGAATCATAAGTAATTTTGAATTATATTTAATTATAGTACAATAATTATAAGTGACATGTTTATTTTTTAATTTTATTAGTACTATTATTTATTGTTATGTCTAAATTAATTGGTTAATAGTCAAAATTTAATTAACACAATTAAGCCTTTGAGTCGTCTAAGCAAAGCATGCCTAAATAGCTATGTCACCTATTCTAAGGAGATGGCTCGTCCTTCACCAAAATAAGGACTCACTTAAAACTCCACCAATAACTTGTTAAAACAATCTCTTCAGAATTGACCAACTGGCATCCAACTTGTCTAGGATCAATAAATGCAGCCTATGCTTACCTTAAATTATTAAATGCAATTCCCATCCAATGGATCTTTCTCGAATTCTTTATAAATATCCTATAAACTGTCAACAATTTCAATTATGTCATCACCTTTGATCTAATACAAGAGGTAGATAGAAACCCAAGTACGCAAGGTAACACATAAAACCCAACACTCTTTAAAGTTTATCCACTGAAGCTTCCCATACTTTATCATTTTCATCTTCCTTATTTCCTTACCTTACCTTAACGTCAAACCACGCCTCAGAGTAACAATTCTGATGCCCTCTGATCGTACTTTTTGGTTACAGGTCACAGATATTTTTCCCTAAAACCTCACCTCTCTCCTAGTCAAGACATCCAACAACACCATCAACATTCATAATTTTATTTAAAATGTATTGAAGATTAAAATGTAACTCAAGTATATCTAAATTAATGAAATTACATAAACAAATAGAAATTACAATCCTAATCGACCAACCTCAACACACATATACTCAATCTTTTTTTTTTTTTATATTTTGGCAAGCACATATACTTATAATTTAATATTTTTTGAAGAAATTTTTTTTGGAAAAAAATTTCAAGTGTACAATTCCATGACCATTAGAAAGGAAAAAAGAGAAGTAAGGATCCTTCAGATTCAAACAAAGATGCATGCCTTATGATTCCCAGATTGTCTCTTTTTATAGTGTTCACAACAGGTAGAAGTATAATAAAATTTCAATCACTCAAACACAAATTTGGGGAATTGGAGAAATTTGAAAGGGCCAAACACTTTCTCTAACCAGCCGTGACCAACCAAAATGAGTATTGCCAATTTGCCATGCATTATCGTCATCGTATCCTATTCCAGGCTCCAGCTTCAGGTTTTTCAATAGCTTTGGCCAGTTTCATCATTCATTATATGACAAATATTCCACCCTTATTTGAATTTTCTGACAACTAATGCACACAACTGTTTGCAACATTTTTTAAAAAAGTTTAAATTATGGTAAGAAACTAAACCAGGGTTGTTCTTAATATTCATTGATGGGAGAGCTATTCGGTGGTTCTCTAGCAAATCTTGAAATTATTTTTTTCTATAGGAGGGCATAACCCAAAGGGAAAGGGAAAAAATCTTGGCTTGAAGTAAGATTTGGTGTCTTCTTAGAGTTACTTGCTCACTACCTCAAGAGGTCGCGACAAATTTTGAATTTTGATTTTAAGATAAAGTTAACTAAAATAGTAATTTAAATAATCAAAAAGAAATATGAGCAAAATGTGTTGTATACAAGAGTTACAGTTAGCAATGGGTTACCATTAATAATATTTGAATCTTACTATTTTTTTAAATTAAGGCGATTAACTTATCAATTGAATCAATTCATCTGATTTAATTTTATTAAGAAAATTAAAATTTTAATTTAATTTTTATTAAATTTATATATTTTTATTTAACACTTATGACAATATTATTGATTTTAATATATAATTGATGGATATAGTTAAGAAATGACAATGTGATTTTAAGTTTTATTAAATTATAATACATATAATCAACACCAATTTAAATATACATGCATATATTTTTATATATCTATATACATATAATTAGATAGATAAATAGATATACTCCAAAGATTTTTAAAATTTTTGGAAAGGGTAAGGACCCTCAAGCTCCCATTATGAATTATTTCTAGAACATTTACATATAATATAACCCACAATTTCTCTTTAAAAATTTTAACATTTGAGAGAATTCAAGAGTTGCATACTTTTAATTATACCTTACTTAGCAATACAATATATGTCAAATTCAAACCTAAGCATGTGGCTCAATATAGTGTAATTATCCACTTATACATCTTATATATATTTATTAAATATTTATTGTATTATGTATAAATACGTTAACTAAAGAATATAAATTTAATTTTTTTCACATGCAACAACCAAAAGAAATCAATTTATTTTACATTTTTCTCAATTTTTTCACTATTTTTTTGTTCCAGCCACATAAGAGTGTCTAAAATCAAATAAAACTTAAAATCCATTTGTAATTGGGATGAATAATCCTTCAAAATTAAGGAAACTTAGAGTCCCCTCTTCTCTTGTATCATAAATTTCTCACAGGCTTCGATTTTTTTCTCATACAACTACAAAAAATAAATCAATTTATTTTATCACATAACTCTTTCTTTGACGTATTTTTTCTCATTTTTTCACTTTTTTCTGTTCCAGCTACATAAGAGTGTCCAAAATATTGTAATACTTAAATCCGATGAATAATCCTTCAAATTTAAAGAAACTTAAAATCACTTCTTCTCTTGTGTTATAAATTTCTCATGGGCTTTGCTTTTCAAAAATTGCAATTACAAAAAATTGCAACCTTCCATTCTTCTTTTTATTGCATCCTTTGTTTCAAGTTTTAATATGTCTGATTAATTAGATCAAGTTTTAGTCCCTTGTTGGAATTTGAGTTTAGAGGGATAGGAGGCTTTTCTATGCATACCATTATCCAGCATATTTCTTAATAATGAAAGGGATGATGATGATCAGTTCTCTGATGATGCTTACATGGAAGATGTGGTAGTATTCGATATTGATGATGATATTATGGAGATTCTTGATGATGCTCTTGCTGATAACAATCCTTCAAAAATGATCAAGCCTGCTAGTAAATCAGCCATTGAAGGGTTGAAGAAGGTAAAGATCGATGAAAGATCATTGGTCATGTGTTCGGTGTGCTTTGAAGATGTTTCAATCGGGACTGAAGCCAAATGCCTGCCCTGCTCCCATGTTTATCATACAGATTGCATTGTTAAATGGCTTAAAGAGAGGAATTGTCGATTTTGATCTAAATGTTGTCTTGTCTGCCATTGATTTTGACGTGAATTCTAAGAAAATGACTGCTACTAATTGATTTCAATGTCATTTATAATATGTAATTATTGGGGTTTTGTTCTGTTTTCTTTTTGTTTCTTTTGAACAATTTGTTTGTAATCTTAAGGGTACTCAAATCAGAATGAAATTGTCATTTGGAACCCAAACCCTAAACCCTAGTCACCCAAGTCCTTATGTTGCATGATTATTAAAAAATATACCGAACTAATTCTGATGTTTTGGTATTTCTTATAATCTGTCAATTTCTATACATGACCGTGCTCTCTACAACTTACTGATATAAATTCTTGTTGATTAGTTTGTTTTGTTTTGCAGGGTTTTTCTATTTCTTATAAGTACCTTTGAGACCAAGATTGGTCCTAAACAACATTGTTCAGTCAATCAATGTTTGATCAAATCAAGTGGACACTTTACAGGAACTGGGCACATACAGAGCGTTGAGTTAGTATTCATGAGAGCAAACAAGAGAAGCTAGTGTTTCCAACACAATGAATTGATATACTGACTCAAATGAAACTAAATCCAATGAATTGATATACTGACTCAAATGAAACTAAATCCAACTTAGAAAAAGGCAGTAAAACTTTTAATCGTAGCTAAAAAATAGGAATAGAAAGCGAAGAAAATGGACTCAAATCTCGCTTGTTTTTTAAGTGGTGACGTCTTGTCAGAGCCTTTGAGTTGATGGTATGGGTATTGGAAGTGTTAATAGTTTGGTGATTGTATTGCTAGATCTATTCTTCCTAATTCTCTAGTCATAGATGTATTGTATTGTTGCGAATGCGCCTCAGTCTCAAGTTTCAAGTGTTTGAGGAAGTGAGCGAAGTTTCTAATGTGAGAGGAATAATATTCGAAAACTTTTTTTTTTTAGACTATGCTTAATGGATATTTTTAGTTCATAATTCTCTTTAGACTCTAATTACCCATTTCTATAAGAATTCTAAAATTCTTTTCCAGTTTTAGATTTCTCAACAACAACCTCTTACTCTGTAAATCTATTACAAATTCATAAATCCTCCAAGGGATTTTTATATTTGATTATATGTTGCATACCTGGTATGCACAAAACACAAAAAAGGGCAGTTATTTTATTTTCATCAGAGAACGATTATTCGATTATTTTTCCTCTTATCTAAGACTGCATTACTAGAATCAAACTTTGTGCCCATATTGGGTGTTTTCAACATTCTGTTTCAGTTCTATTTTCTGTTGTATTTTTGGTTCCGTGTCTCTTTGTCTAACAGCTCTGAATATTTTGTAGCATGCCTCCTGATTTAAATACAGAAACCATCAAATTGTTTGAAAAGAATCCTCTATTCTTCACAACCACTTTGATCTGACAAGCTTTCAACAGAAATTCTTTTGTTAAACACAAAGAAGGTCGAATCTATTTCAACTAGAATTGGTAGGGTGCGCCTGGCCCATGCAGTAGTGCAACGCATAGGCGACGCTCGAAAACCCCAGCAGCAAGCTTCTGTGATGTACCTTCGCCCTCAAAAAATTAATTTAATATCATGTGGATCAATGACCCACGTATCAGATATTAAACTGATAAGAACAGATACTACACTTGATCTTAGCCAAAAGGCCGAGAAAGGTATGCTTTGTAAATGTTCTCAACTTCTCTTTTATAAATTGCCTCGCCCAAACCCTTCTCAACTCTTCATGATGTGGAATAGAGAACACAGCCAAGTGCAGTAACATCTTATCTTTCGATGACCAGACTTCGAAAACTCTCAAATAGTTACCTGAATATCAGAGCAAAATCTGGCAACAAGAACACTCCTAACATTTACCATTTCCTTGGGAGATTATTTATTAATAATTTATGTGGTCAAAATGGTATTTGGCATCCGCTTCGAGAAGGCAGTGTTCATATAATCTATAGGTATAAATTCAATGGCTGGTTTTACGCTGTGTTTAGCTGCGAAATCAGTCATCTGTTGAGTCTCCTTCATTCTTTCAATCATGCTTATCTTCCTTGCCGTTAAGGGTATAATTCTTGTTAATTTCTCAGTCTTAATATCAAATCATGTCCAATACTAAAAATCTATACTTTATATATTAAAAGTATCCCTAAGGTTTAAGAAAGTTAATAGCTTACCTAACTTATGAGTTTTGTGGGCTTTGAGATATGAGGAGTGGGTCTATGTTTAACTGCCTTTTTTTTTTGTTTTTTTTGTTTTTTTTGTGGTGAGCTTTAGAATTTGTGATATTTTATTTATTGTTTATTGAGTAGGATTTTTTTCAGTTTTGTTTGAGAGGGCAGAGGGTTCAGTATTATCAGTATTAGCATTCAAGTTTATAGTCACTTCAAATGATGTTGCATGAAACTTTCTTTAAAGAGCGACAAAGTAAAGCCAATTATTGATCCCAATGGCATTTTTCCTTTCTCTTAAATTGTCTAAAGACTTTTTTATGTTGAAATTGGAAGAGTTATAAAAAAAGTGGTCGTATACCAATACCATGAGACAAAAAAATTCTTGTATAGTACTTAATATAATCTGTTCATAATATTTGATTTTAAATTGTGTATTTTAATTATGGTTATATTAAGATATGAAATAACAAATTTTTTAACAAATTAAATAATCCCCTCTATACTCTTAAAAAGATATGTGTCGAGAGTATAGAGAATTTATAGTTAATTTTATGTAATAGTTATTGCTATTTACGAAACATAAATAATGAAATTTTAAAAAGTTTAAATCCTATCATATTATTCATAATATAAATCTTTTTTTAATTTTAAAATATAATATTTAAGTTGATGTACAAAACCATAAAAACTGATTTACATGATTTACACCTACATTATTGGTGTAAATGTTTCTTAAACCTATATTGACTTTTAAATAAATCAGAGCAATCTATCAGTTCGGTTAAGTCAATTATAAAAACTTAAAAACCGATTAATTGGACTTCATCAGTTTAAGCAACCAAATTGACTAATTAATAGTACGAAAATAAAAAGTAATTGAAATGACTTAAATCAGTTGGTTTTGTCGATTTTGTTGGTCCTTTAGTTTCTAGCAAGTTTGGTCAAAGATTATTTGTTATAATTAATCACTATATTATCTTTTTGAATTTGACTATTTTCCATCCTATGATTTTGAACTAATCCGTGTGTGGATAATTAAGTTGATCAAATTATGTAACGGATATTTGTACATTAGTTAAATGATGAAATTAATTCTTCTATCTTAATGTTTTCAAATTGGATTCATATACTTCATTTTATTATCAAATTGAATCAAATTGTTAATAGTGCAAACATGTTCCGTTAAACTTGATAATGTGATATTTTAATTCTTTTGATGTGACATTTTCGCTTACGTGATGATTAATAAAGTCTATGTGGTCAAATATGATAACGTGATAAAATGTTTTTGCATGTCATCAGTTTTTCATGCCAACTTCTCTTAATTTACACAACTTATCCCTATATTTTGGTTAAATGGTGGAATTAGTTTTTTTATCTTAATGTATGTTCAATTTGATCCCTATACATAAATTAACTATCGAATTTAAGATTTAATCTAAAATAAATAAAATAAAACTAAAATAAAAGACAAAAAAACTTTTCAATACAAATAGATCAAATTGTAAACAAAGTCAATGTATAGGTCGACACAAGATTTGCACCAAACCCCTCTTGAAAAATAACATCGTTTCAACCTATTATAAAAAAAATTTTTTTTTTTTAATTTTCCTTTTTTCTCCTCTTTCATCCTTGTTTTTCTCTTACTTCTTTTTACAAGTCTCCTCCAAAGAACTCATATTTTAATGGGATTTATAGAAATCAAGGATTAAAAAATTCAACAATCACAAAAAATTTATCCATAAAAACTAAAACCGTTAATGCCCAGAAATCGATTATCGACACCACCATTTTGTATCATCATCTAAAGCAAAATTGAGCATAATACCCTAAAAATTATAAATTTCAAACCTTTAAAAAAAATTTTCTCGGTAAAAAATTATTTCTAATGGTTTTTGCTAATTGTCTTTATTTTTGTTGTGTTATCTTGTCGATTGCTATTGAATTCTCAAATTTTTTTCAAATTAATATTTCCAATAAAAATTTCATATTTTCCTTAACTTTTTTCAATTTTTTATTTTTATTTTTATTTTTTTTTTTACTTTGACTTCTTGATTTTCACTAACTAAACAATAAAAATAAATAAAATACTTTTAGAGTTTTAAATTTGGGTTTAAAATTCAATTTCACAATTAAACCAATTGATCAAAAAATGATTTTAGAGCCTAATGTCGAGATGAAATTTCAAAGCCATTTAATATTGAAATTTTTTTTCAAAAAGAATAGAATTCTACAATTGCTTTTATTGTTGACTGTATATATGAGTTTGTTGACTATGATTTTTTTAATCTAATTTTTATGCTTTAGTCATTTTACAAGTTTTTTTATTTTTTATATTTTAAGAATATTATAAAAGAAATTAACAAAAAGTGAAAAAATAAAATAAATAAAAAATAAAGAAAATATATAATTTAGTTTATTTTAGGCTTATAGTCTAATTTGAGATTAACCCAATTTGTCAAATTAAGTCCAATTAATAATTCAAATATCCAAAAAAAAATTATCTAAATATGAAAAAAATATCACGCTAGAATTAATAATTTATGCTTTTATATGTTATTTTAGATCAAATTTTAAATTCGATAATTAATTGATATATAAGGGTCAAATTTGAACACATATTAAAGTAGAATGACTAATTCTATTATTTAACCAAAGTATAGAAACGAGCCGTGTAATTTGAGAAAAGTTGATGTGAAAAAATGATGATGTGTTAAAAAATTTTACCACATCATCATTTTTTATCACGATGACTTTACACGTCAACAAAGTCAATGGCCATATAAGCAAAAATGCTACATTAAAAAAGTTAAAATACTATATTATCAATTTTTACAGAAAAAAGTTTGAACGATTAATAAATTAACTAAAGTCGGCTATTAAATGAATAGGAATCCAATTTGAACAGATTAAGATAAATAGATTAATTTTATTATTTAACTAAAGTACATATATCTGTTATATAATTTAACCTAATTAGGTTCATCACACAATAAACACTTTCCACCGCAGTCATCGGCATAACCTCCAAGACTTTATCTCTCTCTATTGCCTTAAATTCATATAAGACATAAAAAACAAATTCTAGGAGCAAGCCAAGCAACACTAAGCCATTTCTTAAAATCTCACGTCAAGAGTCTATTAAAGATGGTCTAAGTTTATTGTATAAATTTGTGGTCTTATTTTTGTTCAAGTCATTTATAGAAAATTTTAGTACAGAAAATGACCAACATTCTCTGTCTCTCAAATATCTATATCTTTGATAACAAGAGGTAGTGGGGTGCAACCATGGGTTTTAACAAAATAGAGATGAAGTTGATTGAGGATAAAACTTGCAGGCAAGTTACATTCTCAAAATATCGAGTAGATTTGCTTAAAAAATCCATGAAATTTCTATACTTTGTGGTGCTCAAATTGGGCTCATTATCTTGTCAAACACTAAGGGGAATTAGGGATATAGGTTTTAGGGTTTTGATAAAAAAGAATAAAAAATAAAAAGGAAGGGCTAAAGGGTAATTAGGTAAAGGGTTAGGAAAATTAATAATGTTTTTGTTTATTTTAATTATTTAATTATTTGAATTTTGATTTTTTCGATCGGTTCAAATTTAAAACTTCAACACAAAAAAGAAAAAAGATAAATTCGAGAACCAAATCAATTTAATGATGTGGGATAGGGAACTCACCCAAGTGCAGTTGTCACGGACCTAAGGGGGAGTCCTGAATCCCACATCGAACATAATAGGAGGGTCACTGGGGTATAAAAGGGTTCACACCATCTCCGCCTTGTGAGGCGCCTTTTGTAGGACAAAACCGTGAGGCCAGGGGGGCCAGAGCGGACAATACCTCACAAGGGTGTGAACCGTGGCGGTCAGGCTGATTCGGGACGCCGGAAGGGTGAATGCCCGGGTCCCGGAGCCGCGCGGGTTCGGAGCTTAAGTCTCGACCCGTGACACAGTAACATGTATCTTTCGATGACCAGTGAAAGCTGATTGCTAGTTACCTGAATATCAGAGCAAAATCTGGCAACAAAAACACTCTAACAATTACCATTTCCTTGGAAGATTATTTATTAATAATTTGCGTATTTGAAATGGTATTTGACATCTGCTTTGAGAAGGCACGGTTCATATAATCTATAGGTATAACTTCAATGTCTTGTTTTATGCTGCGTTTGGCTGCAAAATCAGTCATCTATTGAGTCTCCTTCATCCTTTCAATCATGCTTATCTTCGTTCCTGCCGTAAAGGGTATAACTTGTTAATTTCGCAGTCTTAATACCAAATTAAGTCCAATACTGAAAATATACAGTCAACTTAACGCATCTCTGCTTCGCAGATGCAGATGATTTACTAATATTTGCAAAGGGTAAGTTGGATTCTGTTATTGGTGTGAATGAGGTGCTGAAGGTGTTTTAACACCTTTTCTGGCCTGCAACTTAACTGTGAGAAAAGTGAGTTATATTCAACAGGAATTAATAGATAGGAGCTCAGTCCAATATAGCAGGTTTCAGGTTTTAAAATTGGATTGCTTTCTGTTAGATACTTGGGGGTACCTTTGGTTACCAGGAGGCTCACCGGAAAAGATTGTTCGCCACTAATGGACAAGATCACAACCAGGATTAAAAGTTGGGCAGCTAGGCATTTGTCTTATGGTGGAAGGTTGCAGCTAATGCAGTCCGTGCTGTTTGGTATGCAAAACAATTGGTCTAGGCGATTCATTATGCCAAAGCATGTGCTTAAGAAGAGAAATCAACTATGCTCCAGTTTCTTCTGGAAAAGGAGAGAAGGGTCCGCAAGGGGAGCTAGAGTGAGCCGTTGTGCAATTTGTTTCTCTAAATCTGAGGGAGGACTTGGTCTGAAAGATATAGTATCTTGGAACCAGGCTTGTCTCATGAAGAATATGCAGGACATTTTTATTAAAGTTGGTCCAATATGGATAGCATGGCTAGAAGCTTACGTTTTGAAGGAGAGGAGCATCTTGCAGGTTCCAGAACAACAAAACAGTAGCTGGAACTGGAGGAAGCTACTTCAGCTAAGATGATTGCACGGCATTTTATAAACATAGAGAATGCAGTTGAGATCTAGCTTTTTCTAAGCAACACCTACTCAGCTGCTATAGTATGAAATACGATTAGGCCGAAACAAGAGAAGGTTGAATGGCATAAACTCATATGGTTTCAATACCATATTCCAAAGCACTCTATAATATCTTGGATGGCTATATTATATAGACTTTCAACGAAGGACAGGTTGAAAACGTGGGGAATTGAGGTGTATGACAAATGTTGCCTGTGCCAGAGAGAGGACGAAACCAGAGAACATTTGTTCTTTGGATGTGATTATTCAAAATAGATTTGGCAAAAGATATTACGGAAGTGCAGGATCTTTCGGGGGTGGAGAACTGGTCCGAAGAGTTGAGATGGGCAGTGAGCAAATTGAGGGGAAAGCCTCCATCATATTGCGATTAGCCTGGAATTCCGGACATCAGATATGGAAAGAGAGCAACAGCAGGATGTTACAGGCCCTTGAACACATAAAAGATGCTGTGAGGCTTCGATTACAGGGACTAAGTGAGATACACATAAAAGATGTTGTGAGACTTCGATTACAGGGACCAAGTGAGATTGCTGCGAATACAGTAAATAAGATGATGTGTGATACGTGGAATCTTAATGTTGCTATGATAGAATAGGTTGCAATTAGAGATGCGTATATCGATGGTTTGTAAAAGACGGATTGTCGTATTGTAGTAGAATTCTGCTAGCTTGATAAATAAAATACAAATTATCAAAAAAAAAAATTTCTGAAAATATACTATAATAGAAAGAATTACGAACTTAAGATATATATGCAGACCTAAACGCACTATTACATAACATATTAACGATATATATTTTTTTGTATATTTATTGTATTTTGTATAAATACATAAAATATAAAATATAAAAATAAATTTGATTTTTTTTTCATGCAACTACAAAAAAAAAAAAATCAATTTATTTTATCACATAACTCTTTGACATATTTTTTTTCTCTTTTTTTTTTCTTTTTTTGTTCCAACCACATAAGAGTATCCAAAATCTAGTAACACTTAAATCCATTCTCAGCTAGGATGAATAATCCTTCAAAATTAAGGAAACTTATAGCCACCTCTTCTCTTGTATTATAAATTTCTCGTAGCCTTTGCCTTTGAGAAACTGCAATTACAAAAAATTGCAACCTTCCCTTCTTCTTTTTATTGCAATCTTTGTTTCAAGTTTGAATATGTCTAATGAATTAGATCAAGTTTTAGTCCCTTGTTGGAATTTGAGTTTGAGGGATAGGAAGCTTTTCTATGCATACCATTATCTAGCATGTTTCCTAATAATGAAAGGGATTATGATGATCAGTTCTCTGATGATGATTATATGAAAGATGTGGTCATATTCGATACTGATAATGATATTATGGAGATTCTTGAGGATGCTCTTGTTGATGAAGATCCTCCAAAGACGATCAGGCCTGATAGTAAATCAGCCATTGAAAGGTTGGAGAAGGTAAAGATCAATGAAAGATCATTAGTGTTATATTCGGTTTAGTTTGAAGATGTTTCAATTGGGATTGAAGCCAAACGCCTGCCCTGCGCCCATGTTTATCATACAGGTTGCATTGTTAAATGTCTTAAAGAGACGAATACATATCCATTGTACCGCTATGAAATGCCTGTTGTCGGTTTTGATCTAAATATCCCATTGCCTGCTATTGATTCTGATGTGGATTTTAAAAACATGACGACTACTAATTGATTTCAATGTCGTTTATATTATGTATTTGTTAGGGTTATGTTCTATTTCCTTTTTGTTTCTTTTGAACAATTTGTTTGTAATCTTATGGGTACATACAGAACATAAATGCATTGATACACTGACTCAAATGAAACTAAATCCAACTTAAAAAAAAGGCAGTAAAACTTTTAATCATCTAAGACTGCACTACTAATACGTCTATTACACCTTAAATTCTTCAATTTTAACTACTATGCTCTATGCACCATAGAGAATAATTTTGTTTTTGAAAAATTCTTCAATTTCTACTTATACCACCCCTTTTTGCTTTAATAAGTAAAAATGCATGCAGTAGTTTATACTTTCTGACAAAGCTTTTGAGACCAAGATATTCCCTAAAGAACATCGTTCAGTTAATGTTCAATCAAACCTGTTGAACACTAGCTTCTCAGATTTGATCTAATTTATCAATGCATTAGCAAGCATTCAAGGGTTACTCTGAAGTAGGCCTTCAGACTCAAAATATTGCTGCTAATATATGACATGATACAATCGATTATCTATAGAATGGACATTGACGAGTTTTAGAGATGAAAAGCAATGCTGTTTCAAGATTATTGTTTCCGACACCGGATTACCTGACTGTGCAGCTGCACTCGCCTTAACATTACGGTCTTGGAGACTGGGTGGTTATATTCTTTAAATTTCAACATGATTTTTTACCTTTCATTATGATCAAGTTTTCTCAAATTAAAGCATGCCTTTGATTGATTTTTTTTTTCATTGTTTAATAGGAAAAGGGATAGCAAGAAAAAATAATTGTTTATTATATTCAAGAAATTCATCATATATAAATATATATATTATTAGTGTATGTTACAAAGAATTCTGGGGGAAGTTAGGAATTAATTGTCTCCACTAATATCTTGTCTTATCTACAAACTGGACAGATACAATATATGTCATTGTTCTTTGCCGAAATCATTAAGGTTTCATTGATGGATGCTTTCATTTTTTTTTTATAAAAATCCATAAACTGCAAAATAATAAAAAATAAAAATATCAATAAAAAAATTAAGTTATTTGAAAATTTATCATTACTAATTTCACTTGTGAAAAGAATTCCTTATATTGTATACATATGTGATAAAATTCAAAACCAAACACTTACTTTATTTGGAGAATGAGGGTTTTAGTAAGAGATTTATATACTTATATTTTAACCAAATATTTAGGTGTTCAAACCGACACAGTTAGATGCAAATTATGCATATAATGCATTTTTTTAGCATTTATTTTTTTTAGGGTATTCGAGGTTGTAATGGATTGAATCATACTCACTATTAATCAATTATAACAAAAAGTTATATAGATATTCATTAGTTATAAGTTTGAATTTTACATAATATTTTAATGAATCATAAGTAATTTTGAATTATAATTAATTATAGTAGAATAATTATAAGTGACATGTTTATTTTTTTAATTTTAGTAGTACTATTATTTATTGTTATGTCTAAATCAATTGGTTAACAGTCAAAATTTAATTAACACAATTAAGCCTTTGAGTCGTCTAAGCAAAGCATAACTAAATAGCTATGTCACCTATTCTAAGGAGATGGCTTGTCCTTCACCAAAATAAGGACTCACTTAAAACTCCACCAATAACTTGTTAAAACAATCTCTTCAGAATTGACCAACTGGCATCCAACTTGTCTAGGATCAATAAATGCAGCCTATGCTTACCTTAAATTATTAAATGCAATTCCCATCCGATGGATCTTTCTCGAATTTTCCACAAATATCCTATAAACTGTCAACTATTTCAATTAGGTCATCACCTTTGATCTAATACAAACAGTAGATAAAAACCCAAGTCCGCAAGGTAACACACAAGACCCAACACTATTTAAAGTTTATCCACCGAAGCTTCCCACACCTTATCATTTTCATCTTCCTTATTTGCTTACCTTACCTTAACGTCAAACCACACCTCAGAGTAACAATTCTGATGCCCTATGATCGTACTTTTTGGTTACAGGTCGCAGATATTTTTCCCTGAAACCTCACCTTCCACCTTCTAGTCAAGACATCCAACAACACCATCAACATTCATAATTTTATTTAAAATGTATTGAAGATTAAAATGTAACTCAAGTATATCTAAATTAATGAAATTACATAAACAAATAGAAATTACAATCCTAATCGACCAACCTCAATACACATATACTCAATCTTTTTTTTTATTTTTTATTTTTTGGCAAGCACATATACTTATAATTTAATATTTTTTGAAGAAATTTTTTTTGGAAAAAAATTCCAAGTGTACAATTCCATGACCATTAGAAAGGAAAAAGGAGAAGGAAGGATCCTTCAAATTCAAACAAAGATGCATGTCTTATGATTCCCAGATTGTCTCTTTTTATAGTATTCACAACAAGTAGAAGTATAATAAAATTTCAATCACTCAAACACAAATTTGGGGAATTGGGGAAATTTGAAAGGGCCAAACACTTTCTCTAACCAGTTGTGACCAACCAAAATGAGTATTGCCAATTTGCCATGCATTATCGTTATCATATCCTATTCCAGGCTCTAGCTTCAAGTTTTTCAATAGCTTTGGCCAGTTTCATCATTCATTATGTGACAATTATTCCACCCTTATTTGAATTTTCTGACAACTAATGCACACAACGGTTTGCAACATTTTTTAAAAAAGTTTAAATTATGGTAAGAAACTAAACCAGGGTTGTAACACTCATTTATGGAAGAGCTATTAAGTGGTTCTCTGGCAAATCTTGAAAAAAAATTTTTCTATAGGAGGGCATAACCCAAAGGGAAAGGGAAAAAATCATGGCTTGAAGTAAGATTTGGTGTCTTCTTAGAGTTACTTGCTCACTACCTCAAGAGGTCGCAGACGACAAATTTTGAACTTTGATTTTAAGATAAAGTTAACTAAAATAGTAATTTAAATAATAAAAAAGAAATATGAGCAAAATGTGTTGTATACAAGAGTTACAGTTAGCAATGGTTACCATTAATAATATTTGAATCTTACTATTTTTTTAAATTAAGGCGATGAACTTATCAATTGAATCAATTCGTCTGATTTAATTTTATTAAGAAAATTAAAATTTTAATTTAATTTTTATTAAATTTATATATTTTTTATTTAACACTTATGACAATATTATTGATTTTAATATATAATTGATGGATATAGTTAAGAAATGACAATGTGATTTTAAGTTTTATTAAATTATAATACATATAATCAACACCAATTTAAATATACATGCATATATTTATATATATCTATATACATATAAATAGATAGATAAATAGATATACTCCAAACATTTTTAAAATTTTTGGAAAGGGTAAGGACCCTCAAGCTCCCATTATGAATTGTTTCTAGAACATTTACATATAATATAACCCACAATTTCTCTTAAAAAATTTTAACATTTGAGAGAATTCAAGAGTTGCATACTTTTAATTATACCTTACTTAGCAATAAAATATATGTCAAATTCAAACCTAAGCATGTGGCTTAATATAGTGTAATTATCCACTTATACATCTTATATATATTTATTAAATATTTATTGTATTATGTATAAATACGTTAACTAAAGAATATAAATTTAATTTTTTTCACATGCAACAACCAAAAGAAATCAATTTATTTTACATTTTTCTCAATTTTTTCACTATTTTTTTTGTTCCAGCCACATAAGAGTGTCCAAAATCTAATAAAACTTAAAATCCATTTGTAGTTGGGATGAATAATCCTTCAAAATTAAGGAAACTTAGAGCCCCCTCTTCTCTTGTATCATAAATTTCTCAAGGCTTCGATTTTTTTCTCATACAACTACAAAAAATAAATCAATTTATTTTATCACATAACTCTTTCTTTGACGTATTTTTTCTCATTTTTTCACTTTTTTCTGTTCCAGCTACATAAGAGTGTCCAAAATATTGTAATACTTAAATCCGATGAATAATCCTTCAAATTTAAAGAAACTTAAAATCACTTCTTCTCTTGTGTTATAAATTTCTCATGGGCTTTGCTTTTCAAAAATTGCAATTACAAAAAATTGCAACCTTCCATTCTTCTTTTTATTGCATCCTTTGTTTCAAGTTTTAATATGTCTGATTAATTAGATCAAGTTTTAGTCCCTTGTTGGAATTTGAGTTTAGAGGGATAGGAGGCTTTTCTATGCATACCATTATCCAGCATATTTCTTAATAATGAAAGGGATGATGATGATCAGTTCTCTGATGATGCTTACATGGAAGATGTGGTAGTATTCGATATTGATGATGATATTATGGAGATTCTTGATGATGCTCTTGCTGATAACAATCCTTCAAAAATGATCAAGCCTGCTAGAAAATCAGCCATTGAAGGGTTGAAGAAGGTAAAGATCGATGAAAGATCATTGGTCATGTGTTCGGTGTGCTTTGAAGATGTTTCAATCGGGACTGAAGCCAAATGCCTGCCCTGCTCCCATGTTTATCATACAGGTTGCATTGTTAAATGGCTTAAAGAGAGGAATTGTCGATTTTGATCTAAATGTTGTCTTGTCTGCCATTGATTTTGACGTGAATTCTAAGAAAATGACTGCTACTAATTGATTTCAATGTCATTTATAATATGTAATTATTGGGGTTTTGTTCTGTTTTCTTTTTGTTTCTTTTGAACAATTTGTTTGTAATCTTAAGGGTACTCAAATCAGAATGAAATTGTCATTTGGAACCCAAACCCTAAACCCTAGTCACCCAAGTCCTTATGTTGCATGATTATTAAAAAATATACCGAACTAATTCTGATGTTTTGGTATTTCTTATAATCTGTCAATTTCTATACATGACCGTGCTCTCTACAACTTACTGATATAAATTCTTGTTGATTAGTTTGTTTTGTTTTGCAGGGTTTTTCTATTTCTTATAAGTACCTTTGAGACCAAGATTGGTCCTAAACAACATTGTTCAGTCAATCAATGTTTGATCAAATCAAGTGGACACTTTACAGGAACTGGGCACATACAGAGCGTTGAGTTAGTATTCATGAGAGCAAACAAGAGAAGCTAGTGTTTCCAACACAATGAATTGATATACTGACTCAAATGAAACTAAATCCAATGAATTGATATACTGACTCAAATGAAACTAAATCCAACTTAGAAAAAGGCAGTAAAACTTTTAATCGTAGCTAAAAAATAGGAATAGAAAGCGAAGAAAATGGACTCAAATCTCGCTTGTTTTTTAAGTGGTGACGTCTTGTCAGAGCCTTTGAGTTGATGGTATGGGTATTGGAAGTGTTAATAGTTTGGTGATTGTATTGCTAGATCTATTCTTCCTAATTCTCTAGTCATAGATGTATTGTATTGTTGCGAATGCGCCTCAGTCTCAAGTTTCAAGTGTTTGAGGAAGTGAGCGAAGTTTCTAATGTGAGAGGAATAATATTCGAAAACTTTTTTTTTTAGACTATGCTTAATGGATATTTTTAGTTCATAATTCTCTTTAGACTCTAATTACCCATTTCTATAAGAATTCTAAAATTCTTTTCCAGTTTTAGATCTCTCAACAACAACCTCTTACTCTGTAAATCTATTACAAATTCATAAATCCCCAGTTTTAGATCTCTCAACAACAACCTCTTACTCTGTAAATCTATTACAAATTCATAAATCCTCCAAGGGATTTTTATATTTGATTATATGTTGCATACCTGGTATGCACAAAACACAAAAAAGGGCAGTTATTTTATTTTCATCAGAGAACGATTATTCGATTATTTTTCCTCTTATCTAAGACTGCATTACTAGAATCAAACTTTGTGCCCATATTGGGTGTTTTCAACATTCTGTTTCAGTTCTATTTTCTGTTGTATTTTTGGTTCCGTGTCTCTTTGTCTAACAGCTCTGAATATTTTGTAGCATGCCTCCTGATTTAAATACAAAAAACATCAAATTGTTTGAAAAGAATCCTCTATTTTTCACAACCACTTTGATCTGACAAGCTTTCAACAGAAATTTTTTTGTTAAACACAAAGAAGGTCGAATCTATTTCAACTAGAACTGGTAGGGTGCGCCTGGCCCATGCAGTAGTGCAACGCATAGGCGACGCTCGAAAACCCCAGCAGCAAGCTGCTGTGATGGGCCTTCGCCCTCAAAAAATTAATTTAATATCATGTGGATCAATGACCCACGTATCAGATATTAAACTGATAAGAACAGATACTACACTTGATCTTAGCCAAAAGGCCGAGAAAGGTATGCTTTGTAAATGTTCTCAACTTCTCTTTTATAAATTGCCTCGGCCAAACCCTTTTCAACTGTTCATGATGTGGAATAGAGAACACAGCCAAGTGCAGTAACATCTTATCTTTCGATGACCAGACTTCGAAAACTCTCAAATAGTTACCTGAATATCAGAGCAAAATCTGGCAACAAGAACACTCCTAACATTTACCATTTCCTTGGGAGGTTATTTATTAATAATTTATGTGGTCAAAATGGTATTTGGCATCCGCTTCGAGAAGGCAGTGTTCATATAATCTATAGGTATAAATTCAATGACTGGTTTTACGCTGTGTTTAGCTGCGAAATCAGTCATCTGTTGAGTCTCCTTCATTCTTTCAATCATGCTTATCTTCCTTGCCGTTAAGGGTATAATTCTTGTTAATTACTCAGTCTTAATATCAAATCATGTCCAATACTAAAAATCTATACTTTCTATATTAAAAGTATCCCTAAGGTTTAAGAAAGTTAATAGCTTACCTAACTTATGAGTTTTGTGGGCTTTGAGATATGAGCAGTGGGTCTGTGTTTAACTGCCTTTTTTTTTTTGCTTTTTTTTTTTTTTGTGGTGAGCTTTAGAATTTGTGGTATTTTATTTATTGTTTATTGAGTAGGATTTTTTTCAGTTTTGTTTGAGAGGGCAGAGGGTTCAGTATTATCAGTACCAGCATTCAAGTTCATAGTCACTTCAAATGATGTTGCATGAAACTTTCTTTAAAGAGCGACAAAGTAAAGCCAATTATTGATCCCAATGGCATTTTTCCTTTCTCTTAAATTGTCTAAAGACTTTTTTATGTTGAAATTGGAAGAGTTATAGAAAAAGTGGTCGTATACCAATCCCATGAGACAAAAATTTCTTGTATAGTACTTAATATAATCCGTTCATAATATTTGATTTTAAATTGTGTATTTTAATTATGGTTATATTAAGATATGAAATAACAAATTTTTTAATAAATTAAATAATCCCCTCTATACTCTTAAAAAGATATGTGTCGAGAGTATAGAGAATTTATAGTTAATTTTATATAATAGTTATTGCTATTTACGAAACATAAATAATGAAATTTTAAAAAGTTTAAATCCTATCATATTATTCATAATATAAATATTTTTTTTAATTTTAAAATATAATATTTAAGTTGATGTACAAAACCATAAAAATTGATTTACATGATTTACACCTAAATTATTGGTGTAAATGTTTCTTAAACCTATATTGACTTTTAAATAAACCAGAGCAATCTATCAGTTCGGTTAAGTCAATTATAAAAACTTAAAAACCGATTAATTGGGCTTCATCTGTTTAGGTAACCAAATTGACTAATTAATAGCACGAAAATAAAAAGTAATTGAAATGACTTAAATCAATTGGTTTTGTCGATTTTGTTGGTCCTTTAGTTTCTAGCAAGTTTGGTCAAAGATTATTTGTCATAATTAATCACTGTATTATCTTTTTGAATTTGACTATTTTCCATCCTATGATTTTGAACTAATCCATGTGTGGATAATTAAGTTGATCAAATTATGTAACGGATATCTGTACATTAGTTAAATGATTAGATTAATTCTCATATCTTAATGTTTTCAAATTGGATTCATATACTTCATTTTATTATCAAATTGAATCAAATTGTTAATAGTTCAAACTTGTTCCGTTAAACTTGATAATGTGATATTTTAATTTTTTTTATGTGACATTTTTGCTTACGTGACAATTAACTTTGTTGACATGTAAAGTCTATGTGGTCAAATATGATAACGTGATAAAATTTTTTGACATGTCATCAGTTTTTCATGCCAACTTCTCTTAATTTGCACAACTTATCCTTATATTTTGGTTAAATGGTGGAATTAGTCTTTTTATCTTAATGTATGTTCAATTTGATCCCTATACATAAATTAACTATCGAATTTACGATTTAATCTAAAATAAGTAAAATAAAACTAAAATAAAAGACAAAAAAACTTTTCAATACAGATAGATCGAATTGTAAACAAAGTCAATGTATAGGTCAACACAAGATTTGCACCAAACCCCTCTTGAAAAATAACATCGTTTCAACCTATTATAAAAACAATTTCTTTTTTAATTTTCCTTTTTTCTCCTCTTTCATCCTTGTTTTTCTCTTACTTCTTTTTACAAGTCTCCTCCAAAGAACTCATATTTTAATGGGATTTATAGAAATCAGGGATTGAAAAATTCAACAATCACAGAAAATTTATCCATAAAAACTAAAACCGTTAATACCCAGAAATCGATTATCGACACCACCATTTTGTATCATCATCTAAAGCAAAATTGAGCATAATACCCTAAAAATTATAAATTTCAAACCTTTAAAAAAAAATTTCTCGGTAAAAAACTATTTCTAATGGTTTTTGCTAATTGTCTTTATTTTTGTTGTGTTACCTTGTCGATCGCTATTGAATTCTCAATTTTTTTTCAAATTAATATTTCCAAAAAAATTTTCATATTTTCCTTAACTTTTTTCAATTTTTTATTTTTTTTTATTTTTTTTTACTTTGACTTCTTGATTTTCACTAACTAAACAATAAAATAAATAAAATACTTTTAGAGTTTTAAATTTGGGTTTAAAATTCAATTTCACAGTTAAACCAATTGATCAAAAAATGATTTTAGAGCCTAATGTCGAGATGAAATTTCAAAGCCATTTAATATTGAAATTTTTTTTCAAAATGAATAGAATGTCTACAATTGCTTTTATTGTTGACGGTATATCTTAGTTTGTTGACTATGATTTTTTCAATCTAATTTTTATGCTTTAGTCATTTTACAAGTTTTTTTTTATTTTTTATATTTTAAGAATATCATAAAAGAAATTAACAAAAAGTGAAAAAATAAAATAAATAAAAAATAAAGAAAATATATAATTTAGTTTATTTTGGGCTTATAGTCTAATTTGAGATTAACCCAATTTGTCAAATTAAGTCCAATTAATAATTCAAATATCCAAAAAAAATTTATCTAAATATGAAAAAAAATATCACGCTCAAATTAATAATTTATGCTTTTATATGTTATTTTAGATCAAATTTTAAATTTGATAATTAATTGATATATAAGGATCAAATTTGAACACATATTAAAGTAGAATGACTAATTCTATTATTTAACCAAAGTATAGAGACGAGCCGTGTAATTTGAGAAAAGTTGATGTGAAAAAATGATGAAGTGTTAAAAAATTTTACCACATCATCACTTTTTATCACGATGACTTTACACATCAACAAAGTCAATGGCCATATAAGCAAAAATGCTATATTAAAAAAGTTAAAATATTATATTATCAATTTTTACAGAAAAAAGTTCGAACGATTAATAAATTAACTAAAGTCGACTATTAAATGAATAGGAATCCAATTTGAACAGATTAAGATAAATGGACTAATTTTACTATTTAACTAAAGTACATATATCTGTTATATAATTTGACCTAATTAGGTTCATCACACAATAAACACTTCCCATCGCAGTCATCGACATAACCTCCAAGACTCTATCTCTCTCTATTGCCTTAAATTCATATAAGACATAAAAAACAAATTCTAGGAGCAAGCCAAGCAACACTAAGCCATTTCTTAAAATCTCACGTCAAGAGTCTATTAAAGGTGGTCTAAGTTTATTGTATAAATTTATGGTCTTATTTTTGTTCAAGTCATTTATAGAAAATTTTAGTACAGAAAATGACCAACATTCTCTGTCTCTCAAATATCTATATCTCTGATAACAAGAGGAATTGGGGTGCAACCATGGGGTTTAACAAGATAGAGATGAAGTTGATTGAGGATAAAACTTGCAGGTAAGTTACATTCTCAAAATATCGAGTAGATTTGCTTAAGAAATCCATGAAATTTCTATACTTTGTGGTGCTCAAATTGGGCTCATTATCTTCTCAAACACTAAGGGGAATTAGGGATATAGATTTTAGAGTTTTGATAAAAAAGAATAAAAAATAGAAAGGAAGGGCTAAAGGGTAATTAGGTAAAGGGTTAGGAAAATTAATAATGTTTTTGTTCATTTTAAATATTTAATTATTTGAATTTTGATTTTTTCGATCGGTTCAAATTTAAAACTTCAACACGAAAAAGAAAAAAGATAAATTCCAGAACCAAATCGATTTAATGTCTTAAATAAAAAAATCCAAATTGATTTAATTAAAATGAACGATTTAGATCAATTTTATTGATTTAAAGTTAATGCTTTCTCCTACTTTAAACAATAAAAAATGAAATAGAATGATGCTTTCTCTTAATCCTTTTACATATTGCTCCTATTAAAAATCTTTTGAATTATGTTTTGTTATACTAAAATGCAAATAGAATGATGTTTATATTGCCTTTGATATAATCAAAATAAAAATGGCTATTCCTCTTATTTTCTTAAAATTATAGCAACTTGAATTAGGATAACCGACGCGGAATGCAGTTACAGCAATAGTATACTCTAATAAAAAATATTACGAACTTAAGATACATATGTAGAGCTCACCTCACTCTTACTTAACATATAAAAAAGGTTCTTCCTCTTATTTTCTTAAAATTATAGCAACCTGAATGAGGATAATCGACGCGGAACATAGTTACCACAATAGTATACTATAATAAAAAATATTATGAACTCAAGATACATATGTAGAGCTCACCTCACTCTTACTTAACATATTAACAATAGATTTTTTATTATATATTTATTATATTATGTATAAATACATAAAATAAAGATTATCAATCTAAATTTGATTTTTTTCACATGCAACTACAGCAAAAAAAAATCAATTTATTTTATCACATAACTCTTTCTTTGACCTATTTTTTCTCAATTTTTTTTCATTTATTTTTTTCCAGCCACATAAGAGTGTCCAAAATCTAGTAATACTTAAATCCGTTCTCAGCTAGGATGAATAATCCTTCAAAGTTAAAGAAACTTAAAGTCGCCTCTTCTCTTGTATTATAAATTTCTCATAGGCTTTGCCTTTGAGAAATTGCAAATACAAAAAATTGCAACCTTCCATTCTTCTTTTTGTTGCATTCCTTGTTTCAAGTTTGAATATGTCTGATGAATTAATTCAAGTTTTAGTCCCATGTTTGGAACGTGAGTTTAGAGGAACATGAGGCTTTTCTATGCATACTATTATCCAACATGTTTCCTAATAATGAAAGGGATGATGATGATCAATTCTTTGATGATGCTTACATGGAAGATGTGGTCATATTCGATACTGATGATGATATTATGGAGTTTCTTGAGGATGCTCTTATTGATGACGATCCACCAAAGATGATCAGGCCTGCCAGTAAATCAGCCATTGAAGGGTTGGAGAAGGTAAAGATCGATGAAAGATAATTAGTGTCGTGTTTGGTGTGCTTTGAAGATGTTTCAATCGGGACTGAAGCCAAACGCCTGCCCTGCTCCAATGTTTATCGTATAGGTTGCGTTGTTAAATGATTTAAAGAGAGAAATACATGTCCATTGTGCCGCTATAAAATGCCTGTTGTGGATTTTGATCTAATTGTCCCATTGCCTGCCATTGATTCTAATGTGGACTCTGAGAACATGACTGCTACTAATTGATTTCAAGTGTCATTTATAGTATGTATTTATTAGGGTTATGTTCTATTTTCTTTTTGTTTCTTTTGAACAATTTGTTTGTAAACTTAAGGGTACCCAAATCATAGTGAAATTGTCATTTGGAACCCAAAACCTAAACCCTAATCACCCAAGTCCTTATCTTACATGATTATTAAAAAATTTACTGCACTTTTCCTTTTAATTCTGATGTTTTTGTATTTCTTATAATATGTTATTTCTATACATGACCATGCTCTCTACAACTATTGATATAAATTCTTGTTGATTAGTTTGTTTTGTTTAGCAGGGTTTTTCTATTTCTTATCAATATCTTTGAGACCAAGATTGGTCCTAAAGAACACTGTTCAGTCAGTCAATGTTTTGATCAAATCAAGTGGATACTTTACAGAAACTGGGACGTTGAGTTAGTATTCACGAGAGCAAACAAGAGAAGCTAGTGTTTCCAACAAAATGAATTGATACACTGACTCAAACGAAATTAAATCCAACTTTTAATCGAAGGCAGTAAAACTTTTAATCATCTAAGACTGCAATACTAATATGTCTATTACACCTTTTACAGAATCAAAATTTGTGTCCATATTGAATGTTTTCAACATTCTCTTTCAGTTCTATGTACCGCTGTAACAGAGCTCCGAATTTTTTGTAGCATGACTCCTGATTTAAATACAGAAAACATCTGATCTTACTTACATTTAACAGAAAACTTCTTGTTCAACAGAGAAAAAACCAGAATCTATTTGGTGGGGTGCGCCTGACCCATCCAGCAGTGCAACGCATGGGCGACACTTGAAGACCCCGGTAGCAAGCTACCGTGATGGACCTTCTCCCTCAAAAAATTAATTTAATATCATGTGGATCAATGACCCACGTATCAGATATTAAACTGATAAGAACAGATACTACACTTGATCTTAGCCAAAAGGCCGAGAAAGGTATGCCTTGCAATCGCTCTCAACTTCTCTCTCATAACTTGTCTCGCCCAAACCCTATTCAACTGTTCATGATGTGGGATAGGGAACTCACCCAAGTGCAGTAACATGTATCTTTCGATGACCAGTGAAAGCTGATTGCTAGTTACCTGAATATCAGAGCAAAATCTGGCAACAAAAACACTCTAACAATTACCATTTCCTTGGAAGATTATTTATTAATAATTTGCGTATTTGAAATGGTATTTGACATCTGCTTTGAGAAGGCACGGTTCATATAATCTATAGGTATAACTTCAATGTCTTGTTTTATGCTGCGTTTAGCTGCAAAATCAGTCATCTATTGAGTCTCCTTCATCCTTTCAATCATGCTTATCTTCGTTCCCGCCGTAAAGGGTATAACTTGTTAATTTCTCAGTCTTAATACCAAATTAAGTCCAATACTAAAAATATACAGTCAACTTAACGCATCTCTGCTTCGCAGATGATTTACTAATATTTGCAAAGGGTAAGTTGGATTCTGTTATTGGTGTGAAGGAGGTGCTGAAGGTGTTTTAACACCTTTTCTGGCCTGCAACTTAACTGTGAGAAAAGTGAGTTATATTCAACAGGAATTAATAGATGGGAGCTCAGTCCAATATAGCAGGTTTCTGGTTTTAAAATTGGATTGCTTTCGGTTAGATACTTGGGGGTACCTTTGGTTACCAGGAGGCTCACCGGAAAAGATTGTGCGCCACTAATGGACAAGATCACAACCAGGATTAAAAGTTGGGCGGCTAGGCATTTGTCTTATGGTGGAAGGTTGCAGTTAATGCAGTCCGTGCTGTTTGGTATGCAAAACTATTGGTCTAGGCGATTCATTATGCCAAAGCATGTGCTTAAGAAGAGAAATCAACTATGCTCCAGTTTCTTCTGGAAAAGGAGAGAAGGGTCCGCAAGGGGAGCTAGAGTGAGCCGTTGTGCAATTTGTTTCTCTAAATCTGAGGGAGGACGTGGTCTGAAAGATATAGTATCTTGGAACCAGGCTTGTCTCATGAAGAATATGCAGGACATTTTTATTAAAGCTGGTCCAATATGGATAGCATGGCTAGAAGCTTACGTTTTGAAGGAGAGAAGCATCTTGTTGGTTCCAGAACAACAAAACAGTAGCTGGAACTGGAGGAAGCTACTTCAGCTTAGATAGATTGCACGGCATTTTATAAACATAGAGAATGGAGTTGAGATCTAGCTTTTTCTAAGCAACACCTACTCAGCTGCTATAGTATGAAATGCGATTAGGCCGAAACAAGAGAAGGTTGAATGGCATAAACTCATATGGTTTCAATACCATATTCCAAAGCACTCTATAATATCTTGGATGGTTATATTATATAGACTTTCAACGAAGGACAGGTTGAAAACGTGGGGAATTGAGGTGTATGACAAATGTTGCCTGTGCCAGAGAGAGGACGAAACCAGGGAACGTTTGTTCTTTGGATGTGATTATTCAAAATAGATTTGGCAAAAGATATTACGGAAGTGCAGGATCTTTCGGGGGTGGAGAACTGGTCCGAAGAGTTGAGATGGGCAGTGAGCAAATTGAGGGGAAAGCCTCCATCATATTGCGATTAGCCTGGAATTCCGGACATCAGATATGGAAAGAGAGCAACAGCAGGATGTTGCAGGTCCTTGAACACATAAAAGATGCTGTGAGGCTTCGATTACAGGGACTAAGTGAGATACACATAAAAGATGTTGTGAGACTTCGATTACAGGGACCAAGTCAGATTGCTGCGAATACAGTAAATAAGATGATGTGTGATACGTGGAATCTTAATGTTGCTATGATAGAATAGGTTGCAACTAGAGATGCGTATATCGATGGTTTGTAAAAGACGGATTGTCGTATTGTAGTAGAATTCTGCTAGCTTGATAAATAAAATACAAACTATCAAAAAAAAAAAAAATTCTGAAAATATACTATAATACAAAAATTACGAACTTAAGATATCTATGCAGACCTAAACGCACTATTACATAACATATTAACGATATATATTTTTTTGTATATTTATTGTATTTTGTATAAATACATAAAATATAAAATATAAAAATAAATTTGATTTTTTTTTCATGCAACTACAAAAAAAAAAAAATCAATTTATTTTATCACATAACTCTTTGACATATTTTTTTTCTCTTTTTTTTTTCTTTTTTTGTTCCAACCACATAAGAGTATCCAAAATCTAGTAACACTTAAATCCATTCTCAGCTAGGATGAATAATCCTTCAAAATTAAGGAAACTTATAGCCACCTCTTCTCTTGTATTATAAATTTCTCGTAGCCTTTGCCTTTGAGAAACTGCAATTACAAAAAATTGCAACCTTCCCTTCTTCTTTTTATTGCAATCTTTGTTTCAAGTTTGAATATGTCTAATGAATTAGATCAAGTTTTAGTCCCTTGTTGGAATTTGAGTTTGAGGGATAGGAAGCTTTTCTATGCATACCATTATCTAGCATGTTTCCTAATAATGAAAGGGATTATGATGATCAGTTCTCTGATGATGATTATATGAAAGATGTGGTCATATTCGATACTGATAATGATATTATGGAGATTCTTGAGGATGCTCTTGTTGATGAAGATCCTCCAAAGACGATCAGGCCTGATAGTAAATCAGCCATTGAAAGGTTGGAGAAGGTAAAGATCAATGAAAGATCATTAGTGTTATATTCGGTTTAGTTTGAAGATGTTTCAATTGGGATTGAAGCCAAACGCCTGCCCTGCGCCCATGTTTATCATACAGGTTGCATTGTTAAATGTCTTAAAGAGACGAATACATATCCATTGTACCGCTATGAAATGCCTGTTGTCGGTTTTGATCTAAATATCCCATTGCCTGCTATTGATTCTGATGTGGATTTTAAAAACATGACGACTACTAATTGATTTCAATGTCGTTTATATTATGTATTTGTTAGGGTTATGTTCTATTTCCTTTTTGTTTCTTTTGAACAATTTGTTTGTAATCTTATGGGTACATACAGAACATAAATGCATTGATACACTGACTCAAATGAAACTAAATCCAACTTAAAAAAAAGGCAGTAAAACTTTTAATCATCTAAGACTGCACTACTAATACGTCTATTACACCTTAAATTCTTCAATTTTAACTACTATGCTCTATGCACCATAGAGAATAATTTTGTTTTTGAAAAATTCTTCAATTTCTACTTATACCACCCCTTTTTGCTTTAATAAGTAAAAATGCATGCAGCAGTTTATACTTTCTGACAAAGCTTTTGAGACCAAGATATTCCCTAAAGAACATCGTTCAGTTAATGTTCAATCAAACCTGTTGAACACTAGCTTCTCAGATTTGATCTAATTTATCAATGCATTAGCAAGCATTCAAGGGTTACTCTGAAGTAGGCCTTCAGACTCAAAATATTGCTGCTAATATATGACATGATACAATCGATTATCTATAGAATGGACATTGACGAGTTTTAGAGATGAAAAGCAATGCTGTTTCAAGATTATTGTTTCCGACACCGGATTACCTGACTGTGCAGCTGCACTCGCCTTAACATTACGGTCTTGGAGACTGGGTGGTTATATTCTTTAAATTTCAACATGATTTTTTACCTTTCATTATGATCAAGTTTTCTCAAATTAAAGCATGCCTTTGATTGATTTTTTTTTTTCATTGTTTAATAGGAAAAGGGATAGCAAGAAAAAATAATTGTTTATTATATTCAAGAAATTCATCATATATAAATATATATATTATTAGTGTATGTTACAAAGAATTCTGGGGGAAGTTAGGAATTAATTGTCTCCACTAATATCTTGTCTTATCTACAAACTGGACAGATACAATATATGTCATTGTTCTTTGCCGAAATCATTAAGGTTTCATTGATGGATGCTTTCATTTTTTTTTTATAAAAATCCAGAAACTGCAAAATAATAAAAAATAAAAATATCAATAAAAAAATTAAGTTATTTGAAAATTTATCATTACTAATTTCACTTGTGAAAAGAATTCCTTATATTGTATACATATGTGATAAAATTCAAAACCAAACACTTACTTTATTTGGAGAATGAGGGTTTTAGTAAGAGATTTATATACTTATATTTTAACCAAATATTTAGGTGTTCAAACCGACACAGTTAGATGCAAATTATGCATATAATGCATTTTTTTAGCATTTATTTTTTTTAGGGTATTCGAGGTTGTAATGGATTGAATCATACTCACTATTAATCAATTATAACAAAAAGTTATATAGATATTCATTAGTTATAAGTTTGAATTTTACATAATATTTTAATGAATCATAAGTAATTTTGAATTATAATTAATTATAGTAGAATAATTATAAGTGACATGTTTATTTTTTTAATTTTAGTAGTACTATTATTTATTGTTATGTCTAAATCAATTGGTTAACAGTCAAAATTTAATTAACACAATTAAGCCTTTGAGTCGTCTAAGCAAAGCATAACTAAATAGCTATGTCACCTATTCTAAGGAGATGGCTTGTCCTTCACCAAAATAAGGACTCACTTAAAACTCCACCAATAACTTGTTAAAACAATCTCTTCAGAATTGACCAACTGGCATCCAACTTGTCTAGGATCAATAAATGCAGCCTATGCTTACCTTAAATTATTAAATGCAATTCCCATCCGATGGATCTTTCTCGAATTTTCCACAAATATCCTATAAACTGTCAACTATTTCAATTAGGTCATCACCTTTGATCTAATACAAACAGTAGATAAAAACCCAAGTCCGCAAGGTAACACACAAGACCCAACACTATTTAAAGTTTATCCACCGAAGCTTCCCACACCTTATCATTTTCATCTTCCTTATTTGCTTACCTTACCTTAACGTCAAACCACGCCTCAGAGTAACAATTCTGATGCCCTATGATCGTACTTTTTGGTTACAGGTCACAGATATTTTTCCCTGAAACCTCACCTTCCACCTTCTAGTCAAGACATCCAACAACACCATCAACATTCATAATTTTATTTAAAATGTATTGAAGATTAAAATGTAACTCAAGTATATCTAAATTAATGAAATTACATAAACAAATAGAAATTACAATCCTAATCGACCAACCTCAATACACATATACTCAATCTTTTTTTTTTATTTTTTATTTTTTGGCAAGCACATATACTTATAATTTAATATTTTTTGAAGAAATTTTTTTTGGAAAAAAATTCCAAGTGTACAATTCCATGACCATTAGAAAGGAAAAAGGAGAAGGAAGGATCCTTCAAATTCAAACAAAGATGCATGTCTTATGATTCCCAGATTGTCTCTTTTTATAGTATTCACAACAAGTAGAAGTATAATAAAATTTCAATCACTCAAACACAAATTTGGGGAATTGGGGAAATTTGAAAGGGCCAAACACTTTCTCTAACCAGTTGTGACCAACCAAAATGAGTATTGCCAATTTGCCATGCATTATCGTTATCATATCCTATTCCAGGCTCTAGCTTCAAGTTTTTCAATAGCTTTGGCCAGTTTCATCATTCATTATGTGACAATTATTCCACCCTTATTTGAATTTTCTGACAACTAATGCACACAACGGTTTGCAACATTTTTTAAAAAAGTTTAAATTATGGTAAGAAACTAAACCAGGGTTGTAACACTCATTTATGGAAGAGCTATTAAGTGGTTCTCTGGCAAATCTTGAAAAAAAATTTTTCTATAGGAGGGCATAACCCAAAGGGAAAGGGAAAAAATCATGGCTTGAAGTAAGATTTGGTGTCTTCTTAGAGTTACTTGCTCACTACCTCAAGAGGTCGCAGACGACAAATTTTGAACTTTGATTTTAAGATAAAGTTAACTAAAATAGTAATTTAAATAATAAAAAAGAAATATGAGCAAAATGTGTTGTATACAAGAGTTACAGTTAGCAATGGTTACCATTAATAATATTTGAATCTTACTATTTTTTTAAATTAAGGCGATGAACTTATCAATTGAATCAATTCGTCTGATTTAATTTTATTAAGAAAATTAAAATTTTAATTTAATTTTTATTAAATTTATATATTTTTTATTTAACACTTATGACAATATTATTGATTTTAATATATAATTGATGGATATAGTTAAGAAATGACAATGTGATTTTAAGTTTTATTAAATTATAATACATATAATCAACACCAATTTAAATATACATGCATATATTTATATATATCTATATACATATAAATAGATAGATAAATAGATATACTCCAAACATTTTTAAAATTTTTGGAAAGGGTAAGGACCCTCAAGCTCCCATTATGAATTGTTTCTAGAACATTTACATATAATATAACCCACAATTTCTCTTAAAAAATTTTAACATTTGAGAGAATTCAAGAGTTGCATACTTTTAATTATACCTTACTTAGCAATAAAATATATGTCAAATTCAAACCTAAGCATGTGGCTTAATATAGTGTAATTATCCACTTATACATCTTATATATATTTATTAAATATTTATTGTATTATGTATAAATACGTTAACTAAAGAATATAAATTTAATTTTTTTCACATGCAACAACCAAAAGAAATCAATTTATTTTACATTTTTCTCAATTTTTTCACTATTTTTTTTGTTCCAGCCACATAAGAGTGTCCAAAATCTAATAAAACTTAAAATCCATTTGTAGTTGGGATGAATAATCCTTCAAAATTAAGGAAACTTAGAGCCCCCTCTTCTCTTGTATCATAAATTTCTCAAGGCTTCGATTTTTTTCTCATACAACTACAAAAAATAAATCAATTTATTTTATCACATAACTCTTTCTTTGACGTATTTTTTCTCATTTTTTCACTTTTTTCTGTTCCAGCTACATAAGAGTGTCCAAAATATTGTAGTACTTAAATCCGATGAATAATCCTTCAAATTTAAAGAAACTTAAAATCACTTCTTCTCTTGTGTTATAAATTTCTCATGGGCTTTGCTTTTCAAAAATTGCAATTACAAAAAATTGCAACCTTCCATTCTTCTTTTTATTGCATCCTTTGTTTCAAGTTTTAATATGTCTGATTAATTAGATCAAGTTTTAGTCCCTTGTTGGAATTTGAGTTTAGAGGGATAGGAGGCTTTTCTATGCATACCATTATCCAGCATATTTCTTAATAATGAAAGGGATGATGATGATCAGTTCTCTGATGATGCTTACATGGAAGATGTGGTAGTATTCGATATTGATGATGATATTATGGAGATTCTTGATGATGCTCTTGCTGATAACAATACTTCAAAAATGATCAAGCCTGCTAGTAAATCAGCCATTGAAGGGTTGAAGAAGGTAAAGATCGATGAAAGATCATTGGTCATGTGTTCGGTGTGCTTTGAAGATGTTTCAATCGGGACTGAAGCCAAATGCCTGCCCTGCTCCCATGTTTATCATACAGGTTGCATTGTTAAATGGCTTAAAGAGAGGAATTGTCGATTTTGATCTAAATGTTGTCTTGTCTGCCATTGATTTTGACGTGAATTCTAAGAAAATGACTGCTACTAATTGATTTCAATGTCATTTATAATATGTAATTATTGGGGTTTTGTTCTGTTTTCTTTTTGTTTCTTTTGAACAATTTGTTTGTAATCTTAAGGGTACTCAAATCAGAATGAAATTGTCATTTGGAACCCAAACCCTAAACCCTAGTCACCCAAGTCCTTATGTTGCATGATTATTAAAAAATATACCGAACTAATTCTGATGTTTTGGTATTTCTTATAATCTGTCAATTTCTATACATGACCGTGCTCTCTACAACTTACTGATATAAATTCTTGTTGATTAGTTTGTTTTGTTTTGCAGGGTTTTTCTATTTCTTATAAGTACCTTTGAGACCAAGATTGGTCCTAAACAACATTGTTCAGTCAATCAATGTTTGATCAAATCAAGTGGACACTTTACAGGAACTGGGCACATACAGAGCGTTGAGTTAGTATTCATGAGAGCAAACAAGAGAAGCTAGTGTTTCCAACACAATGAATTGATATACTGACTCAAATGAAACTAAATCCAATGAATTGATATACTGACTCAAATGAAACTAAATCCAACTTAGAAAAAGGCAGTAAAACTTTTAATCGTAGCTAAAAAATAGGAATAGAAAGCGAAGAAAATGGACTCAAATCTCGCTTGTTTTTTAAGTGGTGACGTCTTGTCAGAGCCTTTGAGTTGATGGTATGGGTATTGGAAGTGTTAATAGTTTGGTGATTGTATTGCTAGATCTATTCTTCCTAATTCTCTAGTCATAGATGTATTGTATTGTTGCGAATGCGCCTCAGTCTCAAGTTTCAAGTGTTTGAGGAAGTGAGCGAAGTTTCTAATGTGAGAGGAATAATATTCGAAAACTTTTTTTTTTAGACTATGCTTAATGGATATTTTTAGTTCATAATTCTCTTTAGACTCTAATTACCCATTTCTATAAGAATTCTAAAATTCTTTTCCAGTTTTAGATCTCTCAACAACAACCTCTTACTCTGTAAATCTATTACAAATTCATAAATCCCCAGTTTTAGATCTCTCAACAACAACCTCTTACTCTGTAAATCTATTACAAATTCATAAATCCTCCAAGGGATTTTTATATTTGATTATATGTTGCATACCTGGTATGCACAAAACACAAAAAAGGGCAGTTATTTTATTTTCATCAGAGAACGATTATTCGATTATTTTTCCTCTTATCTAAGACTGCATTACTAGAATCAAACTTTGTGCCCATATTGGGTGTTTTCAACATTCTGTTTCAGTTCTATTTTCTGTTGTATTTTTGGTTCCGTGTCTCTTTGTCTAACAGCTCTGAATATTTTGTAGCATGCCTCCTGATTTAAATACAAAAAACATCAAATTGTTTGAAAAGAATCCTCTATTTTTCACAACCACTTTGATCTGACAAGCTTTCAACAGAAATTTTTTTGTTAAACACAAAGAAGGTCGAATCTATTTCAACTAGAACTGGTAGGGTGCGCCTGGCCCATGCAGTAGTGCAACGCATAGGCGACGCTCGAAAACCCCAGCAGCAAGCTGCTGTGATGGGCCTTCGCCCTCAAAAAATTAATTTAATATCATGTGGATCAATGACCCACGTATCAGATATTAAACTGATAAGAACAGATACTACACTTGATCTTAGCCAAAAGGCCGAGAAAGGTATGCTTTGTAAATGTTCTCAACTTCTCTTTTATAAATTGCCTCGGCCAAACCCTTTTCAACTGTTCATGATGTGGAATAGAGAACACAGCCAAGTGCAGTAACATCTTATCTTTCGATGACCAGACTTCGAAAACTCTCAAATAGTTACCTGAATATCAGAGCAAAATCTGGCAACAAGAACACTCCTAACATTTACCATTTCCTTGGGAGGTTATTTATTAATAATTTATGTGGTCAAAATGGTATTTGGCATCCGCTTCGAGAAGGCAGTGTTCATATAATCTATAGGTATAAATTCAATGACTGGTTTTACGCTGTGTTTAGCTGCGAAATCAGTCATCTGTTGAGTCTCCTTCATTCTTTCAATCATGCTTATCTTCCTTGCCGTTAAGGGTATAATTCTTGTTAATTACTCAGTCTTAATATCAAATCATGTCCAATACTAAAAATCTATACTTTCTATATTAAAAGTATCCCTAAGGTTTAAGAAAGTTAATAGCTTACCTAACTTATGAGTTTTGTGGGCTTTGAGATATGAGCAGTGGGTCTGTGTTTAACTGCCTTTTTTTTTTTGCTTTTTTTTTTTTTTGTGGTGAGCTTTAGAATTTGTGGTATTTTATTTATTGTTTATTGAGTAGGATTTTTTTCAGTTTTGTTTGAGAGGGCAGAGGGTTCAGTATTATCAGTACCAGCATTCAAGTTCATAGTCACTTCAAATGATGTTGCATGAAACTTTCTTTAAAGAGCGACAAAGTAAAGCCAATTATTGATCCCAATGGCATTTTTCCTTTCTCTTAAATTGTCTAAAGACTTTTTTATGTTGAAATTGGAAGAGTTATAGAAAAAGTGGTCGTATACCAATCCCATGAGACAAAAATTTCTTGTATAGTACTTAATATAATCCGTTCATAATATTTGATTTTAAATTGTGTATTTTAATTATGGTTATATTAAGATATGAAATAACAAATTTTTTAATAAATTAAATAATCCCCTCTATACTCTTAAAAAGATATGTGTCGAGAGTATAGAGAATTTATAGTTAATTTTATATAATAGTTATTGCTATTTACGAAACATAAATAATGAAATTTTAAAAAGTTTAAATCCTATCATATTATTCATAATATAAATATTTTTTTTAATTTTAAAATATAATATTTAAGTTGATGTACAAAACCATAAAAATTGATTTACATGATTTACACCTAAATTATTGGTGTAAATGTTTCTTAAACCTATATTGACTTTTAAATAAACCAGAGCAATCTATCAGTTCGGTTAAGTCAATTATAAAAACTTAAAAACCGATTAATTGGGCTTCATCTGTTTAGGTAACCAAATTGACTAATTAATAGCACGAAAATAAAAAGTAATTGAAATGACTTAAATCAATTGGTTTTGTCGATTTTGTTGGTCCTTTAGTTTCTAGCAAGTTTGGTCAAAGATTATTTGTCATAATTAATCACTGTATTATCTTTTTGAATTTGACTATTTTCCATCCTATGATTTTGAACTAATCCATGTGTGGATAATTAAGTTGATCAAATTATGTAACGGATATCTGTACATTAGTTAAATGATTAGATTAATTCTCCTATCTTAATGTTTTCAAATTGGATTCATATACTTCATTTTATTATCAAATTGAATCAAATTGTTAATAGTTCAAACTTGTTCCGTTAAACTTGATAATGTGATATTTTAATTTTTTTTATGTGACATTTTTGCTTACGTGACAATTAACTTTGTTGACATGTAAAGTCTATGTGGTCAAATATGATAACGTGATAAAATTTTTTGACATGTCATCAGTTTTTCATGCCAACTTCTCTTAATTTGCACAACTTATCCTTATATTTTGGTTAAATGGTGGAATTAGTCTTTTTATCTTAATGTATGTTCAATTTGATCCCTATACATAAATTAACTATCGAATTTACGATTTAATCTAAAATAAGTAAAATAAAACTAAAATAAAAGACAAAAAAACTTTTCAATACAGATAGATCGAATTGTAAACAAAGTCAATGTATAGGTCAACACAAGATTTGCACCAAACCCCTCTTGAAAAATAACATCGTTTCAACCTATTATAAAAACAATTTCTTTTTTAATTTTCCTTTTTTCTCCTCTTTCATCCTTGTTTTTCTCTTACTTCTTTTTACAAGTCTCCTCCAAAGAACTCATATTTTAATGGGATTTATAGAAATCAGGGATTGAAAAATTCAACAATCACAGAAAATTTATCCATAAAAACTAAAACCGTTAATACCCAGAAATCGATTATCGACACCACCATTTTGTATCATCATCTAAAGCAAAATTGAGCATAATACCCTAAAAATTATAAATTTCAAACCTTTAAAAAAAAATTTCTCGGTAAAAAACTATTTCTAATGGTTTTTGCTAATTGTCTTTATTTTTGTTGTGTTACCTTGTCGATCGCTATTGAATTCTCAATTTTTTTTCAAATTAATATTTCCAAAAAAATTTTCATATTTTCCTTAACTTTTTTCAATTTTTTATTTTTTTTTATTTTTTTTTACTTTGACTTCTTGATTTTCACTAACTAAACAATAAAATAAATAAAATACTTTTAGAGTTTTAAATTTGGGTTTAAAATTCAATTTCACAGTTAAACCAATTGATCAAAAAATGATTTTAGAGCCTAATGTCGAGATGAAATTTCAAAGCCATTTAATATTGAAATTTTTTTTCAAAATGAATAGAATGTCTACAATTGCTTTTATTGTTGACGGTATATCTTAGTTTGTTGACTATGATTTTTTCAATCTAATTTTTATGCTTTAGTCATTTTACAAGTTTTTTTTTATTTTTTATATTTTAAGAATATCATAAAAGAAATTAACAAAAAGTGAAAAAATAAAATAAATAAAAAATAAAGAAAATATATAATTTAGTTTATTTTGGGCTTATAGTCTAATTTGAGATTAACCCAATTTGTCAAATTAAGTCCAATTAATAATTCAAATATCCAAAAAAAATTTATCTAAATATGAAAAAAAATATCACGCTCAAATTAATAATTTATGCTTTTATATGTTATTTTAGATCAAATTTTAAATTTGATAATTAATTGATATATAAGGATCAAATTTGAACACATATTAAAGTAGAATGACTAATTCTATTATTTAACCAAAGTATAGAGACGAGCCGTGTAATTTGAGAAAAGTTGATGTGAAAAAATGATGAAGTGTTAAAAAATTTTACCACATCATCACTTTTTATCACGATGACTTTACACATCAACAAAGTCAATGGCCATATAAGCAAAAATGCTATATTAAAAAAGTTAAAATATTATATTATCAATTTTTACAGAAAAAAGTTCGAACGATTAATAAATTAACTAAAGTCGACTATTAAATGAATAGGAATCCAATTTGAACAGATTAAGATAAATGGACTAATTTTACTATTTAACTAAAGTACATATATCTGTTATATAATTTGACCTAATTAGGTTCATCACACAATAAACACTTCCCATCGCAGTCATCGACATAACCTCCAAGACTCTATCTCTCTCTATTGCCTTAAATTCATATAAGACATAAAAAACAAATTCTAGGAGCAAGCCAAGCAACACTAAGCCATTTCTTAAAATCTCACGTCAAGAGTCTATTAAAGGTGGTCTAAGTTTATTGTATAAATTTATGGTCTTATTTTTGTTCAAGTCATTTATAGAAAATTTTAGTACAGAAAATGACCAACATTCTCTGTCTCTCAAATATCTATATCTCTGATAACAAGAGGAATTGGGGTGCAACCATGGGGTTTAACAAGATAGAGATGAAGTTGATTGAGGATAAAACTTGCAGGTAAGTTACATTCTCAAAATATCGAGTAGATTTGCTTAAGAAATCCATGAAATTTCTATACTTTGTGGTGCTCAAATTGGGCTCATTATCTTCTCAAACACTAAGGGGAATTAGGGATATAGATTTTAGAGTTTTGATAAAAAAGAATAAAAAATAGAAAGGAAGGGCTAAAGGGTAATTAGGTAAAGGGTTAGGAAAATTAATAATGTTTTTGTTCATTTTAAATATTTAATTATTTGAATTTTGATTTTTTCGATCGGTTCAAATTTAAAACTTCAACACGAAAAAGAAAAAAGATAAATTCCAGAACCAAATCGATTTAATGTCTTAAATAAAAAAATCCAAATTGATTTAATTAAAATGAACGATTTAGATCAATTTTATTGATTTAAAGTTAATGCTTTCTCCTACTTTAAACAATAAAAAATGAAATAGAATGATGCTTTCTCTTAATCCTTTTACATATTGCTCCTATTAAAAATCTTTTGAATTATGTTTTGTTATACTAAAATGCAAATAGAATGATGTTTATATTGCCTTTGATATAATCAAAATAAAAATGGCTATTCCTCTTATTTTCTTAAAATTATAGCAACTTGAATTAGGATAACCGACGCGGAATGCAGTTACAGCAATAGTATACTCTAATAAAAAATATTACGAACTTAAGATACATATGTAGAGCTCACCTCACTCTTACTTAACATATAAAAAAGGTTCTTCCTCTTATTTTCTTAAAATTATAGCAACCTGAATGAGGATAATCGACGCGGAACATAGTTACCACAATAGTATACTATAATAAAAAATATTATGAACTCAAGATACATATGTAGAGCTCACCTCACTCTTACTTAACATATTAACAATAGATTTTTTATTATATATTTATTATATTATGTATAAATACATAAAATAAAGATTATCAATCTAAATTTGATTTTTTTCACATGCAACTACAGCAAAAAAAAATCAATTTATTTTATCACATAACTCTTTCTTTGACCTATTTTTTCTCAATTTTTTTTCATTTATTTTTTTCCAGCCACATAAGAGTGTCCAAAATCTAGTAATACTTAAATCCGTTCTCAGCTAGGATGAATAATCCTTCAAAGTTAAAGAAACTTAAAGTCGCCTCTTCTCTTGTATTATAAATTTCTCATAGGCTTTGCCTTTGAGAAATTGCAAATACAAAAAATTGCAACCTTCCATTCTTCTTTTTGTTGCATTCCTTGTTTCAAGTTTGAATATGTCTGATGAATTAATTCAAGTTTTAGTCCCATGTTTGGAACGTGAGTTTAGAGGAACATGAGGCTTTTCTATGCATACTATTATCCAACATGTTTCCTAATAATGAAAGGGATGATGATGATCAATTCTTTGATGATGCTTACATGGAAGATGTGGTCATATTCGATACTGATGATGATATTATGGAGTTTCTTGAGGATGCTCTTATTGATGACGATCCACCAAAGATGATCAGGCCTGCCAGTAAATCAGCCATTGAAGGGTTGGAGAAGGTAAAGATCGATGAAAGATAATTAGTGTCGTGTTTGGTGTGCTTTGAAGATGTTTCAATCGGGACTGAAGCCAAACGCCTGCCCTGCTCCAATGTTTATCGTATAGGTTGCGTTGTTAAATGATTTAAAGAGAGAAATACATGTCCATTGTGCCGCTATAAAATGCCTGTTGTGGATTTTGATCTAATTGTCCCATTGCCTGCCATTGATTCTAATGTGGACTCTGAGAACATGACTGCTACTAATTGATTTCAAGTGTCATTTATAGTATGTATTTATTAGGGTTATGTTCTATTTTCTTTTTGTTTCTTTTGAACAATTTGTTTGTAAACTTAAGGGTACCCAAATCATAGTGAAATTGTCATTTGGAACCCAAAACCTAAACCCTAATCACCCAAGTCCTTATCTTACATGATTATTAAAAAATTTACTGCACTTTTCCTTTTAATTCTGATGTTTTTGTATTTCTTATAATATGTTATTTCTATACATGACCATGCTCTCTACAACTATTGATATAAATTCTTGTTGATTAGTTTGTTTTGTTTAGCAGGGTTTTTCTATTTCTTATCAATATCTTTGAGACCAAGATTGGTCCTAAAGAACACTGTTCAGTCAGTCAATGTTTTGATCAAATCAAGTGGATACTTTACAGAAACTGGGACGTTGAGTTAGTATTCACGAGAGCAAACAAGAGAAGCTAGTGTTTCCAACAAAATGAATTGATACACTGACTCAAACGAAATTAAATCCAACTTTTAATCGAAGGCAGTAAAACTTTTAATCATCTAAGACTGCAATACTAATATGTCTATTACACCTTTTACAGAATCAAAATTTGTGTCCATATTGAATGTTTTCAACATTCTCTTTCAGTTCTATGTACCGCTGTAACAGAGCTCCGAATTTTTTGTAGCATGACTCCTGATTTAAATACAGAAAACATCTGATCTTACTTACATTTAACAGAAAACTTCTTGTTCAACAGAGAAAAAACCAGAATCTATTTGGTGGGGTGCGCCTGACCCATCCAGCAGTGCAACGCATGGGCGACACTTGAAGACCCCAGTAGCAAGCTACCGTGATGGACCTTCTCCCTCAAAAAATTAATTTAATATCATGTGGATCAATGACCCACGTATCAGATATTAAACTGATAAGAACAGATACTACACTTGATCTTAGCCAAAAGGCCGAGAAAGGTATGCCTTGCAATCGCTCTCAACTTCTCTCTCATAACTTGTCTCGCCCAAACCCTATTCAACTGTTCATGATGTGGGATAGGGAACTCACCCAAGTGCAGTAACATGTATCTTTCGATGACCAGTGAAAGCTGATTGCTAGTTACCTGAATATCAGAGCAAAATCTGGCAACAAAAACACTCTAACAATTACCATTTCCTTGGAAGATTATTTATTAATAATTTGCGTATTTGAAATGGTATTTGACATCTGCTTTGAGAAGGCACGGTTCATATAATCTATAGGTATAACTTCAATGTCTTGTTTTATGCTGCGTTTAGCTGCAAAATCAGTCATCTATTGAGTCTCCTTCATCCTTTCAATCATGCTTATCTTCGTTCCCGCCGTAAAGGGTATAACTTGTTAATTTCTCAGTCTTAATACCAAATTAAGTCCAATACTAAAAATATACAGTCAACTTAACGCATCTCTGCTTCGCAGATGATTTACTAATATTTGCAAAGGGTAAGTTGGATTCTGTTATTGGTGTGAAGGAGGTGCTGAAGGTGTTTTAACACCTTTTCTGGCCTGCAACTTAACTGTGAGAAAAGTGAGTTATATTCAACAGGAATTAATAGATGGGAGCTCAGTCCAATATAGCAGGTTTCTGGTTTTAAAATTGGATTGCTTTCGGTTAGATACTTGGGGGTACCTTTGGTTACCAGGAGGCTCACCGGAAAAGATTGTGCGCCACTAATGGACAAGATCACAACCAGGATTAAAAGTTGGGCGGCTAGGCATTTGTCTTATGGTGGAAGGTTGCAGTTAATGCAGTCCGTGCTGTTTGGTATGCAAAACTATTGGTCTAGGCGATTCATTATGCCAAAGCATGTGCTTAAGAAGAGAAATCAACTATGCTCCAGTTTCTTCTGGAAAAGGAGAGAAGGGTCCGCAAGGGGAGCTAGAGTGAGCCGTTGTGCAATTTGTTTCTCTAAATCTGAGGGAGGACGTGGTCTGAAAGATATAGTATCTTGGAACCAGGCTTGTCTCATGAAGAATATGCAGGACATTTTTATTAAAGCTGGTCCAATATGGATAGCATGGCTAGAAGCTTACGTTTTGAAGGAGAGAAGCATCTTGTTGGTTCCAGAACAACAAAACAGTAGCTGGAACTGGAGGAAGCTACTTCAGCTTAGATAGATTGCACGGCATTTTATAAACATAGAGAATGGAGTTGAGATCTAGCTTTTTCTAAGCAACACCTACTCAGCTGCTATAGTATGAAATGCGATTAGGCCGAAACAAGAGAAGGTTGAATGGCATAAACTCATATGGTTTCAATACCATATTCCAAAGCACTCTATAATATCTTGGATGGTTATATTATATAGACTTTCAACGAAGGACAGGTTGAAAACGTGGGGAATTGAGGTGTATGACAAATGTTGCCTGTGCCAGAGAGAGGACGAAACCAGGGAACGTTTGTTCTTTGGATGTGATTATTCAAAATAGATTTGGCAAAAGATATTACGGAAGTGCAGGATCTTTCGGGGGTGGAGAACTGGTCCGAAGAGTTGAGATGGGCAGTGAGCAAATTGAGGGGAAAGCCTCCATCATATTGCGATTAGCCTGGAATTCCGGACATCAGATATGGAAAGAGAGCAACAGCAGGATGTTGCAGGTCCTTGAACACATAAAAGATGCTGTGAGGCTTCGATTACAGGGACTAAGTGAGATACACATAAAAGATGTTGTGAGACTTCGATTACAGGGACCAAGTCAGATTGCTGCGAATACAGTAAATAAGATGATGTGTGATACGTGGAATCTTAATGTTGCTATGATAGAATAGGTTGCAACTAGAGATGCGTATATCGATGGTTTGTAAAAGACGGATTGTCGTATTGTAGTAGAATTCTGCTAGCTTGATAAATAAAATACAAACTATCAAAAAAAAAAAAAATTCTGAAAATATACTATAATACAAAAATTACGAACTTAAGATATCTATGCAGACCTAAACGCACTATTACATAACATATTAACGATATATATTTTTTTGTATATTTATTGTATTTTGTATAAATACATAAAATATAAAATATAAAAATAAATTTGATTTTTTTTGCATGCAACTACAAAAAAAAAAAAATCAATTTATTTTATCACATAACTCTTTGACATATTTTTTTTCTCTTTTTTTTTTCTTTTTTTGTTCCAACCACATAAGAGTATCCAAAATCTAGTAACACTTAAATCCATTCTCAGCTAGGATGAATAATCCTTCAAAATTAAGGAAACTTATAGCCACCTCTTCTCTTGTATTATAAATTTCTCGTAGCCTTTGCCTTTGAGAAACTGCAATTACAAAAAATTGCAACCTTCCCTTCTTCTTTTTATTGCAATCTTTGTTTCAAGTTTGAATATGTCTAATGAATTAGATCAAGTTTTAGTCCCTTGTTGGAATTTGAGTTTGAGGGATAGGAAGCTTTTCTATGCATACCATTATCTAGCATGTTTCCTAATAATGAAAGGGATTATGATGATCAGTTCTCTGATGATGATTATATGAAAGATGTGGTCATATTCGATACTGATAATGATATTATGGAGATTCTTGAGGATGCTCTTGTTGATGAAGATCCTCCAAAGACGATCAGGCCTGATAGTAAATCAGCCATTGAAAGGTTGGAGAAGGTAAAGATCAATGAAAGATCATTAGTGTTATATTCGGTTTAGTTTGAAGATGTTTCAATTGGGATTGAAGCCAAACGCCTGCCCTGCGCCCATGTTTATCATACAGGTTGCATTGTTAAATGTCTTAAAGAGACGAATACATATCCATTGTACCGCTATGAAATGCCTGTTGTCGGTTTTGATCTAAATATCCCATTGCCTGCTATTGATTCTGATGTGGATTTTAAAAACATGACGACTACTAATTGATTTCAATGTCGTTTATATTATGTATTTGTTAGGGTTATGTTCTATTTCCTTTTTGTTTCTTTTGAACAATTTGTTTGTAATCTTATGGGTACATACAGAACATAAATGCATTGATACACTGACTCAAATGAAACTAAATCCAACTTAAAAAAAAGGCAGTAAAACTTTTAATCATCTAAGACTGCACTACTAATACGTCTATTACACCTTAAATTCTTCAATTTTAACTACTATGCTCTATGCACCATAGAGAATAATTTTGTTTTTGAAAAATTCTTCAATTTCTACTTATACCACCCCTTTTTGCTTTAATAAGTAAAAATGCATGCAGCAGTTTATACTTTCTGACAAAGCTTTTGAGACCAAGATATTCCCTAAAGAACATCGTTCAGTTAATGTTCAATCAAACCTGTTGAACACTAGCTTCTCAGATTTGATCTAATTTATCAATGCATTAGCAAGCATTCAAGGGTTACTCTGAAGTAGGCCTTCAGACTCAAAATATTGCTGCTAATATATGACATGATACAATCGATTATCTATAGAATGGACATTGACGAGTTTTAGAGATGAAAAGCAATGCTGTTTCAAGATTATTGTTTCCGACACCGGATTACCTGACTGTGCAGCTGCACTCGCCTTAACATTACGGTCTTGGAGACTGGGTGGTTATATTCTTTAAATTTCAACATGATTTTTTACCTTTCATTATGATCAAGTTTTCTCAAATTAAAGCATGCCTTTGATTGATTTTTTTTTTTCATTGTTTAATAGGAAAAGGGATAGCAAGAAAAAATAATTGTTTATTATATTCAAGAAATTCATCATATATAAATATATATATTATTAGTGTATGTTACAAAGAATTCTGGGGGAAGTTAGGAATTAATTGTCTCCACTAATATCTTGTCTTATCTACAAACTGGACAGATACAATATATGTCATTGTTCTTTGCCGAAATCATTAAGGTTTCATTGATGGATGCTTTCATTTTTTTTTTATAAAAATCCAGAAACTGCAAAATAATAAAAAATAAAAATATCAATAAAAAAATTAAGTTATTTGAAAATTTATCATTACTAATTTCACTTGTGAAAAGAATTCCTTATATTGTATACATATGTGATAAAATTCAAAACCAAACACTTACTTTATTTGGAGAATGAGGGTTTTAGTAAGAGATTTATATACTTATATTTTAACCAAATATTTAGGTGTTCAAACCGACACAGTTAGATGCAAATTATGCATATAATGCATTTTTTTAGCATTTATTTTTTTTAGGGTATTCGAGGTTGTAATGGATTGAATCATACTCACTATTAATCAATTATAACAAAAAGTTATATAGATATTCATTAGTTATAAGTTTGAATTTTACATAATATTTTAATGAATCATAAGTAATTTTGAATTATAATTAATTATAGTAGAATAATTATAAGTGACATGTTTATTTTTTTAATTTTAGTAGTACTATTATTTATTGTTATGTCTAAATCAATTGGTTAACAGTCAAAATTTAATTAACACAATTAAGCCTTTGAGTCGTCTAAGCAAAGCATAACTAAATAGCTATGTCACCTATTCTAAGGAGATGGCTTGTCCTTCACCAAAATAAGGACTCACTTAAAACTCCACCAATAACTTGTTAAAACAATCTCTTCAGAATTGACCAACTGGCATCCAACTTGTCTAGGATCAATAAATGCAGCCTATGCTTACCTTAAATTATTAAATGCAATTCCCATCCGATGGATCTTTCTCGAATTTTCCACAAATATCCTATAAACTGTCAACTATTTCAATTAGGTCATCACCTTTGATCTAATACAAACAGTAGATAAAAACCCAAGTCCGCAAGGTAACACACAAGACCCAACACTATTTAAAGTTTATCCACCGAAGCTTCCCACACCTTATCATTTTCATCTTCCTTATTTGCTTACCTTACCTTAACGTCAAACCACGCCTCAGAGTAACAATTCTGATGCCCTATGATCGTACTTTTTGGTTACAGGTCACAGATATTTTTCCCTGAAACCTCACCTTCCACCTTCTAGTCAAGACATCCAACAACACCATCAACATTCATAATTTTATTTAAAATGTATTGAAGATTAAAATGTAACTCAAGTATATCTAAATTAATGAAATTACATAAACAAATAGAAATTACAATCCTAATCGACCAACCTCAATACACATATACTCAATCTTTTTTTTTTATTTTTTATTTTTTGGCAAGCACATATACTTATAATTTAATATTTTTTGAAGAAATTTTTTTTGGAAAAAAATTCCAAGTGTACAATTCCATGACCATTAGAAAGGAAAAAGGAGAAGGAAGGATCCTTCAAATTCAAACAAAGATGCATGTCTTATGATTCCCAGATTGTCTCTTTTTATAGTATTCACAACAAGTAGAAGTATAATAAAATTTCAATCACTCAAACACAAATTTGGGGAATTGGGGAAATTTGAAAGGGCCAAACACTTTCTCTAACCAGTTGTGACCAACCAAAATGAGTATTGCCAATTTGCCATGCATTATCGTTATCATATCCTATTCCAGGCTCTAGCTTCAAGTTTTTCAATAGCTTTGGCCAGTTTCATCATTCATTATGTGACAATTATTCCACCCTTATTTGAATTTTCTGACAACTAATGCACACAACGGTTTGCAACATTTTTTAAAAAAGTTTAAATTATGGTAAGAAACTAAACCAGGGTTGTAACACTCATTTATGGAAGAGCTATTAAGTGGTTCTCTGGCAAATCTTGAAAAAAAATTTTTCTATAGGAGGGCATAACCCAAAGGGAAAGGGAAAAAATCATGGCTTGAAGTAAGATTTGGTGTCTTCTTAGAGTTACTTGCTCACTACCTCAAGAGGTCGCAGACGACAAATTTTGAACTTTGATTTTAAGATAAAGTTAACTAAAATAGTAATTTAAATAATAAAAAAGAAATATGAGCAAAATGTGTTGTATACAAGAGTTACAGTTAGCAATGGTTACCATTAATAATATTTGAATCTTACTATTTTTTTAAATTAAGGCGATGAACTTATCAATTGAATCAATTCGTCTGATTTAATTTTATTAAGAAAATTAAAATTTTAATTTAATTTTTATTAAATTTATATATTTTTTATTTAACACTTATGACAATATTATTGATTTTAATATATAATTGATGGATATAGTTAAGAAATGACAATGTGATTTTAAGTTTTATTAAATTATAATACATATAATCAACACCAATTTAAATATACATGCATATATTTATATATATCTATATACATATAAATAGATAGATAAATAGATATACTCCAAACATTTTTAAAATTTTTGGAAAGGGTAAGGACCCTCAAGCTCCCATTATGAATTGTTTCTAGAACATTTACATATAATATAACCCACAATTTCTCTTAAAAAATTTTAACATTTGAGAGAATTCAAGAGTTGCATACTTTTAATTATACCTTACTTAGCAATAAAATATATGTCAAATTCAAACCTAAGCATGTGGCTTAATATAGTGTAATTATCCACTTATACATCTTATATATATTTATTAAATATTTATTGTATTATGTATAAATACGTTAACTAAAGAATATAAATTTAATTTTTTTCACATGCAACAACCAAAAGAAATCAATTTATTTTACATTTTTCTCAATTTTTTCACTATTTTTTTTGTTCCAGCCACATAAGAGTGTCCAAAATCTAATAAAACTTAAAATCCATTTGTAGTTGGGATGAATAATCCTTCAAAATTAAGGAAACTTAGAGCCCCCTCTTCTCTTGTATCATAAATTTCTCAAGGCTTCGATTTTTTTCTCATACAACTACAAAAAATAAATCAATTTATTTTATCACATAACTCTTTCTTTGACGTATTTTTTCTCATTTTTTCACTTTTTTCTGTTCCAGCTACATAAGAGTGTCCAAAATATTGTAGTACTTAAATCCGATGAATAATCCTTCAAATTTAAAGAAACTTAAAATCACTTCTTCTCTTGTGTTATAAATTTCTCATGGGCTTTGCTTTTCAAAAATTGCAATTACAAAAAATTGCAACCTTCCATTCTTCTTTTTATTGCATCCTTTGTTTCAAGTTTTAATATGTCTGATTAATTAGATCAAGTTTTAGTCCCTTGTTGGAATTTGAGTTTAGAGGGATAGGAGGCTTTTCTATGCATACCATTATCCAGCATATTTCTTAATAATGAAAGGGATGATGATGATCAGTTCTCTGATGATGCTTACATGGAAGATGTGGTAGTATTCGATATTGATGATGATATTATGGAGATTCTTGATGATGCTCTTGCTGATAACAATACTTCAAAAATGATCAAGCCTGCTAGTAAATCAGCCATTGAAGGGTTGAAGAAGGTAAAGATCGATGAAAGATCATTGGTCATGTGTTCGGTGTGCTTTGAAGATGTTTCAATCGGGACTGAAGCCAAATGCCTGCCCTGCTCCCATGTTTATCATACAGGTTGCATTGTTAAATGGCTTAAAGAGAGGAATTGTCGATTTTGATCTAAATGTTGTCTTGTCTGCCATTGATTTTGACGTGAATTCTAAGAAAATGACTGCTACTAATTGATTTCAATGTCATTTATAATATGTAATTATTGGGGTTTTGTTCTGTTTTCTTTTTGTTTCTTTTGAACAATTTGTTTGTAATCTTAAGGGTACTCAAATCAGAATGAAATTGTCATTTGGAACCCAAACCCTAAACCCTAGTCACCCAAGTCCTTATGTTGCATGATTATTAAAAAATATACCGAACTAATTCTGATGTTTTGGTATTTCTTATAATCTGTCAATTTCTATACATGACCGTGCTCTCTACAACTTACTGATATAAATTCTTGTTGATTAGTTTGTTTTGTTTTGCAGGGTTTTTCTATTTCTTATAAGTACCTTTGAGACCAAGATTGGTCCTAAACAACATTGTTCAGTCAATCAATGTTTGATCAAATCAAGTGGACACTTTACAGGAACTGGGCACATACAGAGCGTTGAGTTAGTATTCATGAGAGCAAACAAGAGAAGCTAGTGTTTCCAACACAATGAATTGATATACTGACTCAAATGAAACTAAATCCAATGAATTGATATACTGACTCAAATGAAACTAAATCCAACTTAGAAAAAGGCAGTAAAACTTTTAATCGTAGCTAAAAAATAGGAATAGAAAGCGAAGAAAATGGACTCAAATCTCGCTTGTTTTTTAAGTGGTGACGTCTTGTCAGAGCCTTTGAGTTGATGGTATGGGTATTGGAAGTGTTAATAGTTTGGTGATTGTATTGCTAGATCTATTCTTCCTAATTCTCTAGTCATAGATGTATTGTATTGTTGCGAATGCGCCTCAGTCTCAAGTTTCAAGTGTTTGAGGAAGTGAGCGAAGTTTCTAATGTGAGAGGAATAATATTCGAAAACTTTTTTTTTTAGACTATGCTTAATGGATATTTTTAGTTCATAATTCTCTTTAGACTCTAATTACCCATTTCTATAAGAATTCTAAAATTCTTTTCCAGTTTTAGATCTCTCAACAACAACCTCTTACTCTGTAAATCTATTACAAATTCATAAATCCTCCAAGGGATTTTTATATTTGATTATATGTTGCATACCTGGTATGCACAAAACACAAAAAAGGGCAGTTATTTTATTTTCATCAGAGAACGATTATTCGATTATTTTTCCTCTTATCTAAGACTGCATTACTAGAATCAAACTTTGTGCCCATATTGGGTGTTTTCAACATTCTGTTTCAGTTCTATTTTCTGTTGTATTTTTGGTTCCGTGTCTCTTTGTCTAACAGCTCTGAATATTTTGTAGCATGCCTCCTGATTTAAATACAAAAAACATCAAATTGTTTGAAAAGAATCCTCTATTTTTCACAACCACTTTGATCTGACAAGCTTTCAACAGAAATTTTTTTGTTAAACACAAAGAAGGTCGAATCTATTTCAACTAGAACTGGTAGGGTGCGCCTGGCCCATGCAGTAGTGCAACGCATAGGCGACGCTCGAAAACCCCAGCAGCAAGCTGCTGTGATGGGCCTTCGCCCTCAAAAAATTAATTTAATATCATGTGGATCAATGACCCACGTATCAGATATTAAACTGATAAGAACAGATACTACACTTGATCTTAGCCAAAAGGCCGAGAAAGGTATGCTTTGTAAATGTTCTCAACTTCTCTTTTATAAATTGCCTCGGCCAAACCCTTTTCAACTGTTCATGATGTGGAATAGAGAACACAGCCAAGTGCAGTAACATCTTATCTTTCGATGACCAGACTTCGAAAACTCTCAAATAGTTACCTGAATATCAGAGCAAAATCTGGCAACAAGAACACTCCTAACATTTACCATTTCCTTGGGAGGTTATTTATTAATAATTTATGTGGTCAAAATGGTATTTGGCATCCGCTTCGAGAAGGCAGTGTTCATATAATCTATAGGTATAAATTCAATGACTGGTTTTACGCTGTGTTTAGCTGCGAAATCAGTCATCTGTTGAGTCTCCTTCATTCTTTCAATCATGCTTATCTTCCTTGCCGTTAAGGGTATAATTCTTGTTAATTACTCAGTCTTAATATCAAATCATGTCCAATACTAAAAATCTATACTTTCTATATTAAAAGTATCCCTAAGGTTTAAGAAAGTTAATAGCTTACCTAACTTATGAGTTTTGTGGGCTTTGAGATATGAGCAGTGGGTCTGTGTTTAACTGCCTTTTTTTTTTTGCTTTTTTTTTTTTTTTGTGGTGAGCTTTAGAATTTGTGGTATTTTATTTATTGTTTATTGAGTAGGATTTTTTTCAGTTTTGTTTGAGAGGGCAGAGGGTTCAGTATTATCAGTACCAGCATTCAAGTTCATAGTCACTTCAAATGATGTTGCATGAAACTTTCTTTAAAGAGCGACAAAGTAAAGCCAATTATTGATCCCAATGGCATTTTTCCTTTCTCTTAAATTGTCTAAAGACTTTTTTATGTTGAAATTGGAAGAGTTATAGAAAAAGTGGTCGTATACCAATCCCATGAGACAAAAATTTCTTGTATAGTACTTAATATAATCCGTTCATAATATTTGATTTTAAATTGTGTATTTTAATTATGGTTATATTAAGATATGAAATAACAAATTTTTTAATAAATTAAATAATCCCCTCTATACTCTTAAAAAGATATGTGTCGAGAGTATAGAGAATTTATAGTTAATTTTATATAATAGTTATTGCTATTTACGAAACATAAATAATGAAATTTTAAAAAGTTTAAATCCTATCATATTATTCATAATATAAATATTTTTTTTAATTTTAAAATATAATATTTAAGTTGATGTACAAAACCATAAAAATTGATTTACATGATTTACACCTAAATTATTGGTGTAAATGTTTCTTAAACCTATATTGACTTTTAAATAAACCAGAGCAATCTATCAGTTCGGTTAAGTCAATTATAAAAACTTAAAAACCGATTAATTGGGCTTCATCTGTTTAGGTAACCAAATTGACTAATTAATAGCACGAAAATAAAAAGTAATTGAAATGACTTAAATCAATTGGTTTTGTCGATTTTGTTGGTCCTTTAGTTTCTAGCAAGTTTGGTCAAAGATTATTTGTCATAATTAATCACTGTATTATCTTTTTGAATTTGACTATTTTCCATCCTATGATTTTGAACTAATCCATGTGTGGATAATTAAGTTGATCAAATTATGTAACGGATATCTGTACATTAGTTAAATGATTAGATTAATTCTCATATCTTAATGTTTTCAAATTGGATTCATATACTTCATTTTATTATCAAATTGAATCAAATTGTTAATAGTTCAAACTTGTTCCGTTAAACTTGATAATGTGATATTTTAATTTTTTTTATGTGACATTTTTGCTTACGTGACAATTAACTTTGTTGACATGTAAAGTCTATGTGGTCAAATATGATAACGTGATAAAATTTTTTGACATGTCATCAGTTTTTCATGCCAACTTCTCTTAATTTGCACAACTTATCCTTATATTTTGGTTAAATGGTGGAATTAGTCTTTTTATCTTAATGTATGTTCAATTTGATCCCTATACATAAATTAACTATCGAATTTACGATTTAATCTAAAATAAGTAAAATAAAACTAAAATAAAAGACAAAAAAACTTTTCAATACAGATAGATCGAATTGTAAACAAAGTCAATGTATAGGTCAACACAAGATTTGCACCAAACCCCTCTTGAAAAATAACATCGTTTCAACCTATTATAAAAACAATTTCTTTTTTAATTTTCCTTTTTTCTCCTCTTTCATCCTTGTTTTTCTCTTACTTCTTTTTACAAGTCTCCTCCAAAGAACTCATATTTTAATGGGATTTATAGAAATCAGGGATTGAAAAATTCAACAATCACAGAAAATTTATCCATAAAAACTAAAACCGTTAATACCCAGAAATCGATTATCGACACCACCATTTTGTATCATCATCTAAAGCAAAATTGAGCATAATACCCTAAAAATTATAAATTTCAAACCTTTAAAAAAAAATTTCTCGGTAAAAAACTATTTCTAATGGTTTTTGCTAATTGTCTTTATTTTTGTTGTGTTACCTTGTCGATCGCTATTGAATTCTCAATTTTTTTTCAAATTAATATTTCCAAAAAAATTTTCATATTTTCCTTAACTTTTTTCAATTTTTTATTTTTTTTTATTTTTTTTTACTTTGACTTCTTGATTTTCACTAACTAAACAATAAAATAAATAAAATACTTTTAGAGTTTTAAATTTGGGTTTAAAATTCAATTTCACAGTTAAACCAATTGATCAAAAAATGATTTTAGAGCCTAATGTCGAGATGAAATTTCAAAGCCATTTAATATTGAAATTTTTTTTCAAAATGAATAGAATGTCTACAATTGCTTTTATTGTTGACGGTATATCTTAGTTTGTTGACTATGATTTTTTCAATCTAATTTTTATGCTTTAGTCATTTTACAAGTTTTTTTTTATTTTTTATATTTTAAGAATATCATAAAAGAAATTAACAAAAAGTGAAAAAATAAAATAAATAAAAAATAAAGAAAATATATAATTTAGTTTATTTTGGGCTTATAGTCTAATTTGAGATTAACCCAATTTGTCAAATTAAGTCCAATTAATAATTCAAATATCCAAAAAAAATTTATCTAAATATGAAAAAAAATATCACGCTCAAATTAATAATTTATGCTTTTATATGTTATTTTAGATCAAATTTTAAATTTGATAATTAATTGATATATAAGGATCAAATTTGAACACATATTAAAGTAGAATGACTAATTCTATTATTTAACCAAAGTATAGAGACGAGCCGTGTAATTTGAGAAAAGTTGATGTGAAAAAATGATGAAGTGTTAAAAAATTTTACCACATCATCACTTTTTATCACGATGACTTTACACATCAACAAAGTCAATGGCCATATAAGCAAAAATGCTATATTAAAAAAGTTAAAATATTATATTATCAATTTTTACAGAAAAAAGTTCGAACGATTAATAAATTAACTAAAGTCGACTATTAAATGAATAGGAATCCAATTTGAACAGATTAAGATAAATGGACTAATTTTACTATTTAACTAAAGTACATATATCTGTTATATAATTTGACCTAATTAGGTTCATCACACAATAAACACTTCCCATCGCAGTCATCGACATAACCTCCAAGACTCTATCTCTCTCTATTGCCTTAAATTCATATAAGACATAAAAAACAAATTCTAGGAGCAAGCCAAGCAACACTAAGCCATTTCTTAAAATCTCACGTCAAGAGTCTATTAAAGGTGGTCTAAGTTTATTGTATAAATTTATGGTCTTATTTTTGTTCAAGTCATTTATAGAAAATTTTAGTACAGAAAATGACCAACATTCTCTGTCTCTCAAATATCTATATCTCTGATAACAAGAGGAATTGGGGTGCAACCATGGGGTTTAACAAGATAGAGATGAAGTTGATTGAGGATAAAACTTGCAGGTAAGTTACATTCTCAAAATATCGAGTAGATTTGCTTAAGAAATCCATGAAATTTCTATACTTTGTGGTGCTCAAATTGGGCTCATTATCTTCTCAAACACTAAGGGGAATTAGGGATATAGATTTTAGAGTTTTGATAAAAAAGAATAAAAAATAGAAAGGAAGGGCTAAAGGGTAATTAGGTAAAGGGTTAGGAAAATTAATAATGTTTTTGTTCATTTTAAATATTTAATTATTTGAATTTTGATTTTTTCGATCGGTTCAAATTTAAAACTTCAACACGAAAAAGAAAAAAGATAAATTCCAGAACCAAATCGATTTAATGTCTTAAATAAAAAAATCCAAATTGATTTAATTAAAATGAACGATTTAGATCAATTTTATTGATTTAAAGTTAATGCTTTCTCCTACTTTAAACAATAAAAAATGAAATAGAATGATGCTTTCTCTTAATCCTTTTACATATTGCTCCTATTAAAAATCTTTTGAATTATGTTTTGTTATACTAAAATGCAAATAGAATGATGTTTATATTGCCTTTGATATAATCAAAATAAAAATGGCTATTCCTCTTATTTTCTTAAAATTATAGCAACTTGAATTAGGATAACCGACGCGGAATGCAGTTACAGCAATAGTATACTCTAATAAAAAATATTACGAACTTAAGATACATATGTAGAGCTCACCTCACTCTTACTTAACATATAAAAAAGGTTCTTCCTCTTATTTTCTTAAAATTATAGCAACCTGAATGAGGATAATCGACGCGGAACATAGTTACCACAATAGTATACTATAATAAAAAATATTATGAACTCAAGATACATATGTAGAGCTCACCTCACTCTTACTTAACATATTAACAATAGATTTTTTATTATATATTTATTATATTATGTATAAATACATAAAATAAAGATTATCAATCTAAATTTGATTTTTTTCACATGCAACTACAGCAAAAAAAAATCAATTTATTTTATCACATAACTCTTTCTTTGACCTATTTTTTCTCAATTTTTTTTCATTTATTTTTTTCCAGCCACATAAGAGTGTCCAAAATCTAGTAATACTTAAATCCGTTCTCAGCTAGGATGAATAATCCTTCAAAGTTAAAGAAACTTAAAGTCGCCTCTTCTCTTGTATTATAAATTTCTCATAGGCTTTGCCTTTGAGAAATTGCAAATACAAAAAATTGCAACCTTCCATTCTTCTTTTTGTTGCATTCCTTGTTTCAAGTTTGAATATGTCTGATGAATTAATTCAAGTTTTAGTCCCATGTTTGGAACGTGAGTTTAGAGGAACATGAGGCTTTTCTATGCATACTATTATCCAACATGTTTCCTAATAATGAAAGGGATGATGATGATCAATTCTTTGATGATGCTTACATGGAAGATGTGGTCATATTCGATACTGATGATGATATTATGGAGTTTCTTGAGGATGCTCTTATTGATGACGATCCACCAAAGATGATCAGGCCTGCCAGTAAATCAGCCATTGAAGGGTTGGAGAAGGTAAAGATCGATGAAAGATAATTAGTGTCGTGTTTGGTGTGCTTTGAAGATGTTTCAATCGGGACTGAAGCCAAACGCCTGCCCTGCTCCAATGTTTATCGTATAGGTTGCGTTGTTAAATGATTTAAAGAGAGAAATACATGTCCATTGTGCCGCTATAAAATGCCTGTTGTGGATTTTGATCTAATTGTCCCATTGCCTGCCATTGATTCTAATGTGGACTCTGAGAACATGACTGCTACTAATTGATTTCAAGTGTCATTTATAGTATGTATTTATTAGGGTTATGTTCTATTTTCTTTTTGTTTCTTTTGAACAATTTGTTTGTAAACTTAAGGGTACCCAAATCATAGTGAAATTGTCATTTGGAACCCAAAACCTAAACCCTAATCACCCAAGTCCTTATCTTACATGATTATTAAAAAATTTACTGCACTTTTCCTTTTAATTCTGATGTTTTTGTATTTCTTATAATATGTTATTTCTATACATGACCATGCTCTCTACAACTATTGATATAAATTCTTGTTGATTAGTTTGTTTTGTTTAGCAGGGTTTTTCTATTTCTTATCAATATCTTTGAGACCAAGATTGGTCCTAAAGAACACTGTTCAGTCAGTCAATGTTTTGATCAAATCAAGTGGATACTTTACAGAAACTGGGACGTTGAGTTAGTATTCACGAGAGCAAACAAGAGAAGCTAGTGTTTCCAACAAAATGAATTGATACACTGACTCAAACGAAATTAAATCCAACTTTTAATCGAAGGCAGTAAAACTTTTAATCATCTAAGACTGCAATACTAATATGTCTATTACACCTTTTACAGAATCAAAATTTGTGTCCATATTGAATGTTTTCAACATTCTCTTTCAGTTCTATGTACCGCTGTAACAGAGCTCCGAATTTTTTGTAGCATGACTCCTGATTTAAATACAGAAAACATCTGATCTTACTTACATTTAACAGAAAACTTCTTGTTCAACAGAGAAAAAACCAGAATCTATTTGGTGGGGTGCGCCTGACCCATCCAGCAGTGCAACGCATGGGCGACACTTGAAGACCCCAGTAGCAAGCTACCGTGATGGACCTTCTCCCTCAAAAAATTAATTTAATATCATGTGGATCAATGACCCACGTATCAGATATTAAACTGATAAGAACAGATACTACACTTGATCTTAGCCAAAAGGCCGAGAAAGGTATGCCTTGCAATCGCTCTCAACTTCTCTCTCATAACTTGTCTCGCCCAAACCCTATTCAACTGTTCATGATGTGGGATAGGGAACTCACCCAAGTGCAGTAACATGTATCTTTCGATGACCAGTGAAAGCTGATTGCTAGTTACCTGAATATCAGAGCAAAATCTGGCAACAAAAACACTCTAACAATTACCATTTCCTTGGAAGATTATTTATTAATAATTTGCGTATTTGAAATGGTATTTGACATCTGCTTTGAGAAGGCACGGTTCATATAATCTATAGGTATAACTTCAATGTCTTGTTTTATGCTGCGTTTAGCTGCAAAATCAGTCATCTATTGAGTCTCCTTCATCCTTTCAATCATGCTTATCTTCGTTCCCGCCGTAAAGGGTATAACTTGTTAATTTCTCAGTCTTAATACCAAATTAAGTCCAATACTAAAAATATACAGTCAACTTAACGCATCTCTGCTTCGCAGATGATTTACTAATATTTGCAAAGGGTAAGTTGGATTCTGTTATTGGTGTGAAGGAGGTGCTGAAGGTGTTTTAACACCTTTTCTGGCCTGCAACTTAACTGTGAGAAAAGTGAGTTATATTCAACAGGAATTAATAGATGGGAGCTCAGTCCAATATAGCAGGTTTCTGGTTTTAAAATTGGATTGCTTTCGGTTAGATACTTGGGGGTACCTTTGGTTACCAGGAGGCTCACCGGAAAAGATTGTGCGCCACTAATGGACAAGATCACAACCAGGATTAAAAGTTGGGCGGCTAGGCATTTGTCTTATGGTGGAAGGTTGCAGTTAATGCAGTCCGTGCTGTTTGGTATGCAAAACTATTGGTCTAGGCGATTCATTATGCCAAAGCATGTGCTTAAGAAGAGAAATCAACTATGCTCCAGTTTCTTCTGGAAAAGGAGAGAAGGGTCCGCAAGGGGAGCTAGAGTGAGCCGTTGTGCAATTTGTTTCTCTAAATCTGAGGGAGGACGTGGTCTGAAAGATATAGTATCTTGGAACCAGGCTTGTCTCATGAAGAATATGCAGGACATTTTTATTAAAGCTGGTCCAATATGGATAGCATGGCTAGAAGCTTACGTTTTGAAGGAGAGAAGCATCTTGTTGGTTCCAGAACAACAAAACAGTAGCTGGAACTGGAGGAAGCTACTTCAGCTTAGATAGATTGCACGGCATTTTATAAACATAGAGAATGGAGTTGAGATCTAGCTTTTTCTAAGCAACACCTACTCAGCTGCTATAGTATGAAATGCGATTAGGCCGAAACAAGAGAAGGTTGAATGGCATAAACTCATATGGTTTCAATACCATATTCCAAAGCACTCTATAATATCTTGGATGGTTATATTATATAGACTTTCAACGAAGGACAGGTTGAAAACGTGGGGAATTGAGGTGTATGACAAATGTTGCCTGTGCCAGAGAGAGGACGAAACCAGGGAACGTTTGTTCTTTGGATGTGATTATTCAAAATAGATTTGGCAAAAGATATTACGGAAGTGCAGGATCTTTCGGGGGTGGAGAACTGGTCCGAAGAGTTGAGATGGGCAGTGAGCAAATTGAGGGGAAAGCCTCCATCATATTGCGATTAGCCTGGAATTCCGGACATCAGATATGGAAAGAGAGCAACAGCAGGATGTTGCAGGTCCTTGAACACATAAAAGATGCTGTGAGGCTTCGATTACAGGGACTAAGTGAGATACACATAAAAGATGTTGTGAGACTTCGATTACAGGGACCAAGTCAGATTGCTGCGAATACAGTAAATAAGATGATGTGTGATACGTGGAATCTTAATGTTGCTATGATAGAATAGGTTGCAACTAGAGATGCGTATATCGATGGTTTGTAAAAGACGGATTGTCGTATTGTAGTAGAATTCTGCTAGCTTGATAAATAAAATACAAACTATCAAAAAAAAAAAAAATTCTGAAAATATACTATAATACAAAAATTACGAACTTAAGATATCTATGCAGACCTAAACGCACTATTACATAACATATTAACGATATATATTTTTTTGTATATTTATTGTATTTTGTATAAATACATAAAATATAAAATATAAAAATAAATTTGATTTTTTTTGCATGCAACTACAAAAAAAAAAAAATCAATTTATTTTATCACATAACTCTTTGACATATTTTTTTTCTCTTTTTTTTTTCTTTTTTTGTTCCAACCACATAAGAGTATCCAAAATCTAGTAACACTTAAATCCATTCTCAGCTAGGATGAATAATCCTTCAAAATTAAGGAAACTTATAGCCACCTCTTCTCTTGTATTATAAATTTCTCGTAGCCTTTGCCTTTGAGAAACTGCAATTACAAAAAATTGCAACCTTCCCTTCTTCTTTTTATTGCAATCTTTGTTTCAAGTTTGAATATGTCTAATGAATTAGATCAAGTTTTAGTCCCTTGTTGGAATTTGAGTTTGAGGGATAGGAAGCTTTTCTATGCATACCATTATCTAGCATGTTTCCTAATAATGAAAGGGATTATGATGATCAGTTCTCTGATGATGATTATATGAAAGATGTGGTCATATTCGATACTGATAATGATATTATGGAGATTCTTGAGGATGCTCTTGTTGATGAAGATCCTCCAAAGACGATCAGGCCTGATAGTAAATCAGCCATTGAAAGGTTGGAGAAGGTAAAGATCAATGAAAGATCATTAGTGTTATATTCGGTTTAGTTTGAAGATGTTTCAATTGGGATTGAAGCCAAACGCCTGCCCTGCGCCCATGTTTATCATACAGGTTGCATTGTTAAATGTCTTAAAGAGACGAATACATATCCATTGTACCGCTATGAAATGCCTGTTGTCGGTTTTGATCTAAATATCCCATTGCCTGCTATTGATTCTGATGTGGATTTTAAAAACATGACGACTACTAATTGATTTCAATGTCGTTTATATTATGTATTTGTTAGGGTTATGTTCTATTTCCTTTTTGTTTCTTTTGAACAATTTGTTTGTAATCTTATGGGTACATACAGAACATAAATGCATTGATACACTGACTCAAATGAAACTAAATCCAACTTAAAAAAAAGGCAGTAAAACTTTTAATCATCTAAGACTGCACTACTAATACGTCTATTACACCTTAAATTCTTCAATTTTAACTACTATGCTCTATGCACCATAGAGAATAATTTTGTTTTTGAAAAATTCTTCAATTTCTACTTATACCACCCCTTTTTGCTTTAATAAGTAAAAATGCATGCAGCAGTTTATACTTTCTGACAAAGCTTTTGAGACCAAGATATTCCCTAAAGAACATCGTTCAGTTAATGTTCAATCAAACCTGTTGAACACTAGCTTCTCAGATTTGATCTAATTTATCAATGCATTAGCAAGCATTCAAGGGTTACTCTGAAGTAGGCCTTCAGACTCAAAATATTGCTGCTAATATATGACATGATACAATCGATTATCTATAGAATGGACATTGACGAGTTTTAGAGATGAAAAGCAATGCTGTTTCAAGATTATTGTTTCCGACACCGGATTACCTGACTGTGCAGCTGCACTCGCCTTAACATTACGGTCTTGGAGACTGGGTGGTTATATTCTTTAAATTTCAACATGATTTTTTACCTTTCATTATGATCAAGTTTTCTCAAATTAAAGCATGCCTTTGATTGATTTTTTTTTTTCATTGTTTAATAGGAAAAGGGATAGCAAGAAAAAATAATTGTTTATTATATTCAAGAAATTCATCATATATAAATATATATATTATTAGTGTATGTTACAAAGAATTCTGGGGGAAGTTAGGAATTAATTGTCTCCACTAATATCTTGTCTTATCTACAAACTGGACAGATACAATATATGTCATTGTTCTTTGCCGAAATCATTAAGGTTTCATTGATGGATGCTTTCATTTTTTTTTTATAAAAATCCAGAAACTGCAAAATAATAAAAAATAAAAATATCAATAAAAAAATTAAGTTATTTGAAAATTTATCATTACTAATTTCACTTGTGAAAAGAATTCCTTATATTGTATACATATGTGATAAAATTCAAAACCAAACACTTACTTTATTTGGAGAATGAGGGTTTTAGTAAGAGATTTATATACTTATATTTTAACCAAATATTTAGGTGTTCAAACCGACACAGTTAGATGCAAATTATGCATATAATGCATTTTTTTAGCATTTATTTTTTTTAGGGTATTCGAGGTTGTAATGGATTGAATCATACTCACTATTAATCAATTATAACAAAAAGTTATATAGATATTCATTAGTTATAAGTTTGAATTTTACATAATATTTTAATGAATCATAAGTAATTTTGAATTATAATTAATTATAGTAGAATAATTATAAGTGACATGTTTATTTTTTTAATTTTAGTAGTACTATTATTTATTGTTATGTCTAAATCAATTGGTTAACAGTCAAAATTTAATTAACACAATTAAGCCTTTGAGTCGTCTAAGCAAAGCATAACTAAATAGCTATGTCACCTATTCTAAGGAGATGGCTTGTCCTTCACCAAAATAAGGACTCACTTAAAACTCCACCAATAACTTGTTAAAACAATCTCTTCAGAATTGACCAACTGGCATCCAACTTGTCTAGGATCAATAAATGCAGCCTATGCTTACCTTAAATTATTAAATGCAATTCCCATCCGATGGATCTTTCTCGAATTTTCCACAAATATCCTATAAACTGTCAACTATTTCAATTAGGTCATCACCTTTGATCTAATACAAACAGTAGATAAAAACCCAAGTCCGCAAGGTAACACACAAGACCCAACACTATTTAAAGTTTATCCACCGAAGCTTCCCACACCTTATCATTTTCATCTTCCTTATTTGCTTACCTTACCTTAACGTCAAACCACGCCTCAGAGTAACAATTCTGATGCCCTATGATCGTACTTTTTGGTTACAGGTCACAGATATTTTTCCCTGAAACCTCACCTTCCACCTTCTAGTCAAGACATCCAACAACACCATCAACATTCATAATTTTATTTAAAATGTATTGAAGATTAAAATGTAACTCAAGTATATCTAAATTAATGAAATTACATAAACAAATAGAAATTACAATCCTAATCGACCAACCTCAATACACATATACTCAATCTTTTTTTTTTATTTTTTATTTTTTGGCAAGCACATATACTTATAATTTAATATTTTTTGAAGAAATTTTTTTTGGAAAAAAATTCCAAGTGTACAATTCCATGACCATTAGAAAGGAAAAAGGAGAAGGAAGGATCCTTCAAATTCAAACAAAGATGCATGTCTTATGATTCCCAGATTGTCTCTTTTTATAGTATTCACAACAAGTAGAAGTATAATAAAATTTCAATCACTCAAACACAAATTTGGGGAATTGGGGAAATTTGAAAGGGCCAAACACTTTCTCTAACCAGTTGTGACCAACCAAAATGAGTATTGCCAATTTGCCATGCATTATCGTTATCATATCCTATTCCAGGCTCTAGCTTCAAGTTTTTCAATAGCTTTGGCCAGTTTCATCATTCATTATGTGACAATTATTCCACCCTTATTTGAATTTTCTGACAACTAATGCACACAACGGTTTGCAACATTTTTTAAAAAAGTTTAAATTATGGTAAGAAACTAAACCAGGGTTGTAACACTCATTTATGGAAGAGCTATTAAGTGGTTCTCTGGCAAATCTTGAAAAAAAATTTTTCTATAGGAGGGCATAACCCAAAGGGAAAGGGAAAAAATCATGGCTTGAAGTAAGATTTGGTGTCTTCTTAGAGTTACTTGCTCACTACCTCAAGAGGTCGCAGACGACAAATTTTGAACTTTGATTTTAAGATAAAGTTAACTAAAATAGTAATTTAAATAATAAAAAAGAAATATGAGCAAAATGTGTTGTATACAAGAGTTACAGTTAGCAATGGTTACCATTAATAATATTTGAATCTTACTATTTTTTTAAATTAAGGCGATGAACTTATCAATTGAATCAATTCGTCTGATTTAATTTTATTAAGAAAATTAAAATTTTAATTTAATTTTTATTAAATTTATATATTTTTTATTTAACACTTATGACAATATTATTGATTTTAATATATAATTGATGGATATAGTTAAGAAATGACAATGTGATTTTAAGTTTTATTAAATTATAATACATATAATCAACACCAATTTAAATATACATGCATATATTTATATATATCTATATACATATAAATAGATAGATAAATAGATATACTCCAAACATTTTTAAAATTTTTGGAAAGGGTAAGGACCCTCAAGCTCCCATTATGAATTGTTTCTAGAACATTTACATATAATATAACCCACAATTTCTCTTAAAAAATTTTAACATTTGAGAGAATTCAAGAGTTGCATACTTTTAATTATACCTTACTTAGCAATACAATATATGTCAAATTCAAACCTAAGCATGTGGCTTAATATAGTGTAATTATCCACTTATACATCTTATATATATTTATTAAATATTTATTGTATTATGTATAAATACGTTAACTAAAGAATATAAATTTAATTTTTTTCACATGCAACAACCAAAAGAAATCAATTTATTTTACATTTTTCTCAATTTTTTCACTATTTTTTTTGTTCCAGCCACATAAGAGTGTCCAAAATCTAATAAAACTTAAAATCCATTTGTAGTTGGGATGAATAATCCTTCAAAATTAAGGAAACTTAGAGCCCCCTCTTCTCTTGTATCATAAATTTCTCAAGGCTTCGATTTTTTTCTCATACAACTACAAAAAATAAATCAATTTATTTTATCACATAACTCTTTCTTTGACGTATTTTTTCTCATTTTTTCACTTTTTTCTGTTCCAGCTACATAAGAGTGTCCAAAATATTGTAATACTTAAATCCGATGAATAACCCTTCAAATTTAAAGAAACTTAAAATCACTTCTTCTCTTGTGTTATAAATTTCTCATGGGCTTTGCTTTTCAAAAATTGCAATTACAAAAAATTGCAACCTTCCATTCTTCTTTTTATTGCATCCTTTGTTTCAAGTTTTAATATGTCTGATTAATTAGATCAAGTTTTAGTCCCTTGTTGGAATTTGAGTTTAGAGGGATAGGAGGCTTTTCTATGCATACCATTATCCAGCATATTTCTTAATAATGAAAGGGATGATGATGATCAGTTCTCTGATGATGCTTACATGGAAGATGTGGTAGTATTCGATATTGATGATGATATTATGGAGATTCTTGATGATGCTCTTGCTGATAACAATCCTTCAAAAATGATCAAGCCTGCTAGTAAATCAGCCATTGAAGGGTTGAAGAAGGTAAAGATCGATGAAAGATCATTGGTCATGTGTTCGGTGTGCTTTGAAGATGTTTCAATCGGGACTGAAGCCAAATGCCTGCCCTGCTCCCATGTTTATCATACAGGTTGCATTGTTAAATGGCTTAAAGAGAGGAATTGTCGATTTTGATCTAAATGTTGTCTTGTCTGCCATTGATTTTGACGTGAATTCTAAGAAAATGACTGCTACTAATTGATTTCAATGTCATTTATAATATGTAATTATTGGGGTTTTGTTCTGTTTTCTTTTTGTTTCTTTTGAACAATTTGTTTGTAATCTTAAGGGTACTCAAATCAGAATGAAATTGTCATTTGGAACCCAAACCCTAAACCCTAGTCACCCAAGTCCTTATGTTGCATGATTATTAAAAAATATACCGAACTAATTCTGATGTTTTGGTATTTCTTATAATCTGTCAATTTCTATACATGACCGTGCTCTCTACAACTTACTGATATAAATTCTTGTTGATTAGTTTGTTTTGTTTTGCAGGGTTTTTCTATTTCTTATAAGTACCTTTGAGACCAAGATTGGTCCTAAACAACATTGTTCAGTCAATCAATGTTTGATCAAATCAAGTGGACACTTTACAGGAACTGGGCACATACAGAGCGTTGAGTTAGTATTCATGAGAGCAAACAAGAGAAGCTAGTGTTTCCAACACAATGAATTGATATACTGACTCAAATGAAACTAAATCCAATGAATTGATATACTGACTCAAATGAAACTAAATCCAACTTAGAAAAAGGCAGTAAAACTTTTAATCGTAGCTAAAAAATAGGAATAGAAAGCGAAGAAAATGGACTCAAATCTCGCTTGTTTTTTAAGTGGTGACGTCTTGTCAGAGCCTTTGAGTTGATGGTATGGGTATTGGAAGTGTTAATAGTTTGGTGATTGTATTGCTAGATCTATTCTTCCTAATTCTCTAGTCATAGATGTATTGTATTGTTGCGAATGCGCCTCAGTCTCAAGTTTCAAGTGTTTGAGGAAGTGAGCGAAGTTTCTAATGTGAGAGGAATAATATTCGAAAACTTTTTTTTTTAGACTATGCTTAATGGATATTTTTAGTTCATAATTCTCTTTAGACTCTAATTACCCATTTCTATAAGAATTCTAAAATTCTTTTCCAGTTTTAGATCTCTCAACAACAACCTCTTACTCTGTAAATCTATTACAAATTCATAAATCCCCAGTTTTAGATCTCTCAACAACAACCTCTTACTCTGTAAATCTATTACAAATTCATAAATCCTCCAAGGGATTTTTATATTTGATTATATGTTGCATACCTGGTATGCACAAAACACAAAAAAGGGCAGTTATTTTATTTTCATCAGAGAACGATTATTCGATTATTTTTCCTCTTATCTAAGACTGCATTACTAGAATCAAACTTTGTGCCCATATTGGGTGTTTTCAACATTCTGTTTCAGTTCTATTTTCTGTTGTATTTTTGGTTCCGTGTCTCTTTGTCTAACAGCTCTGAATATTTTGTAGCATGCCTCCTGATTTAAATACAAAAAACATCAAATTGTTTGAAAAGAATCCTCTATTTTTCACAACCACTTTGATTCAACAGAAATTTTTTTGTTAAACACAAAGAAGGTCGAATCTATTTCAACTAGAACTGGTAGGGTGCGCCTGGCCCATGCAGTAGTGCAACGCATAGGCGACGCTCGAAAACCCCAGCAGCAAGCTGCTGTGATGGGCCTTCGCCCTCAAAAAATTAATTTAATATCATGTGGATCAATGACCCACGTATCAGATATTAAACTGATAAGAACAGATACTACACTTGATCTTAGCCAAAAGGCCGAGAAAGGTATGCTTTGTAAATGTTCTCAACTTCTCTTTTATAAATTGCCTCGGCCAAACCCTTTTCAACTGTTCATGATGTGGAATAGAGAACACAGCCAAGTGCAGTTGTCACGCCCTGGGCGGGCGCGCCAGGCACATCAGGCAGACCAGCAGGCGAGCCAGAGGCTGAGGCCCGCAGACCAGGCGTGCTGGCGGGTATCAGTGCGCAAAGCCTATCAAACGAGCTCCAAACGCCCGCCCATCTTGCAGGCCAACTCATGAGACCAAGGCCTGGCATTTGGGCTGCCCGCACCACATCCAGAAGGGCCCAAGGTGCTGGACACGCAAGGGAAGCTTCTGGAACCAGGCAGGATCAGCATCAGCATCCTGGCAGATTTGGTTGACCCTGAAAATCAGGAGACAGCATCTTGATTGATTGTAATCCCACGATTTTAGCCTTTATACTAGGGATTTGCCATTAAGTTGTAGCTGGAGCCTCAACTATAAATAGAGGGCTGCTCCACCCTCATTTGTACACCATCAAACACTTCTGTTTCAGTGAATACAAGAGCATTTCCAGAATTCTGTTTTCCTGTCCTGTTTCTCTTTAACTTGCGTAATCAGCCCTTCCCTTTGTTCTAGTGCCCGCACGCTTGTGTTTTAGGCTGACTTAGGCATAAAGGAGGAGATTCCAAGCCTAAGGCCGCACGGATTCTGAGTCTAAGGTCGGAGCCCGTGACAGTTGGTATCAGAGCAAGTTCGATTCTGCGTGTTTGTGTTGTGCAGGTTAGATCGTGATTGAGGAGATGGCATCCCAAAGCGACGTTGCTAGCCAACAACCAGAGGCCCAGGAGCATGGGCGAGGAAGAGGCAAGAAAGCTGGTTCTAGAGATATCTGGTCTACCATGGACGGTAGGCTGGCCAAGGTGGAGGTGACCATAGGCGACATGGGGGAGAAGCTGGAGGAAGTAGAGACTCACATTGCATCGCTAGACTCCATGGGGGAGGAGATCCAAAGTGAGCTAGAAGCTGCTCTCAACAATGGTCTAGATGCGATCACCCGAAAGAATGAATCCTTGGAGGCGGAAGTTCTGACTTTGCGAGATGGCATGGAGGCCATGCGCCAGCGGATGGAGGAGCTTACCAGTGAGCTCGTGACTTGCAAGACTGCCATTGGGAATGGCATGTTTGCTGGAGTGTCCAAATCCAGATTGGATGTCCCCAAGCCTAAGGAGTTCAAGGGGACTAGGGCGGCCAAGGAAGTAGACAACTACCTTTGGGGTATGGAGCAGTATTTCCAGGCCATGGGCATGCAAGACGAGGTGATAAAGGTAAGCACCGCTGCTATGTATCTCACTGATGTAGCCTTATTATGGTGGAGGCGCAGGTGTGATGATGTCAGGCGTGGGAACGCCAAGATTGGAACCTGGGCAGAGTTCCAAAAGGAGTTCAGAGAACAATTTTACCCGGAGTATGCCGATGATGAGGCACGGGCAAAGTTGCGCAGGTTGAGCCAGCAAGGAAACATAAAAGAGTATGTTCAAAAATTCTCTGAACCGATGCTACAGATCTCGGATCTAGGCGAGAAGGACGCATTCTTTGCTTTCATGGATGGGCTGAAGCCGTGGGTGAAGCATGAGCTACAAAGGAGAGGAGTTCATGACTTGGCTAAAGCCATGACTACTGCCGAGGCGTTGATAGAGTTCAAACCTCTGAACAAGTTCGAGTCTACCAAGCCCAAGGGTAAGGGCAGGGACGATAGGGACCGGAAGAAGCAGTCCAATGGGAAGGACCGTGACCGGGAGTCCAAGGATGGAGACCGAGACCGTTCAACCAAGGATGGCGAGAGGAAGCCATCAGCAGGCAAGTGGAAAGCAAAGGGGGACCGAGAGCCACTAGCATGCTACCTATGTGGAGGGAGCCACATAGCGCGCAATTGCCCGCAGAAGGGCAAGTTGGCTGCTGTAGACAGAGAGTCTGACGAGGAGCCAGAGTCAGGGGCAGCAAAGCTTGGGTCGTTGGTGCTCAATGCTGTCCAGAGTAAGGGGAGCCGCAAGCCAAAGGGCTTGATGTTTGCGGATCTGATGGTTGCGGGTCAGAAAGTGAGTGCACTGGTGGACACAGGTGCCTCACATCTTTTTATTTCAGGTGATGGAGCCCGGAAGCTCGGACTAAAGGTGCAGAAAGGGACTGGTACCATTAAAACGGTGAACTCCAAGGAAGTTCCAGCCATTGGAGTAGCACGGGGAGTGGAGTTGCAGCTTGGAGACTGGAAAGGCAAGGAGACCATTGAGGTAATACCCCTTGACGACTATGAGTTTGTGATTGGGTTGGATTTCCTTGTTCGGATTAACGCCCTCCTTGTGCCTTTTGCCGATTGTGTTTGCATCTTGGATGCACGGTGCCAATGCCTAGTGCCATTGAGGAGAGGGTCTGGAGTTGGGTCGAGGGTGGTGTCAGCCATCCAATTTGCCAAGGCGGTAAGCAGACAAGAAGACACCTTCTTGGCAGCCCTGAAATATGATGAGCCAAGGGAGAAGGAGACTGAGTCACCCTTGGAGGTGCTAAAGGTGCTGAAGACCTTTAGTGATGTAATGCCCGCAAAGCTGCCTAGCAAGCTACCACCTAAGAGGGAGGTGGACCACAAGATCGAGCTGGTGTCCGAGGCCAAGCCACCAGCCAGAGCCCCTTACCGAATGTCTCCACCAGAGTTGGAGGAATTGAGGAAGCAGCTCAAGGAGTTAGTTGATGCTGGCTTCATCAGGCCATCGAAAGCACCCTATGGTGCACCGGTTCTATTCCAGTGCAAGCATGATGGGTCGTTGCGGCTGTGCATAGACTACCGGGCTTTGAACAAGCTGACCATCAAGAACAAGTACCCCATCCCACTCATTGCGGACTTGTTCGATCAACTTGGGAGCGCAAGGTGGTTCACCAAGCTGGATTTGAGGTCAGGCTACTATCAAGTCAGGATCGCGGAGGGAGATGAGCAAAAGACAGCATGTGTCACTCGGTATGGTTCGTATGAGTTCTTGGTGATGCCTTTTGGACTCACGAACGCCCCAGCAACATTCTGCACCCTTATGAACAAGGTACTTCAGTCATTCCTTGATCGGTTTGTTGTGGTTTATTTGGATGACATTGTGATCTACAGCCAGACTTTGGGAGAGCATGTAGACCACTTGAGACAGGTGTTCGAGGTGTTGCGGGCGCACAAGCTGTTTGTCAAGAGGGAGAAGTGCTCATTCGCCCAGCAGGAGATCCCGTTCCTAGGCCACATAGTGGGAGGTGGCAGGATACGCATGGATGAAAGCAAGATACACGCCATCCTGGAGTGGCAACCGCCAGCCAAGGCCACTGAGTTGAGATCGTTCCTTGGGCTGGTTAACTACTACAGGCGCTTCATCAAAGGTCACTCAGCAATAGCCACGCCATTGACTGACTTGCTCAAGAAAGGGAGAGCATGGGAGTGGAGCGCAGGGTGCCAGGAAGCCTTTGACAGGTTGAAGCGGGCTGTGACCGAGGAGCCAGTCTTGGCCTTGCCAGACCATGCCAAACCGTATGAGGTGCATACGGATGCATCAAACTTTGCCATAGGGGGCGTGTTGATGCAAGATGGACGTCCAGTCGCGTTCGAGAGCAGGAAGCTGAATGAGACTGAACGTAGGTACACGGTCCAAGAGAAGGAGATGACTGCAGTGGTGCACTGCTTGCGCACCTGGCGCCATTACCTGTTGGGGTCAAGGTTCGTGGTGAGAACGGACAATGTGGCGACCAGCTACTTCCAGACGCAGAAGAAGCTGTCCCCCAAGCAGGCGAGATGGCAAGATTTTCTTGCAGAATTTGATTTCCAGATGGAGTACAAGCCAGGACGGGCGAACCTAGTGGCAGACGCCCTGAGCAGAAAGGCTAACCTTGCTGCCATTAGCCAACCAGAGGGGTCACTGGTGCCGCGCATCAAGGAGGGACTTGCGCATGATCCTACAGCCAAGGCTTTGATGGAGTACGCCCAGCAAGGTAAGACTAGGCGGTTTTGGTTGCAGGATGGCTTGCTGTACACCAGGGGCAGTAGACTGTTTGTGCCGCAGCACGGGAAGCTCCGCAAGGAAGTTTTGCAAGAGTGTCATGATTCAAGGTGGGCTGGACACCCCGGAGTGAGCCGCACCTTGGCGCTGATCGAGGACCGGTACTACTGGCCGCACATGAGGGACGATGTGGAGGCCTATGTGAAGACTTGTCTTGTGTGCCAACAGGACAAGGTGGAGCTCAAGAAACCAGGCGGTCTCTTGGAGCCATTGCCAGTGCCAGAGCGACCATGGGAGAGTGTTTCTCTGGACTTTATAGTCGGTCTACCCAAGACAGAGGGGTTTGGAAGCATCATGGTAGTGGTGGACAGGTTTTCCAAGTATGGAATTTTCATTCCAGCAACCAAGGAGTGCCCAGCCGAGAAGGCAGCTCGATTGTTCCTGAAGAACATGGTTAAGTACTGGGGAGTGCCGAGGACCATTGTTAGTGATCGGGACGGGCGTTTCACGGGCAGGTTCTGGACTGAGTTGTTCAAGCTGTTGGGGTCAGACTTGAACTTTTCCACCAGCATGCATCCGCAGACCGATGGGCAGACAGAACGTGTGAACGGACTATTGGAGGTCTACCTCAGGCACTATGTGAGTGCCACACAAAGGGACTGGTCAAAGCTACTGGATATTACGCAGTTTTCCTACAACTTGCAAAGGAGCGAGGCAACGAACCAGAGCCCATTTGAGGTTGTGACAGGGCAACAACCACTAACACCCGGTTCGATTGCTGCAGGTTATACAGGGCCGAATCCAGCAGCATACAAGTTTGCCAAGGCATGGCAGGAGCAAACTGACTTGGCCAGAGTTTGTCTACACAAGGCGGCCAAGAGGTCGAAGAAGTGGGCAGACCAGAAGAGGCGGGACGTGCAGTTCCAGGTTGGAGACTTGGTGTTGGTGAAGCTGCATTCCATTGTGCGCCATAGGGGGCTGCACAAAGGCCTAGTCCGGAGGTATGAGGGACCTTTCCGAGTAGTCAAGAGGGTAGGCAAGGTTGCCTACAAGCTGGATATGCCACCCAAGCCAAGGGTACACCCGGTGTTCCATGTGAGCATGCTCAAGCCGTTCCATGAGGATGAGGGAGATCCAGGACGGGCAGAGTCAAAGCGTGCACCATTGGGAGCAAGGGCCTCATATGAGAAGGAGGTCCACAGCATTATGGCTGACCGAGAGGTGAGACGGAAGAACTATCAACCAAGACAAGAGTACTTGGTGCGCTGGAAGGGACTTCCAGACAGTGAGGCGAGCTGGGAACCAGCAGAGGACTTATGGCAGTTCGGGGACCAGATCAGGCAGTACCACGCAGAAGACGTAACAAGGGCGTTGCGCAATCAGGTGGGGGAGAATGTCACGCCCTGGGCGGGCGCGCCAGGCACATCAGGCAGACCAGCAGGCGAGCCAGAGGCTGAGGCCCGCAGACCAGGCGTGTTGGCGGGTATCAGTGCGCAAAGCCTATCAAACGAGCTCCAAACGCCCGCCCATCTTGCAGGCCAACTCATGAGACCAAGGCCTGGCATTTGGGCTGCCCGCACCACATCCAGAAGGGCCCAAGGTGCTGGACACGCAAGGGAAGCTTCTGGAACCAGGCAGGATCAGCATCAGCATCCTGGCAGATTTGGTTGACCCTGAAAATCAGGAGACAGCATCTTGATTGATTGTAATCCCACGATTTTAGCCTTTATACTAGGGATTTGCCATTAAGTTGTAGCTGGAGCCTCAACTATAAATAGAGGGCTGCTCCACCCTCATTTGTACACCATCAAACACTTCTGTTTCAGTGAATACAAGAGCATTTCCAGAATTCTGTTTTCCTGTCCTGTTTCTCTTTAACTTGCGTAATCAGCCCTTCCCTTTGTTCTAGTGCCCGCACGCTTGTGTTTTAGGCTGACTTAGGCATAAAGGAGGAGATTCCAAGCCTAAGGCCGCACGGATTCTGAGTCTAAGGTCGGAGCCCGTGACACAGTAACATCTTATCTTTCGATGACCAGACTTCGAAAACTCTCAAATAGTTACCTGAATATCAGAGCAAAATCTGGCAACAAGAACACTCCTAACATTTACCATTTCCTTGGGAGGTTATTTATTAATAATTTATGTGGTCAAAATGGTATTTGGCATCCGCTTCGAGAAGGCAGTGTTCATATAATCTATAGGTATAAATTCAATGACTGGTTTTACGCTGTGTTTAGCTGCGAAATCAGTCATCTGTTGAGTCTCCTTCATTCTTTCAATCATGCTTATCTTCCTTGCCGTTAAGGGTATAATTCTTGTTAATTACTCAGTCTTAATATCAAATCATGTCCAATACTAAAAATCTATACTTTCTATATTAAAAGTATCCCTAAGGTTTAAGAAAGTTAATAGCTTACCTAACTTATGAGTTTTGTGGGCTTTGAGATATGAGCAGTGGGTTTGTGTTTAACTGCCTTTTTTTTTTGCTTTTTTTTTTTTTTTTGTGGTGAGCTTTAGAATTTGTGGTATTTTATTTATTGTTTATTGAGTAGGATTTTTTTCAGTTTTGTTTGAGAGGGCAGAGGGTTCAGTATTATCAGTACCAGCATTCAAGTTCATAGTCACTTCAAATGATGTTGCATGAAACTTTCTTTAAAGAGCGACAAAGTAAAGCCAATTATTGATCCCAATGGCATTTTTCCTTTCTCTTAAATTGTCTAAAGACTTTTTTATGTTGAAATTGAAAGAGTTATAGAAAAAGTGGTCGTATACCAATCCCATGAGACAAAAAATTCTTGTATAGTACTTAATATAATCCGTTCATAATATTTGATTTTAAATTGTGTATTTTAATTATGGTTATATTAAGATATGAAATAACAAATTTTTTAATAAATTAAATAATCCCCTCTATACTCTTAAAAAGATATGTGTCGAGAGTATAGAGAATTTATAGTTAATTTTATATAATAGTTATTGCTATTTACGAAACATAAATAATGAAATTTTAAAAAGTTTAAATACTATCATATTATTCATAATATAAATATTTTTTTTAATTTTAAAATATAATATTTAAGTTGATGTACAAAACCATAAAAATTGATTTACATGATTTACACCTAAATTATTGGTGTAAATGTTTCTTAAACCTATATTGACTTTTAAATAAACCAGAGCAATCTATCAGTTCGGTTAAGTCAATTATAAAAACTTAAAAACCGATTAATTGGGCTTCATCTGTTTAGGTAACCAAATTGACTAATTAATAGCACGAAAATAAAAAGTAATTGAAATGACTTAGATCAATTGGTTTTGTCGATTTTGTTGGTCCTTTAGTTTCTAGCAAGTTTGGTCAAAGATTATTTGTCATAATTAATCACTGTATTATCTTTTTGAATTTGACTATTTTCCATCCTATGATTTTGAACTAATCCATGTGTGGATAATTAAGTTGATCAAATTATGTAACGGATATCTGTACATTAGTTAAATGATTAGATTAATTCTCCTATCTTAATGTTTTCAAATTGGATTCATATACTTCATTTTATTATCAAATTGAATCAAATTGTTAATAGTTCAAACTTGTTCCGTTAAACTTGATAATGTGATATTTTAATTTTTTTTATGTGACTTTTTTGCTTACGTGACAATTAACTTTGTTGACATGTAAAGTCTATGTGGTCAAATATGATAACGTGATAAAATTTTTTGACATGTCATCAGTTTTTCATGCCAACTTCTCTTAATTTGCACAACTTATCCTTATATTTTGGTTAAATGGTGGAATTAGTCTTTTTATCTTAATGTATGTTCAATTTGATCCCTATACATAAATTAACTATCGAATTTACGATTTAATCTAAAATAAGTAAAATAAAACTAAAATAAAAGACAAAAAAACTTTTCAATACAGATAGATCGAATTGTAAACAAAGTCAATGTATAGGTCAACACAAGATTTGCACCAAACCCCTCTTGAAAAATAACATCGTTTCAACCTATTATAAAAACAATTTCTTTTTTAATTTTCCTTTTTTCTCCTCTTTCATCCTTGTTTTTCTCTTACTTCTTTTTACAAGTCTCCTCCAAAGAACTCATATTTTAATGGGATTTATAGAAATCAGGGATTGAAAAATTCAACAATCACAGAAAATTTATCCATAAAAACTAAAACTGTTAATACCCAGAAATCGATTATCGACACCACCATTTTGTATCATCATCTAAAGCAAAATTGAGCATAATACCCTAAAAATTATAAATTTCAAACCTTTAAAAAAAAATTTCTCGGTAAAAAACTATTTCTAATGGTTTTTGCTAATTGTCTTTATTTTTGTTGTGTTACCTTGTCGATCGCTATTGAATTCTCAATTTTTTTTCAAATTAATATTTCCAAAAAAATTTTCATATTTTCCTTAACTTTTTTCAATTTTTTATTTTTTTTATATTTTTTTTACTTTGACTTCTTGATTTTCACTAACTAAACAATAAAATAAATAAAATACTTTTAGAGTTTTAAATTTGGGTTTAAAATTCAAGTTCACAGTTAAACCAATTGATCAAAAAATGATTTTAGAGCCTAATGTCGAGATGAAATTTCAAAGCCATTTAATATTGAAATTTTTTTTCAAAATGAATAGAATGTCTACAATTGCTTTTATTGTTGACGGTATATCTTAGTTTGTTGACTATGATTTTTTCAATCTAATTTTTATGCTTTAGTCATTTTACAAGTTTTTTTTTATTTTTTATATTTTAAGAATATCATAAAAGAAATTAACAAAAAGTGAAAAAATAAAATAAATAAAAAATAAAGAAAATATATAATTTAGTTTATTTTGGGCTTATAGTCTAATTTGAGATTAACCCAATTTGTCAAATTAAGTCCAATTAATAATTCAAATATCCAAAAAAAATTTATCTAAATATGAAAAAAAATATCACGCTCAAATTAATAATTTATGCTTTTATATGTTATTTTAGATCAAATTTTAAATTTGATAATTAATTGATATATAAGGATCAAATTTGAACACATATTAAAGTAGAATGACTAATTCTATTATTTAACCAAAGTATAGAGACGAGCCGTGTAATTTGAGAAAAGTTGATGTGAAAAAATGATGAAGTGTTAAAAAATTTTACCACATCATCATTTTTTATCACGATGACTTTACACATCAACAAAGTCAATGGCCATATAAGCAAAAATGCTATATTAAAAAAGTTAAAATACTATATTATCAATTTTTACAGAAAAAAGTTCGAACGATTAATAAATTAACTAAAGTCGACTATTAAATGAATAGGAATCCAATTTGAACAGATTAAGATAAATGGACTAATTTTACTATTTAACTAAAGTACATATATCTGTTATATAATTTGACCTAATTAGGTTCATCACACAATAAACACTTCCCATCGCAGTCATCGACATAACCTCCAAGACTCTATCTCTCTCTATTGCCTTAAATTCATATAAGACATAAAAAACAAATTCTAGGAGCAAGCCAAGCAACACTAAGCCATTTCTTAAAATCTCACGTCAAGAGTCTATTAAAAGTGGTCTAAGTTTATTGTATAAATTTATGGTCTTATTTTTGTTCAAGTCATTTATACAAAATTTTAGTACAGAAAATGACCAACATTCTCTGTCTCTCAAATATCTATATCTCTGATAACAAGAGGAATTGGGGTGCAACCATGGGGTTTAACAAGATAGAGATGAAGTTGATTGAGGATAAAACTTGCAGGTAAGTTACATTCTCAAAATATCGAGTAGATTTGCTTAAGAAATCCATGAAATTTCTATACTTTGTGGTGCTCAAATTGGGCTCATTATCTTCTCAAACACTAAGGGGAATTAGGGATATAGATTTTAGAGTTTTGATAAAAAAGAATAAAAAATAGAAAGGAAGGGCTAAAGGGTAATTAGGTAAAGGGTTAGGAAAATTAATAATGTTTTTGTTCATTTTAAATATTTAATTATTTGAATTTTGATTTTTTCGATCGGTTCAAATTTAAAACTTCGACACGAAAAAGAAAAAAGATAAATTCGAGAACCAAATCGATTTAAGGTCTTAAATAAAAAAATCCAAATTGATTTAATTAAAATGAACGATTTAGATCAATTTTATTGATTTAAAGTTAATGCTTTCTCCTACTTTAAACAATAAAAAATGAAATAGAATGATGCTTTCTCTTAATCCTTTTACATATTGCTCCTATTAAAAATCTTTTGAATTATGTTTTGTTATACTAAAATGCAAATAGAATGATGTTTATATTGCCTTTGATATAATCAAAATAAAAATGGCTCTTCCTCTTATTTTCTTAAAATTATAGCAACTTGAATTAGGATAACCGACGCGGAATGCAGTTACAGCAATAGTATACTCTAATAAAAAATATTACGAACTTAAGATACATATGTAGAGCTCACCTCACTCTTACTTAACATATAAAAAAGGTTCTTCCTCTTATTTTCTTAAAATTATAGCAACCTGAATGAGGATAATCGACGCGGAACATAGTTACCACAATAGTATACTATAATAAAAAATATTATGAACTCAAGATACATATGTAGAGCTCACCTCACTCTTACTTAACATATTAACAATAGATTTTTTATTATATATTTATTATATTATGTATAAATACATAAAATAAAGATTATCAATCTAAATTTGATTTTTTTCACATGCAACTACAGCAAAAAAAAATCAATTTATTTTATCACATAACTCTTTCTTTGACCTATTTTTTCTCAATTTTTTTTCATTTATTTTTTTCCAGCCACATAAGAGTGTCCAAAATCTAGTAATACTTAAATCCGTTCTCAGCTAGGATGAATAATCCTTCAAAGTTAAAGAAACTTAAAGTCGCCTCTTCTCTTGTATTATAAATTTCTCATAGGCTTTGCCTTTGAGAAATTGCAAATACAAAAAATTGCAACCTTCCATTCTTCTTTTTGTTGCATTCCTTGTTTCAAGTTTGAATATGTCTGATGAATTAATTCAAGTTTTAGTCCCATGTTTGGAACGTGAGTTTAGAGGAACATGAGGCTTTTCTATGCATACTATTATCCAACATGTTTCCTAATAATGAAAGGGATGATGATGATCAATTCTTTGATGATGCTTACATGGAAGATGTGGTCATATTCGATACTGATGATGATATTATGGAGTTTCTTGAGGATGCTCTTATTGATGACGATCCACCAAAGATGATCAGGCCTGCCAGTAAATCAGCCATTGAAGGGTTGGAGAAGGTAAAGATCGATGAAAGATAATTAGTGTCGTGTTTGGTGTGCTTTGAAGATGTTTCAATCGGGACTGAAGCCAAACGCCTGCCCTGCTCCAATGTTTATCGTATAGGTTGCGTTGTTAAATGATTTAAAGAGAGAAATACATGTCCATTGTGCCGCTATAAAATGCCTGTTGTGGATTTTGATCTAATTGTCCCATTGCCTGCCATTGATTCTAATGTGGACTCTGAGAACATGACTGCTACTAATTGATTTCAAGTGTCATTTATAGTATGTATTTATTAGGGTTATGTTCTATTTTCTTTTTGTTTCTTTTGAACAATTTGTTTGTAAACTTAAGGGTACCCAAATCATAGTGAAATTGTCATTTGGAACCCAAAACCTAAACCCTAATCACCCAAGTCCTTATCTTACATGATTATTAAAAAATTTACTGCACTTTTCCTTTTAATTCTGATGTTTTTGTATTTCTTATAATATGTTATTTCTATACATGACCATGCTCTCTACAACTATTGATATAAATTCTTGTTGATTAGTTTGTTTTGTTTAGCAGGGTTTTTCTATTTCTTATCAATATCTTTGAGACCAAGATTGGTCCTAAAGAACACTGTTCAGTCAGTCAATGTTTTGATCAAATCAAGTGGATACTTTACAGAAACTGGGACGTTGAGTTAGTATTCACGAGAGCAAACAAGAGAAGCTAGTGTTTCCAACAAAATGAATTGATACACTGACTCAAACGAAATTAAATCCAACTTTTAATCGAAGGCAGTAAAACTTTTAATCATCTAAGACTGCAATACTAATATGTCTATTACACCTTTTACAGAATCAAAATTTGTGTCCATATTGAATGTTTTCAACATTCTCTTTCAGTTCTATGTACCGCTGTAACAGAGCTCCGAATTTTTTGTAGCATGACTCCTGATTTAAATACAGAAAACATCTGATCTTACTTACATTTAACAGAAAACTTCTTGTTCAACAGAGAAAAAACCAGAATCTATTTGGTGGGGTGCGCCTGACCCATCCAGCAGTGCAACGCATGGGCGACACTTGAAGACCCCAGTAGCAAGCTACCGTGATGGACCTTCTCCCTCAAAAAATTAATTTAATATCATGTGGATCAATGACCCACGTATCAGATATTAAACTGATAAGAACAGATACTACACTTGATCTTAGCCAAAAGGCCGAGAAAGGTATGCCTTGCAATCGCTCTCAACTTCTCTCTCATAACTTGTCTCGCCCAAACCCTATTCAACTGTTCATGATGTGGGATAGGGAACTCACCCAAGTGCAGTAACATGTATCTTTCGATGACCAGTGAAAGCTGATTGCTAGTTACCTGAATATCAGAGCAAAATCTGGCAACAAAAACACTCTAACAATTACCATTTCCTTGGAAGATTATTTATTAATAATTTGCGTATTTGAAATGGTATTTGACATCTGCTTTGAGAAGGCACGGTTCATATAATCTATAGGTATAACTTCAATGTCTTGTTTTATGCTGCATTTAGCTGCAAAATCAGTCATCTATTGAGTCTCCTTCATCCTTTCAATCATGCTTATCTTCGTTCCCGCCGTAAAGGGTATAACTTGTTAATTTCTCAGTCTTAATACCAAATTAAGTCCAATACTAAAAATATACAGTCAACTTAACGCATCTCTGCTTCGCAGATGATTTACTAATATTTGCAAAGGGTAAGTTGGATTCTGTTATTGGTGTGAAGGAGGTGCTGAAGGTGTTTTAACACCTTTTCTGGCCTGCAACTTAACTGTGAGAAAAGTGAGTTATATTCAACAGGAATTAATAGATGGGAGCTCAGTCCAATATAGCAGGTTTCTGGTTTTAAAATTGGATTGCTTTCGGTTAGATACTTGGGGGTACCTTTGGTTACCAGGAGGCTCACCGGAAAAGATTGTGCGCCACTAATGGACAAGATCACAACCAGGATTAAAAGTTGGGCGGCTAGGCATTTGTCTTATGGTGGAAGGTTGCAGTTAATGCAGTCCGTGCTGTTTGGTATGCAAAACTATTGGTCTAGGCGATTCATTATGCCAAAGCATGTGCTTAAGAAGAGAAATCAACTATGCTCCAGTTTCTTCTGGAAAAGGAGAGAAGGGTCCGCAAGGGGAGCTAGAGTGAGCCGTTGTGCAATTTGTTTCTCTAAATCTGAGGGAGGACGTGGTCTGAAAGATATAGTATCTTGGAACCAGGCTTGTCTCATGAAGAATATGCAGGACATTTTTATTAAAGCTGGTCCAATATGGATAGCATGGCTAGAAGCTTACGTTTTGAAGGAGAGAAGCATCTTGTTGGTTCCAGAACAACAAAACAGTAGCTGGAACTGGAGGAAGCTACTTCAGCTTAGATAGATTGCACGGCATTTTATAAACATAGAGAATGGAGTTGAGATCTAGCTTTTTCTAAGCAACACCTACTCAGCTGCTATAGTATGAAATGCGATTAGGCCGAAACAAGAGAAGGTTGAATGGCATAAACTCATATGGTTTCAATACCATATTCCAAAGCACTCTATAATATCTTGGATGGTTATATTATATAGACTTTCAACGAAGGACAGGTTGAAAACGTGGGGAATTGAGGTGTATGACAAATGTTGCCTGTGCCAGAGAGAGGACGAAACCAGGGAACGTTTGTTCTTTGGATGTGATTATTCAAAATAGATTTGGCAAAAGATATTACGGAAGTGCAGGATCTTTCGGGGGTGGAGAACTGGTCCGAAGAGTTGAGATGGGCAGTGAGCAAATTGAGGGGAAAGCCTCCATCATATTGCGATTAGCCTGGAATTCCGGACATCAGATATGGAAAGAGAGCAACAGCAGGATGTTGCAGGTCCTTGAACACATAAAAGATGCTGTGAGGCTTCGATTACAGGGACTAAGTGAGATACACATAAAAGATGTTGTGAGACTTCGATTACAGGGACCAAGTCAGATTGCTGCGAATACAGTAAATAAGATGATGTGTGATACGTGGAATCTTAATGTTGCTATGATAGAATAGGTTGCAACTAGAGATGCGTATATCGATGGTTTGTAAAAGACGGATTGTCGTATTGTAGTAGAATTCTGCTAGCTTGATAAATAAAATACAAACTATCAAAAAAAAAAAAAATTCTGAAAATATACTATAATACAAAAATTACGAACTTAAGATATCTATGCAGACCTAAACGCACTATTACATAACATATTAACGATATATATTTTTTTGTATATTTATTGTATTTTGTATAAATACATAAAATATAAAATATAAAAATAAATTTGATTTTTTTTTCATGCAACTACAAAAAAAAAAAAATCAATTTATTTTATCACATAACTCTTTGACATATTTTTTTTCTCTTTTTTTTTTCTTTTTTTGTTCCAACCACATAAGAGTATCCAAAATCTAGTAACACTTAAATCCATTCTCAGCTAGGATGAATAATCCTTCAAAATTAAGGAAACTTATAGCCACCTCTTCTCTTGTATTATAAATTTCTCGTAGCCTTTGCCTTTGAGAAACTGCAATTACAAAAAATTGCAACCTTCCCTTCTTCTTTTTATTGCAATCTTTGTTTCAAGTTTGAATATGTCTAATGAATTAGATCAAGTTTTAGTCCCTTGTTGGAATTTGAGTTTGAGGGATAGGAAGCTTTTCTATGCATACCATTATCTAGCATGTTTCCTAATAATGAAAGGGATTATGATGATCAGTTCTCTGATGATGATTATATGAAAGATGTGGTCATATTCGATACTGATAATGATATTATGGAGATTCTTGAGGATGCTCTTGTTGATGAAGATCCTCCAAAGACGATCAGGCCTGATAGTAAATCAGCCATTGAAAGGTTGGAGAAGGTAAAGATCAATGAAAGATCATTAGTGTTATATTCGGTTTAGTTTGAAGATGTTTCAATTGGGATTGAAGCCAAACGCCTGCCCTGCGCCCATGTTTATCATACAGGTTGCATTGTTAAATGTCTTAAAGAGACGAATACATATCCATTGTACCGCTATGAAATGCCTGTTGTCGGTTTTGATCTAAATATCCCATTGCCTGCTATTGATTCTGATGTGGATTTTAAAAACATGACGACTACTAATTGATTTCAATGTCGTTTATATTATGTATTTGTTAGGGTTATGTTCTATTTCCTTTTTGTTTCTTTTGAACAATTTGTTTGTAATCTTATGGGTACATACAGAACATAAATGCATTGATACACTGACTCAAATGAAACTAAATCCAACTTAAAAAAAAGGCAGTAAAACTTTTAATCATCTAAGACTGCACTACTAATACGTCTATTACACCTTAAATTCTTCAATTTTAACTACTATGCTCTATGCACCATAGAGAATAATTTTGTTTTTGAAAAATTCTTCAATTTCTACTTATACCACCCCTTTTTGCTTTAATAAGTAAAAATGCATGCAGCAGTTTATACTTTCTGACAAAGCTTTTGAGACCAAGATATTCCCTAAAGAACATCGTTCAGTTAATGTTCAATCAAACCTGTTGAACACTAGCTTCTCAGATTTGATCTAATTTATCAATGCATTAGCAAGCATTCAAGGGTTACTCTGAAGTAGGCCTTCAGACTCAAAATATTGCTGCTAATATATGACATGATACAATCGATTATCTATAGAATGGACATTGACGAGTTTTAGAGATGAAAAGCAATGCTGTTTCAAGATTATTGTTTCCGACACCGGATTACCTGACTGTGCAGCTGCACTCGCCTTAACATTACGGTCTTGGAGACTGGGTGGTTATATTCTTTAAATTTCAACATGATTTTTTACCTTTCATTATGATCAAGTTTTCTCAAATTAAAGCATGCCTTTGATTGATTTTTTTTTTTCATTGTTTAATAGGAAAAGGGATAGCAAGAAAAAATAATTATTTATTATATTCAAGAAATTCATCATATATAAATATATATATATTATTAGTGTATGTTACAAAGAATTCTGGGGGAAGTTAGGAATTAATTGTCTCCACTAATATCTTGTCTTATCTACAAACTGGACAGATACAATATATGTCATTGTTCTTTGCCGAAATCATTAAGGTTTCATTGATGGATGCTTTCATTTTTTTTTTATAAAAATCCATAAACTGCAAAATAATAAAAAATAAAAATATCAATAAAAAAATTAAGTTATTTGAAAATTTATCATTACTAATTTCACTTGTGAAAAGAATTCCTTATATTGTATACATATGTGATAAAATTCAAAACCAAACACTTACTTTATTTGGAGAATGAGGGTTTTAGTAAGAGATTTATAAACTTATATTTTAACCAAATATTTAGGTGTTCAAACCGACACAGTTAGATGCAAATTATGCATATAATGCATTTTTTAAACATTTATTTTTTTTAGGGTATTCGAGGTTGTAATGGATTGAATCATACTCACTATTAAGCAATTATAACAAAAAGTTATATAGATATTCATTAGTTATAAGTTCGAATTTTACATAATATTTTAATGAATCATAAGTAATTTTGAATTATAATTAATTATAGTACAATAATTATAAGTGACATGTTTATTTTTTTAATTTTAGTAGTTCTATTATTTATTGTTATGTCTAAATCAATTGGTTAACAGTCAAAATTTAATTAACACAATGAAGCCTTTGAGTCGTCTAAGCAAAACATAACTAAATAGCTATGTCACCTATTCTAAGGAGATGGCTTGTCCTTCACCAAAATAAGGACTCACTTAAAACTCCACCAATAACTTGTTAAAACAATCTCTTCAGAATTGACCAACTGACATCCAACTTGTCTAGGATCAATAAATGCAGCCTATGCTTACCTTACATTATTAAATGCAATTCCCATCCAATGGATCTTTCTCGAATTCTCCACAAATATCTTATAAACTATCAACTGTTTCAATTAGGTCATCACCTTTGATCTAATACAAATAGTAGATAAAAACCCAAGTCCGCAAGGTAACACACAAGGCTCAACACTATTTAAAGTTTATCCACTGAAGCTTCCCACACCTTATCATTTTCATCTTCCTTATTTTCTTACCTTACCTTAACGTCAAACCACGCCTCATAGTAACAATTTTGATGCCCTATGATCGTACTTTTTGGTTACAGGTCACAGATATTTTTCCCTGAAACCTCACCTTCCTCCTTCTAGTCAAGATATCCAACAACACCATCAACATTCATAATTTTATTTAAAATGTATTGAAGATTAAAATGTAACTCAAGTATATCTAAATTAATGAAATTACATAAACAAATAGAAATTACAATCCTAATCGACCAACCTCAATACACATATACTCAATCTTTTTTTTTCTTTTTTATTTTTTGGCAAGCACATATACTTATAATTTAATATTTTTTGAAGAAATATTTTTTGGAAAAAAATTCCAAGTGTACAATTCCACGACCATTAGAAAGGAAAAAAGAGAAGGAAGGATCCTTCAAATTCAAACAAAGATGCATGTCTTATGATTCCCAGATTATCTCTTTTTATAGTATTCACAACAAGTAGAAGTATAATAAAATTTCAATCACTCAAACACAAATTTGGGGAATTGGGGAAATTTGAAAGGGCCAAACCCTTTCTCTAACCAGTTGTGACCAACCAAAATGAGTATTGCCAATTTGCCATGCATTATCGTCATCATATCCTATTCCAGGCTCCAGCTTCAAGTTTTTCAATAGCTTTGGCCAGTTTCATCATTCATTATGTGACAATTATTCCACCCTTATTTGAATTTTCTGACAACTAATGCACACAACTGTTTGCAACATTTTTTAAAAAAGTTTAAATTATGGTAAGAAACTAAACCAGGGTTGTTCTTAACACTCATTTATGGAAGAGCTATTAAGTGGTTCTCTGGCAAATCTTGAAAATTTTTTTTTTCTATAAGAGGGCATAACCCAAAGGGAAAGAGAAAAAATCATGGCTTGAAGTAAGATTTGGTGTCTTCTTAGAGTTACTTGCTCACTACCTCAAGAGGTCGCGGACGACAAATTTTGAACTTTGATTTTAAGATAAATTTAACTAAAATAGTAATTTAAATAATAAAAAAGAAATATGAGCAAAATGTGTTGTATACAAGAGTTACAGTTAGCAATGGGTTACCATTAATAATATTTGAATCTTACTATTTTTTAAAATTAAGGCGATGAACTTATCAATTGAATCAATTCGTCTGATTTAATTTTATTAAGAAAATTAAAATTTTAATTTAATTTTTATTAAATTTATATATTTTTTATTTAACACTTATGACAATATTATTGATTTTAATATATAATTGATGGATATAGTTAAGAAATGACAATGTGATTTTAAGTTTTATTAAATTATAATACATATAATCAACATCAATTTAAATATACATGCATATATATATATACATATAAATAGATAGATAAATAAATATACACCAAAGATTTTAAAAATTTTTGGAAAGGGTAAGGCCCCTCAAGCTCCCATTATGAATTGCTTCTAGAACATTTACATATAATATAACCACAATTTCTCTTAAAAAATTTTAACATTTGAGAGAATTCAAGAGTTGCATACTTTTAATTATACCTTACTTAGCAATACAATATATGTCAAATTCAAACCTAAGCATGTGGCTTAATATAGTGTAATTATCCACTTAGACATCTTATATATATTTATTAAAATTTATTGTATTATGTATAAATACGTTAACTTAAGAATATAAATTTAATTTTTTTCTCATGCAACAACCAAAAGAAATCAATTTATTTTACATTTTTCTCAATTTTTTCACTATTTTTTTTTGTTCCAGCCACATAAGAGTGTCCAAAATCTAATAAAACTTAAAATCCATTTGTAGTTGGGATGAATAATCCTTCAAAATTAAGGAAACTTAGTGCCCCCTCTTCTCTTGTATCATAAATTTCTCACAGGCTTCGATTTTTTTCTCATACAACTACAAAAAATAAATCAATTTATTTTATCACATAACTCTTTCTTTGACGTATTTTTTTCTCGTTTTTTCTTTTTTTTTTTGTTCCAGCTACATAAGAGTGTCCAAAATATTGTAATACTTAAATCCGATGAATAATCCTTCAAATTTAAGGAAACTTAAAACCGCTTCTTCTCTTGTGTTATAAATTTCTCCTAAGCTTTGCCTTTCAAAAATTGCAATTACAAAAAATTACAACCTTACATTCTCCTTTTTATTACATTCTTTGTTTCAAGTTTTAATATGTCTGATTAATTAGATCAAGTTTTAATCTCTTGTTGGAATTTGAGTTTAAAGGGATAGGAGGCTTTTCTATGCATACCATTGTCCAGCATATTTCCTAATAATGAAAGGGATGATGATGATCAGTTCTCTGATGATGCTTACATGGAAGATGTGGTAGTATTCGATACTAATGATGATATTATAGGGATTCTCGAAGATGCTCTTGTTGATAACAATCCTCCAAAGATGATCAAGCCTACTAGTAAATTAGCCATTAAAGGGTTGAAGAAGGTAAAGATCGATGAAAGATCATTGGTCATGTGTTCAGTGTGCTTTGAAGATGTTTCAATCAGGACTGAAGCCAAATGCCTATGTCACGGACCTAAGGGAGAGTCCTGAATCCCACATCGAACATAATAGGAGGGTCACTGGGGTATAAAAGGGTTCACACCATCTTCGCCTTGTGAGGCACCTTTTATATGACAAGACCGTGAGGCTAGAGGGCTAGAACGGACAATACCTCACAAGGGTGTGAACCGCGACAGGAAGGCTGATCTGGGATGCCAGAAGGGTGAATGCCTGGGTCCCAGAGTCGCGCGGGTTCGGAGCTTAAGTTCTCGACCCGTGACAAGTGGTATCAGAGCTAGTCCTATATCGTTCGATCCACGTCAAGCACCTCGAGGGAGGTAGGCAGGGTAGCCAGCCTCCGTGACGACGGCATCACGAGGTTGGGTGTGGGAGAATGTCACGGACCTAAAGGGGAGTCCTGAATCCCACATCGAACATAATAGGAGGGTCACTGAGGTATAAAAGGGTTCACACCATCTCCGCTTTATGAGGCACCTTTTGTAGGACAAAACTGTGAGGCCAGGGGGTCAGAGCGGACAATACCTCACAAGGGTGTGAACCGTGGTAGGAAGGCTGATCTGGGACGCCGGAAGGGTGAATGCCTGAGTCCCGGAGCCGTGCGGGTTCGGAGCTTAAGTCTCGACCCGTGACACTTGCCCTACTTCCATGTTTATCATACAGGTTGCATTGTTAAATGGCTTAAAGAGAGGAATTGTCAATTTTGATCTAAATGTCCCCTTGTCTGCCATTGATTCTAATGTTAATTCTAGGAATATGACTACTACTAATTGATTTCAATATCATTTATAGTATGTAATTATTGGGGTTTTGTTCTGTTTTCTTTTTGTTTCATTTGAACAATTTGTTTGTAATCTTAAGGGTACTCAAATCATAATGAAATTGTAATTTGGAACCCAAACCCTAAACCCTAGTCACCCAAGTCCTTATGTTGCATGATTATTAAAAAAATATACCAAACTTTTCTTTCTAATTCTGATGTTTTTGTATTTCTTATAATCTGTCAATTTCTATACATGACCATGCTCTCTACAACTATTGATATAAATTCTTGTTGATTAGTTCGTTTTGTTTTGTAGGGTTTTTCTATTTCTTATCAATACCTTTGAGACCAAGATTGGTCCTAAACAACATTGTTCAGTCAATCAATGTTTGATCAAATAAAGTGGACACTTTAAAGGAACCGGGCACATACAGAGCGTTGAATTAGTATTCATGAGAGCAAACAATAAAAGCTAGTGTTTCCAACATAATGAATTGATACACTGACTCAAATGAAACTAAATCCAACTTTAAAAAAGGCAGTAAAACTTTTAATCATCTAAGACTGCAATACTAGAATCAAACTTTGTGTCCATATTGGGTGTTTCAACATTCTGTTCCAGTTCTATGTTTATTGTTTTTGGTTTTATGTCTCTTTGTCTAACAGCTCTGAATATTTTGTAGCATGCCTCCTGATTTAAATACAGAAAACATCAAATTGTTTGAAAAGAATCCTCTATTTTTCACAACTATTTTGATCTTATATGCTTTCAACAGAAATTTTCTTGTTAAACATAAAGAAGCTTGAATCTATTTCAACTAGAATTGGTGGGGTGCGCCTGACCCATACAGTAGTGCAACGCATAGGCGACGCTCGAAGACCCCAGTAGCAAGCTGCTGTGATGGGCCTTCCCCCTCAAAAAATCAATTTAATATCATGTGGATCAATGACCCACGTATCAGATATTAAACTGATAAGAACAGATACTACACTTGATCTTAGCCAAAAGGCCGAGAAAGGTATGCTTTGTAAATGTTCTCAACTTCTCTTTTATAAATTGCCTCGCCTAAACCCTTTTCAACTGTTCATGATGTGGAATAGAGAACACAGCCAAGTGCAGTAACATCTTATCTTTCGATGACCAGACTTCAAAAACTCTCAAATAGTTACCTGAATATCAGAGCAAAATCTGGCAACAAGAACACTCCTAACATTTACCATTTCCTTGGGAGATTATTTATTAATAATTTCTGTGGTCAAAATGGTATTTGGCATCCGCTTCGAGAAGGCAGTGTTTATATAATCTATAGGTATAAATTCAATGACTGGTTTTACGCTGTGTTTAGCTGCGAAATCAGTCTTCTGTTGAGTCTCCTTCATTCTTTCAATCATACTTATCTTCCCTGCCGTTAAGGGTATAATTCTTGTTAATTTGTTAGTCTTAATATCAAATTATGTCCGATACTAAAAATCTATACTTTATATATTAAAAATATCCTTAAAGTTTAAGAAAGTTAATAGTTGACCTAACTTATGAGTTTTGTAGGCTTTAAGATATGAGGAATGGGTCTATTTTTAACAGCCTTTTTTTTATGGTTTTTTATTTATTGTTTATTGAGTAGGATTTTTTTCAGTTTTGTTTGAGAGGGCAGAGGGTTCAGTATTATCAGTACCAGCATTCAAGTTCATAGTCACTTCAAATGATGTTGCATGAAACTTTCTTTAAAGAGCGACAAAGTAAAGCCAATTATTGATCCCAATGGCATTTTTCCTTTCTCTTAAATTGTCTAAAGACTTTTTTATGTTGAAATTGGAAGAGTTATAGAAAAAGTGGTCGTATACCAATCCCATGAGACAAAAAATTCTTGTATAGTACTTAATATAATCCGTTCATAATATTTGATTTTAAATTGTGTATTTTAATTATGGTTATATTAAGATATGAAATAACAAATTTTTTAATAAATTAAATAATCCCCTCTATACTCTTAAAAAGATATGTGTCGAGAGTATAGAAAATTTATAGTTAATTTTATATAATGATTATTGTTATTTACGAAACATAAATAATGGAATTTTAAAAAGTTTAAATCCTATCATATTATTCATAATATATATATATATTTTTTAATTTTAAAATATAATATTTAAGTTGATGTACAAAACCATAAAAATTGATTTACATGATTTACACCTATATTATTGGTGTAAATGTTTCTTAAACCTATATTGACTTTTAAATAAACCAGAGCAATCGATCAGTTCGATTAAGTCAATTATAAATACTTGAAAATTGATTAATTGGGCTTCATCTGTTTAGGAAACCAAATTGACTAATTAATAGTAAGAAAATAAAAAATAATTGAAATGACTTAAATCAATTGGTTTTGTCGATTTTATTGGTCCTTTAGTTTCCAACAAGTTTGGTCAAAGATTATTTGTTATACTTAATCACTGTATTATCTTTTTGAATTTAACTATTTCCATCCTATGATTTTGAACTAATCCATGTGTGGATAATTAAGTTGATTAAATTATGTAATGGATATCTGTACATTAGTTAAATGATGAAATTAATTCTTCTATCTTAATGTTTCAAATTGGATTCATATACTTCATTTTATTATCAAATTTAATCAAATTGTTAATAGTTTAAACTTGTTCGTTAAACTTGATAATGTGACATTTTAATTTTTTTGATGTGACATTTTTGCTTACGTGATGATTAACTTTTTTGACATGTAAAGTCTATGTGGTCAAATATGATAACATGATAAAATTTTTTGACATGTCATCAGTTTTTCATGCCAACTTCTCTTAATTTGCACAACTTATCCTTATATTTTAGTTAAATGGTGGAATTAGTCTTTTTAACTTAATGTATGTTCAATTTGATCCCTATACATAAATTAACTATAGAATTTAAGATTTAATCTAAAATAACTAAAATAAAACTAAAATCAAAGACAAAAAAACTTTTTAATACAAATAGATCAAATTGTAAACAAAGTCAATGTATAGGTCAACACAAGATTTGCACCAAACCCCTCATCAAAAATAGCATCATTTCAACCTATTATAAAAACAAAAAAAAAATTTTTAATTTTCCTTTTTTCTCCTCTTTCATCCCTGTTTTTCTCTTACTTCTCTTTACAAGTCTCCTCCAAAGAACTCATATTTTAATGGGATTTATAGAAATTAGTGATTGAAAAATTCAACAATCACAAAAAATCTATCCATAAAAACTAAAACCGTTAATGCCCAGAAATCGATTATTGACACTACCATTTTGTATCGTCATCTAAAGCAAAATTGAGCATAATACCCTAAAAATTCTAAACTTTAAACTTTTAAAAAGTTTTTCTCAGTATAAAATTATTTCTAATGGTTTTTGCTAATTGCCTTTATTTTTGTTGTGTTATCTTGTCGATTGCTGTTGAATTCTCAAAATTTTTTCAAATTAATATTTCCAAAAAAATTTTCATATTTTCCTTAACTTTTTTCAATTTTTTATTTTCTTTTACTTTGACTTCTTGATTTTCACTAACTAAACAATAAAAATAAATAAATAAAATACTTTTAGAGTTTTAAATTTGGGTTTAAAATTCAATTTCACAATTAAACCAATTGATCAAAAAATGATTTGAGAGCCTAATGTCAAGATGAAATTTCAAAGCCATATAATATTGAAATTTTTTTCAAAAAGAATAAAATGTCTACAATTGCTTTTATTGTTGATTTTATATATGAGTTTGTTGATTATGATTTTTTTTAATCTAATTTTTATGCTTTTGTCATTTTACAAGTTTTTTTATTTTTTATATTTTAAGAATATTATAAATCGAAATTAACAAAAAATGAAAAATTAAAATAAATAAAAATATATATAATTTAGTTTATTTTGGGCTTATAGTCTAATTTGAGATTGACCCAATTTGTCCAATTAAGTCCAATTAATAATTCAAATATCCAAAAAAGTTTTATCTAAATATGAAAAAAAATATCATGCTCGAATTAATAATTTATTTTTTTATATGTTATTTTAGATCAAATTTTAAATTTGATAATTAATTGATATATAAGGATCAAATTTGAACATATATTAAGGCAGAATGACTAATTCTATTATTTAACCAAAGTATAGAGACGAGCCGCGTAATTTAAAAAAAGTTGATGTGAAAATATGATAATGTGTTAAAAAATTTTAGCACATCATCATTTTTTATCACGAGGACTTTACACATCAACAAAGTCAATGGCCACATAAGCAAAAATGCTACATTGAAAAAGTTAAAATACTATATTATCAATTTTTACAGAAAAAGTTTGAACGATTAATTAATTAACTAAAGTCGACTATTAAATGAATAGGAATCCAATTTGAACAGATTAAGATAAATGGACTAATTTTACTGTTTAACTAAAGTACATATATCTGTTATATTAGGTTCATCACACAATAAACACTTTCCACCGTAGTCGTCGGCATAACCTCCAAGACTCTATCTCTCTCTATTGCCTTAAATTCATATAAGACATTAAAAAAAAAATTCTAGGGGCAAGCCAAGCAACACTAAGCCATTTCTTAAAATCTCACGTCAAGAGTCTATTAAAGGTGGTCTAAGTTTATTGTATAAATTTATGGTCTTATTTTTGTTCAAGTCATTTATGGAAAATTTTAGTACAAAAAATGACCAACATTCTCTGTCTCTCAAATATTTATATCTCTGATAACAAACAAGAGGAATTGGGGTGCAACCATGGGGTTTAACAAGATAGAGATGAAGTTGATTGAGGATAAAACTTGCAGGTAAGTTACATTCTCAAAATATCGAGTAGATTTGCTTAAAAAATCCATGAAATTTCTATATTTTGTGGTGCTCAAATTAGGCTCATTATCTTCTCAAACACTAAGGGGAATTAGGGATATAGATTTTAGGGTTTTGATAAAAAAGAATAAAAAATAGAAAGAAAGGGCTAAAGGGTAATTAAGTAAAGGGTTAGGAAAATTAATAATTTTTTTGTTTATTTTAAATATTTAATTGTTTGAATTTTGATTTTTTCGATCGGTTCAAATTTAAAACTTCAACACAAAAAAGAAAAAAGATAAATTCGAGAGCCAAATCGATTTAATCTCTTAAATAAAAAAATCCAAACCAATTTAATTAAAATGAACGATTTAGATCAATTTTATTGATTTAAGGTTAATGCTTTCTCCTACTTTAAACATTAAAAAATGAGATAGAATGATGCTTTCTCTTAATCCTTTTACATATTGCTCTTATTAAAAATCTTTTGAATTATGTTTTGTTATACTAAAATGCAAATAGAATGATGTTTATATTGCCTTTGATATAATCAAAATAAAAATGGCTCTTCCTCTTATTTTCTTAAAATTATAGCAACTTGAATTAGGATAACCGACGCGGAATGCAGTTACAGCAATAGTATACTCTAATAAAAAATATTACGAACTTAAGATACATATGTAGACCTCACCTCACTCTTACTTAACATATAAAAAAGGTTCTTCCTCTTATTTTCTTAAAATTATAGCAACCCGAATTAGGATAATCGACGCGGAACATAGTTACCGCAATAGTATACAATAATAAAAAATATTACGAACTTAAGGTACATATGTAGATTTCACCTCACTCTTACCTAACATATTAACAATAGAATTTTTATTATATTTATTATATTATGTATAAATACATAAAATAAAGAATATCAATCTAAATTTGATTTTTTTCACATGCAACTACAACAAAAAAAATAAATTTATTTTATCACATAACTCTTTCTTTGACCTATTTTTTCTCAATTTTTTTTCATTTATTTTTTTACGCCACATAAGAGTGTCCAAAATCTAGTAATACTTAAATCCGTTCTCAACTAGGATGAATAATCCTTCAAAGTTAAGGAAACTTAGAGTCGCCTCTTCTTTTGTATTATAAATTTCTCATAGGCTTTGCCTTTGAGAAATTGCAAATACAAAAAATTGCAACCTTCCATTCTTTTATTTCTTGCATTCCTTGTTTCAAGTTTGAATATGTCTGATGAATTAATTCAAGTTTTAGTCCCATGTTTGGAACGTGATTTTAGAGGAACATGAGGCTTTTCTATGCATACTATTATCCAACATGTTTCCTAATAATGAAAGGGATGATGATGATCAATTCTTTGATGATGCTTACATGGAAGAGGTGGTCATATTCGATACTGATGATGATATTATAGAGTTTCTTGAGGATGCTCTTATTGATGAAGATCCACCAAAGATGATCAGGCCTGCCAGTAAATCAGCCATTGAAGGGTTGGAGAAGGTAAAGATCGATGAAAGATCATTAGTGTCGTGTTTAGTGTGCTTTGAAGATGTTTCAATCGGGACTGACGCCAAACGCCTGCCCTGCTCCAATGTTTATCATACAGGTTGCGTTGTTAAATGGTTTAAAGAGAGAAAAACATGTCCATTGTGCCGCCATAAAATGCCTGTTGTGGATTTGATCTAATTGTCCCATTGCCTGCCATTGATTCTGATGTGGACTCTGAGAACATGATTGCTACTAATTGATTTCAGTGTCATTTATAGTATGTATTTATTAGGGTTATGATTTTTTACCTTTCATTATGATCAAGTTTTCTCAAATTAAAGCATGCCTTTGATTGATTTTTTTTTCATTGTTTAATATGAAAAGGGATAGCAAGGAAAAATAATTGTTTATATATAAATATAAATATATATATTATTAATGTATGTTACAGAGAATTCTGGGGGAAGTTAGGAATTAATTGTCTCCACTAATATCTTGTCTTATCTACAAACTGGACAGATACAATTTATGTCATTGTTCTTTGCCGAAATCATTAAGGTTTCAATGACGGATACTTTCATTTTTTTTTTATAAAAATCTATAAAATACAAAATAATAAAAAATAAAAATATCAATAAAAAAATTAAGTTATTTAAAAATTTATCATTACCAATTTCACTTGTAAAAAGAATTCCTTATATTGTATACATATGTGATAAAATTCAAAACCAAACACTTATATTTGAAGAATGAGGGATTTAGTAAGAGATTTATAATTTATATTTTAACCAAATATTTAGGTGTTTAAACCGACACAATTAGATGCAAATTATGCATATAATGTATTTTTTAAGCATTTATTTTTTTAGGGTATTCGAGGTTGTAATGGATTGAATCATACTCACTATTAATCAATTATAACAAAATATTATATAGATATAACAAAATATTAAGGTTTTGATAAAAAAGAATAAAAAATAGAAAGGAAGGGCTAAAGGGTAATTAAGTAAAGGGTTAGGAAAATTAATAATGTTTTTGTTTATTTTAAATATTTAATTTTTTGATTTTTGATTTTTTCGATTGGTTCAAATTTAAAACTTCAACACAAAAAAAAAGATAAATTCGAGAACCAAATCAATTTAATTAAAATGAACGATTTAGATCAATTTTATTGATTTAAAGTTAATGCTTTCTCCTACTTTAAGCAATAAAAAATGAAATAGAATGATACTTTCTCTTAATCCTTTTACATATTGCACCTATTAAAAATCTTTTGAATTATGTTTTGTTATACTAAAATTCAAATAGAATGATGTTTATATTGCCTTTGATGTAATCAAAATAAAAATGGCTCTTCCTCTTATTTTCTTAAAATTACAGCAACTTGAATTAGGATAACTTACGGGGAATGTAGTTACAGCAATAGTATACTCTAATAAAAAATATTACGAACTTAAGATACATATGTAGACCTCACCTCACTCTTACTTAATATATTAACAATAGATTTTTTATTATATATTTATTTTATTATGTATAAATACATAAAATAAAGAATATCAATCTAAATTTGATTTTTTTCACATGCAACTACAACAAAAAAAAAATCAATTTATTTTATCACATAACTCTTTCTTTGACCTATTTTTTCTCAAATTTTTTTCATTTATTTTTTTCCAGCCACATAAGTGTGTCCAAAATCTAGTAATACTTAAATCATTCTTAGCTAGGATGAATAATCCTTCAAAGTTAAAGAAACTTAGAGTCGCCTTTTCTCTTGTATTATAAATTTCTCATAGGCTTTGCCTTTGAGAAATTGCAAATACAAAAAATTGCAACCTTCCATTCTTCTTTTTGTTGCATTCCTTGTTTCAAGTTTGAATATATCTGATGAATTAGATCAAGTTTTAGTCCCATGTTTGGAACGTGAGTTTAGAGGAACATGAGGCTTTTCTATGTATACTATTATCCAACATGTTTCCTAATAATGAAAGGGATGATGATGATCAATT